>NC_090446.1:127858283-128458283 GCF_031143425.1 Pleurodeles waltl
GGCTGTTTTTTCACCTCAATGTCAATATATTTTATTTCAGCTGTTATTTTCTGTAAGAAAACCTTGTAGGAACTAAACAAATGACCCCTTGCTGGATTCAGAATTTTTTCTACTTTTCAGAAATGTTTAGCTTTCCAGCATTAGTTTCACACCGAGTTCTGTCACCAACTGGAAAGAGGCTAAAAGCACACAAAAAAAGTAAAAATGGGGTGTGTCCCAGTAAACTGCCAGAATTGTGTAGAAAAATGTGGTTTATTGATTCAAGTCTGCCTGTTCCTGAAAGCTGGGAAAATTGTGATTTTAGCTCCGCACATCCTTTGTTGATGTCATTTTCAAGGAAAAAAACACCTGCTTTCTTCTGCAGCTCTTGTTTCCCATTTTGTTTTTAAAAAAATGAAATTTTAGCTGTATTTTGGCTAATTTCTTGGTCTCCTCCAGGGGAACCCACAAACTCTGGGTACTCTAGAATCCCGAGGATGTTGGGAAAGAAGGACATAAAATTCACGTGGGTAGCTTATGTGGGTGAAAAGTTATGAGAGCCTAAGCATGAACTGCCCCAAATAGCCAAAAAAAAGGCTTGGCACCTGAGGGGTAAAAGGGCTGGCAGCAAAGGGACCAAAGGCCTTATTTCAAACTCAATTGAGAGTGAACAAGTTGCCAGGTGTGGAGTGAATACTCCTGCAACTATAAGTTTTCAGTTTTGCTCGACAGCCAGCCTAGAAGCACCCAACAACCCTTCCCCACCCCTGAACACTGCCCGAATTTTCGCCTCTCACTTATTGGTACAGAGCCGAGAGGAAGCGCGTGGCTCACTGTTCGTGGGGGCGACTGCGAGCTCTGTGGGTACTGCCGCATCCCCACAAGTAGCGGAGGCGGAAGGCCACCTCTACCTGATCTATCCGCCTCTCGGACTCCTGGAGGGTGGCCGTTGGTTTCCGTCCAGTTTTCTGTCCGGTTTCCATGGCTCCGCCTCCACGTGCGGCCTTGGGCCTTCGTTGTGACGTCATTAGTTGGAAGGACTTCTGCATGCTCGCCGATCTTCACCTGGTGTGGCGCGTGCTGCTCCCTTGGGACACAATACATGGTTTATTTCATGCTATCCGTGGGCTTTGCATAGTGCATGACACTCTTCTCCCTCCCACCACCCCCTCCAATCCGCTGTTGCTACATCTTCCATGTGTCAAACGAGACACAAACTTTAAATTTGCACCTTCAAGACACCTACATTTCAGTGGGTTCCTAATCACCTTCTGCAAATATGTGCATGGAAAGTGCAGTATTTGTTTCTGTTCTGAGCTAGTGCCCCTTTGACCTTTCTCAAACTGGATAAAACTAATACTATTACACACACATGCTAACATTTTGGAAGACTAAAGTTTGAGATTTTATAAAAAATATCAGGAGGAGTGCATTTTCCCCTTTGACTTCTATTGAAGCAGAGGCAATTTCAGGGGGCAGAAAGCGAAAATTAAGCCGTTTCTTGCTTCGAAAATCGGGTGTCTCCCACCTGAATCGGATCTGTTGGCATGTATTCAGTTACAATTGCAATCTATGCTATTGAGCTTAATAATAGTTGATAATATGGAACTGCCAAGAGAGAGGTCAATTGCAATAATTTCAAGCCCCAATCCAGAATCTCTTTCCAGGTCAAGCACCTATATCGTGTTTGTGACTGGATAAAGCATAGTGTGCTCAGATTCATCATCTCCCCTCCCCACAACCGGGGAGCTTACGGGCGCTGAAGAACTCTCAGCTTCAAAAAGGATTACTTGCACCATCAGAACACACTTGGTCGTGTTGTGTCTGAAGAAACTTTATTCCGGCAAAAGGGTCATACTTTCATCATATTTTGTTCTGGAGAACAGTTTTTTTTTTTTTTTTGTCCTCATACACTTCTGTCCTTTGAACCCCTCCATATTGCTCGTACACTATTCGCCATATCTGGAGATATCTTATGCCAGGGAGAACCGAGCTCTCTCATTCAGACCTCGACCAAAATCGATGTCCAAAACACAAGAGTAACTAAGTTCGTAATCATAGGACAGCATTTTGAATGAATACAAAATACCTTAAACTACCGTGAACGATGGGGAGGAAGATCTCCCTTCTAGCCAAGAGTATTGCATAAAACAATATTGTGCTATTGTCCTTATTAATTGTTTCCCCTTCCTGAACAAAAAAGGTAACTATCGATAGGGTTGGACAAACATTTTGCTGAATAATCGCAGAGAGAGCTATACACACTTCCCGCCAAAAACAAAACACCCCTGGGCACTCAAAAAACATATGGATATCAGAAGCACCTGACAAGCCACATTTTGTACATAGCACTTCCTCGCCTCCCCTCATTCTGGAAAGCCTATTGGGAGAGAAAAAGGCCCTATGCAAGGTATAAAGATGATTCCTCCTCAATGAGGCTGGTTTAACCATTTTGAATACCCCTCGCATTGAAGATTCCCACCACATTTGCACCTGCCCAAGAGGGAACTCTTCCCCCCAAAGATCTCCTGGCAATCTAAAGTCACCCTCTAGGACATCTGTTATTCCCCAATGCCATTTCGAGACTTTTTGTAATTGTGCATGGTTCCTTACCAAAGTCTCTTCTAATTGATTCACGTGACTTAAAATAGTTGTAGACTCACCAGACCAATTCCTTATTTGCACATATTTCAACCTTGAGAGAGATCCCTCTGTTATTTCCATAAGCTCATCCCAAGATAGCAAGGCCCCTGCACTAATCAGATCCCCCCAGATTTCGATTCCTGCCCTCTTGAGAGGCCAAGACAACACATCTGTTAAACATTCAGGAGTACCTGGGGAATCCCAAACCGCAGCCCCCCGGCTATAGTACTCTATCTTTGCCACTCGACGTATCTCAAACCAACCCTTTGCTGCATCTTGTAGTATTTTCAATTTCACTTTCTTGAAGAATTTGGGATCCCCAAACTTGTATAAAAAATGTTTGCACCACCTTTTTCATTCTCAATCATAGAGTTAAACATTGTACCCACTACTGACAAATCTGGAGAAGCAAACAACATCCTAATATTCTTGAGATGAAACGCCCGTGCATAATATTGAACATCCAGGAGCGTCAAGCCACCCTTCTCTCTTCTTCTACGCAATTTCTTCCAAGTATCCTGGGACCCTTATGTGCCCATATAAAGGAGGTTCTTTTCTGTTGACAGACAACCAATATTTTTTTATCCATACGCAAAGGCATGGAATTAAAGAGGTTATACAATTTAGGCAATATTATCATTTTAATCAGATTCACCCTCCCAATGATTGTGAGCGGCAAATGAGACCAGCCGATCATTAACTTATTACACTCTGTTATGACTGCCCTAATATTTACTACAGGTATTTGTTTTAAATCATGAACAATTGACAACCCCAAATACCTCATACAATTCGTAGTACGCCAGTTTGCACTATTCAAATTCCAGACCATTATTTCGGTCTTGTCTGTATTAATGCAGTAGCCTGAAATTCTCCCAAATTCTTCTGTAATATTCAACAAAGCAGGCATTGCTGTCAACAAGTCGGAAGTATAGATAAGAAGATCATCTGCGAACAAAGCTACTTTCTTCACCCAAACCTTACTCCTGAAGGGAGAAATTCTCGAATCCTGCCTAATTCTCCTGGCCAAAGGTTCAATGTACAAATTAAATAACAGAGGGGAGAGAGGACAACCCTGTCTAGTACCCCTAGTGATCTTAAACGCATCTGTTAACCTACCATTAACTAACAACCTTGCTTCGGGTGCCCGGTAAATAAAACAAATTAATTGACATAACTTATACCCCAGGTTACAACGGTCATGTTTCTTATAAAGGTATTTCCAGTTTACTCTATCAAAAGCTTTCTTTGCATCTACAGCTATAACTGCTAAGGGATCCTGATAAGTAGTAGCTAAATGAATAGCCCCCATTAAACTAAATGTCTGCTCATGTAGGAATCTATCGTGAATAAATCCTCTCTGATCAGGAAGGACCAGGTCACTTACCACAGTACCTAACCTAATCGCCATTATCTTGGCAAAGAGCTTATTATCACTATTCAACAAGGAAATAGGTCTATAAGAGTCGCACTTCGATGAAGATTTACCAGGCTTTAAAATTAGCAAAATAGTAGCCTCATACCAAGAGGCTGGCAGAACACCTCCGCCCTCAAAAATCTCTGAGAACAATTGCAAGAGAAAAGGGACTATAGAGTCCCCCAATGCTTTGTAAAACTCCACCGGAATACCATCCGGAACTGGGGCCTTACCGTTTTTACTTGTTCTTAGTACTGCTCTTATTTCACCCTCAGTGATAGGTCTAGACAAATCCTCCCGTTTGCTCTGCGACAAACGGGGAGGAGTCTCATTTTCCAACCATTCCCCAATCTCGTCCTCTCTGACCTCCCTCTCCTCTGTATACAGTTCAGAGAAAAACTTATAGAAGACCTCCCCTATAGCCTCCGAGGATGTTACACTAAGCCTTGACTGAGTATCCACCAATTCCTTGTCCATTTTACACACCTGTTCCTTTTTACACTTCCAAGCTAGTAACTTCCCCATGGTTTCTCCATATTCAAAATGAATTTGTTCCCTTACCTCCCAACGCTTGGCAATTCTAGCCTGCAAAATACTTTCCAACTGTAATTTTAGTTGAGAAATCTTATTCTTCAAATATTCCTCGTCTCCGCCCCTATCATAATGCATATTACATAGTGCAATTTGTTGTTCTAAACCTTTCACTTGTTCTCTATATTTCTTGTTCCTATGGCCCGCAAGACTTATGATTTTACCTCTTGCTACTGGCTTGAAGGTGTCCCATACTACCACTCCTGACGCTGAATCTTGATTTACTCTAAAAAATTCCTCGGTCTCCTTCCGAAGTGCACAAATAACCTCATCCTCCATTAAAAGGGTCTGGTCGAAAGACCACCTCGTCCCACTGACATCGGGAAGGCAACTCAATCTTAATATCACAGCAGAATTATATGATAAATGGGCAGGTGAATACGTTATAGCCTCCACCAGATCACAGATAGTATAATCAACTAAAAAATAATCAATTCTCGATGCATGTCCATACTTATGATTACGAAATGAAAACTCCTGCCTTTGCCCTGCTCTCTGCCTCCACAAGTCACACAAACAAAATTCCTTCATCATTGATTTTAAAAATTGCTGAGACTTTGGAGTCCCCACCGACCTTGAATTTATTGACCTGTCAAGCCTATTATCTAGAATCACATTAAAATCACCCATCATAATAACTGGATCTGAGAAGCTCAAAAGGTGAGAGAAAACCGTTCTAAGAAATTCAGGATCATCACAGTTGGGACCATAATATCCCACCAAAGTGAATGCCCTACCCCCCAGCTGCAATCTAAGTATAATCCATCTCCCTAACCTATCTGTTAATACCTTGGATAAAGTAACATTCAGCTGACGCTTAACTAAGATTGCCACTCCCTTGGTATTAAAATTATGCTCGTGGTAACAAAGGGCCAGATGTAGGAAGCGTTTTGCATGGCGCAAACTGCGAAAATTGCAGTTTGCGCCATGCAAAACACGCATCGCGATGCACATTCCCATTTTGCGAGTCGGTACCGACTCGCAAAATGGGAATGCGACTCGCAAATAGGAAGGGGTGTTACCTTCCTATTTGCGACTCGCACCGCAATGCAGAATTGCTTTGTGACCGCGAACGCTGTTGCAAAGCAATTTGCAGTTACCACCAGTGTCACACTGGTGGTAACCCATTCGCAAAAGGGAAGGGGTCCCTATGGGACCCCTTCCCCTTTGTGAATGTCGCCATTAATGTTTTTTCAGAGCAGGCAGTGGTCCAATGGACCACTGCCTACTCTGAAAAACCGAAACCAAATGGTTTTGTTATTTTTTTGAATTGCAACTCGTTTTCCTTTAAGGAAAACAGGCTGCAATACAAAAAAAAAACTGCTTTATTTAAAAAGCAGTCACAGACATGGAGGTCTGCTGTCTCCAGCAGGCCACCATCCCTGTGAGTGCAGGGAATCTCAATGGGGTTGCAAAATGCAACCCACCTCATTAATATTAATGAGGTGGGTCTTTGCGACCCCATTGAGCTTCGCAGACGGTGTCTGAGACACCGTTCTGCATCCGATTTTGTTTTAAACAATGCTATGCTTTCATCTTTCGTTAAATGTGTTTCTTGCAAAACTATAATCTGAACTGGGGAATCCCTAAGAAATTGCAGAATTCTTCTCGCTCTTGTTCTCACACGTAACCCATTAACATTCCATGACATCAAATGCATCTGCCCTTTCCTGTCTCCCTGGGTTCCCTGACAATTATCCAGGTAAGAATAGGTCTGAAGTGTATGAGGTTATTTTTAATCTTTTCCCTGCATGCCTCCCCCTTAGTGCATCCCAAAAAACCCTTAACGTGCCCCACCCCCACCTCCCTGGGAGAACCCCCACCGCCCTTGATAGGCCCATTGGCCCAATTTAGAAACGGTATGAGCTCCCCGGCTCCTAAACCATATTCCCCTTCCTTATACTTTCTATAAGATCATCTGCCACAGCTGGATCTCTGATATTCTACATTTTGTTATTGAACATCACGCTCAAACTAGCTGGAAATTTTAACCGGGCTTCTGCACCCAAATTTTTAAATCCCTCCAAATGTTTTCCTAGCTCCCATTGCCTATTCAGCATTGATCTGGAAAGATCAGACCTAATTTCAAATCTCATTTCTCCGGTGTCCAAAGACCCAAGCTCTAATGCCTTCCCAAGAATCTTTTCTTTCAGCAAATAAGTTTGAAAATTTACCAAAATCCTCCTCGGTTTCTTAATATTTGGATTCCTCCTAAAAGGGTCACGGTGAACTCTCTGAATATCATTGATAATCTGAACCTTTGTCTCATCCAAAGGGATTACCTTTTTAATAAGAGAAGCTATATACTTTTTCAAATCCGACCCTTCTACTCCTTCCGGGACATTTAAAATTCTCAGATTATTCCTTCTTGAATTATTTTCTAAATATTCCAATTTCTCCTGCAGTTCCTGTTGTGTCCGTTTTAACTGTTGGATCTCTTCCTTGTTCTTCCTCAAGTCTTCTCTCACAGTCCCAACCGATTCTTCAAGGGCCTGGGTTCGTTGTGATAGACAGTCTATTTTTTTCTCCAAAGATTCACAAGCTGATCTTATTTCAGCCTGATTTGCCTCCGAAGTTAAAAAACCCTTGTTTATACTTTCCATCAATGAGGCTAGCGTACTTTCCAAAACACCAGTTTCTGATACAATCATCCGAGCTTGATTGTCGAACACTGGTAAAGGGTCTACAACTTCTACCCCCGCTGAATGTTGAAAAATGTCCTGTGTCCCATAAGTATCCACTGTACCCTCCTTTACCCCCTTATTTACCTTCTGGGGTCTGGGGCAAGAAGTCAAAGATGAATTAAAGGGTGGGGGGGGTCCGCTGTAACAATGGGAGCAGACATCTTTCCGGCATCCTCATCCCGATTCATTGATAAATCAGGAGCAGTAGACACTGTTGGGAGAGCTCTAAAATATGCCCGTAGAGAGGGGGTAATCCTAGTGCTAGTCTTAGCAGACTTTTGCTTTATTTTGGTCTTTTTAGAATTACAGCTCTCCTCTTCCACACAAAGGCTTCCTTGTAGCACTTTCTGCCCCTCCCCTCCACTGTCCCGACTCATACACAAAGATTTGCACCTTCTTACACCCCCCAGAAACCCAGCCGTTGTAGGTAAGGAGCTCCTTACCAATGGGGGAATTAGAGCGAGCGTCCTGGTCTCCAAAACCAGCTTCCTAGTCCCTCGCGCCAGCTCCTGCGCTCCAGAAGTCGTCCGAGACGCTGTTTCCACAATTGTGCCTGCAGAGCAGCTAGTGCTGCCTCTGCCAGGCTTCCCCCGGAGGGGAACGCATGACGCCGCTCGTTGGCTCCTCCGGAGCTCCAGGGCGGCTCGAAACCAATTAGCCGCTCCGGACTCCTCCGCTCTCCCTGTGCGTCTCTCTGAGCCCATACGGCAGATGTCCAAACAAGGGGGAAAAACTTCGCCGTAATCCGAGAGCTCGGCCGGGGAGCTCAATCAGCGCTTCAGCGCACGGACAAACTGCCGCCTGCCATGTTCTCCCCGTAAGTCACGCCTGAGTTAATTTTGCCAACACGGTCATTGTCTTGTCCATATCAAAGTGACGTTGTTGCCTGGAGAACAGTGTTTAACCAGAGTGTCATAGTCGTCATACCGACCCCAATAACCTGTGCTGTGTAACAGGAGACAGCTAACTATGGTTCAATAGGAACTATGGCCTTCAGTTTGCCCTATATTGTTTTGGGTTCCTGAAAAAGATCCACACATTTGAGTGCTTGCCTGCTCATTATTAGGGCCTTAGGAAACTTTCTACAAGTGAAACTTTCTTCACTAGGATTTGTATTGTGCTCAGTCAGCTTGAAAAATAATCTCTGTGGTTCTTATGGCCGTTTCTGCCTTGTCAGTATTAATACGGTCCAGAAGGTCCACCCTCTTTCACCTTTCCTATTTAATATCAATATGAAGCCATCCGTTCTGGAAGCTCATGTCCCATGCCTGGGTGTGTTGCTGGTGCTCATGATTGGTTCTCCACCGTGTGAAGGAACTTTCTAAGATTTTGCCTCCTATAACTTTTTCTTGAACACAAGTTCCTAAGAAACATGAAGTGAGGAACCTCAGTGTTCGTTGCCATATAGATCCTCAAACCACTATGCTGTTGTTGCAGGACTATAACTTTGTCATTTTCTTTGTAAAGTGCTGTAACACCTTCAATCCATAATCAAAAAATATAAAATTACGTAAATAAATAAAACAATAAATACACAAATATGTAAATGCAATTGATCAGGGCTGGGTCTGACTTAATCAACTCAATAAAAATGAGGTTGCTTGCTCGCAACATCATTCAGCTTAAGAGGGCACAGAATGCAATTGTGGACTTATTTCAAGACTCAGAACAGGTGATACTCTTAAAAATATCTAAGATCGCATCACTAGTTGCCAGTCAACTCTCAGATAAAAATCTATGATATTCAGTGATTGCTGGAGAGCCAAGATCGTTTGAAATCTGTCAAAGTTGAGAACAAAATCTTGAGGCAGTATACTTACACATGTCAATTTTTCCCACTACTCCAACAATGATTCCGTTCTGTGATTGTCTTGTTACAAACACAGACACCTGGAATTATGGCATGGACCAACTGAGCTTTCTTAGCATAAAAGAATGCACGTTCCACTGATTATTTTAACTTACAATTATTTCTCTTTTAAAGTGAATGTGTTATTGTTGGGAATTGGGTCACTGATTGAGGGGGTGAAACCCCGCTCAAGCAGCAACCACATTTTCAGTTAGGGTGAAGTCACAAGCAAAACCCAAATTAACATGTGTTTCATCCCTTGGTAGCTTGGCTGTATTTATGCAGCACTTCAAACAGCAATAAAGTGAAAACACAACACAAGAAAAATACCACACCAATTTAGAAAAATAGAGTATATTTAAATTATTTTAATAAATTAATTAAGACCAAAGTGAGACAAATCCAATTAGTAAAACCAGAGTAATGCAATTTTAAAGCTTTAGGTGAAGATAGTGACTAAAAGCACAAAGTGCAGACTGTGGTTATCTAGTCTCGCGGGACTGAGTCAAAGTCACAAGTTTAGGCCAACTGCGATGGGGGCCGGGCCGATACAGGGACTAAGTTAGACCAACTGAACAAAGTACCTTAAATCCTTGATTGAGGAATGTTGAGAGATCACATGTCAAAGATGCGTTGCGCAGCTGTAGTTCAGAAGAGCTGCGATATGAAGACTTGGGTCGAAATGTGTTGCACAGCTGTGGTTCCGAGGAGCTGCGGGCTACAATGTGAAGACTTGTGTTAAGGTGAGTTGCGTAGCGGTGGTTTCGAAGAGCTGCGGGGCTGGGATGAGAGGTCCAGCATTGGGGATTCATTGTGCTGCAGCAGTTCCAGAGTGGAGCTCCAAGGAGGTGCATTGTGCTGCATCGGTTCTGCCCATAGGGCCACAGTTGGGCTGGTAGAGCACCTTCAGACCCACTTCCATGGTTCCAGGTTTGGGGTGGCACCACGTGGGGGGCAACACTCACAGCAAGTAGAGGCCAGGTGCTGGTTTCAAGTTGGTTGGAGGCCTTTCAGTCCCTGAGACTCTGATCAAGAGGACAACCAACTAACTCTTGGAGTCACTCTGGTGGTCCTGGGATCACAATGAAGGTATAGTCCTTTTCACTTAGGCAGCAGGGCAGTAGGGCTGCAGGGCAACAGAGTAGCAGTCCTTCTAGCATAACAGCACAGCAGTCCTTCTGAGTCTTACACAGGTCCAGAGGTGTACTGAAGTGTTGGGTCTGAGGGTTCAATAGTTATACCCTGTGCCCACTTTGAAGTAATAGAAGCTTCTGGAGGTTTCCACCCACAGAGGTGCTTGGAATTTCCTTCCTATCTTCCCTGGCTTGTCTGGGGACACAAAAGACTAGAGTCAAACCCCTTTGCAAGAGTGCTAGGCAGAGCTATTGTGATGTGCAAGTGTAGTAGGTGGTCCTCAAGTCAGAGATGGTCCATCCTGCCAACACATATTCCCTCTTTGTCTCACTATCTGGGAGCAATACACAAGTACAAACTGCCAGCTAGCTACACCTAGTCATGTGACCCAGGAACAAGCTGCAGGCACCAAGTGGTTAGCACAAGAAAATGCCATTGTCCTAAAAGTGGCATTTTCAGAACTGTGACTTAAAATCTGACTTTACCATTATAGAGGGTTTTAAATTACAATTCTTTCGACACCAAACTTGACATTCCTACTTGCACCCAATTGAAAGTTATCAATTATTAAATGTAATATGGTAAGCCATTGTTATCCCATGGGAGAGGTAGGTCTTGTAGCAGTGAAAAACAAATGTAATAGTTTTTCACTACCACGACATGTAAAAGTTGAAAGTACATATTCACCTTTGTAAATACACTGCACCCTGCCCGCTGGGAGCAGGGTATAGGGTATTTAGGGCCTACTAGAGGTGACATATTGTCAGGAATAAGACTGTGCGCGGTCCCGGGCCTGCCCGAACCTCCACTGCACGTATTTGCGGCGCTTTATGCGCACCACTTGTCATCCCCTCTTGTTCCATAAGTGATCCTCACTGTCGCCTGCCCTGTGGTAAAGCTCATGTAGCTGCAGGGTCAAGACATTGGTGGACAAGATGCACTTATCAGTGCTATCCTATTAAGGGACTACAATTCCCATGTTTTTAGAGGCAGCGGCCATCTTGGGGTGTGGCAGGCTTATAAAGCCCAGCACACACCCAAGCACCTTGCTCACTATTTTGAAGACTTCGATGCAGTCAGACCTCGTGGGGGTTTCCTCTGAAGAAGAGCAGAATTCCTTCAGAGCAGATTGGCAGTAACTCGGAGGATCCTTGTTTCCATGGTGAATTCAGATATGAGCAGGTCGTACTCGTGGCGGTAAGGTCTTGATGAGCCCAATTCAGAAGGGAGTTATTTCTTCCGAAGTTAAAGCGGCCCCTAGCATAACGAGCAAAGTGTTTCAGGACACTTTGATAAAGCGCCCTGGGCCTCGACATTCAAGCGCTTCAGTTCACAGGAATAAAGCGCATTTGCCCAGCGCTTCAGTTCACAGGAGTAAAGCGCATTTGCCCAGCGCTTCGGTTCACAGGACGTAAAGCGCCCTTGGCACAATATTCAAAGTGCTTCAGTTCATAGGAGTAAAGCGCACTTGGCACGACATTTAAAAGCGCTTCAGTTCACAGGAAGTAAAGCGCCCTTGGCACAATATTCAAAGCGCCTCAGGTCACAGGAGTAAAGCGCACTTGGCATGACATTTAAAGTGCTTCAGTTCACAGGAAGTAAAGCGCCCTTGGCACAATATTCAAACAGCTTCAGTTCATGGGAGTAAAGTGCACCTGACACGACAATTAAAGCACTTCCGTTCACAGAAAGTAGAGCGCCCTTGGCACAGTATTCAGAGCGCTTCAGTTCACAGGAGTAAAGCTCACTTGGCACGACATTTAAAGCGCTTCAGTTCAAAGGAGTAAAGCGCCCTTGGCACAGTAATCAAGGCGCTTCATTTTACATGAGTAAAACTTTCAGGCCTAGGTGGCAAATGTGAAAACGTTTCAAAGATAAGCAAATCATACAGGGAGTGCAGAATTATTAGGCAAGTTGTATTTTTGAGGATTAATTTTATTATTGAACAACAACCATGTTCTCAATGAACCCAAAAAACTCATTAATATCAAAGCTGAATATTTTTGGAAGTAGTTTTTAGTTTGTTTTTAGTTTTAGCTATGTTAGGGGGATATCTGTGTGTGCAGGTGACTATTACTGTGCATAATTATTAGGCAACTTAACAAAAAAAAATATATACCCATTTCAATTATTTATTATTACCAGTGAAACCAATATAACATCTCAACATTGACAAATATACATTTCTGACATTCAAAAACAAAACAAAAACAAATCAGTGACCAATATAGCCACCTTTCTTTGCAAGGACACTCAAAAGCCTGCCATCCATGGATTCTGTCAGTGTTTTGATCTGTTCACCATCAACAATGCGTGCAGCAGCAACCACAGCCTCCCAGACACTGTTCAGAGAGGTGTACTGTTTTCCCTCCTTGTAAATCTCACATTTGATGATGGACCACAGGTTCTCAATGGGGTTCAGATCAGGTGAACAAGGAGGCCATGTCATTAGATTTCCTTCTTTTATACCGTTTCTTGCCAGCCACGCTGTGGAGTACTTGGACGCGTGTGATGGAGCATTGCCCTGCATGAAAATCATGTTTTTCTTGAAGGATGCAGACTTCTTCCTGTACCACTGCTTGAAGAAGGTGTCTTCCAGGAACTGGCAGTAGGACTGGGAGTTGAGCTTGACTCCATCCTCAACCCGAAAAGGCCCCACAAGCTCATCTTTGATGATACCAGCCCAAACCAGTACTCCACCTCCACCTTGCTGGCGTCTGAGTCGGACTGGAGCTCTCTGCCCTTTACCAATCCAGCCACGGGCCCATCCATCTGGCCCATCAAGACTCACTCTTATTTCATCAGTCCATAAAACCTTAGAAAAATCAGTCTTGAGATATTTCTTAACCCAGTCTTGACGTTTCAGCTTGTGTGTCTTGTTCAGTGGTGGTCGTCTTTCAGCCTTTCTTACCTTGGCCATGTCTCTGAGTATTGCACACCTTGTGCTTTTGGGCACTCCAGTGATGTTGCAGCTCTGAAATATGGCCAAACTGGTGGCAAGTGGCATCGTGGCAGCTGCACGCTTGACTTTTCTCAGTTCATGGGCCGTTATTTTGCGCCTTGGTTTTTCCACACGCTTCTTGCGACCCTGTTGACTATTTTGAATGAAACGCTTGATTGTTCGATGATCACGCTTCAGAAGCATTGCAATTTTAAGAGTGCTGCATCCCTCTGCAAGATATCTCACTATTTTTGACTTTTCTGAGCCTGTCAAGTCCTTCTTTTGACCCATTTTGCCAAAGGAAAGGAAGTTGCCTAATAATTATGCACACCTGATATAGGGTGTTGATGTCATTAGACCACACCCCTTCTCATTACAGAGATGTACATCACCTAATATGCTTAATTGGTAGTAGGCTTTCGAGCCTATACAGCTTGGAGTAAGACAACATGCATAAAGAGGATGATGTGGTCAAAATACTAATTTGCCTAATAATTCTGCACTCCCTGTAGTTTCATTGTTTTTGGAAGCATAATATGTGAGATACATATTTAAGTCTTTGATGATATGTGAGATACATGTTTAAGTCTTTGCAACTTTCTAGGCTGAGACCAAACGTTTTATGTTTATGAATGCATAGTAATTGCATGATTGATGTTCAGAGTATGTTCATGGTCCAAGGCTCTTGCCTTCTCAAGGTTCAGAGGTCTCAGTTCGTTCTTCTTCCATGATTCAGAGAAGGTCCACGCCCAGTTTTGTCTAAGGCTCATGACATTCTGAAGTATCGTGATTTTACTAATTGTTCTTGTTCCATGATTCAGAGAAGGGCCACGCCCAGTTTTTTGCCTAAAGCTCATGCCATCCTGAGGTATCATGATTTTACTAATTGTTCTTGTTCCATGATTCAGAGAAGGGCCACGCCCAGTTTTGTCTAAGGCTCATGACATTCTGAAGTATCATGCTTCTACCAATTGTTCTTGTTCCATGATTTTCAGAAGGGCCACGCCATATCTACAAGGGTCTCAACACTTGCATTCATGGAGACGCCTTTGTCTATTCCATGAGGGTCTCAACACTTGCATTCATGGAGACGCCTTTGTCTATTCCATGAGGGTCTCAACACTTGCATTCATGGAGACGCCTTTGTCTATTCCATAAGGGTCTCAACTCTTGTATCCACGGAGACGCCTTTGTTTATTCCATAAGGGTCTCAACTCTTGTATCCACAGAGACGCCTTTGTCTATTCCATAAGGGTCTCAACTCTTGTATCCACGGAGACGCCTTTGTCTATTCCATAAGAGTCTCAACACTTGCATTCACGGAGACGCCTTTGTCTATTCCATAAGGGTCTCAACTCTTGTATCCACGGAGACGCCTTTGTCTATTCCATAAGAGTCTCAACACTTGCATTCACGGAGACGCCTTTGTTTATTACATAAGGGTCTCAACTCTTGTATCCACGGAGACGCCTTTGTCCATTCCATAAGAGTCTCAACACTTGCATTCACGGAGACGCCTTTGTCTATTCCATAAGGGTCTCAACTCTTGTACCCAGGGAGACGCCTTTGTCTAGGTGTATAATTGCATGTTGATGTTATTATGAACAAGTATATACATACATGCTTAACCATTTTCTTTTTCAGATCTCTCTCCCTGCAGTTCCCTATCATAATTTCCCTTCCCCCACTTGGCTTCATCAATACTCAGTGTTATAATAACTTTCTGAGATGGTGACGCCGGGAGGTGGGCCATTTGTTCTACGGCGTGCAGATCCCGAGGAAAGGGCACTGTGACACATATGTATTAAAAAGGAAGGGTTAGGACTGGAAAAAGGTTTATTTTGCCACTTTGAAATGGTACTTTAAAGCTGCTCACACAGGCTGCAATGGCAGGCCTGAGGCATGTTAAAAAGACTACTTAAGTGGGTGGCACAATCAGTGCTGCAGGCCTACAAATAGCATTTAATTTACAGGCCTGAGTACATGTAGTACCACTTTACTAGAGACTTACAAGTAAATTAAATGTACCAATTGGTTATAAGCAAATGTCACCATATTTAGAGGAGAGAACACAGAGACTTTAGCACTGGTAAGTAGTGGCAAAGTGTGCAGAGTCCTAAGGCCAACAAAAACGAGATCAGCAAAAATGGAGGCGTAAGGCAAAATGTTTGGGGGAAGACCTCCCTAAGGCTGACAAGAATAACAGTTATACTTTATATGCATTTTTGAAGATGAAGGACCTACAAATAGTTGCCCAATATTTTGTTCTTTTTAACTTTGTCTCCGATCCCGTCCCCACACATATTGACTGTGCCCCCAATGCACTCAGGATCACAGCTCTCATGCTTTTTTATGCTCCTCAAATGCTGTAAATGGGTTTGAGTTTATTAGGTCGAGCGCACAAGCACTTTGACCTGTTGTAAGAATTGTGGGCCTTTAACCAAACCCACCGCATGCTCATCACTTTCACTTGTTTGTGGGCTTGCCTTTCAAAAATCCTTTGTTATCGTTGGTAAATGCTTCATGTTTGTCCCTCCTTAGGGGTGTTTTGTTACCCCCTTGTAGACTGCCCCTGTTACATGGATAATTGCACAATTGCCGATACGTTTGACTATAAGCAAACTTCTTTTTCTGTCGCTCCTCTCCGTTCATGTTCATGGCGGCCATGGAGCTTTGAATCGGCTCGCTTATGTCAACTGTTTTACTTTAAGTTTTCAATTAAAGTGGCAAGAAAAGTCCAGTTAGGAATTTACAATGCGAATAGCTCTAACTCGAGCAAATGCGAGACCCATTGCATTGCAAATGCTTGTTTCACTAAGCCTTTGCCTGAGGTGGACTCTCATGTGGACCATGGGTGTTGGATCAAAGCATTGATCTTCAAATGTAAGGCTCTCATTCCACTAAGTAAATGGCGAGGAGTTGTTGAAACAGTAAACAGAAAAAAACAGTTCTGATTATAAAAATGTAATTCATACTAACAGAGTGACAGCAACCATAACTGATTTGGATGGTATAGTTGTCAAGTGGCCTCATGTTGTGTGTGATGGCTTCAATCATTCCTGCATGTTACATTCTGAAACATGTAGTACGGGCTCAAACATAAGGCGATATAGAGCACTACTGAGTTAAAGGAGGGTTCACTGAACACGTAGCACATGAGACTGGTAATCGACAATTTGCTGCATAATCTGGAGATTAGCTCACTGGTTTCTCTTTCCGTTGCTTGCTGCTGTATTTGGGTGTTAAGCTGGTACCGAGGTGAAATCCTTGCTCATGCATGTGTAAAACTGACAAAACAATGAAGTAATACTATCACTTCCTGGCTGCATTAGGATGCGCAATTTGCCTCTTCTTACCTAATAATTTAGTCCGCCCTGCCGCATAATTTGGTCCTCTCCCGCCACATAATTCCAGTGGCTCAGGTAATAGCGTAACTGTTGCATGGGCCCACGTTGCCAAAGGCCGTCTCGCAAACACATACAGATGCCCTAATACAAATGGAAACAAAAACATATACTCACCCACCCCATATGATAAATAGACATGATGAAAACTTTGCACGATAACATTCAGCGTAGGCTAACATTCTAGCAGATGAGCTGAAGGCACTGAAAACCTAAACCCTCTCCTAAACGCAGTGTTTGCAGTGCTCGAGCACAGCAATTACTGTCTTGTTTTTATAGAAACATGGCATTTCCTGTGACAGCAGCTGTCTAGTTTGTTGTGACAACAGCTTTTTGGTTCCACGGAAGACGGCGCAGTAGCTGCCGGGTAAAGATTCATGAATCCAAATCTGTAAAGAAATTACCATATAACATGGTCAGCCCCTTCTTCACCTCACGCCAAAGTCTGAGCAGGATTCTTATTTTTCAGACAGCAGCAGACTTTGTTGTTACATGTTCCGCCTTCTTTCCCTATTTGTACTTATTTTGTAGGAGAAAGAAGCGGTCACATAATTGTAGATTTCTCCTGGAATGCATACATACATGCTGGAAAACAGGAATTGTTGCGCTCGACTTTTATTTGAAACATCAAATTAAAAAGAAATGGAAACCAGGCCTCTGCCCAGCAGCTTGCCCGCCCTTGCGGCTGGTAGGAGCTTAATGTGGGCACGATGCCAGTGAGATATAAGCTCTCACTGGTACAATGACTGTGGATTGGAAGCTTGAGTGCTGGCACAGTGAAAACCTGCCAGAATAACTCTTTGTGGGACCTCATTATTGTCACAATAAATATTGTATGGGGACGTGAATACCGCCAGGTGGAGCCCGTTTACTAGTGCAGGAGCTGTTGGGAGGGGTAGGTTTACTGTTAGAGGGGGGCATGCCCACTGCCACTAGAGCTGCTCAGTGGCATGGTGAATGCCACAATAAATGTCAGATTGCTGGGTGTCTACCATCACAGTATCTTTTCCAGCATCCATCGGTGGCATGCTCATCTGGCAACACCTGGACTTTTCAGATTTCTCTCCTCAATCATTATTCCTCAAAATTATTTTCAGGGTACACAGGTAAATATGGGTTGTTCCCCAGTACAATGACAGATATACATTTGTGTTTTATTGGAGGGATGGACTGATGTAACAACATGTATACCGGCCTCCCCTGGTACCATATAGGAAAACTACAAAGACTGCAGAACAAAACAGCAAGAGTGTCCCTAAAACTCAAAAAAGCCTAAACACATACCCTAACCTTGATGGCACGCCACTGGTTCCCAGTAGCAAAGGCCCTGCACGTTTACGCCTCGATAAGCCAGGCGTAAGGCTTTGTGGGATCCAAGGCCCAGCTACCTGAAAAACACAAAACACACTTCACTCCAGTCAGAAGCCTTCAACCCATTTCTGCAATAGGAACCAAAAGAAACTCAACAAAAGCACACCAGCATTGTCAGGTGTCATGCTAGGAAACAATTGGGATGATTCTGGTGCTGTGGTCCTTACCAGTGCTTACTCTGAGCCAGTGGTTGCAGGTAGGGCCCACCAGCATTCATTTTTGAGGACCAGCCTTATTTTATCTCCCCAGACTTTGGCTCACAGCAAGAGAGAAAAGAAATGCAAAAGGCAAAAAGGAAAAGCACGAGAAAGACGGAAAAACAGTGACCAGGGAATAAAGCAATTATCAAAATTAACATACAGGCGTGAGTTAGCAAGACAGGTAGTGTCTGGTAGTGGTTTAAAGAAGAATGAGGTGGAATGAAGTCTAGACAACCTTGTTATTCAGCACATCGCCACAGGTTTCTGAGCAAACCTTAGGGCCTAAGCACTCATTATTTTACAAATTAAGATCTGCCTCCACCCACCCACATGGTGTTTTAGTGAGTGCTTGAACGTACCAAGTCATTGGCATGGATGTCACTAGGAAGGAGTTCTGGGTCAGGCAGATGCTCCCAATGACTCCTGTAGGAGGCATTGATGTACATGGCCTACAGTGGGTGGGAGAGTTGATGAATAGATCCTAATAAAAGATCAGTATGCTGGGTGTGAGCAAGTGACTGGTCTGATGGTGGGTTGAGAGTGCTTATAGCCTAGCCAGGTTAGATTGTCTTGATAAGAAGTTAGTCATGAGAGAAACTGTAGTAGTGTGCAGCCACAGTGAGACAGGGCGATGCTAGGAATCGTGTTGGGTTTACCCCTAGGGATCTCCCTAGCATCGGAAGAGCCAATCCCAGGTAAAACAAGAGCTAAAGAGAACCCCATAAGTAGGAGAGGTGGGCATTAGGCCTTTTTTGAGCTACTGCAGAATTACCAGGTGGTCCTTTTGTGTGACCTGATGCCAAAACCATCCCTGAGGATGTGATAGCTCCGGAGCAGCTGGGTGTCACATGACAGGTGGATCACAGTAAGTCAACCAAGCAGTCAGGTCACAACATGGAACAAAAACCTTGTGGTTGGATCGTACACCAGGTATGCATCTATTCTGCTGGTTGGCCAGGCGTAAGTTTAGATTGTCTAGGTCATACATCACGGGTAGTAGCCCAATTCATATGTGAGTTCCCTTCGAGAAGTGATTGGCTGCTCGTACGAATTCATAGACCTGCACTGCTTCTCCCACAGGCGTTTTCCCATTTGACTAACGTGTAGCTGTACTCCTGGTCCAAGGAGCCTACAGACATCACTTTAAGGATAGCCTTGGAAGCTCTTTGACATAAAACCCAAACAGGTCGAGTGAGAGTCTTATTCTACTGCACCATGTCTCTAGTGGGGCCGTCAGGGCTGGGTAAGCAGAATTGTGTGTTGTTCCCCATATGAGTGCATATATCAATGGAAATTTAGGGCTTTATGAAAGAGTACCAAGACAAAGGAAGTACTACATTGCTTTAGTAAAGGTAGATGGCACTGTATAAATGCTGATATAGCAATCAAAATTAATTTATTCGGAATAGATAAGTAGCGTTTAAAGACAAGTATGATGAGTGTGCGCAACAAATTAAATAAATAAATAACATGTCATATATTACGAAAGAGAATACAACATAACATGACATAACAAGTGGCCTTCAACCACTGGCCAGGATGGACTGGCTGGGCTAATTCGCAATGGAAAATAACCCTTACGATATTTGCTCTCTCTCCGTGGGACTGTAAATCATATCCACCAAATAAAGACTCAACCCCCTTTGTACCCCACGATCTGGTCCTGAACTCATCCTATGTGTACTGTTACTTGTTCCTCTATAGTTCTTCTCCCCCCTCATCAACATCACAAGCCATGCATCCTCTTCCTCCCGCTCAAGGTCATACTCCATCTTCTGTTCCTGTGCTCCTCTTGGTCTTTATCTTCCTGGTCCAACTCCTCATCATCCGAGTCTTCCTCTTCTCTTCTTGGTCCTTCCTCTCCTGGTCGAGGTCAACCTCTTCATCTCTCTCGTCTGCCTCCTGTTCCACCTTCCCCTCCTTCTGGTGCTCCTGCTGGTCATAATCTTCAGCCTCCTGCTCTCCCTTCTCATGGTCCTTATCCTCTTCTG
The DNA here is from genome assembly GCF_031143425.1 of Pleurodeles waltl. Classification (NCBI taxonomy): domain Eukaryota; kingdom Metazoa; phylum Chordata; class Amphibia; order Caudata; family Salamandridae; genus Pleurodeles; species Pleurodeles waltl. The sequence continues at coordinate 127,878,488 of NC_090446.1, forward strand.
GGTTTAGGTCATCAACTGGTGCTCATGGCCTCATAGTGCAAGTCGTTCAATTCCTCCTTGTCCTGATCTTCCAGGCTCTAGGCCTCCGGGTCTTCCTGATCCTGAAACTCCTTCTCTTCTTGGTCCTTGCCCTCTTGGTCTTGCCTATGCCCCAGGTATTGGTCCTGCTCTTGGCTCTCCTAGTCCTGCTTTTGACACCCCTTGTCCTCCTGGTATTCCTGTTCTCCAAGTCCTCGTGGTACAGCGTGCCCTTTACTTTTGAGCTTGGTCTTTGTCCTCCTTTAGATCCTGGTGCTATTCTCATCTGGTCCTCTTCTAATCACTCCTGGGTCTTGACCTGAGCCTGCTTCTCTTACTCCTCCTGATCCTCACAATCTTAATTCACTAACACTAACACATTTCTTCAATCTCCTGAGACTGACCCTTCTGGTGCCAGCCTTCATGGTCCAGGCCTCCATATTCCTGCTCTCCATTTTCCTATTCTTCCTTGTCCTGATACCCAAGGTACTGGTCCTCCTGGTCCTCCTGGTCCTCCCTTTGTCATTGCCTTACTGGTCCTGGTCTTCTTGGCCTTTCTGGTTGTGGACCTCCTGGCTCTGGTCCTCCTGGATTCTTTATCCTGCTGGTCGTTGTTCTGCTTATCGTCCTGGCAAGGTGATACAATCGTCCCCTGACCCCACTCCATCCTCTTCCCGTGAGCCAAACCTTCTCTTCATGTTGTCATCACTGGGAATCATGCAACAAAAGCAAATATAAAGTATGTTCGAGACTATGCAGCCTTGGCGTGCCACACACGCACGAGCACACACACACGCAAAAATTCTATTGTTGCACAGGATCATCTAGAGGAGAATATGGATATGTCGGGAAAGGGAACTGACAAGTCTGCAGAATGACCCAACTTCGTTGCTGGAGAAAGCGCACTGAAGCAAGTACAAGAATGAATAATGCACTATAAAAAAACGTATTACAAAATAAATGCTCTCTTTTTATAGAACACAAGCTAACCTGAAGAAAAAAATGTTGTGAATTATTTTCTATTTATACAAATAATGGAGGAAAAAACGCAACCTCAATACAAATAATCCCAGATGAAGAGTCAGAAAGATAAGCCTTGCTGGTTCCTGGAAGGGGGGCATGCATTCACATTTTTTCGCTTTTCTTCCTACCTACTCTTGCACTGGGGCTGTGAAAAGTGAAGGTTGCGGAGACAGGATCCTTTCAAATGGTTGCCAGGTAACGGTCAGATGGTGTTTTTTTCTTTTGCACTCTAGTGATGTTATTGCATATTTATTTACTTTTTTCCCGAAGCCTCGGATATATTATGTTGTTTGGCTTGCGCGCGTTTTATTGTATCGCTTCCTGGTGACTCAGAGCGCTGCGAGGGAAACAGAAGTAATAATAGGAGCTACTGGGGAACATGTTATGTTTCATGAAGTTCCTTTGCAGCTGAAGGCCACGAGGCGTTCACTGAGTTTCCTCAGAGGGACAGAAGTGGTCCTCTTGTGCGGGTGAAAGATGCTCTTGCAAATCTGGGCTCTTAATGTGAAACATTGAGAAAAGACCTTGATCTGCCCACATGCCAGAAGTAATGGAAGCAACGCCATGCGTGCGTGAACTATTCATTCTTTCCACACAATCCGTTTCCTCAGACTTTTACAAGTACATAAAATTGTCAGAACTTGAAAAGGCCCTTCATTTTATTCTGAGCTTTCCTAAGGCATTTATAAAGCGCGCTGTCACTCTAAGAGCATCCTGGCACTGAAGGACCAGAGGAAGACACAGCGAAAACTAGAAAAGTTTTCAATGATTTCTAAGGTGATCGTTATGCAGGTGATAGGAGAGGAAGAGAGGGCCTGGTGGAACAAAGGGCTGGGTCCATTCGGTGTCTATGGAGAAATGGGTTGATGCATAAGGGTCAGAGCTGCATAGTTTGTCTGACAAGAGAAGGCCTGATGAAACAAAGGGCTGGGTCCATTCTGTGTATGGACAAACGCATTTATACATAAGGGTCAGAGCTGCATGGTTTGGCTGACAAGAGAAGGCCTGATGGAACAAAGGGCTGGATCCTGATGGAACAAAGGGCTGGGTCCATTCTGTGTATGGACAAATGCATTTATACATAAGAATAAGAGCTGCATGGTTTGGCTGACAAGAGAAGACATGATGGTACAAAGGGCTGGGTCCATTCTGTGTATGGACAAATGCATTGATACATAAGGGTCAGAGGTCCATAGTCTGGCTGATAACAAAAAAAAGGACTGGGCGCTTAGGTGAACGAAGTGGACTTTGGAAAGGGAGAGCAACTGTAGGGAGTCTGAGTGCTGTAAAGTGGGGGAGTGGGAGAGCAGTAGGTGGGGCATGATATAGAAATGCACGGTTGAGAGACCCCGTGCTTAATTTGTACAAATATAAGTGCCAGGGCCAAGGAGTTTCTCAGGAGACTATTGCAGTAAGATCTACCCTCTGTCCATCTCAGCACTGCCAGATGAAATCTTACTATTACAGCTACTAGAGATGGAAAGTGAGATATTTGGACTATTCCAGGTCTAATAATGTTGTACATATAGCCTGGATGCACAGCATTTAATTTTTTTTAAGTATATTGATTATGTCGTTGATGAGCTCTGCTCAACATTTTACAGACATCGCCACCTTGTGGTAGACTGTCATAAAGAAGTGCAGGTTTTACAAATAAGTGCTGGTGTGAAGCTCTGCTAAACACCAACACAAATTAAGCACTGCCTTCTGTGAGCAACAAAGGCCCACTGTGCATGCCTGTAGCCATGCACTGAAAGGATTAGAAGTAGGTCCAGGTCTGCAGCAGGTACTGCACCCAAACCTCCATGGGTGGGCTACTTCTGCTGCATACAGCCAAAGGCCATGCACCGTGTGCTCTGACACAGGAGCCTGGCCAGCCCAACGTTTCCCTGGCAGTCTCCCTCCACTGTTCACAACCTTTGGCCATGTGTAGCCAGGGTTGATAGCAGGGCAAAACCCCACGCCCAGCTATCTCTGGGGGGCAATCCATGCTTTACATGGCCTTTGGCTGTGAAAAGCAGGGACTGACCACTGGTCCTGGTCAAGAGCTTCCTGCCTCCTTCTGAAGTGGGCCACTCATGGTCAGAGGCGGGCAACATTTGATGCGTTTTCTTGATTACTGTTCTTTTGAATGGGTCGCCAGTGGTCTCATCTATCAGTTATTATTCAAGAAGCTAATTGTTGTTTCAATCACCTCTCTAGTCTTTGCTTTTTCTTTCCTGTCCTTTCACTGGTTATAGCTAAGTCCATCTATATTATTGTTTCACTGTTGATAATGCAATTCTTTTGCTGTTCTCTGAATGTGGAACATAGAAGTATTTGCACTGAGGTGACACCATGCTTTTTGGAAAGTTTGTTTTTTCAATGAGAGGTTGCATGAACACTGGCTGTTAGGTTCTGAACAAGCTAACACACACAAGCATTTGCAATGCAATAGGTATCACATTTGCTTGAGTTAGAGCTATTGGTGTTGTAAATGCATAACTTGCCTTTTCTTGCCACATAAATTGATCAACCCTGCCACATAATTGGTCCTCTCTGCCACATAATTCCAGTGCCCCAGCATATAACTAAAGCACTTCCATTTACCTTTTTCCTCTATCTTTATCTCTACCCAGCAGAGTTTTATCTTCCTGGAGTTTAGGCCTTACCAAAACCTGGAGAAAAGGTGGCTATCCCACAGCGAATGGTGGTGCCACAGACAATGTCTGCGGTAATGCCCTATTTCCATGAATGGAATCAGAGCTCTTGCTGCTAAATGAAGTAAGTCTGTCCCATGAACTGTGCAAAATCTAAAACACCAGTGTTTAGTTTCCTGCTTCTTCAAAGTTGATAACATCGGCACATCAGGTGGAACAAGTGAAAAATGTGCGAGGCATTCAATCGTCAGAAATTCCTCCAATCAAATAAAGGATTATGATAACTGAAGCTGGTCATGTTTTCTTACTTCATAACAAGGTCAGTTAACTCTCCTTTTGTTCAGTGTCTAAAAACCTGCTTATTAAAGAACCACCAGACAATTGGCAGTAAACAGAAGAAGAGAGCGAGCCATTGACACGGCTGCAAAAATCTCACATTATAAAGACATCATAGGGGGGGGTGAATGCAGCAGCTCCAACAGGCTGCTCTAGTCAGCCCAGCAAACTCTGCTTTCTTAGATGGAACATCAAGGAGGAATAACTACTGTATTACTGGCTCATGTCTGCAAACAAAAGTGATAAAATACATGTTTAAACTGGGTGGAATTCTCTCAGCTCAAAGCAAGTTATATGGACATTCCAAAGGACACGAGGGGAGGGCCCTCAGGACTCTACGCGGGAGGGGGTGATACGAGGCAAACCCAGGGCGCCACCCTGCCTTAAGGTGCAAGGGGCCTTAATGCAGCCTTGCGCCCCCCACTAAGGCCTCCCACTGCAAGGGAGATATTCAAAATCACATCAGGGAAACGCATAGTGGCAGATGGGGGAGTATGGGCTCACGGTTCCTTGTGAAGTCTCAGGGTTCACCTATGTCAGGTTTTATATTTTAGTCAACTCTCAATGCTTCTACTCTCAGAGGATTCACACTTCTTCACAACAAATCTCCAACATATTAGGGTATTGTTTTCGCTGCTTTCTAACAAAGTTAGAGGATGTATCATAGTATTTTGACAATCACAAAGACACCCTATGTCTTTAGAGCAAACTGCACATTTTTGGTTAAGATGAACACAAGTGTATTAATTAGAGAGATTAACATAAAGTGCCTGTCTGCACCTACCCCCTCCTGGGAACCTACTACACAGTGACCTGAGAAAGGGAGCACATCACTCTCACAGAGACAGGCAGCCAATGACATGCACACAGTAACCTAAACAAAAGCTCCACTTATCGCGCTGTTTGGTGGATGGTAGCAAGATCCTGCCCTCACTCATTCTCAAAAGAATGCATACGGAGACAAGGGACTGTAAGGAATACACAAATGTTGTTAAGTAACGTAGACAAGAGGGTCCCTTTGAGCCAGCCACTGCCACGCGCAGCGCAACTGCACTTCCTTTCTTGGAATATACAGCGTGTCTGATGCCCAAACGTCCCACTAAGAGAGCAGGATGTCTTAAAGAGACCCTTTACATATCTCCATGGCAGGTATAAACCTGCCAGGAGGTCAAGAAAAACAAGTTTGTGCTCTATAAAACTTAGAAGTGGCATGTCCGCCACGGAGCGTAGAGAGACAAAATAAACAATGTGACTACCTGGTAGTCATGCAAAGCACTCCATATTGCCAATCAAGTTTGCACTGTGTGAAACTTCTAAGTGCAATGTCCGCCATGAGCAAGAGCGCGAAGGAGAGAGACAAAATTAAAAAGTAGTTTGCCCACAGTAAAACATATTGGCAATTGTGTAATTACCCAATTAACAGGGTTGCTCCCAAAGGCAGTAACAAAACTGCCCCAAGACGGGACAAACGTAAAGCATTTATCAACAACATCCAGGGATTTTTTAAAGGCAAGCCCACGAATGAATTAAAGTGATAGGCGTGAGGTGGACGTGGGTAAAGCCCACAGACAGATAACAACACGTCGATAAGCAGCCCTTGCAAGCTGCTACGCTCGACCTAGAAATGAATTTATTTCTTCTTCTCGCTAGGGTGTGTTAGCTGTTCTGCAGAGGTTTCATTAAGTATGTCAGGCATTTCATGAGAAAATTGAATCCTGGCTTCGGATTGGGTAACTTTGTATTGTATCTCAAAAACAGAACAAGTCCAGTTCCTATAAGCCAGCCATGTTGTAGTCAGGCATAAAGACGACAGCAACGTGCAGCTATTTTCCGGTTAGTTCTTAGACCTAACCCCAGTCGCAGCTCGCACTGTGCAAAACAGGCAGGGTGGGTTGGCGTGGGGGTGTGTGGTGGGAGGGGCCTGATGAAGCAGAAAAAGAAAGACTAACAAACATTCATATATCATGCAACAAAATCGTATAAGACAATGTGATTTTAGTAAAGAAAATTAATGTATGTAGAAAATGTGCCCACGAAGTAGATCGCCATTAGTATAAACAAGCTTAATTAATCATGAAAACCGACAAATGTACGATTATGTCATAATTGCAGCTATATTTTATGATTTTCTTGTTAAACTGTTATATGCTTAGCTTAAATTTAGCAGAGGCTTTGGCCTAGTTGCCTGGTCTCAATTTTAACTGCGTAGTTTTCACTTGTATTAACAAAGACGTGTATTAAACCTTTAAAAAGCTGTATTTTTCCAGTAGAATGACCAATACACTTATCTCAAGGTTGCGTGTTAGGCAACTTTCATCCCTTTTGAAGCAAGGTCAGCTTCTGCAGGTGCAGACAATAAAGACACTGATGCAGAATTAATTGGCAACTTTGTTGCTACTTGTGTTCCAAAACTCCAAGGACACCTTATGCGTAGATGAGTATTAAGAGAAAAGACACTATTCATTGGTCAAAGAGAAATCACCCCATGGACCCTCCAATGGAATAACCTGAAGAATTTGGAACTTTTCTTACTTAATCCCACCAGACGAAGAGAAGCGAGCCATTTTCTTTGATGCCATTTTGAAGCCAGATTCGAGAAGCCATTTTGATGACACTTTGATGCTTTTTCTCTATCCCAGAGAGAGAGACTTTAAAGAATTCTCACCCTAGAGACTTTAACTTTAACTTTACTTTGCCTTGCCCATTCCATAACTTTTGTTCCCCCATTTTCCTTGCTGCTGCAAGGAAAACTTGTCTTAAAACTTTGCCCCCTTGAAGTCTGCCCCATGCTGATCGAACCGGTACCTGAAGGACGAAGACTTTCCTTGAATGCTGATTGTATTTGGTAATTATAAAAGGATAATGTATTATTAGTTGTATTTTCCTTCTTAGGTACCAACTGCTTAATTTTGACAGAGCCTAAGCTAGAAGTTTTCTAAATTTATGTTGATTAAATTCATTTTTGCATGAAGCTCCACATGCCAATGCTAATCAGAGGTTAGTTGAGGTATTCATTTGATGCACCATGCTGAATTGAAATCTTGTTATGCTGACCAATGTATGCAATCAGTCAACTTCAGTTACTTTTATTAGTGATTTGCATTGCTATAGCCGAGTGCATTATAATCCAAGTTTTGCGTAGATTGCGTTTCTTCTGTCGTTATGGACAGCCAGTAATGTTCGTATATGTGTATCATTTGATTTTGAGACTTACTTATATTGTGTTAGCTTTGTTAATATAGGGAAATAAACTCATTAACTTTTAATAAACAGGTGTGGTTATTCATGACTGAAAGGTCATGGTGGGTCTAATTACTGATTTTCTGTTTAACTAATTTGTTGATTGATTACTAATCGAGTATTGGTTATTGATTATAAATGATTATTGATTATTGATTGAGGGATCCGACAATTCTTTGGATGAGGAGAACTCAACCCGGTCAAAAGGTTCACCGACCTCCGGCGTGTCCAAGCATAAGTAATTTATAAGGACTGGACGCGCTATTAGTAGATGGTAGCAGAGGATGGTTTGGCCCTTTGGGACCCCATCCGAACAATAGACGGATTCAATTTAGAATTTTCTTTAATAAAACAAGTTGGAGAGATGATGATGCCCTAAATCCCTAATGACTTTCCTGGAATCTCGGAGCTTACGAATGTAGGAAATGGAGGTGTAAGGATGTTTTCGGCGTTTCTAGTGATGGTATGAGTGAAGTTAGGGTTTTGCGCTTGCATAGCTTATGCCGCAGATGAATTGTGAAGTTTGTGAGGATTTTAGGGGGTTACGAACTCCAATTAAAATTTTAGAGGAGTGGTACTCCGAAGTGTGAAAGTAGGGAAGTCGTCGAACTTCATATGTGTGTAGCGCTTTGTGCAAGAAAAATTGCCCACGTGGTTGTTGATGTTGAGACGGGCCCTGCGAGGTCAAGAGACTCCGGAGTATGTTGAAAAGTGTATGAGACACTTGATTGATGTTGTACTTTTTCGGTTTAATAGGTTGATCGGGCGTGGTCAACAAGTCAGTACGAATGTTGAGGAATAAAAGAAAATTTTCGACTTTGAGATTTGACGAACTCTAAGGTGCACTAGAATAGTTCATTGATCAGTTGAGAGTAAAGTTTGCAGGTCAAATTTTGCTTGCAAAAGTGGGAAACCGAGAAAGATGGAATAACTGCCGAGGCTAGTGAAAAATCCCTAAGGTTTCTGAAGCGATTATATTATCTTTCCTGTAGTAAACCGACAGATTTGTTTTCTTCTTTTTGATTAGTGCTCGCGATATATTGCAGAAATTAGTTTTGAGTGAAGCTGAATGAAGGAGGACAAGCCGCAAGACTTTGTCAGCCGCAGTGTGTGAGTGTGACGTCACTAGGAGCCGCGCTGGGATAGGTTGGTTGGTGAGAAGGGTCGCGTACGGATTGGACGCAGTCCGTGAAGCGCAATTGGTGGGGAAAGGCAAGCGAAGAGTATTCTGGGAATTAAAGTCACTTATTGATTACACTTTGAGAAAATAAAAGACAGAAAGATGAAATTTTTCAAAGCATTTAGGAGTGCTTTGAGGGGAGATGTATATATTAAAGCAAATGTAGGAGAAGAAACACCGCCTGAGGGTACACCAGCTTACATCGTAATTGAAGAAAAGGGTGTCGCACCATGTCTTTGGTTAAAGCAATGGTGTAAATTAACAGAAAAGCATGGAAGTGTAGCGTTTCCTATCCATGGGACGTTTAATCTCAGAGTTTTGGAGAATTTAAGATTTGCGCTATATGACATGAAAATACCTCCAAGACCAGCACAGTTTGAAGCATTAGCAATTTGGGAACAAATAGCTAGAAGGCAACTACAAAAGAAATTTGAGACAAGAGTGAGAAAAGTAGAAAAGACACTAGCGGATGCTAGATGGGATAGTGCTCAAAAGGTTTGGAGATCAGATATATTGCAGGGAGTTAAATTGTTTCCAGCAATTACTGACAAAGCAGAGATGGAAGGAAAGAAAGCTACCCATAAAACAAACAGGAGTCAGTCCAAAGATAGAGAAAATAAGAGAACCTCGAAAAGGTCAGACGAATCAGACGATGGAGAGTTCATTCTGCAATTGTTAAATGACCGTCCACCACCATATGTGGAGAACGAAAATGGCCCAAGCACTAGTACTGCCCCTCCAGAACCAATACAGGGTACTGTAACACCGAATTTGAGAAAATTACAGAGGCAAAGTAGTCCTGATATGCCTTTTACACAAGAAATACCGCAAGTTCAGAGAATATATCCTGACATGACTAAACTGGAACATGTTAATGATTATCAGCCACAGGTCCAAAGACGCTATTATGATGAACATAATTTGGAAATAACTTCTAATTTAATGGTGCAGAGAGGACAGAATTACCAAAGACCGACATTGATTCAAACCGAACCAACACAAATTTTGATGCCTCAAAAGCAGATACCTCAAAATGCCAAAGTACATTCAAACAGCAGAAACACAGTTAGACATGTCAGCAATGATGAACCATAATGTGGGAATTAACATGCCACAGAATTTGGGTAACAGACAGAATCCGAAGGCAATATCTTTGCCTATCACTGTAGGTCCGCCAGTACCATTATATATACAAGCAAAGCCAAGTGTATGCGATCAAGGTGTAATGACACAGAATGAGACAGGAAGGAGATACATAGAAAATACTCATGAAATGACTCCCATAGGAACACTGTCAAATAGATCTGGGTCTTTGTTGGAATTTAGTCCAATTCCAATTTGTGTTCCGTCAACTGTGGTAAGGTCAAATCCACCACTAATAATACTGCAAACCTCAAAAACAGAAATATTACAGAAACCATCAGTAGCAGTAGACGTAGATGCTACATTAATGGGACTAAACGCACAACAGTTAACACAATGGTTGAACAGTCTGAATACCCCACAGAGTACACCCAAGGGGAAAGGAGAAGAATATTTGAATCAAATAAGATTAGGCATGGAAGCAGGTGAACTCGTAGATGGAACGATGGGTCTGAACAGGTTAGAATCATACACAGAAGAAGAACTGAGATACATTTGCCCTAAAATTACAAAAGAAGTAAGCAGCATACATAAGAGGTTACAAGAAATTGCAGACAGACACAAAAGAGACATAAATAAAACCAAGCACTTGAGCAGAAGTTACAGGTTAGACTTTGAGGCAAAAGATTTTGAACATATGAGATCTGCAGGAATGAAAACACGCCTTAAAGAAATATTGCAAAGCGCGCAGGTTTGGAGATGTTTAGACAAGTGGGAGAGTAGGTGGGTTAAGAAAAAGGATAAGAAGAAAGAAAGTACCCCAGATCAGAATGATAAAATACAACAGAATGGTAATCTTATAACCATGTTACCAATGAGAGAAACAGCAGGAGAAAAATGTATCCATGTACCATGGCACAGGTGTGACATTCAATCTTTTACGGATGATTACCCTAAGTTAAGAGAGAAACTGATCAAATGGTATCAACAAACAGATAGATTTGTGAAACTTGCAAAATGTCTTTGGGAAGACCTGAATACTTTATTCGAAATTGTAGTTCCAGCAGATTTGTGGGAAGATTGTAAAAGGGCTGTAGATTGGCCAACAAGTGAACCGGAAAGAGATAAGGACACAGGTGCACCATCGCCTAGGGTAATGAGCATATACCATAAAGTGATTGAGTATCTGAAAACAAAAGTTGCATCGAAAAATGTAGATTGGCAGAAAATTGACAGAACAGCACAGGAAGTTAAAGAGTCGATACATGCATACTATGAGAGATTGTTGAAAGCATTTAAAAATTATAGTGGCACGGAAATGATTGAGGCAAAGGACATGCTCCATTTTGTATTCAGATTTGTGGACGGATTGAGACCAGAAATTAGCCAGATGATTAAAATGCATTTGATTTGTTGGCAGACAAAATCGATCGATGAAGTGTTGAACTATGCAAAATACTGCAGTGATGAGATTGAGACAAAGCAGAAATGGTTGAAAGAAAAAGTGATGGTGATGCAGATTAGAGCAGCTCAGACAGGTTTGCAAGGTTTCCAACAACAGTTACCGCAGCAGCAACAGCAGGGAAATGCTATGTTTCAGCCACAGGCGAGAGGCAGAGGCCGAGGAGGTTTTGTGAATGATGGTCCTGATTTAAATACTGTCGTAATTCCAAATGGTATACAGGCAATGAAGAAAGTAATGCCATGTCAAACGTGCGGAATCGTCAGACATTGGAAACGGGAGTGCCAAATGTTGGTGCAGGAAGGTGTAGGTCAGCAAAACAATGATGTCAATACATTTCAGAATATGAGAGGACCAAAATTGAGAGGTCCAAACCCAAATTTCCAAAATAATGTAAATCAGATTCAGGGTCTACAGCCTATACAACAACAGCAGGTGCAAATGCCTCGTGTACAAATGGCACAATCACAGCCAATGCAACAGCAGTTTCCTATGGTACCTAATCAGCAAATGCAAGTACCCTTAGCACCAATGAATCAGCAACAAGTAATGCTTCCTCAACAGGTCACAGGTCAAGGAATGAATCAAAGTAACACACTACACCAATTCCCGTTACACAGTGAGAATGGAATAAACAATGAATGGGAGAGTGAAAGTTCAGATGAGGAGGGAAATTGTATGCTTGCAGCATCTTTGGAAGTTGATCAAAAGGGACCATGTGTGGAAGGAAGAGTTATGGGTCACAGCGTTTCCTTTTTGGTTGACACAGGAGCTACACGCTCTACAGTTAGAAGTATCGAAGTACCAAATTTGCCACTTTCAGGGAGAACAGTTCAAGTAGTGGGAGTAGCAAATCGGTATCTGACAAACCCAATTACAGATCCAGTGCAAGTCAAAATTGGTAACTTTCAAGGGTTACATAAATTTGTGGTGTGTGACTCAAGTCCAATATCCTTATTAGGAAGAGATTTATTATGCAATCTAGGATGCTCGATTATGTGCTCACATAATGGAATTAAAATTCAGAAAAACAGTGATGAGGAAGAAGAGGACAGTTTAGAAGAAGAAGAAATGGAAACTGTTGATGAAGAGTATCCCCTGATTACTCTTTATCCTATGCTCACTGAAGCAGATATTCCAGCTGATTTACAAGAAACTGTTGAAAAGGAAGTGTGGGATATGACAGGGAAAGAAGTAGGATTGATCAAAGGAGCAGAACCAGTGAAAGTGACTGTAAAACCTAATGTAAATTTTCCTCAGACTCCACAATACCATATGCCACAAGATACTCTCATGAAAGTCGCCCAACTCATTGACGAATTTGTGAAACAGGGAGTACTGAGAGAAGTACTAAGTAGTCCATGTAATTCACCAATCATGGGACTAATAAAACCAAGTGGAAAAGTCCGAATTGTTCAAGATTTGAGAAAAATAAATGACATATTAGTCAAATGTTGTCCCGTAGTACCAAATCAAGCTGTAATAATGTTTCAAATTCCCTGTGATGCAGAGTGGTTCACAGTCATCAATTTGTCACAAGCATTCTTTTCTGTGCCTCTTCATGAGGACAGCCAATTTCTCTTTTGTTTCAAATTCCTGGACAGAGTCTACAGTTGGTGTCGAATTGCTCAAGGGTTTTCGGAGTCACCATCAATTTTCAATCAGATTCTAAAGAAAAATCTGGAATCATTGGAATTACCTTTTGAATCAACCTTAGTGCAGTATATTGATGATTTTCATCAATATACAGTACTGTACTAAGGTTGATTCAAAACAGAAAGGTTGCAGAACAGAAACCTTGCAGAAAGGTTGCATCCGAAACAGAAAATGACTGTACAGTTGACACTATTGCCTTACTGAACCATTTGGGAAGGAATGGACACAAAGGGGGTCATTCTGACCCTGGCGGCCGGGGGCCGCCAGGGCCACCGACCACGGGAGCACCGCCAACAGGCTGGCGGTGCTCCCACGAGCATTCTGACCGCGGCGGTTCAGCCGCGGTCAGAAGCGGCAAGTCGGCGGGCTCCCGCCGACTTACCGCTGCTCGGGGGAATCCTTCATGGCGGCGGAGCGCGCTCCGCCACCATGAGGTTCTGACCCCCCCTACCGCCATCCTGTTCATGGCGGGAAAGCCGCCATGAACAGGATGGCGGTAGGGCGGTTTGCGGGGCCCCTGGGGGCCCCTGCCGTGCCCATGCCAATGGCATGGGCACGGCAGGGGCCCCCGTAAGAGGGCCCCACAAAGTATTTCGGTGTCTGCCTTGCAGACACTGAAATACGCGACGGGTGCCACTGCACCCGTCGCACCTTCCCACTCCGCCGGCTCGATTACGAGCCGGCATCCTCGTGGGAAGGGAGTTTTTCCCTGGGCTGGCGGGCGGTCTTTTGGAGACCGCCCGCCAGCCCAGGAAAAACTCATAATACCCTCCGCGGTCTTCTGACCGCGGAGCGGTATAATGGGGGCGGAATTCTGGCGGGCGGCCTCCGCCGCCCGCCAGAATCAGAATCACCCCCAAAGTGTCTCCTTCAAAATTGTAATACTGCCAAAAGAAAGTGAAATATTTGGGTCACCAAATAGAAAAAGGGTCGAGAAAAATCATGAAAGAAAGAATAACGAGTGTACTTCAAATGAGTCCACCCAAAACAAGAAAAGAGGTGAGAACGTTTTTGGGAATGGTGGGCTACTGTCGCCAATGGATTCCCAATTTCTCAACTCTAGCCAAACCTTTACTAAAACTGACCCAGAAAGATGCGCAGGATGAAATAATGTTGAAAAGAGATGAAATGGATGCCTTTATTGAATTAAAGGAATGCATGTGCAGAGCTCCAGCTTTAGGTATGCCTGATTACACAAAGCCTTTCACATTGTTTTGTCATCAACGTGATGCATGTTCCTTGTCTGTCTTGACTCAAGCCCATGGTGGTGTAAACAGACCAGTAGCATATTTTTCAGCTACTTTGGATCCAGTCACAGCAGCCTTACCAGGATGCTTGCGTGCTCTAGCAGCAGTTGGTATGAGCTTAAATCAAAGTGAAGGAATAGTGATGGGACATCCTTTAACAGTTATGGTCCCTCACTCAGTCGAAATACTTTTGACACTTTCCCGAACACAGCACATGACTGGTGCTAGGCTTACAAGGTATGAGACAATAATTTTGGGATCACCTAATGTGCAATTAAAAAGGTGCACTACATTGAATCCAGCAACTTTGTTTCCCAGTGAAAATGTTGAAATTGAATATGAAGATGATATCGAACATGACTGTCTTCAAGTGACTGAATTGTGTACTAAACCAAGACCTGATATCAAAGATACTCAATTGGGAGAAAATGATCAGATTATTTTTGTTGATGGTTCATGTTTGAGAGATGCACTAGGAATATTGAAAGCAGGATACGCTGTATGTACAATAACTGGTGTTCTAGAAGCATCTTGGCTTCAAGGAATTTACTCTGCACAAGTAGCGGAACTAGTAGCCCTTACTAGAGCTTGCCAACTTTCCGCATTAATAAAAGTCACCATTTACACTGACAGTCAGTACGGATTTGGAATAGTGCATGATTTTGGACAATTGTGGTCACAAAGAGGCTTTATGACCTCTTCAGGATCACCAGTGAAAAATGGTGAAAGAATAAGAGAATCGTTACATGCTATCCAGTTACCAGGAGAAGTAGCAGTGGTAAAATGCAGTGCACACTCAAAATCACAAGACTTTGGCCCTCATTCTGACCTTGGCGGGCGGCGGAGGCCGCCCGCCAAAGTCCCGCCGTCAGGTTACCGTTCCGCGGTCGAAAGACCGCGGCGGTAATTCTGACTTTCCCGCTGGGCTGGCGGGCGGTCGCCTTCAGACCGCCAGCCAGCCCAGCGGGAAAGAGGCTTCCACGAGGAAGCCGGCTCGGAATCGAGCCGGCGGAGTGGAAGCTGTGCGACGGGTGCAGTTGCACCCGTCGCGTATTTCACTGTCTGCGCAGCAGACAGTGAAATACATGTAGGGGCCCTCTTACGGGGGCCCCTGCAATGCCCATGCCAGTGGCATGGGCACTGCAGGGGCCCCCAGGGGCCCCGCGACCCCCCCTACCGCCATCCGGATCTCGGCGGTCCGACCGCCGGGATCTGGATGGCGGTAGGGGGGGTCGGAATCCCCGCGGCGGTGCAGCAAGCTGCGCCGCCGCGGAGGATTCAATGGGGCCGCGGTACACTGGCGGGACCCCGCCAGTGGTGCCGGTCCGACCGCGGCTTTACCGCCGCGGTCGGAATCCCCATTGGAGCACCGCCGGCCTGTCGGCGGTGCTCCCGCGGTCCTCCGCCCTGGCGGTCAAAGACCGCCAGGGTCAGAATGACCACCTTTGTTTCTTTGGGAAATGGATATGCAGATCAAGTCGCAAGGTTTTGCGCATTGAACTGTATATTGCTCAGAGACAAATGGAATTTGATAAGTGAGCCAGAACTTGAACCAAATGAAGCCTTTGCTCTAAGTTGTAGACACAGTAGAAAAATTGAAATTCCTACAAAATAATGTTAGTAAGGATGAAAAACTCTCATGGAGTAAATTACAATGCGTAAAAAAACCAGATGATTTGTGGGTTTCAAGTGAAGGCAGATTAGTTTTGCCAGACAGTCTTTTGACACAAATAGCTAGGCTATATCACGGACAAGCACACATTGGAAGAGATGCCATGATTAGATTATTCAAAATTGATTGGTTTAATCCCAAATTTCGCCAAGATGCTGAAGCAGTTTGCCATTGTTGCGTCATTTGCCAACAAATGAACGCAGGGAAGGGAACCGTAGTAAATTTGAGCCACATTGGAAGAACAGGTGGGCCGTTCAGCAGGATGCAAATGGATTTCATTGAGATGCCTATGCATGCAGGCTTGAAATATGTGTTGGTGATTGTGTGTATTTTTAGTCACTGGATTGAAGCATACCCTAAACGCAGAAATGACAGTCTCGCAGTTGCAAAACTACTCTTGAGAGAACTAATACCACGTTTCGGATTTCCGATCTCTTTAGAATCAGATAGGGGAAGTCACTTCAATAACGAAGTAATCAAATTACTATGTGCAGCATTGAACATTGAACAAAAATTGCATTGTATCTACCGCCCTGAAGCATCAGGACTAGTGGAGCAAATGAATGGCAAGCTGAAATCAAGAATGGTGAAAATATGCGCATCCACAAACTTGAAATGGCCTGACGTGTTGCCTTTGGTGTTAATGTCAATGAGAAACACACCTGATAGAAAAACTGGACTATCACCACATGAAATTCTAATGGGCAGAGCCATGAGACTTCCAGCAGTTCCCGTGAATGCCCTTGTAAATATTACAGATGATATGGTATTGGACTACTGCAAAGGTCTGTCTGATGTGGTCCGCTCTTTTTCTCACCAGGTAGAGGCAACTACCTTGCCACAGATCCAAGGTCCAGGACACGCCCTGAAAGCAGGTGACTGGGTTGTGGTAAAGAAGCACGTGAGAAAGTCGTGTTTGGAACCCCGTTGGAAAGGACCTTTTCAAGTGATTCTGACAACTACCACCGCTGTGAAGTGTGCGGGAGTTTCCAACTGGATTCACGCCAGTCACACGAAAAGGGTGACGTGTCCCACAGAAGAGGAAATTGAAGCACTGAAATTACCAACAACTAACAGGAAAGTACCAGGCATTGAGACAGAACGAAGAGAGCCTGAAAGCGAACAAGAAGAAATTGAGACAGAAGAAATATTCTCTGAGGAAGACGCAGTCAATCCTTTTCAGGACAACAGAGAAGAAGCCTCAGGAGGTGACAAAGATCCTATCTCAGGTGAAGAAGCAGGAGAGCCTAATAAGAGGAGGGCTTTCCCAGATGCAGACGATACAGGAAAAGAAGGAGAAAACCTGACTGACCTCCCAGGTGAAGGAGACAAGACAGAGCAAAGTGAAATTGTTCCAATTCTTCCAGAACCGGTTGCAGGTCCATCAGGTGAAAACAAAGCGAAACGGAGACAAAGCATATCACCAGTGAACTCAAAGACTAAAGAAACATTAAACGAAAACAAATGGCTAAAATTGAAGGAGAAAAGAAAGGAAGTGTCTATCATAACCACATCGAATGAAGAAAAAGACACAGCCAAAAAACAAGCCATAAGCGAAAGGGAATCGAAAGGAGATGCAAAATTGAAAAGGAAAAGAATAGCGAGCAGAAGATATTCTGGTCCAGAATGGGCATACACAGCCACTAGTGATTGATCAGATGAATTTCTATCTCTTAGTCTTGAAAATGAAGAAGCAGAACGACACTTTGGTACTTGAAAAGTGAAATTTCATGAACAATACCGAATAAGACATTGATAACCGGATTGACTTTTGAAACCGATTTTGAGACAAAGCTGCTAAACCGATAAGAAACTAAGCTGCTAAAGAAAACCGTGTAAACCTTGACCTCGTTGATCCATTATATATATCTGCAAGTTTGGTTTGATAAAGTATCTTCAACTTTCTGATTCTCTATAGATCATGACAGACAATACTACACAAGGACATAAAATGAAATATTGTAAATACATGTGTATAGGTCTAATAATTGCATGTGTACTAATAATTATGGCAATAATTCTTGGAATGCATGGAGGGAATGAAAGAGATGCGAATGATGCTTCTACTTTTAAAACTACTACTGAATCAACTCCTATGAAGAAACTCGAACAAGATGAAAAATATTTACATGACTATACTAACGACAAGAAAGAACTCTCATCTAACGTTTTCTATCGCTTGCTGAATGAGTATGTTGAGACAATGGATGCGAAAGTTTGTTATATATGTACACAAATCCCTACCTCAGTAATAGAAGGGGTGACATATCATAGCATGCCCGTTACGTATGGAATAACATGTAGTTTGTTACTAACCAGATTTTATGGCCAGGAGTATATTCAATACTTCTATTCCAATCATGATGTCGTATTTTCATATGTCCCCATAATTGAGTACTTGAGTAAAGTAGCAAGAGATTATTATATAAAATTAGTTAGAGGTTTCTTTGAACCATTATCACCTTTTTCCACAGTTCATACTCATAAAGAAAACCTTACATGCTTACTTTCACCCGTAGAGAAAAGCTTTTTAGATCACACTGAAGATAGAAGGAAAATGATAAAGGAAAAATTAGAAAAAGAATTACGTAAAAGGACATCTGTAGATAACTATGCTTTTGCCGCAATAAAGACACAAGGGAAACTAGCTTTAGATGTATTGTAGTGAATGTAAACACGTGTTTTTATTCCAGAGTAAATGGACGTTCATGTTAAATGGACTAGATCCGGCTACTCCAGGGGTATATTATATTTGTGGACTTAATGCCTATTATCGTCTTCCAAAAGGATGGTATGGAAGATGTTATTTGGGAATAGTATTTCCAAAGATTTATCAACTAGACGACTTAAAGAAATTTCCAAAGCTGTCTGAATTACATCGTATTCAGAAAAGGGAGACAGCTTATGGTGTGGTAGGAGACATATTTGGAGCAATAATTCCTTCAGTAGGAGTTATATTGAATTCAATCTAAATACGAAAGTTGTCTACTATTGTGGATAACATGCTGACAAATTTCTCAGGAGCAATGATCCTGATGGATACTGAACTTGCTGCAGAAAGAGCTATGACTCTTCAAAACCGGCTTGCTTTAGACATTCTTTTAGCAAAGAATGGCGGCGTTTGCAAAATGCTTAGTGCACGTCACTGTTGCTCATATATACCAGACAACAGTAAACAAATTAGAAATATGCTTACAAATTTAACTAACGATAGTACAGATTTGAAGGAATTGAAAGAACCAGGAGTATGGGAAAAAGTTGGAAAAGGATTTGCTTCCGTGGGAAATTGGCTCAGCAACATTTGGAACAGAATATTACTGAAAATAGTAAAAGGGATATTAATAATACTAATTTGCTTAATAGGTATTTGGGGAATATGGAAAGCTATTAAAATACTGAAATCAAGAAACAAGAGAAGAATTGAAAAGAAAGAACAAAAAGAAATGGTAAAATTATGCAGGGAAAAATCAAAGGGAGTCAAAAGGAAAACGGAAATGATTGAAATGCAAAATTATTAAAGCAGAATTTTAATGAAATAAAATTTGTGGTGGAAGATTTAATGTGATGACATAATTAGTCATCAGAGGAGGGACTGATGAAGCAGAAAAAGAAAGACTAACAAACATTCATATATCATGTAACAAAATCGTATAAGACAATGTGATTTTAGTAAAGAAAATTAATGTATGTAGAAAATGTGCCCACGAAGTAGATCGCCATTAGTATAAACAAGCTTAATTAATCATGAAAACCGACAAATGTACCATTATGTCATAATTGCAGCTATATTTTATGATTTTCTTGTTAAACTGTTATATGCTTAGCTTAAATTTAGCAGAGGCTTTGGCCTAGTTGTCTGGTCTCAATTTTAACTGCGTAGTTTTCACTTGTATTAACAAAGACGTGTTTTAAACCTTTAAAAAGCTGTATTTTTCCAGTAGAATGACTAATACACTTATCTCAAGGTTGCGTGTTAGGCAACTTTCATCCCTTTTGAAGCAAGGTCAGCTTCTGCAGGTGCAGACAAAAAAGACACTGATGCAGAATTAATTGGCAACTTTGTTGCTACTTGT
This sequence comes from Pleurodeles waltl, assembly GCF_031143425.1. Classification (NCBI taxonomy): domain Eukaryota; kingdom Metazoa; phylum Chordata; class Amphibia; order Caudata; family Salamandridae; genus Pleurodeles; species Pleurodeles waltl. The sequence continues at coordinate 127,898,117 of NC_090446.1, forward strand.
GTTCCTAAACTCCAAGGACACCTTATGCGTAGATGAGTATTAAGAGAAAAGACACTATTCATTGGTCAAAGAGAAATCACCCCATGGACCCTCCAATGGAAGAACCTGAAGAATTTGGAACTTTTTATTACTTAATCCCACCAGACGAAGAGAAGCGAGCCATTTTCTTTGATGCCATTTTGAAGCCAGATTCGAGAAACCATTTTGATGACACTTTGATGTTTTTTCTCTATCCCAGAGAGAGAGACTTTAAAGAATTCTCACCCTAGAGACTTTAACTTTAACTTTACTTTGCCTTGCCCATTCCATAACTTTTGTTCCTCCATTTTCCTTGCTGCTGCAAGGAAAACTTGTCTTAAAACTTTGCCCCCCTTGAAGTCTGCCCCATGCTGATCGAACCGGTACCTGAAGGACGAAGACTTTCCTTGAATGCTGATTGTATTTGGTAATTATAAAAGGATAAATGTATTATTCGTTGTATTTTCCTTCTTAGGTACCAATTGCTTAATTTTGACAGAGCCTAAGCTAGAAGTTTTCTAAATTTATGTTGATTAAATTCATTTTTGCATGAAGCCCTACATGCCAATGCTAATCAGAGGTTATTTGAGGTATTCATTTGATGCACCATGCTGAATTGAAATCTTGTTATGCTGACCAATGTATGCAATCAGTCAACTTCAGTTACTTTTATTAGTGATTTGCATTGCTATAGCCGAGTGCATTATAATCCAAGTTTTGCGTAGATTGCGTTTCTTCTGTCGTTATGGACAGCCAGTAATGTTCGTATATGTGTATCATTTGATTTTGAGACTTACTTATATTGTGTTAGCTTTGTTAATATAGGGAAATAAACTCATTAACTTTTAATAAACAGGTGTGGTTATTCATGACTGAAAGGTCATGGTGGGTCTAATTACTGATTTTCTGTTTAACTAATTTGTTGATTGATTACTAGTTGAGTATTGGTTATTGATTATAAATGATTATTGATTAATGATTGAGGGATCCGACAATTCTTTGGATGAGGAGAACTCAACCCGGTCAAAAGGTTCACCGATCTCCGGCGTGTCCAAGCATAAGTAATTTATAAGGACTGGACGCGCTATCAGGCCCGTGAGTATGAAAATTACATTTTAAAAAAACAACACACCTCCTCCGTCGTGCTGCTCCTCTCCTCCAATGCTTGCAGGCTGCAGGCACAGGCTCCAAGCACCCAGGCAGACTGGAAGCCTGTGCAGGCTCTCTCTAGCCCTGAGAGCCCTGTGCGCATGTGTGTTTGGCCGGCCCAAGACAGCTGGCCAAACACACATGCGCTCTGAGGGGAGTGCTCAGTGCACTCCCCTCTGCTCGTCACCCTCAATGCCCCGGCCCTTTCACAAGGGAAAGGACTTGTAGCTGCTGCTGCTATTGGGTAGGCGACGCTCCTCCGCCCTTATGGAGGAGCTGTCCCTGCCTAACCCTCAACAGGTTGGCACACTAGACAGAGACTGATTAGGTACTTGAAAAGATGACTCTGAAGCGAAGATGAAGTTTAAGTCTTTATTCTGAGTAAACACTCAAATGTCTCCAGTCTTGCCAACAGTTCTTTCCCAGCGCCTCTGACAGGACTTCAACATTCTAAATAAGCTCTGCCTGAAGATTTCCAGGGAAAAACCGAGGGAAGAGGAGAAAGGGGGAGTAGGACAAATGGAATACACCATCAAGAAGAACATTACAACAAATCTCCCTTTGATAATATAGGAAAAAACTGCCTCACAAGAAGTCTTACAGCAAAATGTAATGTTAGGAAAAACAAAGAGATAATAGAGAGCAATAATATAACTAAATATTAAAGCTAAATAATTTGATAGTCTCTGTGTCACGCTGGGCGGTGTGATTCTCTTATGTCACTTCTGTGGCTATCTTTAAAATGTTCTCCTTTCTCAAAAGCATCAATATCTTGTAACATCATTCTGTGACATTGTGTTAACTGACCATCTTCCATGATCACTGCATTGTTTTTTACTTCTTTAATTCTTTACGGTTTGAAATATTTATCAAATGTGTTAGGGTGATTGAAAGGTTTTTTAACTAAAACCCACTGATGAACTTTCCACTCTCGTTTTCTCACTCCACATTTTTTATCACACGACTCTTGTTATTATTTGTTTTGACACTTTATGGCCTTTTCCCTCAACTTCTATTTATTCATCGTAATGCTTTTGTTTTCAAACGACCAATTTGGTGTCAATTTAGACTCAATCTTCCTGCCTCTGAGCATAACAAATGGAGATATACCTGTGACACTAATGGGTATGGTAAGACCAAAGCATTTCCTTCACAAATTGAATAATGGATTTGGATGATGCAATAGCTAACTGTATTTCTTCTTTCATCATTCCATTAGCCCTTTCCACCATTCCATTGGCTTTTGGACAATAGACGGGAGTTTTTTAATATGTTTGATTGAAAGATCATTGCCTCAGCTGTATATTAGACCCCTTTATCTGAAATAAGAGGTCTGGGAATGCCTTCAGAGGTGAACATGCTGGATAAGAAGTTGATGAAGGATTTAGTATTCATTGTGTTTACAAATTGTATGGCTATCAAATGAGAGTAATAATCAATGAGTACTAGTATGTTTTTGTCTTGGAATCCCAAGAATGAATGGCACCTACAATGTCAAGTCCTAATTTGTCCCAAGGAATGAGGGTACCTTAATGGGGTTCAAGGGAGTTTTTCTGGTATTCTTAGTTTAGTCACTTAGGCTGCACGCAACACAGTCCTTAACTATATCTTCTCTCACAGAATCCATGAAGGGGAACCAGTATTCTTCCCTTACTTTAGTTTTTGTGAGGTTGCTTCCTAAGTGGCCCTCATGAGCAATGTTAGCAATGCATTCCTTTAAACACATAGGGGGCACAATTTTATCTGACTTTAAAATTAGGTTTCCCTCTGTGAACAATGCGTTCCTAACATTCCAGTATGGTTGCAAGTCAGTTTGAAGTTCATTTCATGTTTTGGGACAACACTCTAGGGCTAGATGTACGAAAATGCAATTTTGTATTTCTTAAATAGCGACTTCATAGAAATCGCTATTTAAGAAATGCAAAATGCAATGTACTAAGATACCTATTTCCTAATAGCGATTCCTACAAAGTAGGAATCGCTATTAGGAAATCGCTATTAAGAAATCTGATTGCATTTGAGTCAATGGGACTGTTTTGCATTTCCTAAATAGCGATTCCTTATTAGGAAATCGCTATTTAGGAAATGCAAAACCAAGGATGGCCATGGGCAAAAGGCCCCCCTTGGTGCACACAAAAATAGGGGTGCACCTGTAGAGCACACATATGCCTAAGAAGAATGCATGTGCTCTATTGCAATTAAAAAAACACTTTTGGGTGGTTTTTGGAATTTGTACCTAGTTACCATCGACTTTAAGTCAATGGTAATTGCATCTCCTAAATGCCCAAGTCGCATTTTGGAAATGCATTGTGCATCAGAATAGGAATCACAAATAGGAAATCCCTATTTGCGATTTCCTAATCTGGGGTTTGCAAATTGTGATTTCTACAGGGTAGAAATTGCAATTTGGAATTTCTTAAAGGGCTTTGTACATAAGAAATGCCCAGTTTGCATTTCTTAATGGCCCGAAATAGAGATTCAGACTATTAAAAAATGCAAACAGGCTTCGTACATCTGACCCTATGATCTTTGGTTTAACTGAGCTCAATGTTTTATCTTTACTCATGTGGTCTGCCAATTCTGCTTTTAAAATAACTGGGACAGATATAACTAAGATGGGTAATTCTGGGTCATTGATGCTGGATTTGTTTTTAATAGGTAATCTGGACAAAAATTCTGCATCAAACGTTTTAGCTCCTGAGACATGTTTTACCATATAATTGTAACCTTGGAGGCCCAAAAGACATTTGGATATCTCAGGTGTGTTTTTTCTATGTTCTTCTTGTACAAAACACATACCAAGGGTTTGTGGATCGTTGTCAACACAAAAGGTAGACCCCACAGGTAAAACATGAAGTGGTTAATTGCCCAAAAACAAGCTAGGTCCTCTTCTCTACAGTAGAATAGTTTAGTTCGGAGTCAATCCAAGTTCATGATGCGAATGCAACTAGTCTCTCCTTGCCCTCAACAATTTGTGATAATGTGGAACCTATTAGTTTGTTGCACACATCGGTAGTCAAGATGGTTTTCAGGTTCACATTGAAATTGCCAATGTTTAGAGCATCTGCAATGGCATTTTTTATATTGATGAATGTATTCATGTGTTGATCTTGCCATTCAAATGTTGTACTTTTTTTAGTAAGACCCCGATGGTTTGGACTAAATCAGCAAAATTATTTACGAATTTGTACAAATATTCCACCAATCCAAGAAAAGACTTAACCTCATCTTTATTTGTTAGCGTGGTAGCTTTGCAAACTGCCAAATCACTTTTGGGTTCTATATCTTCATTAGAAATTGTGTGTCCAAGATATTCCAGAGATGTGAGCCCTACTTTACATTTATTTTTCTTAATAGTGAACCCTGCATCTCTTAGTTTGCACAGTATCGATCTCAAATTGCTATGATGTTCTTCTTCATTTGACCCATAAACCAATATATCATCTTGAAAACACACTGCTTTCTTATAATCCTCCAAAATATGTTTCATTATCCATTTGAATGTTGAAGCTGCTAAGACCAAGCTGAATTACATTTACATTCCAAACGGTGTTGTAAAGACTGCTAGCATTTATGATTCAGGGTGGAGTGCTACTTGATGGAATCCTGAGGCTAAGTCTAGGACACTGAAATATTTAGCCTTATGTATAATGCTCAACATTTCTTGTATCTTAAGGAGGGGTTGATGATCCATCCATATGTTGGCATTTAAATCCCTTATGTCCACACAAAGACAAATATTTTTCCTCCATTTTTTGATGTGATAACTATGGGGCCAACCATTCAGAACAATCTACCTTTTCAATGACACCTTGCATTTCTATCTTCTTTCATTTTTCTTTCAAAAGTTCCTTCATCAGCAAAGGAAGGTTGTGAACCACTGGGAACCACTGGGATGGCATTGGCTTTTATCTTTATTTTATGTATGTAGTTGTTCAGCAGTCCCAATTTACCTGAATAAACATTAGGAAATGCTTCAAATATGTTTGTACCCACTAAAGAGCTGTCAACTAAAAGTATGTATTCCTCATTGTTGGAAACATTAAGGCCCCGTTACAAGGCTGGCGGTAATCAGACTGCCAGCCTCGCTGTGGCGGTCTTACTGCTGCGGACCTCCGCATTACAAGTTGCGGGGTTTGGCAGAAGCCAAACTACCACAACGCCACCTGGCCCGCTGGTGTGGTCGAACCAACGCGGCAAACGGTGAGCACCTCCAGCCTGGCGTCAGGCTCCACCCTGCTAGCCGGATTACGAGGCTGCAGACCGTCAGGCTTTCCATGGCGGTCACCACACCTCAAAAACCCTGGCAGAAACGTACCCGGCGACAGGAATCCTCATTCCTGTCGCCGGCACACACATGCACACATGTTCCCACACCTCCATGCACCCCCCCACCCATCCACACACTTCCAAACACCCCTCACCCCTCCAAACACCCCCCAACCGTACACATCCATCCAAACACCCACACCCCCCCTGCACCGCATACATTCGCTCACCTGCTCTCCCCATCCACTTACACAAGCACACCAACAGACACACCAACAAACACCCCATCCACAAACACTCACTCACCCCCACCTCATCCACAAACAATCGTCCACATACGCACCCCCATCCACATTCATTCACACCCCCACCCCCTCCATGCACGCATACAATAACACACTTCCCCCTCCACATACACACACTTGCAAACATGCACCCCCACTCACTTGCAGACTTGCACACAGACACCCCCACTCACTCGCTCACAAACACGCAATCATAGACCCCCATTTGCACACATACACGCACGCACCACACACATGCACCCAATACTCCCTACCCCCCCCTTCGGACGATCACCTTACCTTATCTGGCGCGCTGGTTGTCCGGGAGGGGATGGGTCCTGGCGTCTTTGCACCGCCAGCACCACCACGCAAGCAAGACTTCCCCAAGCCGTATTATGGCTTGTAATGCGGCAGGCGGAGACTTGCTACTGTGGCAGTGCTGGTGATGCACCTGCCTCTTCAACTCCATCGGCCAGGCCGACAGAGTCGGACTTCCTTGCACGACTCCTAATATGGCGGTCTGCTGGCTGCAGCGGCTTCGGCAGTCTTTAAAGACCACCAAAGTCTTAATGAGGGCCTAAATCTTTCTGGTGTTTCCGCCCCAATAAGTTGGACCCTTGTTTGGTAACATAAATGTTACCTACTGTGTGTCTATCTCTAAAGGAATTACGCATTTTTATAATTTCGTCCTGGAGAATGGGTTCTATGTTATAGTCCCCTGGTTGAATACTGTGAGCTTTTAATTGGTACTCCTCATTAGGAAAGCTGTTGTGAAACGTTTCACCGTCAATTAAAGAGTATGGGGAACATAAGTCAGCATACACTTTAATGCTTATGCCATCTAATAGTGTATTACAGGTGGGATATAAAATTGTTTCTTGCTTTTCATGAGTGTTAATTTGGAATACCAATTTTCTTTTTTCCCCCTGAACTTCTTCTACATCACTGATTACATGTATGTTTTTCTTAGGAACTTTGCAAACTTTGGGAAAGTGACCTCTTTTATTACGTTTTCTCTATAGAACTCCAAAAGCAGGGCATTTGGGATTATTGGCCAGATGATTGTGATTCACACATCTATATTACTTTAGATTCTCATGTTTGGTTATAGATTTCAATGTAATTGTTTCATTATTTGTGCATACACATTCCTCACTGGTGTGAGCCTTAACCTCCTCATAGTCCTTGTGGGTCTCATCAGATAATTTCATCTCTCTGACACAATAAGCAGTATATTCAACCTTTGAAATATTTATGTCCTCTGTGAGATCAGTATTTTGAGTTAACAGTTTTTCCTGAACCTTACGGTTATTAGTTCAATGAACTAGTTGATTTCTGATTAAATAGTCTGAGAGAGGACCAAAATCAAAAGTAGTATATAAGCCTCTTACAACTGCTACTTATGTAGTCACCTTTTCTCCTTTTTTTACTCAATTAAAGAATTTATGCCTTTCTAGTACACATTAATTATTTCTTTGAAATGATTTTCGAATTTCTTTATTGTGGCCTCAAAAGCATCTTCCACGATGTCCTCTTCCCCACTGGCTTCATTAGAATAATGTTCTGCTATATCCTCATACACTTTCGTTCCTTGTAATCCTAAATTTTGTCACAAAATATGCTGTTTACGTACAGAAGAAAGTTTCTCATCACCTATTGCAATTAAATATGAGTTTAATTTTTTATCCACCTGCCCCATGGTATTTCAGGTTCTCCTGCTTCATTCATAAAAGGAGGTGGTTGGTTCATACTAGCTGCTGCCATATTTGAAATGAGAAACTCAATAATAAAATTTACAAATCCCAGTATACCATTTGCAAACAGGAAATACTATTACATAAAAGTTACAATAGGTCTCATTTTTTGTCTTCTCACAGAAGATTAACAGTGTGCACTAAGTATTAGTCCTCTCATAGTCACTATAAAAGAGATAAAGAGGAGTTTTTCTCTAGGGTACCTGGGAAATGTCTCAAACTGTGAGGCGGACTTTCTGCTTGCTAGCACCAGTACACTGTGGTCAGAAATAAGGTAAGACTTACTTGTTTTGATGTCAAAGATGCTTGTTCCCCAGTAATGATTGCTGTGGGAATCAAAACTGCCAGCCACACAGTATTCATCAAGAACTAGAAGCTCTCTCTCCTCAACAGAGAGACGGGCATCATTATTACCGTAAATGGCCCTCTGAGATTGGAGGTGTAACGTAAGCAAATTGTGCAGTGCACATCGTGTGGGCCGGCTGTTGTGTATCTTCCTAACTGGCGCTCTGGCCAATCACCCTCGCTCGTGCAGAATTCACCTGCTGCGTTCTTTGACACCAGCTTGTCAGAATGAATGTTTCCTTTCAGCAGCGCAGTGCTTACGCGGCAGGCTGCATGTTTATTCCCCTTCAGCAGAGCTCACGCAGGTTCACTTGATACATTCTGAGATCGGCAGTTAAGACTCTGCGGTTTGCACTGCACGTTTCCACCCCTTAATGAGCACTCTCATACAGAGGCTGCTCCTCTGTAAGGGCGGAGGAGCGTCCCTTCCCCCGCCAGCAGCAAAGCTGCAAAACCTTTAACAAATAAAATAATAACAAACCATGTTTATTATTGTTTCGTTTGTTAAAGGGGTGGGGCCACGGGGGTGACGAGTAGTGAGGGGAGTGCACTGTGCACTCCCCTCAGTGCGCATGTCTGTTTGGCCGGCCAAACACACATGCACAGTAGGCTCTCTCCAGCCCAGCAACACAGTTGCTGGGCTGGAGCTAGCCTGCACAGTCTCTCAGTCTGCCAGAGTGCACCAACGCTGGGTGCTCTCAGCCAATCCTGACGCTGCTCTGTGCATCATCAGGATTGGCCGCAGAGCAGGCCGGGAGCCTGTGCCTGCCTGCAGCGACAGGAGCAAGAGGTGCGGCACGGTAGCGGAGCAGGTACATTTTTATTTTTAAATACATTTTAACCTATCGCACCTCCACCCTGCCACCCTGCGCGCCAAACCCGCCCTGTCGCTTGTGAGCAAAGTGAGCTGCTACTGCCTGCATGGTTGTACATTCTTTGTTCTGTCAGACTCCAAGTCAACAATCCAGACACAGCAGTTCAGACAGATTACTGAACGTGAGCATTACCGTTTACCACCAATAGAAGTTGCTCTCCAGTCAATCTCCACTGAAGCAGTCCAGACTTGGCTGCTGAAACGTACTTCCTTGGCTAACCACCCATAGACCGGAGGCTACTAGCATTATGCATTAGTCTTTTATTGCTACTTCAAAGAAAACAATAACCATACTCGAAAATCTAGAATTAGAATGCTTCTACACTCTTTTGTTTGCTGCTCTTTTGTCAGCTAAGTATCTTCTTTTAATCATTTGCATATTGCAGTTACTTACTACAAATATAGTTATGGTTGTATGTATTGGGTTTTCTTGATTCATTTTGTGTTTTGCTGCATTGTAGTTCTGTTATGTTTCCCAATTTATGGCATATTCTCTTTGGTTAGTTGTTTTTATATTTAATAATATAGGTATTGTATGATTTGTTTTTTTACATGCTAATATATCATGAGAATTAGCTTTCAGAAATACAATTTTCGTTCCTTTGTTACTTAAAATAAATGCAGTAGATTTATGCCGCATTAACGGCTTATGCGCGAGGTGTTTCGTGCAGTGGCAGGGGGTCACTTGCGGTGTTTGCACGGCAGCTTTTACAAGCGAGGCCACAGAAGCTGTGTCCTGAGGAGGTCCATAACACAGTCTGCGTATGATGTTATAATGCGGCGTGCGTATGATGTCATACATCGTGGGACGTGTTTTTGTTGTACTCAACTGTAATTGAAGGTGTCCCCGGTCATGTTAGTTAAGTAACTGGTGTGCAACACGTACAGAGATGTTATACCTTTTAAAATTACGGTTTTAAGCTATATTTTACAATCTGAAGCAATTTTCTGTGAAGAACAAACATTTTTTCCTTTACGCTCATATTTGGTTTTAAACCCATATTATATATTGTTGTTTTAGGGAATTTTGTTAAGAAATTTTTTTATTCATGAAAATTTTATTTAATAATAATATCAAAATGTCTGAGGAAGGTGTGGGTTCCGGTACAACTGAGGCATCTATAAAGAAGCTGGTTCAAGATGAGGTAACAGCATCAGTTAAGGAGGTTTTTGAGACAGTTTTAAAGAGGAAAAGGAAGACTAGTGATGTATCAGGGGATGAGTATTGGTCTTTAGAGGATGAGGACTCTGCTGATAAAAGAAAAGGTAATGGAAAGATGAAGAAGGGTGTCCTGCGCGGCACACATGTTGGTGTCCTTTTTAGCACAAATGAGATTCAGGTGAAACCTGAAAAAATTTGAGATCAAGAGAGGGATAACGATGAGTATGACAAAAAATATTTAGATGACTATGATGGTGGTGGTTGAGACATGGATGATGACAGGATCGAAAAAAGAGCATAAGGAAAATGGGATCATAAATGATTCACAGAGAATGGATCTGTTTAGTTCAGATTTAATAAGACATCCTAGAAGTGCTGAATGGTGGTCTATGGTGCATATTGGAGAGTTTATTAAGTTTTGGTTAAAAAGGCCTCCAGAAAGGGAATCCATATCTATGATGAGATCTGAGTGTTCTCGTCGGATAGTGGGAAAATAAGGCATGTGTCAGACCAGACTTAGCCCCTGACCTAAGAAGTTTTCTCTTTAGATTAGGACATGACCAACAAAAAGATTTAGAAAGAGCACTGAAACAGTGCCAAGATAAATTGCTTGATGTAATTAGGCCTTTGGCCAGGATTTTGGATATGGCGTAGGGAGCCAGGTCTATAACAGTCCAGGTGGACACTGAATTGTTACGTGGTTGGTCACAGAGAACGATTTGTTTTTTTAGGGAATGCGAATGATGCTTTGATGACAGATTGAAGAAAAGCAGTTTTGATGAAAATAAGTCAGAAACTAGCGAATTTTCAAAAAAAGAGCCAGAACGAGCCCCAAAAGCTTACTTATTTGGAGATGGTCTGGTTAAAGGAGTATGGACATTTGTATCAACTTTCACTTCTTTGGATAAGGCACAATCTTTTCTCAGGAGGGTTTTTAATAATCGTGGTTTTGATCAGGTCAGTACAAGGGGACGTTTCTCCGGCCAATCAATTCAAAGGCCCCAATATCAGTCTGAAGGAAGAGGTACATTCAGAGGGTTACAATCCGCTACAGGATTTTACTCTCAAAGAGAAAGAGGTGGCAGGCAGCGCCAAGCCAGAGGAAGGGCTCAATTTGCGCAAGGATCTCAAGGTAAGTATGAGGATTCTTTTTTGTTTTTCCCAAGAAAAGATCAAGTGTCGGTTAGGGAAGCTTATACACAATTGGAGTACTGTAACAAAAGACCAATGGCTTTTAGAAACAGTGAAAAAAGTATGTGATAGAATTCAGAGAATTGCCCGTTCGCATAGGAGAGCCAAAACAAATGATACTTCAAGAAGATCAGATAGTTTTAGTAAAACAGGAAGACCAAGAACTGTTACTGAAGGGAGCAATAGAAAGAGAATCAGAGGAAGAAAAGACTTTTGTGCGTAAAATATTTTTGGTGAAAAGAAAGACAAGGGCTGGCGTCATGTGATAAATTTGTTGAACCTGAATTGGTATTTGGTGTACAGGCATTTCAATATGGAGGGTATCCATCTCTTGAGGAACATTTTATTACCACACAGTTGGATGGTGAAATTGGATCAGAAGGATGCATATTTTAAAATTCCAATAGCAAAAAGCAGTAGTAAGTTTCTTCAGTTCAGAAGGAGAGGAGAGCTAGTTCACGTTACCTGCCTGCCTTTTGGTCTGGCCTCAGCAACTTGGTGCTTTACAAAGGTGTTGAGACCAATTGCGGCTTTTTTGAGAGAAAGGGGAAGTTAACTTATTATGTATTTGGATGATTTTTTAATCTGGTCTCAGGATCTGGAAGAATTGATGAGCCATCTACATCTTGTTGTGAACCTTTTGGATTAGTTAGGTTTTCTGATAAATCTGGACAAATCAGTAAGGGTGCATTGTCAGGATTTGGAGTTTCTCGGTTTTCAGGTGAATTCAATGTTGTCAATTATGAGTTTACCAAAGAAAAAGGTGATGAAGATAAAGATGGAGATAAATTAAGTGTTAAAGAAAAATAATATTTCTCTTAGATCTTTGGCAAGGATAATAGTTTTGTTTTCTTCTTCAATTCAAGCAGCTTTTCTGGTCCTCTTCATTACAGGGCACTTCAAAGGTTGAAAGTGGAAGGTTTGAGGAAGGGTTTGTTATATGGGTATCATGTACCACTTTCAATAGAAACACAGGAAAAACTGACCTGGTGGTTGAACAATTTAGACGCTTGGAATGCCAGGGCAATTTCTGGGATCCAGCCAGTTTATGTGATGGAGACAGATGCCAGTCTTTTTGGATGGGGAGCTTGTCTAGGTCATCAGGAGACAGGTGGAAGATGGGCCTGAGAGGAGAGTCAAGAACATATAAATGGTCTGGAGATGAAGGCAGGACTTTTTGCTCTACAGAGTTTTGGGAAGACACTAAACAATTACTACAATGTGTCATTAAAGATGGACAATTTTACAACAGTACGTTATATAAATTGTTTGGGAGGCAGCAGATTCAAGAATCTGACGCTGATTGCAGAAGAGATTTGGAATTTTTGTCTGGAGCAGAAAATAGGTTTGCAAGCTCAGTATTTTCCAAGTCTAGAGAACATAGTTGCAGATTGGAATTCAAGATTTCTCACAGATTACAGCAACTGGAAATAGAAGGTAACTGTATTTCAGAAAATACAGCAGATTTGGGGTCCTTTGGAGATAGATCTGTTTTACGTCAAGACTGACTTACCAGTTGCCCCATTACTATAGTTGGAGACCAGATCCGCTAGCGGAGGCACAGGAGGCTTTTCATCAAGATTGGACAGTCAGGGTATGCATTTCCTCCCTTCACGATGATTCAAAGGGTTCTGTTGAAGGTGAGGAAGCAGAGATGTCAAATAGTTCTGGTGATGCCTGTTTGGAGTACTTAACCTTGGTTTCCAGGGTTGTTGGAGTCATCAATAGAGGAACCCTTTTTAATTCCAGAGGCAGAGGACAATTTAGTAGGACCAGAAGGAGAGTTTAGCCTTCTTGTTTGGAAGATTTCAGGGGATAAGAGGGTCTTGCAGGACTTGCACAACCGGCTCAGGATTTACTCAAAGAGTCTTGGGCACCTGGTACCAGGAAGAGATATGATGGTTTATGGAAGAAACCAGTTCATTGGTGCATGGAAAGGGATTCAGATCCTGTGGAGGTTTCTGCTGTAGAACTTGCAGATTTTATTTCTTGGTTGTATAAGAAAGGTATGAGCTATAGGACAATTAATTGTTGCAGGTCTGCGGTTGTGGCAGGTCATGGTCTTGTAGGAGGTATTTCTACAGGGGGAAATTCTCTCATTTGCAGGGTAATAAAAGGTATTAGATGTCAGAGACCCCCTAAATCTAGATATAATTGTTTATGGGATGTGAATTAGATTTAAAAACTATTGAGAACTTGGCCAGGTAATAAGTATTTATCATTGAAATAGTTATCCAGTAAGTTGGCAACTTTGTTATGCTTACTATCTTTCAGAAGAGTGTCTGATGTAAGAGCATTAGAGGTGAGTAATTGATTTTATAAACCCAATGGTGTTTTATTTCCGGTAACAAGACAAACAAAAACTATGTCTTCTTCCATTTTCTATCCATATTCTAATGAAAATCCAAAATTGTCTGTGGTTCAATGTTTGAAAGAATATGAGAGTAGGATGCAAGAGTTTCGAAAGGATGGAGCAAATCGATTGTTGATTTTGTTTGTGCGACCCTTTAATCCAGTAAATTCTGCGACTATAGCTCATTGGGTGAGAAATTGTATGTTTGAAGCAGGAGAGGATATGAGCAAATGTGGGGCACATTATGTCAGATGTGCAATGGCAAGTAAGGCTTTTTCATCAGGTGGTCGACTTGAAGACATTTTAAAGGCTGCAGATTGGTCTAATGCTGATGTTTTTGCAAGTGTTTTTTTTTCAAACCACTGGAGCATGTTTAGTCTGTGGTTGTTTCACAGCTTTGAACATGCACAATGCTAGTCTCTGGTCTTGACATGAATTATAGATTATCAAAGTTTGTGATGAAAAAATATGGATTTCATTAAAGACACAGAGGCTAGCATTGTCCCTCCCTCCCTTCCCAGGTGAGTATTGTTGAAAGGAGGGAGTGTATGTATATATATATATATATATATATATATATATATATATATATATATATAAATGTGCTTAAAGTACAGTTAGTTGCTAAGACATTTGTTTTTTAAAATTTATTCTGGATCAGAGTTACATATCATTTTGTTACATATCGGATATTCAATAGATAAGAGGAGATTTGATTTGGATCAGAGGCGTTGTGTAGGTTATTAAGTTCTATAGTTGGTCTTCAAGTTTTAGGAGTCTTTTGTGACAGAGGCACTTAAAAGGGGAGGATGGCTGATGTGTTGTGTTTTATATAGACTGTAATTGCATTCTAATTCTAGATATTTGAGTATGGTTATTGTTTGTTTTGAAGTAGCAATAAAAGACTAATGCATAATGCTAACCTCCAAGTCTTTAATGAAATCCAGATTCTCTCCTCACAAACTTGGAGGATCTACATTCTCCTTCCTCAGCATCCCGCAGACAGCAACCTCATCTAAAGTGCACCCCGATACCCAGTAACCTAAATCCAAACACATACTGATACTAAGGTCTATGTGTCAAATTGATAATGATATCCGCAACACAACATGCTGCATATTGGCTACAAAAAGTGTAAACGTTATCATCTCACAGTACTTAAAGGCAGGGCCGGCTTTTGGCATGGGCGAGCTGGGCCCACACATAGCTCACCTCTCAACCTGCCTTGAATAAGCTTTTATTCCAGGCCACCAGTTCAGTTCATTACCTCCAGAGTGCAGGCTTTAAATAAAATCTTGTTTTCATTAGTCTCCTTTCAATTACCTTTCTCTCACTCGCCCTACTTTCTACCTCCATGGACTCTCACCACAGGTGTGGCGACAAGGGGCACATGTGTGTTAACTGCCTGGTCGCTGGTCTGAGGTATTCAGCCAGGACGTGACCAGTGAGAATAAAAGGACATCCTCCCAGGTTCACCGATTGGAGGGAGTAGATGTGGAAAGGGTTGGGGAAGAGGATCAGGAAGGGGTGCCAAATTTAGTCCAGGGGTGCTGTCTGAGGAAAGGCCATCCCTGTAAATGGTTGAACACAATATTTAAGTACATAATGTGAACTTCTGTTAGGTTCAAGAGTAGGGGTAAAAAATGCCATCTTGCTGCAAGTTCTGTTACTGCAGCGGACTTGTCATCATCACACAGTACCTAAAGAGTTTAACACATTAAAATACAAAGTGTACGTTTTCATGGGATCTGAGGGCAGGGCATGAAACGGCCCACCCCAGTTCTATTACAGGAGCCACAATATGTTAAAGAAAAGACTACAGTCAATCACACCTTCACCATGACAATATGGCATACAGAGAACAATGAACATGGGGCCTCATTAAAACCCTGGTGGTCTTTTGACCGCCAGGGTTAATGTGGCGGTATCACCGCCAATAGGCTGGCGGTGTATACCGCCACATTGTGAGTGTGGCAGGTTGGCCGCTGCCAAACCGCCACATCTCCCCTCATACCGCAATAGCGGTATGAACCGCAGGGCCGGAGGTGTTCAACTCCGAACCGGTGGTCCACAGAAGACTGCTGGCGGCATTATGAGCTGGTAGCACCACCACGAAAACCAAGGTGGTAGGGCTACAGGTGACAGAGAATTTCTTCCCTGTCACCGGTAGACGGCTCCCCCACACCCCCAGCGTGCACCTGAACCCCCCACCCCCTACACGCATAGCACCCCCCTCCCCGCATACATGCACACACACACACCCACACTCACCACGCATACACCCATTCACCTCCATTTTCAGACATACATCCACTCACACTCATCCATACACACATTCAGTCACACTCATTCATACACACATTCACTCACACATACTTACATGCATACAGGTACGCATCCACACATACTCACACGCATACTCACACACATACACACTGATATGCAAACACGCACTCACTGCAACATTCATACACGCATTCACCACACGCATACAACCACGCATACACCACAACACTCACAGATGCATTCACACACGCACACACACATTCACACATACAGGCAGATTCCACACACACAACAAGCCCCCTCCCCTGTCGGACGCCCGATTTACCTTGTACGGCAAGGACGCTGTCCGGCAGGGAAGGGGCGCTGCTACCACCGGCAGCGCCCCACCAGCTGGACACCGCCAGGCCATATTAATGGTCTTAATACGGCTGGCGGCGTCCTTCTGGCAGGGCGATGCAGGGGGTAGCACCGCCCAAGCACCTCCGACCGCCAGCATGGCTACTGCCGGATATCCGCCCAAAGTGTGGGTGTGGCGGATATCCGGCAGTACCCATTATATGGCTGTCGGAAGACCACCGCACTGGCAGTCTTCTGGCGCCTGTGGCTTCAGTGGTCTTAAGAAAAGACCACTAAAGTCATAATGAGGCCCATGGTGTTTAAAAGCCTCACACTCCACCCTCTACCTCTGCTGCGGTACTCAGTCTGTTAATGGAGATTGAAGCATATGGTCCTTTGATAGCCTTGGATTTACCTTGTTTCAACTCTCATGGTTTGTGTGGTGAAATAATGACTGCAAAAATATCGTCCTACTCCAGTAATGTCTCCAAAACTTTCGACTTGCACAAGATCATCATGGTAAGGATGCATGGATGAGTACAGATTTGCTACTGTAACGCCATGTCTTGTTCCCTTTAAAATATCGTGCAAATTCATATCTTGGAATCAATATTGTCGTAGGTCAATAATTTAATGTCAGTATTTTGACTCATGTAAACAAAATGCTCCAACTCCACTTAGGCACAAAGGTCGGTATTAGGACTCAGGCATAATGAAATTAATGTATGCTTTCATGAGTTCATTATATTCTGCCTGATTACTAGTTGTTTCAGTTTTTTCGGGTGTGGAAGAACCTGGCTTGATTTTTTTCACTGGAAGAACTGGGTGGAAAAATCCCATGTAACTTTGGCTGCAGCAGGAGCCAAGTCTCAATCCTGTTTTTTGCCTAAAAAAGAGGAGAATACATGGGGCTTGCTTATTTATGGGGAATTGGCGTAGGGCACATTGCTCAATTTGTAAATTAAAACGTGCTGGTGCTGTAAGTCCTTCTCTTAAACACATGGCTGCTGCAATTAAATATGCGAACACGGAATATTGAGGCAGCGTAATCCTGAAGCCATCTCGGGCCTCTTCAATCCATTTAAAGCCGCTCCCTGTCCCTTCAGCTCACTCTTGCAGCTTTTTGCTGCCTCCCATTGTGACGCTGTTTCGTTTTTCTCTTCCTAGTCTTTACCATACGTGTAGTTTGCTCGCAGCAAATGGTTGGGGTAGAAGAATAAGCACTGGCCCTCAAAAATAAGTGCCGGTGCTCAGCATCAGAAACAGCAAGCACAAATTAAGCACTGGTAGGGCAGCGCCACAGCTCTTCCTGTTGCACTGCCCTATGACAATGTGAAAGGGCAGGAATACCCTGTATTTATGCAATACGGTGCACTCCTGTCCTTCCCGCCTTCACTGGTGCCATTTTGGCTGCCTGGCACCAATGCAGGCACCCTTGGACCATGGTGTGTTGCATGCAGGTTTGTTTTTGTGCAGCAAGAGGCACCTTCCAGCACAAAAACCACCGCTTAGAGGCATTTCCTTTTCCCATGTGTGCTGCACAATGCAGCACACATGGAAAGAGGAAAAAAAGGATAAGTAAAAATATTTCTCCTTGTTACGCTTGCTTTGGGGAGGAGTTGGTTTCCACGCTTCCAAGGTTTATGTGATTAAGTAAATCTGAGGTAGCATCAAAATACATGGGTGTTGCGTGAGAAATCCCATGGCAACGCCCATGGACTGCCTCCCTGGCGCAGAGTAAGGCAACCAGTGACTTGCCTTACTTCATATTCATGAGGCCATGAAAAAATGACTCTCCGGCTGTGCAAGCCTCTCATAAATAAGCCATAAATAAACCCCACAGGGCTTACCCCGATTGAAAAAAGTTCTCCTCCCTTCCATGCTTAGAGAAGGTGGTAAATGTATGCTTAAAAAATCCCACAAACTTGGGAAAAGTGCCCGCCCCGCAGTGGGGGGGCGCGTCCCGTTAGGAGACATGGCCTCCAAGGCCCTGGGGCACTCCCCCTTTCCTTCTGCCGGGGGGCCGAAGTTCGACCGGATTTCCACCCTGGCGCCTCACGAGGCGTTAGGGCGGAAGTCAATCCTGCAGGGGGCATGACGTGGGGCCGACGTTCGCCGTGCGCCGGTTCCGGCCGCCGCATACTAGTGGGGGGCTATTTAAAGGCCACCCCAAGAAGGCTAGACCTTCTTTTCCTGTGTGCGGCGGCGGGACCTGGTGCGCGGCCCGCGATTGTTGTGGATGCGGCGTCGGTGTGCCCGGGATCGGCGGCAAAACATTGGCGGTATGAAAGGGGGTCGGAGGGGTCCCGGTCTCCTCCTGGGCATCTTTTTTCGTTGGCGCATTGGCCCCGTTTCGGTAAGCACATGGGGTATTTGGCTTCATGGGCAGAGCTCCCGATTCTGCAACTGGAGATCGGGGTTCGAGTCTTAGCGGCAAAACATTGGCGGTATGAAAGGGGGTCGGAGGGGTCCCGGTCTCCTCCTGGGCATCCTTTTTCATTGGCGCATTGGCCCCGTTTCGGTAAGCACATGGGGTATTTGGCGTCATGGGCAGAGCTCCCGATTCTGCAACTGGAGATCGGGGTTCGAGTCTTAGCATGGCATCAACATGCCTGTTATTCTGGCCACATCTTTAGGCGCGCGTGCTGCCGGGGGGGTGGCTCGCGCTAATGGCGGTTTGGCAAAAACTATGTGGAAACTAAGGCTTTAATCATTAGGCTCTATACCTTGCTAGAGCAAATGCGTGTCCATGATGTTTTAAATAGAATGAGGGTTATTACTTCGGCCGTAACTTCACGTTGGTCGCAGAGACAAATCGCCATATGTGCTAGAGCGAATGCGTGTCTGTGAGGTTATTTTCACAAAGGTCGTTATTACTTCTGCTTTAAACTTAATGTTAGCCGCAGAGAAAAATCGCCATCTGTGCTAGAGCGAATGCGGGTCTGTGAGGTTATTTTCACAAAGATTGTTATTACTTCGCAGGGGTTAATCCGGCCGGTTATGGTAGACCGCCCGTACCGTGTTAAGCATGTACGGTTGTTTATTAACATCTGCAAGGCTTTATCGTGAGGCTCCTTACCTTGCTAGAGCGAAGGCTCGTCAGTGCAGTAATTAGTACAAAAATGGTTATTACTTCGGCTTTAACTTCATGTTGGTCGCAGAGACAAATTACCGACTTTATATTGCACCGTTTTTTACTGTCGTGGGTGAGCTAATTCTGACGCTACTCTGGGCCTTTTTGGGCGGTGATTAATCCGGCCTAGTTATGAGTTTGGTGGACCGCCCGCGCCGTGTTAAGTCTATCGTGTCCTAGTTCAATTTACAGCGGGTTGTCCAAGTAGAACTATTGATCCCAAAAGCGCCCGAGGTTAACATGTCCAGTGATGATAGGAACATGTTTACAAGAATTCTAATTCACTAAACCATCAGCGGTGCTATGTGAAGCGTAGCGATTTACAGTGCAATGTCAGGGTAGTACTCTCGAATGGGTCTCCCACATCTAATGCCTCCATTTCGGGCTCTGAACGCGTGCCTAGGCTTGGCATGCTACCTGGCTTGCGAGGCGGGGCGTCAGCTGCCCTAGCAGCCTTTTGGAAGTATCGTGTTTGGTTTGGAGCACTGTGGTTTGGGTCGCTAGAGCGCCTGCCTCATAATGAGGAGATCCTGAGGTCAAAATATCAACGGTTCCTGGAGTATATTCTATTTTATATAGCTTCTTTAATGTCATGGTGGTTTTTAATCATTGCGAGCTGATATCCGTTGCGCGTAAATGGATGCTGCCAGGGATCCCTCACAGCAGTCTGGTGGCTGAGCCATACTGGGCTGGGAGGGTGTTATGACTGTCATTAAGACAGGTACCGGTGTCTAGGGGTACTTGGTGATCAAAGGGGAGCATGTTGTGGTAATTTTATGGCTACCAACCCAAAAGAGGGCATCTTTACTGTTCTAGTTCGCCCTATGGTGTTTGTTCTTAGGTGCTGAATTAGTCATGTTCAATGGAAATTGTTGTAAGCAAACATGCGGACACCCAACCAGGTGGTGTACCTGTGCTGTGTTGTTCGATAGTACACTGCACGGTATGGTTGGGAGTTATGGAATGCTGTAACTGATACTCTCACCATAGGCAAATGGCGGGAAGTGCGGTCATTCCCTAGGGAAGATTTTCACTTTGTTGGGTTTAGTTGCACATTAAGGAGCTATAGCTCAGTGGCAAGGTCTAGGGCCTCTGGGCAGGCCCCCCCCCGGTCAGGGGTTCGTAAACTTGTTGAACGAGGAATCGGAGTATGGGAAGGTGGGTTCGTACCCTCGTGTGTATTGGGCCTTGTTATGGTGTCTGATATATTGCACTGGATTTGCATTGCCAATCTAAGTTCGCCCAGACTACGCTTCCTTCTTAGTTAAGAAAGGCATTTCTCTCCTTCTTTTGGCTGGTTAACGAACAGTCACATCCTTTCATAGGTAACAACAAAATAAATAGTGTTCTATGAATTATCATCAAGTGTAGTTGCTTTTCGCGTAAGTACATTGGGTCTACAGTTTCTTTTGAACTAACTACTCTCCTTTGAGGTAGTTCCCTCTCAGGTTAGAATCATTTCTTAATCAACACACATACTGTATGAATCCTTGGTGCTGGGTCTACATATATACTTTAACAGCATTCCTGTTCCCGAGTGTAGATTTAGTGTGTTGTTTATCAAAGGTTCACCTTCTCGGCGAGACAGACAAGACGCCTCGCTGTTTCTTAGGGAGGGGCGAAAGTCCTCAGGCTGGAGGTGCCTTGTTCACAAGGGTGCTAAGGGGTGATGGGGCCTTTTCGTCTGAGCATTTCCTCATGGGAAGCGGTGGTTTGTCCTGGGTTTTTTATTACACAGTCTCATCAGTTGTCCCAAAACTCGGTTAAGTGACCAATACTTCCGGGAGCAGAAGGTTGGAGATACTGGTAGCGCCAATTACTGGTCATTCTGATTCTAAGGTGGACATTTGCAGGTGAAAATTCAATGAGGAGTGTATGAAGAGGGAACAAATGAAATGTTCCGTTGCTAAAGTCTGGTAGGTCATGTTAGCACTGGTCAGGAACCATGCAGGCTCCATGTGGGAGTGCTTATGTAACATGAAAAGTAGTTAATAGGTATTTGTGCCAGTGGTTATAGTTCTGTTCCTTTCGGCTTATCGCTTCTCATAATTTGGAGACGTGTGTGAGAAGTACCATCAGGTGGAATGAATGGTACAACTGAATTAGGCATTACCAATTAATAAGCATTGAATTCAATCAAGGGGTAGGTCATCCTTGTTAGCAAACTCTAATTCGGAGAGCACGTAGGGGGCTGGACTTGGTCGCGTGCAGGCATTAATACATAGCAATAATGTAGATCCCCGATTCCTGCTTTAAACTCGGGGCAGGGACGAGGTCAGCGGTTAGGTCTCACGAAGGCAAGGTCGGCACCAAATACTCTCTTGGCACAGGAACAATTTTCCTCAGCAATAATTTGAAGGGGCATTAAATATACGTAATTTAGTGTGCCAAGTTATCATGGCTCACCGCAGGACTTGCATAGAACCTGATACTACTCTGCGTCTTTCGGTGTTCTCCAGCCTTTAAAGCCTGGGCAGTAGGAGAAGAACCCTAGTCATATACAGAATCTCCAAGGTGGCTCCTGGGGCTGGGGTAGCTTAACCAGCTAGGGTTTGCGTTATTACCTGTAGGCACAGCCGGGGCGCGTGCACTACCAGCACTTAAGGAAGGTCCGGCAAGAAATAGGGTGGGAAGGCTCCTTAGCTCCCTGGTGGTGCCACAATGTCTGCATCTTAGGGAACCAGCAGTGGGAGCTGGTAGATGGAGCTTCTGTTGACCTTTGGTTGCATCGCGGGGTGAAAGGCTTAAACACGAACATATTTCATTGCCTAGTGGCTCGAATTGAGGGGGGTGGGGGCTCCTGCCCCGGGCCACCCTATCTCTCACCTATGGCGGGTGAGATACCTAATCATTTGGGAGCCCACCCCCTTTATCCTTTTTGAGGTCAGAACAATGAATACCAATTTTACAGTAACCAAGCTACTGTGAGTCCGTAAATGACTCAGGCAATTCAAAGGGGTACCCGTATGATACCTGTTCAGTTCCTTGCCCTTGGGTTCATAGGTATGTTTGTCAAATACATATCTCTTTGTTCCGTTAATTGGCGCTGTTTCATCATGGTGGTGTTGGCAGAGGGGCACCGATGTGCGCCAGCATGACTGCACTCATATCTCATGTGTCATTGCACAGCTTACACGAGTCCCTCCCTTCTCGAGCCTTGGGGCTCCTTTCCCTGCCCAATGCAAGCCTAGCGGGAGGGCATAGCAAACCCTCGCTGGGTCAATTACAGGTTGTCTCTCTCTCTCTCTCCTTAGCGGGCCGTCTCTCTCTCGCCCTGTGCTGGAACCCCCGTGGTCCCACTCCCTAGGAGGCCTGTTCCGGCCAGAACCCTATGATGCTTCAGCAACATTCTGCTGAGACCGCAGCGAGCAGCTGCTCATTTGACTTAAAGGCATCCTGTTGGTGGGCAGTTGAAATCTGTAAGGCAGCAACCCCCAATTCCTGTTAGAGAGGTGTGCACTTCCTCAGCAAGGTTTTCCTTCACACGGGTGAAGATGAACGGGTTTGGTATTGGCCCTCTTCAGACAGGGCGGCGGACTCAGGAATAACCGAGGCCCCCAACTGGTTATTTGTCGGTTATTTCTTCAAGGGCCGGCTGCTGCGGCGGCAAACGCTGGTATGTTCTCGAGGGAAGCAGGAGCAAGCGGCTAGGGCCCCCCCTGTCTGCTGCTGGCATTGTATTCAGCCGGTGATGCATTGGCAAATACTATTCTGCTTCGCTTATGCCTCGCTTCTGTAAAACACACTCATGCTTGTTTTCTTCTGTTTCAGTAGCTGGACGGGTTATGAATGCTCAGTCACTCCTTTGTCTGGCGGGCGGCTTACAGGTTGCCTCCGCTCCATAAGCCCAGGCCGACATGGGCTGCGCAGCATGCACAGTGGTGATCGTTGGGCTGAGAGTCGCTCACCTACAACTACTGGTCCTGAAGGTGGAGGGGGGCGGGGGACTTCTGTTCCCGGACCTCATTGCCGTATACAGGTGAGACTTGGTCATGGAAGGGTAAGCCTACCATGGTACTGCCCCGATTCAGGGCGTACGGGGAATACCCTACATAAGACTAGTGGTGGTGCAGTCAGATGCTAAGAACAGGGTGCATATCTCTGATGTGGGCACGGACCGATGCAGTGAAGTCATTGGGGCCTTTTTCCCATGGTTCATTTTCGGTGGGGAGGGCGAAGGACCCTGGGCCCCTGGTCGCCTTCAACACTGCCCGGGCCCAGGGCGCTTATGGATTAT
This sequence comes from Pleurodeles waltl, assembly GCF_031143425.1. Classification (NCBI taxonomy): domain Eukaryota; kingdom Metazoa; phylum Chordata; class Amphibia; order Caudata; family Salamandridae; genus Pleurodeles; species Pleurodeles waltl. Next base: position 127,921,508 of record NC_090446.1, read on the forward strand.
CCCCCACAAACTGCTGAAAGGCGCGCACATGTTTCACAGTGACCAGGTTCATTTATCTGACGAAGGAACCAACCAATTTATCCGTGACATGTGGGGTTTTGCCTGCAGCCTCTTTTTTGGGTGGGGAGGGCAAAGGACCTTTTGGGCCCTGGTCGCCCTTGTGGCGGAAATTGAGATAAAAAATGTGACTAGAAACAATAGGAGGGGGTCCCCAAGGTGGGGCCCCCAGGAGGACATCTGGGATAGGATCCTGAAGTTCTGAGCCAACCAGCGGATGTACACACCAGATCAGGGGGTAAGAGACCTCAGATCGCTGGGGGAGAACATGGGGCTCCAGCTCTTGGCTCCCCCCATTACACCCCAGGGCTGATTGGTGTTTGGAGGGGGGGCGGAACCCGAAACTGGAGGACAAGGTACCGTGTAGTCAGGGTAACCGTCCCTCCTATGGATACAGGTGAGACATGGGTCACCTGTGTGGTCCAAATGGTGGTTCAGGACAGGAAGGGATCCTGTCAGATTGGTTATGGTCACAAGAATTTCTCAGTAACATGTAAATAAAAATGTTTTCCCTGTTGACTAACCTTGCTATACTTGCTATTTGATGTTTGGCTTGTTGAAGTTATGAGTTATTTTGAATTATGTCTTTTTGAAATAAAAGCTACTTCTTCCAACGAGTAAAGCTTGTCGTCTCGTGTATTCCTGGCGGGGGAGTGTGGGCTGTTTTGGAGGCCTCCGGATCCTAATGAATTCCATCTGGTTTTACAGCCGTAAAAACCAACCCCACATGGTATTGCCCCATTCCATGGGGTTTAACTCATAATTACACGTTACCGGGCAGATTTATTGCACAGTAGGATTAAATTTGCATGCAAAGTTACTGTGCAGTAAATCTGCCCCAGTACCGTGGATCTTGTAATTTAGGCCAGATAGCTGGTCACACTTTATAATCTACACCCACATCAATACCCCATTCAAAGTACCTTCTTCAAGAAAAGGGAAGCAAAGACAAAAAGCGATGGTGAACTCTTGGCATGGATCCTTCAGATTTTCATGAGTGGTGGGTGTATTTCACACTGGTGAAGGACCCCTCATTGATCCATTTTGGTTTGCACAACTTTCCGTTCAGCAGCCCTCACATGAGCGTCAGTTATGCGATTGCCCAACTGGCTTCAGCCTGACATATTCTGAAGCTGCGAAAGGCAGAACATGGCCGCTGGACCAGGACCCATTGCTGATGCAGTAAACAGCAGTGAGGCGAGATGTTCCATTTCCAGAGCTTTGTGGAGTCACTTTGTAGAAAGTTTGTTGTGCACAAGATCATAAGAGATGGGCAAGTGACAATGCGCCACAAATGCCCCGCGGTGCCATGTCTATGACTTGACAGTTCGCGTGCTAAGGATTAGAGCGAAATTCCAAGACCCAGAAGGCAAAATGCTGCTGAAGGCGTGAAATGATTAGTAGCCATAATTTTGCTGTGGTTTGTCTTACACTAAACCACTCACAGAATCCAGCTCACTGATGGTATGAAGTCTGGTTTAAAAGTTGACAGTCCAGGTGAAGGTTCCTGTATCCTGGCTGCTCCCTTTTCACGAAGACGCCATGTAGATGCAAGACTGACACAGAGACTGGGTGCTGGGGTGCAAAGGCTCCTGGTTAGAAAGTCATCGTCCAGTTCTTATACAGTTGAAATAGAAGATGTTTATTGTAGCAAAACATAACCATCCATTGCTCAATGGGACTGCTTTAATGTGCTAAGACATGCAAACACAGGCATGCACAAATGTGTACACACTATTGTATCACGAGTCTGTGAAACCAGCCTCTTTCTGTGGCTCCCGTGGCTGTGCTCAAATTCTAGCAAAAGCCTTAGGGATGACAAACATGGCACAATGGCCAAGAAACAGGCTGGTTGAACAAGAAAGGGCTCAAATAGTCTGTGCAAACCTGCCCTAGCAATTTAAAGCCAGGCCTGTTGATTTTGACAATCCATGTATTTTTTTTAAGGGATGCTCCTGACAGGCGTCTTCTCCTCCCTTTGAACGGGTTCCCCCGTCCTGTACAAGTGTGGCTGGTAACGGGTTTAGTACAACACTGCCCTATCACGAGCCGCTAAATTGTGAACATTTGATGACAGCTTAACGAGGTCCTTTTGAGTTTAGTGAAGGAAGTTCTCTGCTACAAATCAGCGAGATTCCCGTCCTGATAAACCTGCTGGTCCACTGTCTCATTTAGAAGTGGGAAAAAGTCTACGTTTCTGACGTCTGAGCATCATGCTGCCCTCTTACCAGAAACATATAGCCCAGTGGACGGCTAGGTCATAAGGTCCTTTCTAGATCATTACTTTGCACAAAATTGGCCACTGAAAGTGAAATCACTATAATGAACATAGATACATAAGTGCTATGTCCTGCGCCTTGAGAGGGTCACACAAAGGGCACGAATTTTTTAAGCACACTAAAAACATGGAAGTGTCACACATAAGAATAAATGAAAACGTCCCTGCCATGTGGGGCCATGGCTTCCATGAGATTGATGGCGCATCTGGAATGGCCGGCGCCTCTCCCTGTGCTCCTACAGAGGGGGGGGCATTTAAACACATGCGTCATGGGAAAAGTAATTGAAAAAACTCTTTATTTAGTATGTTTCGGCTGTAAAGATTTTTTAGCGCTTACCTTCACAAGCACTTCAGAAGTATGATACGTAATTAGGAGTTAAACGGAACAAAAATATCCACCTTATTAGTTACGGGGCTAGTTGAAAATCTATGGTATATATGTTGTATTTTGTAACAACTTGACTTTCGGCAGTAGGAAAGATGTCTGCTTTTTCTTATATTTGTATGTATATTATGTATATGGGATTTATATGAAATGTTATTTTCGTTGATGTTTATCCGGCACAGTAAAAAAATAAAATTAACTTAATGTGTTTCGGTTGCAGTTGAGGCCCACCAGCACTTTTTTTACACAAGAATGTATTTTCCCCATTGACTTGCATTGAAGCAGATGCAATTTCAGGCGGGAGACAGCTAAAATAAAGCCATCATTGGCTTCCAAAATCGTGAGTCTCCCACCTGAATCGAGTCGTTTGGCATATATGTAATTTTAATTCATAAAAATTAAAAAAAGACCAACAACTGCAGTCTTCCTCGAATCAAGAAACAGCTACCCAGAATTCCGGCCGTAATAGTTTACCGCATTAAACAAAATGCGTTGCCAATGACCAGTTTAATAAGTACCGGATACCTAGTACACCCAGGTTAACACCAATTTTAAAGTCGTTTAAAGCGTTGCTGTCGATTCAGTATTTTTTTGTTTTTTTTGCGCCTATTTTCTTTGGATCCAATTAATTATCAAATTAGAACTAAGACTGTGCTAACAACTGTGCAGCTTCATATTACAGTCTAGTGCCTATTATATCGATGTATTTAAACACTCGAAACTAAGTCAAAAACCTCGAAGGTAGTGCGGCATTACGCAATGACTTGGGCAATCGCGACATCTTGTGGACTGTTTGCGAAATCGTTGATTTAATTTGAGTACATTTTTTTAGCCTCAATATTAGCCCTTTAAGCAATCATCTCGAATGTCAACATTATATTTCTACTCATACCAAGAACAGGAAACGATTTGTTCATATTTAATTCAGCACATATCATCCGTTTTCGTGCACAGGATGGTAGCAGTGTCAGGACTGGTCCTCCTGGGCTGCTGACTTACAATTTTAGTTTTAGTTTTTTATATTTTGGCTAGTTGTTTCTTTTAATATGGCATGTGCTCTAAAATAAAAAAAACATCATGGGCCTCATTATGAATTCGGCGGATGGAAAAGCCCGTCCACCGAAGTTCCAATGCGGAGGTTGCCGCCAGTGTGGCAGCCTCCCCGCCGGGCCCATCACGAGTTTCCCCCTGGGTCAGTGGGCGGAACCTCAGTTTCCACCTGGTGGCCCAGCGAGAAATGGCCTACAGCATTGTCTCCAGCTCATAACAGAGCCGGGGCAATGTTATAGTGCGTAGGGTGCAGACAGTGAACATTGTGATGTTTCTGGTCATGACCTTGACATAGGCAGTGCAGGGGCCCAACTGGGGCCCCCTCCACCGCGTCCCCGCTGGCATGAAATCGCTGGCAGAGAAGGGGGTCATAATCCCCAGGGCTGCCACGACCACCAGACCGCCGGGATGACAAATCCTGGGGGTGATTGCGGTCTGACTGCAGCGCAACCACCGTGGTCATAATGTGGCACCCAGACCACCACATTGGCAGCTGTCCGACCTCCACAGCGAGTCTGGGGGTCAGTAGACCGCCAGACTCGTAATGATGCCCTATATGTTTGCCGAGACCATACCTATTGGCTTTGCTAATGCTTGCTATTCTATTTATTTTGTATCAATCTTGGGTTCATTTTATATTAGGTATCTAATAGAGTGCAGGTCTTGCTCCAAAAAGCAAAAAATGTGCTGTTCATAAATCATGAGGCGCTATGCATTACAATTCGGCGAGGATTGGAACATTTTTATTTTATTTTGTTTAATTTTAATTTTTTAAACGTTATTTTATATTACTTTATGGAGATATTTATATAGCATGGATCATGCTTTGAGCTGGGCAGAGTGGGGCTTGGCTAGATGCTGTAGACGAATATGTTTATGTAGCCCAGGGGTTCTGAGGCACCAGATGCTTATTGGTGGAAGAATATGTATTGCTGGGTGAGCAGGACATCCATGCATCTACAAACATGTTGAACATCAGGGATTGTGGCACCACAGGTGAATGAGAGGTGCAGCCATCTGGAGAAAACCATCTGAAGGAACTGGCAGCTGTTCAAGAGAAGGGAGGGTACCAGTCCAAAAGAGTGTTGGAGATGGTCATCCAGGATGGAAGGGTCAAAAGAAAGGCATGATGGTCTCTGGCAATAAAGGCTGCAGATAGCATGAGCAGGGAGGAATCTCTATTGCTGTTAATGTTGTCAACTTACAAATTCCCGCCTTTGTCAGTGCTGTAGCAGAGGCAGAACCCAGACTGGTGTTCCTGTGCAGCTATTGACGATGAATGTGCTTTTGGATCATGGAGGCGGATGGCTAAAGCAATCTCAAGAGGTTTACACTAGAAGGGGAGGTGGGTGAGAGGGCAGCAGTTAGAGAGTCTGGAGGGCCGAGGTGAGTCTTCTCCAGGTTTGGGGGTATCTGCTTGGGTCTCACAGATGAGGGTGTGGTCAGTAGCAGCTGCCACTGAACGGGGGTGGTGGGGCGGGGCGGGTCAGGTGTGATGAGATGGGGGGTGTTAAATTATTATTTTTTTTTTTAAAAAACACTTACCTTCAAGTGGAGAATCATTCGTCTCCCCTCAGTCCTTGTCCTCTTTCCGGGTGCACACAAACTCCTAGTCAATCATGACGCTGTTGTCCCCGCATGACAGCAGTGTTGTGATTGGTCTGAGCAGCCTGCTTCGCCGCTCAGACTGGGAGTGGGAGCCTGTGCATGTTTTCCATTCGGCTGTGCCAATATAGAGGTGTGGAGAACATGCAAAGTGTGTATGTCTCTTTGGCTGGCCCAACACGGCCAAACAACTGTAAGGATCCTGTAAATATGACTTGGGCAAGGGAAGGGACAAACTCAAGCTGGACAGCATAAATTAAATAAAGTCAGCAAATAAAAAGCAAGAAAATGTGAGTTACAAACCAAAAAGGCAATGGTAAACAGGCAGAATGCATTCCCAGGGAAGCTTTCCAAATGTCCCCAAGACATCATTAGCAACACAGACAGCTGTGCAATGTTTTTATGTTTTATAATTTGATTTAATGAATGTATAAACTTGTCCATATGGATAGTTTTGATCAAGTTCAGTGTATCTCTGTCTTGATCAGTCTCTACCTCTGTCAAGCAAGGGACCTTGGTTCCTTCAGATTTTGTTGACTTGTAACAAAACTCAAACTTTCCAGGAAGGAAAATGTAATTTGTAACTGACTTAAGAGAATGTTCCTGTTCTAAGAAAGTATAAGAATGTTGTACAGTATATGAGCAAATTAAACCCATGACTACAAATGGGGATAATAGCCGAGTCTGAAAACTTGGTGAAGTACCAAGGAGCTGAAGAAAGACCACAAGGTAAAGTTGTAAATTGATTTAAAGAAATCCTGTTTTAACAGAAGAAATTTGAAATGCAGTGGATATAATGGTACTGAGAGAGAAGCGTCCTTCAAATATAGATGCACTATCCAAACTGCAGGTTGGAGACAGTCTCTGAGGTGGAGGATTGCCTCCTTTTTGAAATGTTTGTATACTACAAAATGATTGAACTGTTGAAGATGTATTACTGGTCTCAGTTTTTTTTACTTTTCACCAGAAAAGGATTGCTTAAAAATCTTGATGAATGGAAGGTTGTTACCTTTATGACCTCTTTAATCAGTAATTTGTCGCACTCTCACATGGGGTAACAATTAACACACAGGAAAAAGGTAAGGACTTATTTAGTCCACATGAATACATCAAATACATAAAAGTAACCTGAGCCAACTGCTACTCTCTGGAATCTTGGTGTACACCTTGGCCATAGAGGTTCTACACCAAGATTGCAGTTAGAATGCCACACACCCACTTAGGTAATTCTATACATAACAAAAATACTTATAACTTCAAAACTCAAATTTCATGGTAAAATTAAATGAATGAATTTGTCAAAGGAAAATATTGAGAAATGTTTAAACATTACCTATGACAACTAACATAGATATGATTAAAAACTCCTAAATACCATCAGGAAAATGCTACATTAATTAATATTTTTAAAGATGAATCATTAGACAGTTAGTCTATTTAATTCAACTTGAAAAATCATTGAACCTTGAAGGATAATTGCATTGCAGCCTGACACTATGAAGTTTATCTCCATACTTAACATCTTCAGCTTTGGAAAGATTTACTTTCGTGGGCGAATTTTCTCAAGAGCACTTTGATGTAATTACAACATTTCTCGAATTCCAAACATTGACATCTGACAATTCAACCACCTGCCTACCAACTCTCACCCCTTTCAATAGTTCAAAAAATTTATATGAGCCGGCCATGACAAATCTCCCTTTCTGCACAAGAACCCAATCACCCACTTCAACTGCAGAAGATGATTTACCCTCCTGCTTCATAGTTTGCCCTTTTGATGCATCTCAGGAAATCTCAGCTAAAACCACATTCACAATCTCACAACCAATTTTATTAATTACATTCAACATCCACTTTTATTTTAAATTACACATTGCAACACTGCCCCTCAACATTTGAAAAGGAGATTTTCATCCACCAATCTGGGAGTGGTGCAATATGTCCAAACCATTTCTTTGATGGTTCGCTTACATTCCTTCCCATTAACCAAGTAACTGTAATCCCTCCTTTGATACTTTTATCCACCTTTCCACAATCCCATTACTTTGAGAATAATACATAGATTTGAAAATATGTTCAGTACCATGATCTGACAAGAATGTATTCATCTCTAAACATACCAACTGCACTCCATTATCGTAACAATACTTTTGGGAAAACCCTGTCTCACAAAAAAAACTGTTTCATAGAGTCAATGACATCTTTTTGAAGTGACTTGACTCACCACTTTTACTTCAGGCCACTGAGGCATCTGAGTAACCATAACAATGCCAAAAAACTTGCCTTTTTGACAAACATATAGGACCCGCAATCTCCAAAGAAACAGTTTCCTAAACTCTTCCTGGTCTGGATATCAGTAATTTAACATAATCTAATGGTTTCTGAGATTTATCACTTATAGCACATTCAATACATGACCTTACTTTGTCCTACTCCAGCTTGTCCACTCCCGGACACCAAAACGTTACTCCTGCCCTTCATTTTCATACTTCTCATTCCAGGATGACCCTCATGGGCCAGATCCAACACAGTTAGCTTCAAACTCTCCAGAACCACCAGTTGTCCATTCCCCATCAAAACACCATCCTGATCTGACAACTCCTAGACAACACGAAAATATGCCAACAACCCTTTCTCCAACCTTCTCATTTCCGGCCACTTTGAATTAATGTAACAGAACACTTTCTGGCCTATTTCATCCTTTTCACAAGCCTCCTTCCATTCAGACTCTCTGATGCAACCATCAATACCCTCACAGATAGAAAACACTCTCCCTAAATCTTTATCTTCATCACACTCATCATCCATTCCACTGACTGGAAGTCAGGCCAATCTGCTAGAACATTTCTAGCACCTGGAACATATTCAACATGAAAATTAAATTCTTGCAATTTGTATTGCCATCTCGCAACCCTAGGTCTTTGCTACTACCATTTGTAGTAAATAACTCTACAAGTGGTCAATGATGAGTTCTAACAACAAAATCATTTACATATAATAATTTCCTAAAGTATTCTATGCCCCACAAGCTTGCCGACGTTTCTTTTTCCAATGTGGAATATCTATCATCTGCAACTCTTAATGGTCGAGACATATATACTACTATTACCACCTTACCATTCTGATTTTGCAACAGCACAGCACCAATGTCACCATTACTGGCATCTGTCATAATAATCAATTTTGCCTTAGTTTCAAATTGACTATGTGTATACGCATAAGTAATATCTCTCTTCAAATTATTAATTCACAATCACAGTCCACATCCTACATACATTTTTGATTTCATCAGTCCTCCTATATGTTTTGTTTTATTCGCAAAAGAAGAAATGCAGAAGAATATTTTGCCAGCCTAAAGAACAAACTCAACTGATCTTTATTCCTTGGTTCTGGGACATCCTCAATGGCCTTCACTGTCTACATTTTGGGGAGATTCCATCTTAACTTATTTTATGGCCTAAGTAATCAACAGATGTCATTTCAAATATGCATGTTTCTAACAGTAAAGTCAATAATTTATCTTCTAAGATTTTCAACACCATAAATAATGTTTCTCCATGTTTTTATGAGTTCTCCCAGAAGACAAGCTATCATCTTTAAAATACACTATGGGGGTTATTCTAACTTTGGAGGAGTGGTAATCCGTCCCAAAAGTGACGGTAAAGTGACGGATATACCACCAGCCGTATTACGAGTTCCATAGGATATAATGGACTCGTAATACGGCTGGTGGTAAATCCGTCACTTTTCCGTCACTTTTGGGACGGATTAACACCTCCTCCAAAGTTAGAATAACCCCCTATGTTTCCCACATCTTTTATCAATTTGTGCATGATTCTTTGGAATACAGCTAAGCAGAAATCTTCCCAAATTGCATCTGTTTATACCAGAAAGCCCTCTCGGGTGTCATGAATGATGTATAATGTTTTGATTCCTCATGAAGGGGAATCTGGTGATATGCACTTCATAAATCTAGTGTTGTAAATATCGTGGCCAAACAGTCATAGCTAACATCTCACTAATGTTTGGTAAAGGATGACGATCTGCCTACACACAATAATTCAAAATCTACACACATTCTTATCCTTCCATTGGGTTTGTGAACCACAACCACCTGTGACAACCATTCAGATGAATAAATTTATTTTATGATATGCTCCTTACATAACTTGTCTAATTCTTCTCCTAGTGTACTCCTCATTGATACTGTTCCATTCCTAACCTTGTGCACTTTAACCTAAGCCCCTTTCTTTAACCTGTTGGGTGCCTGGGACGAGCTGGTCTCGCCTTCGGCCACGGTTGCCGTGTGCCGTGTGCCGAGGACGAGACCAGCTCGCACTGCACCTGGCCCATGGGGGGAGCGCTAGTGCTCCCCCCATAGGCCTCCCACCCTCTCCTCCCCTGGGAAGGGATGGAAGGGGAATCTCTTCCCCTTCCACCCCGACTCCCCCATCGCCAATCTGATGATGTTGGCACGCTCGCAGCTCGCCGACATCATCAAATGCTGCCCCACCAAAGGGCACACATGATTGGTGGCTATCGGCCTATGTGTTTTAGGCCCATCTGCCCCCAAGAGGGGCAGAAGCCACCTAGGCACCAGGGATTGTGTGTGTGTTTTATGTTTGGGGGGGTGGCCACTTGGGCAAGGGTCGATCCCCATGGGGGCACATTACTAAGGGCCATTTATGCCCACCTTGGGGGCAGATTTGCCTATTTTTTATTTTTAGGTTTTCAGGCCCAGAAGCCACAAAGACACCAGGGATTTTTTAGTTGTGTTTTTTTTTTGGGGGGGCGGCCCCTTGGCCAATGGTTGCCCCCTAAAGGGGACACAAAACTGTTGGTCATTTCTGGCCCCCTTGGGGCAAATCGGTCTGTTTTTGTAAGGCCCATCTGCCCCCAAGGTGGGGCGGAAAGCCCACCAGACACCAGGGAAGAATGATTTTTAAAAAAAGAGGGTGAGAGTATGGCCTTACCCCCACCCCAAATAAATGGGGACAAAGTTGTGCTGCCCACCGGTGGGCAGATGGGGCAATTACCCCTGATCCACTTCCCGGGGGGGACAAAAAGCCTACTAGATGCCAGGGAATTGACAAAAAAATAGTGGGGTGGTGGCTACCAAAAGTATGGGCATGGTTATGCCCCCACCCCAACTGATGGGGTAGCAGTATTTCCCCCGCACACAAAAAGATCTTATCCCAAGGGAAAGCAAGAGGACATTTGATTATTTTGGGTTTTGGTTTTACATTTGGGCCATGAGAGCTTGTCTAACTCTCAAAATTGTCCCACTTGAATGGTGAGGGCTGCACTTTTTAAACTTTGGGACGCTGCCATGAAGAAAAATCTACAAGACTTAGACACATCTGAAAACTAAACATTTGGGTGAGTCCAGGGTGGTGTGCTTCACATGCATACCCCAACATTTTCTTACCCATAACGCTCTGTAAACCTCCAACTTTGCTTGAAATCACACATTTTTCCCACATTTCCTTGATGGAACCTTCCAGAATGTGCAGGAATCCACAAAATTCCTACCACCCAGCATTGTCACATCTATACCGATAAAAATTCTGCCAAAACTTTTTTTTCAAACTGTCCTTTTGGGCCTGCTTTGGTTCCCCCTCAATTTCGACATGTTTTTGGCTTTTCCCTTTCACAGGCGCTTGGATCATCTACACAAGTGAGGTATCGTTTATATCAGGAGACTGAGGGGAACGTTAGGTGGTAGGATATTTGTGCCAGTGTAGTGATCCCACGCAGAAATGTGTGGAAAATGTGATTTTGTAGCTAAATTTGAGGTTTGCTGAGGATTTTGGGTAAGAACACATGGGGGGATCCACGCAAGTCACACCTTCCTGGACTCCTTAGGATGTCTAGTTTTCAGAAATGTCTGATTTTGGTAGGTTTCCCTAGATGGCTGCTGAGCCCAGGACCAAAAATGCAGGTACCCTATACCTGCAAAAACAGGTAGTTGTGTATTTGATAATTTGATAAGTCCACGTAGTGTTTTGGGCCATTTCCTGTTGCGGGCACTAGGCCTACCCACACAAGTGAGGTACCACTTTTATCAGGAGATGTGGGGGAATGCTAGGTAGAAGGAAGTTTGTGGCTCCCCTCAGTTTCCACAACTTTCCAGCACCAAAATGTGAGGAAAAGGTGTTTTTTTTGCCAACTTTTGAGGTTTGTTAAGTATTCTGTATAACAGAACCTGGTGAGAGCACCACAGGTTACCCCATCCTGAGTTCCCCTAGGTCTCTGGTTTTCAGAAATGTCCAGGTGTGCTAGGTTTTCCTAGGTGCGGGATGAGCTAGAGGCCAAAATCCACAGCTAGGCACTTTGCAAAAAACAGACCAGTTTTCTATGGGAAAATGTAATGTGTCCATGTTGTGTTTTGGGGAATTTACTGTTGCAGGCGCTAGGCCTACCCACACAAGTGAGGTACCATTTTTATTGGGAGACTTGGGGGAATGCTTGGTGGAAGGAAATTTATGGCTCCTCTCATATTCCAGACTTTTCTATCACTGAAATGTGAGGAAAAAGTGGATTTTTTTGCCAAATATTGAGGGTTACAAAGGATTCTGGATAACAGAACCTGGTGAGAGTGCCACAAGTTACCCCATCCTGGGTTTCCCTAGGTGTCTAGTTTTCAAAAATGCACAGGTTTGGTAGGTCATCTTAGGTGTAGGCTGAGCAAAGGCCAAAATCCACAGCTAGGCACTGTCCAAAAAACATGTCAGTTGTCAATGTAAAAATGCGATGTGTCCATGTTGCGTTGTGGGGCGTTTCCTGTCTCAGGCACTAGGCCTACCCACACAAGTGAGGTACCATTTTTATCGGGAGACTTGGGGGAATGCTGAGTGGAAGGAAATTTATGGCTCCTCTCAGATTCCAGAACGTTCTATCACCAAAATGTGAGGAAAAAGTGTTTTTTTGCCAAATGTTGAGGTTTGCAAAGGATTCTGGGTAACAGAACCTGGTGAGAGCCCCACAAGTCACCCCATTCTGAATTCCCCTAGGTGCCTAGTTTCCAAACATGTATAGATTTGCTAGGTTTCCCTAGGTGCTGGCTGAGCTAGAGGCCAAAATCCATAACTAGGCACTTTCCAAAAAATACATCAGTTGTCAACGTAAAAATATGATGCGTCCATGTTGCATTCTGGGGCGTTTCCTGTCACGGGCACTAGGCCTACCAACACAAGTGAGGTACCATTGTCATTGGGAGACTTGGGGGAATGCTGACTGGAAGGAACCTTATGGCTCCTCTCAGATTCCAGAACTTTCTATCACCGAAATTTGAGGGAAAAGTGCTTTTTTTTTGCCAAATATTGAGGGTTACAAAGGATTCTGGATAACAGAACCTGGTGAGAGTGCCACAAGTTACCCCATCCTGGGTTTCCCTAGGTGTCTAGTTTTCAAAAATGCACAGGTTTGGTAGGTCATCTTAGGTGTAGGCTGAGCAAAGGCCAAAATCCACAGCTAGGCACTGTCCAAAAAACATGTCAGTTGTCAATGTAAAAATGCGATGTGTCCATGTTGCGTTGTGGGGCGTTTCCTGTCTCAGGCACTAGGCCTACCCACACAAGTGAGGTACCATTTTTATCGGGAGACTTGGGGGAATGCTGAGTGGAAGGAAATTTATGGCTCCTCTCAGATTCCAGAACGTTCTATCACCAAAATGTGAGGAAAAAGTGTTTTTTTGCCAAATGTTGAGGTTTGCAAAGGATTCTGGGTAACAGAACCTGGTGAGAGCCCCACAAGTCACCCCATTCTGAATTCCCCTAGGTGCCTAGTTTCCAAACATGTATAGATTTGCTAGGTTTCCCTAGGTGCTGGCTGAGCTAGAGGCCAAAATCCATAACTAGGCACTTTCCAAAAAATACATCAGTTGTCAACGTAAAAATATGATGCGTCCATGTTGCATTCTGGGGCGTTTCCTGTCACGGGCACTAGGCCTACCAACACAAGTGAGGTACCATTGTCATTGGGAGACTTGGGGGAATGCTGACTGGAAGGAACCTTATGGCTCCTCTCAGATTCCAGAACTTTCTATCACCGAAATTTGAGGGAAAAGTGCTTTTTTGCCAAATGTTGAGGTTTGCAAAGGATTCTGAGTAACAGACCCTGGTGAGAGCCCCACAAGTCACACCATTCTGAATTCCCCTAGGTGCCTAGTTTTAAAACATGTATAGATTTGCTAGGTTTCCCTAGGTGCTTGCTGAGCTAGAGGCCAAAATCCACAGCTAGGCACTTTGCAAAAAACAGGTTGGTTTACTTTGGGAAAATGTGATGTGTCCATGTTGTGTTTTGGGGCATTTCCTGTTGCGGGCACTACGCTTCCTGCACTCTTTGTGTCCAATTGGATATTTCCAAAGTATATTGTTATATTCCCTTCCTTTGCTTTTGATGCCAAATCAAAAATCTTTGCAATGAGGGGTCCATGGCATCAAGCACCTTATCCTGACAGGCCACCCGGGCCCTGTCGGTAACTTTTGAGTAGGTATATGGAATACCAGGGTACACCGTAAGCAGTCCTGTGTGATAGATCCAAGTGGTCGTTCAATCAAGGTCGAAGACAGCGGCATAGGTGCAAGTAGAGTTTATTGACAATGTGCAAGGGTAAGTCGTTGTGACGCGAACCGGCACTGTACCATTGTCTTGAACAGGCTTATCAGGGCCACTGTCATTTCTCACCTTTTTGGATATCCTTGGCCGGACCAGGTCGGATCCTCTACTTGCCTTGGATGGCGGACCTTTACTCTAAAGCTTGAATACTCTTTGATCCTTACTATATCAGCCTTGACAAAGTCTAGGAGACGAAACACGTGTCGGCTGTTTGCTGTATGCATTGACGGCTTGTTGTACAGTGGATTTGTTGTCTGGATATTAGCATTACCCTTGCACATTGTCAATAAACTCTACTTGCACCTTAGCTGCTGTCTTTGACCTTGACTGAACGACCACTTGGATTTATCACACAGGACTGCTTACGGTGTGCCCTGGTATTCTATATACCTATCTGTCAATACTGACTGCCCTTGCAGACAGTAACTCTGGACACCTGTGGTGGACAGGTGTACCTACCGGGTTGGCACCCACCCTATCTCGGACACTTGCTATCACAAAGGACCTTTTTCAACGACATTGTTCTCACATTTAGTTGGATGTGCGAGCATTTTTGGCATTCTATACCCTTGTTATCTTGTGTTGTAAGTACCTTTCGAGTATTTGCCATTTTTGGTAAAGAAAGTCAATAACTCTGCATCTGTAACTGGAATTGTTAGGACTTGATTGCCCGTTAAAGGCCTGGGATACTCGGACCTTAGTTTATATCTGATTAATTTGTCTAAAGGGCTTTGCATTTTTGCATATATTTATGTACTCCTCCATGTGAAAGATCATTGGCCAAACTGATGATATTGGCTGAAGAAGTAAGGACCGTTTGAACAAAGGTTTTGCTGAAACGTTGCAGATTTCTGATGAGGAGGTTGAATTTCTCTTCCCCTCTGCTGACCAATATGACAGTGATTTGGATGCTTTGACCCAGACCCATGATTCAAATTCACACCACTATCATGATGTGGACCTCATTCAGTTTGGCTTGATTTAAAATTTAAAATCAAGCCAAACTGAATGAGGTCCACATCATGATAGTGGTGTGAATTTGAATCATGGATCTGGGTCAAAGCATCCAAATCACTGTCATATTGGTCAGCAGGGTCTGGTAAATGTTGTTTTCTAGAATGCAGTTCACTCCTACATTTTTTTGCATTGTTTTTGTGACAGACAGCAATTGTCATCTGAGGAATTGTCCCCCTCGAATTACTGACGATTTCAGAACTCATATGCAGACGTTCCTGCATAATCTGAAGGCCCAATTTTGACGAACAGACAACGTATGATTTTTGCTTTGCGTTTAGGCTTAGAAGAGAATTAGGCCACATGAATCAGACTTTGTATGAGATTTGTTGTTAAGACCTGCTCTGACCAGCAATTAAGGTCTGGGCTGATGAGATTATGGGGTCATTATAACCCCGGGGAGCGGGGCTAATGTGGCGATAGTACAGCCAACAGGCTGAAGCCAACCCGCCAATATACCACTCCGACCGCCATGGCGGTAGCAGCCATCGGGCTGGAGATAACAATCTCCAGCCCAGCGGCCGCCATTGTGCCGCCGGCGGTATTATGTCCCTGCCTATCGCCACAGCGAATGCCACGAAAACCATGGTGGTAGGCCCTATCAGTGACAGGGAATTATTTCCCTGTCACTGATAGGAGGCCCCCCCATACCCCTCCAGCCCCCCTACATCCACCCCCTATTCATACACTCACACACACACTCATTCACACATGCATACATGCATGCATTCATCCATTCACGCACACACATCAATACATACATGCAGAAAATCATTCCAATTTCCATTCACTTACATTTCCATACATACACGCATTCACATTTCCATAGATACACGCACTCACACACATTCATACACGCACGCAAACAACACTAAACACACACTCGCATTCATGCACACACTCACACATACATGCACACACCCCCACACAACACCCCTCACCCCACTTCCCTGTCAGAGACCCGACTTACCCGGATTCAGGGGTTTTTCCGGCAGGAGGCGGGACGGGGCGCAGCTACCGCCAGCAGCACCCGTCAGCAGAACACCACCAAGTCGTATTATTTTTCATAATACGGCTGGCAGCGGTCTACTGGCATGGCGTTGCTGGTGGTATCAACGCCACCTTACAGCCATCCGCCAGTATGGCCACAGCCAGATTTCCGTCCTTCTTGTGGCGGAAATCCAGCTGTGGTCATAATATGGCGGACGGATGGTAGCCGTGGCGACGGTCTTTTGGCGGCCGTCGCCACAGCGGAAGGCGGTTTTTACTGCCAATGTTATTATGAGGGTCTATATTTCTTACATTCCATTCCATAAAAGCATTAACTGTGCATTTTACTGAGTTATGAATTAATTTTTTTTACATTTTGTCTGAAAAATGTTTTCATTACCTGGTTTCGTAAGGGGTCCGACGTGGTATTTTCCAGGAAAATAAAGTTTGAAATAAAGTCCTGTGTTGTTTCTAAAAATGATTTAAAAACAATAAAGATTCTAACATTCGAATTCTGTGAAAGAAGGAGTAATAAACCCATTGTAAGTGTTTGGGCTAGTTTTCTTGAGATGTCTGAGGCATAGTCAGAATAGCCTCTGGAGACGAGGCATGGTTTGAAAGGCCACTGGGGTGGGGACGCAGCCTGTAGAAGGGTGCTTTTGGAGTGCAGCAAAGAAAGGCAAACATCAAATACCAGCTCTGGTAAATGCTGTGTATTCCACTGTTACTGTCCTTGGGGAAATGAGGGTAAGCATGGAAGCTGGAGAGAGGGAAAATACTCTGCTCAAAAAGGCAGCCCCAGCAAATCAGACAAGCTCACAGAGTGCTGCTCGCTGCCAGGGGAGTAAGATAAGGAATTATCATTCAAATAGGCAATAAAGCTGACAACACTTAGTAAACTCTCCGCTGCACCACCGCCGAAGACGGCATTCAACCATCATGGAATATCTCAACTTCCAACTCCAAACTAACGCAGGATGACCATCAGAGGCACCCTCGTCTACAGACCCCCAGGACCGCACCCCAGTATCTGTGTTGTGTCTCATAATTCATTGCCCCTCTAGCTATACACTCCGAGCACTACATCTTCCTCAGTGACCTCAACTTCCACTTCAAAGATTCCAAAGATATCAACTCCACAAACAAACCTCCTGGGAAGCATAACATTGGTCTCACCCAACAGGTCTACTTACTCCACACACACATCGCAGCACACACGCTGAACCAGATCTTCACAGCCAGCAACAGAGTCAAGTACAGCCATGTCACGAACTCACCTGGACCGACCATACCATCATGCGCTTCACAATCACAGGTCCCCCGAGCACCTCTACCAGGCCCCTGTGCTCCTCCCACCACATCTGGAACAAAGTGAACTAGGCCCAATGGACAGACGCCCTGAACACCACCAAGCCTGACGTTGCAACCAACGTGGAACAGGCCGTCCAGAACTTCTCTGCCTGGCTCACCAACTACAGCAACAGAGCCGTCCCCATGAAGCCAGTCAAAACCAGCAGATCCACCAAACAAGCCAGATGGTATACACCAGAAATCAGGACCATCTAACGCAACCTCAAGTGACTAGAAAGACAGTGGCGCACTAGCAGTGACCCCACAGACAAGGCCATCTTCAAGTCAGCCCTCAACAAATACCACCAACTCCTCAAGGACTCCCTGCCAAAGTCCTAGAGAGGGCCATCAACCAGCAGCTCAATGAACACCTTGACAAAAACAACCTACCGGACAGGCTTCTGCGCCAACCATTGCACTGAGACTGCCCTGATCGGAGCCTTCGATGACTAGATTAGAACCCTCCTCGATGGGGGTGAAACAGCTGCCCTGATCCTCCTAGACCTCTCAGCTACATTTGACACTGTATCCCACCACACCCTCCCCAAAAGACTCCACCACACCGGCATCCAGGGGCACACCCTCAAATGCATCACATCCTTCTTCACAGCACGCACCCAGAGAATCCACCTATCACCCTAGGGCATTATCTGCGGCGCCCCTCAAAGCTTATCACTCAGCCCGCCCTATTCAACACCTACATGACACCCTTAGCAGGCATCTACAGATCCCATAGTTAAAACATCCTAGCCTACGCAGACAACACCCAGCTCATCCTCTCGCTCACAGAAGACCCCTCTACCACCAGAACTAACTTCCACAACGCCATGACAAGTGTCGCTGACTGGCTGAGGACCAACTGCTTGAAGCTCAACACGGAGAAGACAGATGTGCTGGTTTTTGATAAAAACACCTCCACATGGGACAACACCTGGCGGCCCACCAACCCCAGACCAACACCCACACCTGCAGACCACGCCCACAACCTCAGCATCATCCTGGACAGCAATGTCACCATTAAGCACCAGATCAACGCAGTTTTCTCCGACTGCTTCCACACCCTCCACATGCTCTGAAAAATCTTTAGATGGATCCCCGTCAACACCATAAAAACCATCACTGAGGCCCTCGTCATCAGACAGCTGGACTACGGAAACACCCTCTATGCCAGAATCATCACCCAACTCCTCCAGACTATACAGAACTCAGCGGCCAGACTCATCCTCAACCTACCCTAATGGACCGATCTCATCCCCATCTCAAGTGCCTCCACTGGCTCGCTGTCCTGAAGAGATGTCCGTTCAAGATGCTGACACACAGCTACAAGGCCCTCCACGCGTTGGGCCCAGCATACATCAACTCTCTATACAGAAAAGTAGTAGTGGTTTATAAATCGCCCTTTGTGTTAAACAAACGTAAATGTGGTAATGTAAACAAAGAACACAGCTAATTAGGGTGATGCTTGAAAGGTATCACATGCCCTAATACCAAGGCACCAACAACAATGGTCGAATAGGTCCACTCTATAAGAGACTACATAAAGATACAGAAGCACTCAAATGGTATTTCAAAAGTAATTGTAAGTCCATAGAGTAAGGATTCATATATGATAAGTCCAATCAAGTGAGTTTTATTGAAACGTGGAAGATTCTGTGCTCCAAATTGCATATATTATCAAGACAACAGCAGTCAAGTATTTTGTCACCATCTGTGACTTTTTCAAGGCTAGAAGTATATAAAAGAACAAATAGCAGTGACGGATTTCAAAAGGATGATTCACTGTAAAGCTTCCATGTCTAAAGTTATGAAGAAAACCCATAAAACTTGTCAAAGAAAAACTGTCTTTGACTGAGCCTGTATAATTGGTGTTTCCATGAGTTATTAGATAGTGTAGGTAAGTATGAATGATGGCCAAGCTATGGACCATCTTTCAAGTACACGTTGTCCAGGATAACACAAGGTAAGTCAGTAATACCACCCTAAAACCCTGATAAGTCTCTCCCTATTAGAATATAATTGTACAAATAGCAGTGATGGATTTTCAAATGGTTAATTCACTGTAAGGCTTCCAAGTCTGAAGTTATGAAGAAAACTTGTAAAACCTGTCAAGGAAAAATCGTCTCTGACTGAGCCTGTGTAATTGGAGTTTCCTAAGTATAGATCCTTATACTTTGGATGCCGCATGGCTTTGACTGTTTGAAGAGACAGGGAGAGACTTATCAGGGTCTTATTACTGACTTACCTTGTGTTATTCGGGACCCGGTGTACTTGGAACACGTTCCTTAAGTTGGCCATCGTTCAACTTACCTAGACTATCCACAACTTCTTGAAACACCAACTACACAGACTCAGTCACAGACGATTTTTCCTTGACAAGTCTTGCGCGCTGTTTGAGAATGTTGACATGGTCTGATGTTTTTTTTTCATCAATTACAGTTTTCTGTGGAAAAATGCGAAGCAAGTGACATAGCTGTCAAGTTTCCCAGATCCATGCGTGTTGTGCTGTTTCAAGCCAGTTTTTTTTCCTTTGAATTCTGGGACTTGTGGCCTTCTTTTATAATGGAATAAACAAAACTACAAGTCCCAGAATTCGAAGAAAAAAAAACCTGGACTGGATCAGCACATCACACATGGAAATGGGAAACTTGGCAGGCTGGATTGACAATAAACACGTTGTGCTCCTTAACTGCCTGTCTCATTACTACAGGGGTATATGTCATACATGCCAAATATTAGAACGGGAAAGTTGTGGTTTTGAAAAAAAATCAGGGGAATGCATATTTCCTGTTAATTTCTACTGAAGCAAAGGCACTTTCAGGTTGGAGACACCTAAAATAAAGCTATTTTGCTGTTCTTCCACATTTCCGATAAGTCTTGAGTGAGCCAGTCCATGATTTTTCTTTGGATTCAGAAGTCCCAGATTTCAAAGAAAAAAACCGGGACTACAAGAGTGCATTACACATGGAAAACTTGGCAGCTATGCTTTTGGTATAAAAAAAAATCAGGAGTCTCATGCATGAATCAGGTCTGTTTGCATATTTATATCGTTATGACTCAGCTGTGTTGCCTCCATTTGTAGTTTGGAACCAGGGGTGCTGGGTATTGTAGTGTTTTCATTGTATTTAAAATCAATTGATATCTAGCTGCAATGCAATAAATCAACAAGGGAGACAGCATAATAACACGAGCCTCCGTGTTTGACAAAACACTAAGGCACTTTCATGTGAAGCCTTTCAAGACTGTTCCTCTGTAGCTGGATTTGCTCCGACCTGAACAGTTTCTACATAGCGTGATATATTACTCTTCTGGAAAGACTGGCTATGTGCAACGCCCTTGCCTAACAACGGGGCAGAGAGGATAAAGCTTTCTAGTCTTACATCCTTCCTTTGTGTCTGTTTCGAGAGTTGGAACATTTCACTAGACACATCCTAGTGAAAAAACGTAAAAACTGTTAAAAAAATACTATTGACTTAATCGTGCCGAGACGCTACCCGTTAACCAACAACGATGCTAAGCCGGACAGAAGCGGACTGTATATATTTTAACAGCCATCGAGACAGGTCTTTCGCCATGATCATACAAAAACCGTCTGTCCCGGAAGTAGTTTTCTGTGCCGTCCGTCACCTTTGGAGACCGGCACAGTCTCACTTCAGTAACCATAGAGATGTGGCCGATCTGTGCCTGGGAATCATAGAGTTGCTGCTGGGAACCATAGAGCGCATGCGGCTGTTCCTCGCCGGAGCGCTGTGATCGGCGCACACTGAAGATGGCTCAGCTACAACAGGAGGCGGTGCGGGAGTTTGTGGCAGTGACCGGGGCCGAGGAGGAGAGGGCGCGCTTCTTCCTGGAGTCCGCTGAGTGGAACCTACAGGTGCAGTTGGGAGAGTGGGCTCGGGAGATCAGAAACCATTGACAAAACCTAGCGGTGGAAGCGGCCACCATCCCCTAACACCAAGTCTGGGTCAGCAGTTTTTCTTTCACTCATTCGCCAACCCATACTGTGCTATAGCGCCAACCCTCACATTGGCCGAGCAACATCCCCGCGCACATTTCAAATTGTATATCACTTTATCAAACAATACGATTTCATAGAGTGCATCCCACCGTACTCTTGATCCACCCTGGTTGCAGCCGCAAAACACACTTCATCTGATCCGGTGTAGCCGCCCGCCTCATCTAATTTGACAGAACTACTGCAGTTCGCCTCCCCCAACCCACCCCGTATCCGATCTGCTCTGTATCAGTCTGTCAGGCCTGATCTGGTGTAGTTGGAGCTCCTGGAATCAAGTGGCAGTGGGAAACTCAATAATGTGGCAGTAATTAGAAATAATATGACATAAAAAGGCAAATCGTGTGGTTCAGGGGTAGTATTATCTCTGTTTTGTCACCAGAACACATTGCTACAAAAGTGACCCCTATGTAATGGCAACCTACGAAGGTTTCTTGGAACGGAAACTTTACAGGTTCACCAGATCTGTTTGGAAATAGTTTTTTTCCAAGAAATAGCGTTAATACTGCCTCAACAAAGTTTCTCCCCCAATCCCGATTTAATATACTTATCAACAACTGAGACATAACCATTTAACTTTTTGCAAATTCTCTGTTACCCTTTCATCTCGCGTTTTTAATTACATTTGTTCCGTTTGCGATAGCATCAGTTTTTTTATATATATTTTTTTATTTTATTCATTGCAATATGCCAGTTATTCGCCAGAGGGCCGCATATGCGGCAAGTGCAGCAAAAACATTACACAGTTCACTCCGTGGGTGTACCTATTTTTTTGTTGACCTTCGGTGTAGTTTATGCAGCCTCACATTTGATGTAGTTGAGCTGCAGAGCTCCTTGCAATACTTCATCCAGCACAGCAACTTCCCTTACCCGTCTAATGTGATACACTAACAGTCAATAGCTGACACCTTCCCAAATCTTAACTCCTACAAAATCTACACTGCAAACATCATTAAGAATCAAAAGAAGCAACTCCTTAACCCATACACTTCATCTGAGCAACACCACCCACACACCTCATTTGATTTGGTATATCAACAAGACCCGCCCACTACACATGCACACTTCATCTGCTACAGCAGCAGCACCCCTCACCCCAACACTTCATCTGATATAACAGATGCACCCCCTATAGTCTCATCTGATTTGTTTCTGTGAACGTCACATCGTACCACATACCTTTTGATCTGATACTATGAGTAGCATCCCCCACGCAGCTCATCTGATCCAGTATAGTCACAGCATCAACCCCATCACCCTCTGCAGCACCATTTTCCCCACACACGCCTCCTTGCCTGATACATCAGAAACGTATCCGCCCACCCACCCACCCACCTCCTCTTGCCTTGCACAGCAATGGCATCCGCTCCTACACTTCATCTGATCCGGAAAAGCAACAGCATCCCCTGCCTCATGTAAACAAGAATGTAGAAGCATCTCTCCCAAGTACCTCAGCAAAAGTACAATTGGAGCACCACGTTGGATGTGCTTCTGCTTCTCTGGTACAGCGCAGCGCCTCACCCTACATATATCCAGTGCTTGAAATGGAAAATAGTTTCTGAGAAGTGCAGGTAGTCTCCCTCTCAAAATAAAAACAAAGTGCCGGTACTCAGTACCGGCCCATTTAAAGCACTGCGATATATCATATGCTCGTTTGCAGTAGCGACACCCCCACGTAATTATCTCAAGTGACCTTGAAAAGCAGCAGCAAACTCCTTCCCTGCATCGTCTCATGACTCAGCAAAATCTGCCCACACCATCTGATGGGGTACAGTGGCACCAACACCCGCCGCACGCTATCTGATCTAACGCGGAGCAGCAAACTCGTCTATACACCGTCTGAACCTGCGCAGCCGGGGCTACCGCCCACACACTGCATCTTCCCTGGTACAGCAGCCAACGCTGCGACACACTTCACCTTCTCTGTGGTACATCACCATGTCCTCGCACACACACCTCCCCTGCTGTGGTATGGTAGCAGTACACCAACCAATCTCCCCTCCAAACAAACAGTACTTGTCTAATTTGGTATTAACGGCATGATCGCATCTAAGTTGGTATTACAGTAGCATTCCTGCACACTAATCGAGACCGGATAATCAAGCAGTGTTTCACTCAAAGTGTAATGTGGCTTACATAACACAAAGCTGGTTCAAACTGCAGGTGCAACATAGAGCATTTGAGGTGTTAGTACAGAAAATAGGACGAGGTGGAGTTAGGGATCAAAGGAGAGGGTTTAAAATGGAAAAGGGAAGGGTGGTGCTAGTGTGTGAGAAACTCATCCCTGGGGATATTTATTGACAAATAGCCTGCTCAATAAATGGCATTTGTGTGCATGTTTTTTGGGTGTGATCCAGGCCATTGATTCCATGAACATAGTGTAATTATGGCATGATTCGATGCAGCGCTCATGGGTAGTAAGCCCCTTCTATTGATTCAAGCGCCCCATAAGCTATCCATTGCTGTCAGATGCGGTTAAAAAGGAGATTACGCATTTAATTTATAGTGGCATGTACATGACAGGATTTTTACACAATTAATCAGGCAGAGGAATGAATGAGTCTCCTTTAACCAAACTCCGTACTTCATTGTGCTGTACCATTTGTATAGCGTTTGGTTCCATGTGTCTGCCGCTAAAGCAACCGGAGTTACAACATGAGGACAGATTAGGTGGGCTGGGGAGGAGTAAAGGAAATAGCGTAGCTAAATGTGATGGGTGTAGAAGCGGCAAACGGGTTAGTCATGCTGACGGTGACTAAGCAGGCCAGAGTAAACCCACGAGCCGCCAAGATGTTGTACTGCAACTTTGCTATGCACGTGCCCATGCAGCCAACAACGCCTGCCAAGCTAAGATCTATTGAAAGTACCGTTTCTAAGAACCATGGACAGAAGGCGTGCCTTAGCCAAAGGCAGGCTGGCCGTTCTCATGTAAAGCTCCGTGGGGCCCGCAGTAAAAGGGGGGCCGAGGGCAGTGCTTAGCCTGCGGTGAACGTGGGGGCGGAGATGCTGGCATGAGGCCGAAAGCTCCTCAGTCACGGTCTCGAGACATGGCACTGGCTAATGGCGCAATCACCCGGCTCGCCATGCTCACCCAGACCGACAGAGCCGAGACCTCCATCGAGAGACGGCGGGACAGCCTCCGGATCCAAAGTGAGCCCGCCGGCGCTTTCCTGCCCCGCTCCTTCTGTCGGGAGCGCTGTGCCTCGCATACTAGGAGAAGGCCACGGGCAACCCCGCAGGGGTTAAGGAAATTGGACCAGGCAGCCTTTCTCCTATCGGGCTCCGGAAGGAGGATAGTGAATCATTCAAAAACACAGGGCCCTTCATCTTCCAAACTGAGTGGGGACTTCTAGGTCTGTAGTCCTTGAATGCCCGAGGTTTCCTGTATGACTCAGCTCCACCGAGAAGCACGTGACAGACGGCCTGGTGCCTAAGTGAGCCCGTGGGCACATAGGTAAACGAACAAGGCATCAGCCCCGTCTCCTACAGCCCAATTTAACAAGCATTGGCAAAGCCAATAGGTCTCGCCTACGCAAGAGCTACTTATTGTCTTTGCCACTGTGTTTCAGCAATGTTGCACACCAGCCTAGCCGCTGTTCAGCCTGGCTGACATTTAGTGGTGTAGAGGGGAGTGGGATGGAGTGTTGGGGAGTGGCAGAGAGTCTTGTGTATTAGAGTGGCATAGAGTGCATTGGCATGGAATGATGCAGAGTATAGTGGCTTGGAGTGCAGTGGCATTTATTTCAGCGTTGTACAATGCAGCATTATAGAATGCAGTGGCATGTATTAGAGTGGTGCAGAGTAGAGTGGCATGTGGTGCAGAGCAGTGTGAAGTAGTGTAGAGTTGAGGGATGCAGTGGGACAGAGTCAAGTGGCATAAATGCAGTGGCATAGAGGAGCACAGATTTGTCAAGTATAGTGCTTTAGAATGCAGTGGCGTAGAATGGAGTAGTGCAGTGTAGAGTGGCATAGAGTTCAGTGGTGCAGAGCGCAATGTTGCATAATATGAGGATCAAGAGTGCAGTGGAGTAGAGTGCAGGGGCGTAAAGTAGATTTTCAGAGCAGAGAAGTGGCATAGGGTAGAGTGCAGTTGCATGGCATCAAGTGTAATGCTGTAGAGCAAAGTGGTTTAGAGTGCAGTGGCCAGAGTAGATTAGAGTGGCATACCGTGAATTGGTGCAGATTGCAGGGACATAGAATTGAGTGTTACAGAGTAAAGTGTATTGGCGTAGGGGTGTTTTGGCGTAGAGTGCAGTGTTGCAGAATGGGGTAGAGTGGAGATGTGCAGAGCAGATTGGTGTGGCCTAAACTGTGTGGTTTAGAGTGCAGTGGTGTAGAGGAGTGGCAAAGAGTACATATGGATAGAGTAGAGTGGTACCGGTAGGGTAGAAAGACGTAATGTGAAGTGGCTTAGAGTGCAGTGGTGTGGTGTAGAGTGGTGTAGTCATGGTGTGGTAGTGTACTGCCATTACAGACTACACATTTTCAATTGGAATGACCATTGCATTTGTACAGTCAGACAGTTTACTATTATAATTATACAGTGCACAGACAACATGTGGAAATTGCATCACCTAGTGTAATGATTTATTTTGATCATATCAAAGTATTTCTTTACAACACACTTCAGCAATGACAAGAAATGTGCTTCATGTGTGTTAGTAAATCTGATACATTCTGAAGTGCTTACACAGTTCATTTAATTGGCGTCATGTGGTAGAAATAACCTCTGTCCTACCCCCAGTATATCCAGCAAGATTGTCCAGTAAATTCTATCACTTTGAAGTTAGAGAAAGAAAAGTAAACAAGCCCCCTCGGCAAACAGCGCCTTACATTTCCCTCGGTCTTGGAATGCACAGCAAATGTGGCGAGATAAGAACAAGATTTACAGGCTTGTTAATGGAATGGAAGCACTCAGAAGGATACTTTAAATGAGGTTTGGGCAAGGAAAGGTACAAACTCAAGCTGGACAGCTTAAAACAAATAAAGCCAGCAAATGGAAAACAAGAAAATGTGGGTTGCAACGCCAATGGCAAGCAACGGGCAGAATGCATTCCTTGGTCCGCTTGCTGAATGTCCCCAAAATGTCTTTAGCATAGGCAACGACCTAAAAACCAGAAAGTATGGATAAATATGACTTTTTTTGCAGAAGCAGTGCTTCTGCTGACCGTTTCTCTAGATTCTAGCAACCTTTGTGAACCTGCTGTACGTACTTCAGCCAATGTTTTTCAGAAATGAAAATCAAATCCTGAAATAAATGGAGGCAGATGTCAAGGTCACTGGGATGTACTCACTCGATTGACAATATCACTGCTTCTACTGAGTGTCTGACTATAGAAATATTATTTAGTCAGGTCCTTGTTTAAATAACATCAAGAAATTCTTTACGTTCATGTTTTGTGGGGTTTGTGTTGTTTTTTTGTTTTTAAGTATAATGTCTGCTTCCCTAAAGCTATTTACAGACAACAGCGAAGCCTACTTTCCGTAGTCAGCAGCCAGGCACTTCATTGCAGTAGCAGGACAGAATTCCCTAATACTCGGATCTAGGGGCGTGGATATTGGTGCAGGTGCTGCAGTGGCACTGTAATGAGGAGAACCTGTGGCTCATTGCAGCCTTATTGTGTCTGCACTTTACTACCCAACCGGGACCCATTTTTCTAACTGACATGTTTTTAATATTCTTGTGGAGAACCACCTTGAACCCTTCTTGAAGAATGTTGACTTGCTTGCAGCTCAGGTCATGTATTATGCCTAGCGTTGACGTGGCTGCTGTCTGAATAGATTCAACGTTAAAGTGCCTTCTGGAAAACAGGCTCTCGGGGACCATTTTGGGTCTTTCTAGGCTACATTCGCCTCTGTCCTGACCTTTTGGGCTGCAGGAAAGGCTACCCTGTGGGCAGAACTGATGAGGGATTTAGGCAACCACTAAAAGCAAACTTAGACAAGAACAAGAACCCCTTGATAGGGACTGACAATAGGCAAAAAGACAGTTGCTTTGGACACAGATGTCTGACTTTCTGCTCAGATTAGAAACAACTATATTTGCCTTCTATGCGCTTAACGTATTTAAGGCAGAATACACCCTGTCCTATTTAATACTGGTTCCATTATGAATAAGGAGAAAATGTTTGCTGGCACCATACTGCCCATCTGAAGCAAAGGATGGCACTCGGGGTGATCACGGTGATCAGTAGTAATGGCATTATAGTCACTTATCCAGTTGACATTACTCTCTGTCTTGCGTCATTTTTCAGATGTCTATATCAATGAAGATGTTGAGGCATTCTTGGCAACTGTCAGACTGCCCAGACTACCTAAAGAAGGCAGGAAATTGCTGGAGAGTGAGCTCTCTATTGAGGAGATGGATTTTCTGCTGAAGTTTACAGAACCAATAATGCACAGTTGTCAAAAATGCTGTAAGTAGTGTTAAACAAATTTGAGGCAACTGATTGTCTCCAGCCTGACTCTCAGTAAAACAGTGATCAGTGTACTCTACAAACGTATATCTGTCATGTAGAACATCCTGGCATCCCACCTATGGAAAGTGTAACTAGTCTCATTCATGACTGTCAAGTAGGCTTCGTGCCTGGTCGCACCTCCGTGGATAGTCTTAGAACCCTGTCTAGTCTGTTGTGGTAGATTAAAGTGATCATGCCGAAGTTGTAGCAGTTTTCACTGGATGGACTGAAATCCTTTGATTTGAGTGAGGGTACAGTTTCCAGACTTTACAAAGAGCAGGCCTAGGTGCTAATTACATTTCAAAAGTAAATTGGTTATATAAAAACATCTCAGCAAAAATGTATTTTGTAGGGTTCCTCTCAAGAGTCCTGCATCCGTAGGGAGGCGAGGCAGAAGTGCTCTCTTTCCCTGCATTTTTTTCTTCTCTCAATGGAGCCTGTCTCTACTGCGATACAGCAGTCTGCACACATCAAATGGTGTCTTGTTGCCGGATGGCACATCAATGGTGCTACCTATTCTAAGATTATCTTCCTCATCATGTCAAATCCCAGAGCGTCTTTCCCTCCACAGATGTCTTTAAGTAAGGACTTCTCATCGTTCTTGGGTTTATAAAATTAAATGGTGTAAAGGCGAGGTATTGCCTACGTCTACAGTAGCTACAAAGAAGGAAGCTACAACTTTATATGAGTTTCTCAGCAAGCTGAACTGTTGGTGGTTTTTGCTAAATGGATACCTCGAAAAATGGTACAGGACACTTTACATCCTCTGCTAGCAAAGACAGATAATTGCTTTACGTGTTTATCTACTCTACAAGTGTCTCTGTGGGGTCACGTTCAAATTATAAAAACGCTTGGGGATCCCTAATCTAACTAACTACCTGCTGTAGGAAACCTAATCTGAAATAGACGGATGAGTAAAATAAATCCTCTTTGTGCATTGAAGTATGAGTATTGCAAGTGCCTCTAACATATTTATATAAGGACCACCAAGGATGCCTGGTTTTGACAATTGGGAGTTCTCAGCACAGGGCCCTTTTCTGTCTTTGCAAGAGGATCTTGTATGGTCCCTTTGTGGGTGATCTGCAGCAGTTTCAATTAAAGTCCAATGCTGAGTGACCAATAGCTTGGGAAGCCACCCCTTCTTTTCTTTAACACTATTAACCCTGCAAGCTGTCATGGGGCATCAGCGGTTGAAATGCGATGAGTGCATTTCACGTGGTCCGAACAGACATGCTGCCCATTTCTTTCCTCTGTTAAAAGGACATCAAGTTTGATGTTAAAATGACATCTCGTTTCTTTAATCTTTTCAGACCTAGAGAGATCCTTTATTAGGACCCACTGGGAAAAAGAGGTGAGGGTTGAAAATCCACCTTAAATTGGCAAAAATTATTACTGCCTTTTAACCACTTCCCTGATGCGTTCTTGGTCCACACAGCCAAGACAAGACGACATGGACGCTTCCTTTGCAGGAACATTGAAAGGAATGTATCAGTCATCTTTCCTCATGTGCGAAGAAACTACTTCTGGCTCTTGTAATGAGCTACAGTATCCACATTTTAATCACAAGGGAAGTAGCAAACCTACATATGACCTCAAAAGTCTTAATTGATTCAGGAAGTCTAGAGAATAGCACCCACCCTCCCCCCGCACAGACTGGCTGTCCTTTCCTTGAAGCAAGAGAGTATGTTTTGTCCCTTCAGCTTCAGTTTTAATGATGGAGTTATGGTTAGTAATGCAAGCATCAATCAAATGGATGTCAGAGGTCCTGCTTAAATAGTTCCTGTGTTTATGAACTAAGAAATGCTTCTATGACAGTGATCACACCGGCTGCCACTTTAGTAGATGATTCAAAGGAAAGAAAAAAACAATGGTGTGCTCTAATTGTATAATCTTGTAGATCTGAGCTAGTAATGAACTAAAGGGAAGATCCCATTTTAAAAAGTTTGTTACAAATCAAAGTGGGATAGATTTAAACAAAGAGCAGAATCATTGAAGGAGGCTCAGCCCAAAGCTCAGCCGCAGCACCACAGATCGAAACCCAAGATACAAGCTCTCAATCACTGCAGTTGTGTATGTTAGAGAGATGTGAAAAGGAACTTTGGAAAAATATGACTCTAGATAAGGTCCACAGTTCTATTTGTATTATTGACTACAAAGGATGTTAAGTCAGGCAGTAGCTGGGGAATATAATACAAATTTAATATGGCCAGTGTAGGCCTGCATAAGACACATTTTTATAAAGAATACATTTGTTTGGCATGCAGCTAGGGAAAGATGGGGTAAAGGAGCTGGATATATTTCTTGATGTGCAATATTCATGGAATAGGACAAATACATTATCTGCTACTGATACATTAATGTGTTGGAAATGTTTAAGTAAGTGTAAGAGCTTTGTTAGGTATCCACCAGAGGTCCGAAACTGGTAGATCCATACTAAGGATGGGCACAGAATTACTAAAGTAATCTTTAACACAGCCTTAGTACATCTCATTGTTGCAGCACCTGCTCTTGCTGGAGAAGACATGTGATTGATTTCTTCAAATACCTCCCCTTCATGATGATCAACAGCAGTTGTTACAATTGCCTGTCTCGTTTGTTCTATGGAAGATCATTGTATGTGAAAAGCCACTAAAGCAAGAATGTTACTGGGTGTTGAATTCATAGAAATCTCTACTTCTCCAAGGAGCAATATGCTCCTAAAAATGTACTTGCCCCGTAAAGGAAAAACTCGTCCGTCTACAGCGTAATCTAATTAGATGGGCTATCATCTTCACATTACTAGTTGTTTACTTTTTTACTACACAAAAAGAATGCTTTGCAACCGTTTTAAAGAAAGCACGCCTTTCTTACTGCAAAAACTTTATGTGGGGTCGAGATTGTCTAGGGTGTGATATGGGTGCCTTGGGTGTGACTGGTGCATTTAAGCGCATTTTAATAGTAATGATTTTTTAACTATGTATTCCACTGATGCATAACTCAAATATTTAGTGGTCACTTGTTATGGAAATAAAAGAATTTGATTGGGACCTTAACGGAAAGGTTACATAAAAATATTGTAATAGTTGCATTAACCCACTTTTCTAGCACTTTGACTAGAAACCGTGACCACTGTGTTGCGATGTCTGCATTCATTGCACTAATCCATCAAGCTGAATGCTTGCTGACCTCTGCAGTAGATGCATTTGTCCAAAGTCCTATTAGATTTTGAATCTGATTTGCAGATTAAATGTGTATGTTTTCGCTTGGTTATTAACCCACTGAAAGATGCCACAAGGATCTGAAACCATCAACTAACCAATACACATAGAACTTTGCACTAGGCACAACCCGTGTGAAATTTAACATTTAACTTGGTGTGCAGAAGCTTATTTATTCTGTCTTACAGATATTCCAATTGTCTCCCTTCCTTTCCTTGTCTACCTAGCTGGTCAAAACGGGGCTGAATAACCCGGAGTCTCTTCTTTCATTTCTTTTCTCTTTGTAGGCCTGGCTTGACAGCACAGTTGTCACCATATGTGATCAAAAATAATTGTTCAGGAGTACTACACAGAGGAACTGTAGTGCGGTGCAAATGTTAGTTCATCTGAGTACCGTTTTTGATTTGTCAAAAGCTGTGTGCTTTCACAGAAAGAATGCTTACCCCAAAAACTTTTATCATTTGTTTATTCAGCTGCTTGAGTCATGCTCTTTTTTTGCAAAGCTATTTATTTGACATTGAAGGTCCAACTAATGCCACCGATGCTATTAAACAACTCCACCTAGATGTGTTAGTTAATTCTGACGTTTGTTTTTCTCTGATTGCCATGTGTGGAAGCTTATGCTCCATACAGAAGGACTCTGTTGGTTATGGGGCAAAGTCAATGACCAAGGCTATAAACCAGATCTGCTTATAATGAAAAGTTATGATTAAGTCTGTGGCTTACTTATTTAGTGTGAAAAACTTTCATTAGACTCGATAGCCTCCTGAGGGCGAGTTATTATTATTTTATTAAAATTTGCAGAGAAGTATTGTATTAAAGAAATCACAGTTTACCATACTAGGCAAGGGTTTTGGTGTTGGTTACTCCCTCTGACAAACCAAGGGGATAGAACATTTGCACTTTGCTAACTCTTGTTGGGCCCGCTTAGGATACCTAGTATTTTGCTTTGCCAACTGCAATGTTATTAACATTTCTAATTCTGTTACTGTTATGCCTGCTCATTGTCCTGCTAGAAAGCTTAAGCTCATTGCAGTAGGCCTGATTAAGTTATGGTGAGCAGCCAATGATAAAACAATACAGGCTTGATTGGTTCAGTGTTAAACATTATGTCCGAAGTCATAGATTCTTATTATTTTTTTTTCATTTGATAAGACATTATGACAAAGGCAGTAAGTTTGGTTTAGTTATTGTTAAAAGCATTTGTTAAAGGCCTTTTACTGTGGATTCATGCCTTGTTGCAGGCTGTTTACCGTTTAGTCTTGCAAGAAATCTCAGATTACCCTAGTAGGCAAGGTTTTGCTGTTCATTATCCCCTGTGACAAACCCTAGCATAATAAAATATCTACTTGTCCATGGAACTAGTTGCTTCATAAATCTATTTGTCCTGCAATAATAAAACCCCCTGGACCATTTTAAGGTGCCACGGATTGCAGCGATAAAATTTGGCAGCAGTCACATGACAATAGGCTCTCTGATTGATTGTGCCCGTGCTTATACTATAGTAGGGTTTGAATACTAGCAATGCCCTTATTTTGCCACTTTTCCATGGATATACATACTAGATGTAGCGGCAAGCAAAAGTTCCAGGGTTGGAATGCCCTTTTGAATATGTGCATACCGACTGACAAGGGCAGTTGTAAATCCTCTTATTGGGTTAGGGAAAAAAGTGGTTGGAGGGAAAAAGTGAACTTGTAAATGCTCAATACATTTTCACATGCGAAAATCTACACATGAGTATTTGCTTGTGCTAAAATGCAGTTCACAAATATTTTCTAAGAGTACTATTTCCTTGCCTACTTCTATAAATTCTTGTTAATTCATGAAAGCCGTAAATCTGCACTAATGCAAGGACATACACTATTGTTGCAGTTTTGTGACTTTCTTTAAGAATTTGGCCCATAATTAGGTCTGGCGTTAACCAAGACCTTTTTTCTTTTTATTAAAAATGTCTCTCCCTCTATCTTTCTCTATTACAAGGAGCATATCAGCCCACAAAATAGTTTTATTTTCTTCTTCAGTGCCAGGGACTTTTGTGGCAATGTGCCCTTTTTTGACCAAAAATATTTTCTCTTTTTTGGCAACGTTTGCTATGATGGTGAGGGCTCGGTACCTCCCACTACAATAAAGTTTTACAATAACCATGTCAGAGCACGCATTGACAAAACCAAAAGGCCAAAGACCAAAATAAAACGTGTTGACAAAACCAAAAGACTGTCAATGTCAGAGCTATTGGGATTGTCAGTGTTTGTTTATTTTCATGTTTAACAAAATCTTGTTCAAACTGGTCACACCGACTTTCTATTATATATATTTTTGGGAATTGCTAGCTTGCATTAACACATTTTATTAACTGAGGCTTCAAAGAAATGGTACTTAAAATTTTGCAGTAATTTAGCAAAACATATTTTTTCCTGTTTGCATTTTTGTTGTGGTCATTTTATTTTGAAAGCAAAGAATCATCAGTCTTGCAGTCAAGCTTTCACAGATATTTGCATCTAAACAGGGAGCATTATACTTAAATTCCTATTGTTAAACTTTGCATACGTGTGCATTCATATTTATGCCGGAACCACTATCGGCAGTGAAGTCCGAACTTACAATATTTGCTTAGAGTGCTCACCCTAATAAACAAGCTTTTGCATTAATGAACCATAATACAAGTTCATATAGCATTAACATATGGAAACAAATATGACACTGCACAAAATCTTTTCCGTGATTCATGATGTGGTACTGTAAACTGACAGCCAAAGGGTTTCTAATGCAGGGCATTGGGCCTACTTGTCCCAAGGACAAAATAATTATGAAAACTTGTTGTCCTTGACCCCAAAGAATGTGTGTCGGGCTTTGGGAATTCCACACCTCTGTTTTGGATGCTGAAGATTTTCAGTGTGATTCATCTTGTTAAGCCTGTTGGAGAGGTAGTGTATATTGCTTTGTCAACTGTAGTTATTGACATATTGGCACTTTTATAACTTCATGCATAATGGTTGCTAGCAGGTCACACATCAGTAGGCCTTTGTTGGTTATGGTGTCAAGCCAGTGGTAAAGGCTGTAGACCTTATTGGTTCATTTGGAAAGAATATTTACGATAGCTTAGCTCTGAGCTGATTATTATGAAAGGTTATTAGAAAGCCAGTAGGCCTGACTGACTTATTGTGAAAAGGATGTGTTAAAGGCAATAGACTTTCAATGATGGATTGTTGGTACTCTTTGGTCAAAGCGTGTAGACTGGTATTTTGTTAAAATGAATCGCAGAGATTACCATCCAGTACAAGATCTTTAATGTTGGTGACTTCCTTGAACAAACCGTGAGGATTGATGATTTTCAATGTGATTATTATTAGCAAGCCTTCCTTTATTTGATTTGCTGTTCCAGAATGGCCAACGCATTGATTCTAAATGAGGTGGCAATGCCTGAACTTCAAAACCATGCATTACCATGTACAATACTATTGCAAGATGTCCACCTGCAGCTGTGTTTAATTATATTTGTTATTGCACGCGTACGCCTTCCGCAGCATGTTCATTTTCTACTTTGCCTTTTAATTGATCTTGAATATGTTGTTGAGTTTGTATGTGAGTTTATTGTGGTTCTGTAATTGGGTGACTGCAAGAATGCATTGGTGGGTGGACAAATGAACACTAGTGCTAAGACGAATGACAGAGTGCATGTAGGATGACTTATTGAATGATTAAACCCATCATTGAATGAGGAAGTACTTTTATTTAAAAGCCATCCTATTCTCATTGCCAAGACTTGTTTATTTTTTTTACTGATGCAAGGAAGGAGAGTAAAAGATTTAAAGGGGGAAAGAAATGTATGAAAATTAACCCTTTTTTGTTAGTTTTCTTCTAGATTCCTCCCTTTTCAGTCTTTTCATCTCTCTCTTCCTGTACTGTTTTTGTTGTTGTTTTGTTTGTAATTTTTTGTTTTCCCTTTTTCACCTCTGTGTACATAGAATATTTCTGGGCAAGGGCAATTGGAGAAGAATGTCAGCTGTTTTTCAGCTAGAGTTTATAAAAACATTTAAAAAGAAAATCTATGCCACCGGGTGCGTAGCTTGGCCAGAAAGATTTTGGTAGCCGGGGGGGGGGGGGGGAGAGTGGAAGGTGGTGGAGGGCAGAGAGGAGCTTCATATTTCCTACAGTTACGCTGATTATAATACTTTAAGGGGGAGGGGGCTTAAGGAGCTGTAGGAGGGTAGAGGGGTGCAGATTGTGAAGGGTATTTAAAGCTCTGAGGAATGTGTGTTTTGTCTGGTATGGTATGGTGTTTGTTGGATTTCACTTGGGAGTTTTATATACGCATGCAGAGTTAAGGCACCTGTTAACCAACTATTTACAGAATACATTTACCACGGGGGGTGTAACGCCCCCCACACCCTACCCAAAGCAATGTCTCTGCTGCCATGGTATGGCATCGGAGAGCTCTAACCATGTCGGTAGAGATACACCGTGGGGAGACACTCCTACCCTGCACAGATATGCAGCTTCCGCACACCCTGCTTCTCTGCAGGTATGCACACACACACCCCTGCATAAATACACATACACACTGTGCTTACAATTCTGCATCTGATGCATGTTCCCCACAGACCACCTCCGGATGACACCCAGCAATCCCTGTGCTTTACTGGATGCAGCGCCTGCATGGATCAAATGACAAGTGTGGATTGTGGAAGCAGGAAGGACAAGGTGGCATTGAATGGCAGAATAGATTAAACTTCCTGTGTGGAATAGATACTAGGCCATAGGAGCAGTTCATGCAGAGGCTTCCTCCATGGGAGATGAGGGTGCGTGCAGGAGAGTTAAGAAATCAAGGTAGTCACAGAGCCAACACTCAGTGTGCTCTAATGTAGTCCGCCTAAGATGGTGCCAGTTGAGAAGGCCTGCGACTGAAAATATGTGGAATAGAAGGCATCTAGATGCAGAATGACAATTATCTCAACCTTGATATCACAGGATGGATGACTGCTATCCAGTTTCTTTTGGACTGCTGGCTGGGATGCATCACTGCAGGTGTTTACATACCTCCTTATTAGCATTTTTAATGGTGACGAGCATAGGCAAAGCCAGCAGGTCTCGCCTATGATAGCTGTTGTCTATGGCAATGCTTT
Source organism: Pleurodeles waltl (assembly GCF_031143425.1). Taxonomy (NCBI): domain Eukaryota; kingdom Metazoa; phylum Chordata; class Amphibia; order Caudata; family Salamandridae; genus Pleurodeles; species Pleurodeles waltl. Next base: position 127,957,643 of record NC_090446.1, read on the forward strand.
GTTACCATGCTGTACAGCAGTGTGGCTAAAACTGATTTAAAAAGTGCTATGCAGCAACCAGTGCTAATGTACTTTTTTAGTATTTAAGTGCATTCGCTCTGGACACATCATAGTACTTTTTATTATTATTGTTAGCTATGCTGTTATACAGCATAGCTGCAAATCTTTGCCAGAGTTAGCTATGCCCATGCTCCACAGCATAAACAAGAAGCAATGGCAGAGCCAACAGTCTCAAAGGCGAGACCTGTTGGCTTTCCAATGCTTGTTAGGTCTCTGCACTACATCTCTGTGTTTCTGAGCAAATCAGCTAATCTCCCCATGACTGAAAACAAAATTGGTAAAAAAAAAATCCTATCCCAGATAGAGAGCAATTGCGCCCATGTCTATGTCTTAGTTGAAATACATTTGGATGCACATAGCACCTGCTGTCAGAATAAAAACAGGTGACATCTCTTGCCACAAATAATATCCATTTCACAGGAGAAGAGGGCTTCTTTGAAGTGTGTTCGGCATAATAAAACATACCTACAAATGGCAGGAGCTTTAACAAAGACAACGGAGAAGAAGAAAATATAACATTTTTACCTCAGTCACCTTGAGATCAGTGGAAGGAAAGCAATCAAGCTAAAGCAATCAGTACTTGATCTAATTCTTTCAACTGAAAGGAAGGGAAGTGAGGTCAGCAGACGCTGGCCAATTAGAATTCAGCAAATGAATGACCGTAAAGCTAACAAATGTTAAGCAGTTGACGAGCCACAAGCCACTTGTTCTATTCAATATCTTTTACAAATGAGAGTGCATGCGTTGTCGCAGGCTAGATCCAAGAAGTGCCCATAAAGATGGATTTAGAAAGACACCATTTGTGCTGCACCCCTAACCACCCAACTCCTAATAACAGCTTTGTCCCCATTTAGCTTAATTTAATGTCTAGGTATCCATTGGACAAAAGAGGTACTAAGACTACTTATCCCCTAGGGAAACCCACAGGTCTCAGGATTTGAGCAATACAAATTCCATACCCCTGATGGTATAATAATGGGCAAATCGTGTTTACTAATGATGGAGCTTTAAGAGAAAACAATGTTTGAGTTGATGCGCGCCCAACAAATTCTCCTTAGAGTGATTCAATGCATATAGTTTTTTTCAAGACTGTGATTAGCACATTTGGCCTCCTCTCAGGGCAGAAATCGTAGTATGGAATGTTCACAATATAATAAAATTGTTAACCTTTTCAGACTATGCAGCAATATTATCATATCTTGCTACAGGAGATACGGTTAGGACTATAGTGCAGTGCCTTTTTATAATCGAAAAAGAAGAAATTTACCAGAATGGTGGTTGTTTTTCAGGTGGCTTAGCCCTTGTGGTGTCAGTTCAGGATATTAAGTGAGAATGCCTTTATGTAGTTATTGTCACTGGATTATTGCATGCTTGGTGGACTGCTGCTCAGACGATACTATATCTCTGTCTGTGATTTTCAATAAGATATATTTGCAAATCTGTTTGGATTGTGATAATTGGGTGATAAAACCAGAGAGTGATATTTGGACTTTACGGAAACATTTTCCCTAACTTTGTTGTTTGTGGAAGGGAATTTTAATGTGTTTTCAATGCTGCTTGCTTAGGTTAACTGGTAAGTGAGATCTTGCTATCAGATCGTGTCCCCAATTGACAATTTATTTAGTTTTTAAGAGAAGAAGCTGAAAAATTAGGTAGGCGTTGGTGCCAGTAAAGTCTTGTTTATCTTAATGGGCACTATGAGCTTGAAAAGCGGTAGACAGAAGTTTCTTTTCATATGCAGGTAATCCACCCATTAAGACTATATCTTTGTGATTGCAGAAAATGTTTATGTTGTTGAAGAAGAAAGTTTTTTTTAAATGATGGCCAACATATTTTTATGTCTTGCCTTTGTGGGCATATGCATGCCCTCTGACCTCCGAGACTTTTGAGTTCTATAATGGGCTAGGAACCTACTCATTGCTTACCATTTGTTTGCAGCATTGTCACTCTTCTGTGCAGCCTTCTAATTGGGCAGCACTTGCTATAGGTCACGTCCTTTTCTTTCTGTTGCACATGGACCCAGCACAGATTAATTGACTTGAATTAGTGCCCATCCACTACTCGTGCTGTAATTCAGGTATCGCTGTGATTCAAGTACTGCTTCTTAAAAACAAAACAAAAAAGGAAATGCTGTGACGCCATCAGCGTTGGCCATGTCATAGCCCTTTTTGTTTCCTAGCCTTCCCTCTTCCTGTTTCTTCACCCCCCACACACACACATAGACACACACCTGTCTGGTACCCAAACTAAAGTCCTTCACTTAGAAACCTAGCAGCGAATGGTGTTGCCATCACTAGTGCAGCAGGTGGAGGGGCACAGATGCCCGGGGGTTAGCTGCGTCCGCTACACCCTACAGCTGCCCCTAAACATGCGGTCTCAGTGTCCTGCAATAAAGGCAGGTGCACTGTCAGTACAAAACAAATGGGTGTGATAGTGGCCTTACCTTGCACAACACATGGTGCAAAAACAGTACAACGTCTGTAAAGGCATTACAGGTACATGATGTTGCACACAAAGTTCAAAATCTTCTCCAGGTTTTTATCACTGTGAACGAACCTGTGCCGATATAAATCACTTTTTTGTTTTTTTAAAACAAATGAGTGCAGCTTGCAGCCGGCGTCACAAGTATCCTTACCCCTGCTTCAATCAGCACCTCTTGTTTGTTCTTTACACGTGGTCAGCTGCCTCGCTTGAACATACACATTCCAGGTTTTGTTTACTGGTGTGTTTTTTTTTTTTTTTTTTTTGGGGTGGGTCAAAACATGGTGTTACTGCACGTGACTTCAAAAACTTTGTTTTCACCAGGTTACTCATCATTGTATGTGGAACGCTGCATATACAGTTCATTCAGGGATCCGCATGAAGAACACCACTGGTAAAGCAGATAATTGTTTTATACAAACCCACACGGCTATTGGAGCGTAAAATACCTATTTTCAGTTTCTCAAGTAAACAGCAGGTCTACACCTGAAGTCTGCACCGTCAGTTGAAGGTGTACCTAATATAGTTAGGGTTTTATCGTGCAAAAACTGAGCAGCTTGCGTGACTCGGATTCTAAATACTACTTTAAAATTAGATTATATTACACCTGTGACTTTTTAAAGCAAACTGGCATGAATGTGAACAAAAAAGGGATGTTTTTTATGTTTGTGTGGTTTTTATGTTTTTGTTCTGGAAGAGCTAACAGTTTGAAGATTTTTAATTTTTAATGTGTATTTGCTGAAAATCAAGATATTTCAGCCTAAGGTTGGTAAGCAGAGTTCATTGTTTTCCTACAGCTATGTAGTGCATAGTTAAGACTCTTGTATTTAATAATTTACTTGGAACCCTCCCATTGCTTACCATTAGCTTGCAGGGTTGTCACTCTTCTTTGTTGCCTTGTACTGAGGCAGTGCTTGCCATGTGTCACTTCCTTTTCTTTCAGTGGCGCATGGATCAAGTACAGATTAATTAACTCTAATTAGTGCCCATCTGCTGCTCGTGCTTTGATTCAGGTACTATAACTTTAAAAAAAAAAAAAACACTAGGACGCAGTCAAGCAGGCCATACCATAGCATTTTTAAAAAAAATCCGGTTTCTTCTCCCCTCACAACCAGCTGTCCCGTCCCGGTTTCTTCTCCGCCCTCCTATCCCTGTTTCTTCTCCCCACACTAGCCTCTCCTGTCTGTTTTTAGTCTCACCCCTCGCTAACAGGCGTAAAAAAAAATGCCTTGAAGCAACCACCACTGGCTGTTTCAAGGTGTTTTTTTTTAATTGTCCCATGCCGCACCCAATTTCCAAAAGTAGCAGCTCGCCTTCAAGTTAGATATATTGGCTTTGCCAATGTTTGTTCTCTTCATGGCACAAAAAGCTACGTTTTTGTAGTGCTGTTACCTACCTCTTACCCTCAGAGATTACACAATCGAAATTATAGAGAAAGCATGAATTATCCTAGTAATCTGCTAAATGAAGTTTCTGGTTATTTTCCCATAGTTACAGAAATAACTACATTTGAATGGTATAATAAACTGATTGCTCAAATAGTGAACTGCATAGGTTTTCATAAGATCATAAATAGAGTGTCTATAGTTTGAGGATTGCAGGGTTTTTAAGAACAAAAGTAACACAACACTGAGAGGATGGAGAAATACTCTAAATTTCAATAGCTTGAGAAGTTAATAAGAGGTAAAGCAAAGAAACTCTCATTCAGGTTCATGTCAAAAAGGATTTATGGTTCCATAAAAATTGGAACTTAGTGATCAAAACCATACATCTATTCTGTAGATTGGTGAATCCTAGTTTTCTAGTTGTGCCTAATTCCTTACAGTGAAGTATACAAAAAAGTAATGGACAGATGCTTGAATTTTTCTCAGCCACTAGTAATTACTTGCGGGGTTGCACCTCATTCCATTGTTATTTTGCCTACCATGCCACCTCAATTTGGACTCTGCTATATGCAAATCAATCTTGATCATGGAACAGCCCAGACTGAATTGACTGCCCAGGTCCTCCTTGAGACAAACCCACGCAACCCAAGATGACAGAATCCAAACTGACATGGCATGGTGTGCAAAACAACAAGGGACTGGGATGTGGCCAGAGGATGTTTACATTTAAACTTGCATTTTCAAACTAACTATAGCTTTATTTTAGCCTGTGTTTTTGTTTCTTTTTTTATTGAATTTCTGCTGTTTTTTAATGCAAAGTAAGATATATTATCACAATACCTAACTATAATGTCAATAGATATTTTTTAATGTAAAGTAATATTTTATTACCATATGTAAGGCCAACCACGTGGCGTGGGGTTTATTATATGTAATTATTAAAATATACTTATACGTGTGTGTGCATCATTATAACAGAGGTAGTGATTGAATTGTGAGATGAGTAATAAGTTCAACAGCAACGTGCGATTGAACGTTTCCTAGCTGAGAGTTTTATCACCTTATTTTGGGTACTCAAAGCCCAGGGGAGAGCCTGGTTCTAGTCAGGAGCAGGTGACGTGGATTTATAGGTTATTATTTTCTCTTTCTCTTCCCCTTCACAGACTATAGCACTACAGGGAGTGCAGAATTATTAGGCAAATGAGTATTTTGACCACATCATCCTCTTTATGCATGTTGTCTTACTCCAAGCTGTATAGGCTCGAAAGCCTACTACCAATTAAGCATATTAGGTGATGTGCATCTCTGTAATGAGAAGGGGTGTGGTCTAATGACATCAACACCCTATATCAGGTGTGCATAATTATTAGGCAACTTCCTTTCCTTTGGCAAAATGGGTCAAAAGAAGGACTTGACAGGCTCAGAAAAGTCAAAAATAGTGAGATATCTTGCAGAGGGATGCAGCACTCTTAAAATTGCAAAGCTTCTGAAGCGTGATCATCGAACAATCAAGCGTTTCATTCAAAATAGTCAACAGGGTCGCAAGAAGCGTGTGGAAAAACCAAGGTGCAAAATAACTGCCCATGAACTAAGAAAAGTCAAGCGTGCAGCTGCCACGATGCCACTTGCCACCAGTTTGGCCATTTTTCAGAGCTGCAACATCACTGGAGTGCCCAAAAGCACAAGGTGTGCAATACTCAGAGACATGGCCAAGGTAAGAAAGGCTGAAAGACGACCACCACTGAACAAGACACACAAGCTGAAACGTCAAGACTGGGCCAAGAAATATCTCAAGACTGATTTTTCTAAGGTTTTATGGACTGATGAAATGAGAGTGAGTCTTGATGGGCCAGATGGATGGGCCCGTGGCTGGATTGGTAAAGGGCAGAGAGCTCCAGTCCGACTCAGACGCCAGCAAGGTGGAGGTGGAGTACTGGTTTGGGCTGGTATCATCAAAGATGAGCTTGTGGGGCCTTTTCGGGTTGAGGATGGAGTCGAGCTCAACTCCCAGTCCTACTGCCAGTTCCTGGAAGACACCTTCTTCAAGCAGTGGTACAGGAAGAAGTCTGCATCCTTCAAGAAAAACATGATTTTCATGCAGGACAATGCTCCATCACACGCGTCCAAGTACTCCACAGCGTGGCTGGCAAGAAAGGGTATAAAAGAAGGAAATCTAATGACATGGCCTCCTTGTTCACCTGATCTGAACCCCATTGAGAACCTGTGGTCCATCATCAAATGTGAGATTTACAAGGAGGGAAAACAGTACACCTCTCTGAACAGTGTCTAGGAGGCTGTGGTTGCTGCTGCACGCAATGTTGATGGTGAACAGATCAAAACACTGACAGAATCCATGGATGGCAGGCTTTTGAGTGTCCTTGCAAAGAAAGGTGGCTATATTGGTCACTGATTTGTTTTTGTTTTTGAATGTCAGAAATGTATATTTGTGAATGTTGGGATGTTATATTGGTTTCACTGGTAATAATAAATAATTGAAATGGGTATATACTTTTTTTTGTTAAGTTGCCTAATAATTATGCACAGTAATAGTCACCTGCACACACAGATATCCTCCTAACATAGCTAAAACTAAAAACAAACTAAAAACTACTTCCAAAAATATTCAGCTTTGATATTAATGAGTTTTTTGGGTTCATTGAGAACATGGTTGTTGTTCAATAATAAAATTAATCCTCAAAAATACAACTTGCCTAATAATTCTGCACTCCCTGTAGTTATCACACATGAGTCTGTTGTGCTCCCAGAGGTCGAACAGTATTGTCCCTTCTGGGTCAGGATGCGACATTTAGTGCTTGTAAAATCAGTGCATAGTGCTATCTAGGCCCAAGTACAATGGGACCCCAGGACCAGTTGCCTGAGCGCATTATGATTCCGAATGGGTGCAATTGGGTTTGCCTTTTTATTTATTTTCTTTTAGGCTGATTTACCCCAATGCTCCTACTCTGCACATGGCTTTCCCCCCAAATATAGGAGTGCGCCAGGTCTCCTGTCTGCTTTAGGCAGGCTCTCTGGCAGTTATTGGCTATACTGAGGTTGGGTTACAACAAAAGCGTGGATCTATGGAAAATAAACATACTGTAAGTATATAGAAAACTAGGTTCTGGTCTTTGGTAGTTGTAGGATCAAAGGGCCGTGGAGGTATGCAGCAAGGTTATTAGCCCCAGATAAGCAAACTGATGTTTATTACAAAGGTAAATATCTAAAAAGACTTGCTATCCTTCCTCACACCTCTGAGGCCCATGCTGTTGGAACAGAGCTAGGCCTTGTTTCATGGGCGCCTCATTTAATGTGATGTTTCCACTCATTCCCCCACATACCTCCTCTCGCCTGGTAGAGTCGAGCATCCTCACACACATGCACGCGCAGGCCCTGTAACTGACAGAGCGGCAGTGCCCCGCCCCCCCGGCACACCTCGTTTGGTAAAGCCGCAGCGTCTAAACTCCCCATGCCTCACACAGGTGAACCTGACCAGTTCCTGCAGTGTGACAGCTCCACAGCATGGCGTACACCTGGTGTAATACTGCACATCATGCACGTGGGTCCACTGAGGCCTCGTTTGCTAGAGCTGCACAGTACCATTCGCCACACACAACAATATATACAAATCTTATCTGGTGCAGCCTCCTACCTGCCTCTGTACAAACTTCTCTCTCCTTCCATCTTTCAATTTGGTGATGCAGCGGCTGTGCTAAACCCTCCACAGGAGGCAGAAATGCACATACATCTCCTGATCTGGTGCTGTGGCAACACTCTGCATGCACCTCTGCACTGCCCTCATTCATCTGGTATATCAGAATGATGCGAGCAGAACCACAGTTTTCAGAAAATAGGTAATTTTTTGTCAAAGTAGTACATTTGCTTGGCATGCACAGGAGATCTTTGTGGCCAGTTTACATACCCTTCACCATCGAATCAATCCCACGAATGCAAAGTAATTTCGTTGTGATCACCCAAGGGAAAATGGAAATCCATACCAGGCTATCATAATGTACAGTAGAGATCGAAGCATCACTCGCCACAAACATGACCACGTTGGGAGCCTAACCACCGGTTATTTTGGGTATGGTACGAGTAGATTCATATGTTTCACAAATAGGGCAACATTAATTCTGACTTTAGATTGTGGAGCTGCTCGTTCCCACACAGAGGCACACCCTCAAGGAATGACATAAGTGGCATGTAAGATGGGACGATGTTGTAATGAGTTATTACACACTCCAACCTGAACACACCCTCTTCAACAAGCAACTATTCAAACCACTCTAGATTTTCTTCACTGGCCTTTCTTGAAATCTAGCTGGAGTGTAAATGTTATCTTAACGCTGTACTTAATTGTTTTTTTTTTTTTTTTTTTTTTTGTCTCTAGGTTGCACTGGGAAACTTCTTTGAAGACGGTGGTGATGACGATATCGTGACCCTGCCACAGCCGCCTCCGAGCTCTGGGACAAGAGGAACTGGGTCCAGGTGAGTTCTTGTTCATGAACCAGAAAAAAATACCTAGCTATTTCAAGATGGACAGGCAAATCGCTGCCTGACCCACCGTAGAGACCTCTGGGAAATGGACATTTCTGTTAACCCCACAGGTCGTACGCTTATTCTTTTTGCAAGTGGAGGATTCCTTTGCAGTTTACACGTTCCTGAGAATCGCTGCAGGGAAATGGAGCAGACGTGGTGTACTCTTACTAGCATGTTCTTCATCGTGTGTGTGTGTTTCTGTGTGTGTGTGTATATATTTGTGTGTAGTTGCTCATATTCCTGCTTCATAATTGTTTTGTCTCTTTCAGTGATCACAGGGTCACTTCCTTTCAAGATCTAGTGCATGGACATGAAGAGGATGAAGACGAGGAAGAAGGACAAAGGTCAGAGGTTCCTTTGGAGTTTTGTGTTTTTTTTTTTTTTTTGTGGGTTAAATCTTACAGTTTGTTTTGTTGAGACATTTGGAGGGAACGAAAAGCCTAAATAGCACAAAGGGTAGATTCTGTGGTAGATTCTGAAGATGGTACAAGTCAAGCAGTGCTTGTCACATATTCCCCCCCCCCCCTATTTCTGCAGTGAAGTTAAATCGATAAGTGTTGAATCTTCATATCACATTATGTGGTAAAGTCATCAGTGGTGTGTACGTTTGAAGTCTGATCCACATAAATGTCAAATATCCAACTCCAGGGGTGAACAGGCACTCCGAAGCCTGGACCAATGCCACCTTTCATCACAGATGTGCTTGAACGAGAAGTGGGTATGAGCAAGACACCCATTTAAGGAGATGGGGCCTTCAAGTAAAACAGCCACAGTGCTGCCAGCGCACGCTTGCCTCTGTTTTCCGGATTTCTTTTCATGCCCATCACACAAAAACATAAAACAAAGTTACCTTGTGTCCCCTTCACTCCAACCATTCGCCTCCCCCTCACCTCCCAATCACAATTAGTTAATTTTGCTGCAGTAACAGGGAAGTTAATGAAGTAGGCGGGGGGGTGTGGGTGATACTTAAGTAGCATGTCCATTCAGGAGGCAGGGCAACATCACAGAATCCATGTCTTGTTAAAAAAAAAAAAGAAAGAGAGGAGAGGAGAGAAGGGGGAGGGAGAGAGAGGCAGAGGAAGAAGAAGATTATAATTATTAATATTACATTGTCTGCTTGTAAAATAGAAACCGCCAGAGCTTTACAGAGCTGCAGCATGATTAGTTGACCAGGACTAATAGACAATGGTGTGTTTTAATGATTAGCCGAATTCCTTTGAATAAGTTGAACTGTATCTCGGGCTGTCTCTTTAATGAAAATCAGGCCCCACACTTCGACTTGCCTGTTAAGAACTCAAGGAAGGGGTTCTTTAGGAACAACCTTGTTCACAGTGTGGACACTGTCCCTGGTACATGATGCCCTCTGTTAGAAGTACAGCTTTCTGGTTGGCTTGCTTTGGAATTGCATCGTACTCGCAGTACTAAAGCTGAATTCTGCATGTTTTTGGCCCTTTAAGAGCAATTAACGTTCAAAAGAAGGAGAGACTGGGTTCTTGAACGCACCCTCTAAGGGATGTGTATCTGTCTACACAAAACTTCCCCCTGCTGTATGGCACAACCTTGTTGTACACTTTACATATTAAAAGTATATTCTTATCCCACAGACGTGTACTGAAATCATGCACAGTTGATTGCTTCAGGTAACTAGTACAGGCCTCACTACGATTTTAAAATTGTTTCATCCTCAGCGGGGATGTTGGTGGTATTCCTTGAATATCCTGTATATAGCTAAATCTGTAAGTACCCATCTGTTTGCAGTGAATTCACTCTCCATTTTTGGTGTACAGGCTCACTTTCTGTGACAACTGTGCCATGTGACTTTGTCATATAAAAGATGTTTTGCCTGGCAAGTGGTTACAACTAAGCTTTGCATATCCCATCTTAGCTTCATGTCTTTCCCCAGGTTTAACACCTCCTCCCCCCAATACCTTTTTCTGTGACTTCTCCCAACAGAAAAACACATGCAGTTGTGTTTCTAAGCTTTAAACAACTGAAATCTATTTTCAGCTGCAAAACCTAGCAAGCCCCGCTGTTAAGAGAAGCTCATTTTACTAAGAGATTGACAAGACGTAGACCAGTCCTGGTTCTGCCAAGATGCCCCAATGGACGAAGGTCCGCTTCACAATTTCATGTTATATTTCTGTTCTGCCCTGAGAATATGTGTATGTTCTTAGGCTTAGGTTTCTATGCAAGTTTATTCCAGCAGTCTTCTCCCAGGAAGGGCTTGCCACTTCTCTTGTGGGGGCGTACGCAGGGTGGAGAGGGGGAATATGATGCTTTATTTTTTAACCAGATGAGGTTATTTCTGTTTCTTTCTGCAGATTTTACGCCGGGGGCTCTGAAAGAAGTGGGCAGCAGATAGTTGGCCCCCCACGGAAGAAAAATCCAAATGAGCTTGTAGAAGACCTATTCAAAGGAGCCAAAGAACATGGGGCTGTGGCTGTGGACAAGGCAGGGAAAGGCCCTGGTGAGAGCAGCCGGGCAGCGGTAAGGATCCAGGGAGCAACTTGGGACTTTCATTAGATGATCTTAACTTTTATCCCCGCCCGCCCACCCTTTTCCTCCCCGCCCGCCCACCCTTTTCCTCCCCGCCCGCCCACCCTTTTCCTCCCCGCCCGCCCTTCCTTTTCCTCCCCGCCCGCCCTTCCTTTTCCTCCCCGCCCGCCCTTCCTTTTCCTCCCCGCCCGCCCTTCCTTTTCCTCCCCGCCCGCCCATCCTTTTCATCTCCGCCATCCCATGCTGCTCTCTTCTCCTGTATGAGACTGGCACTAAGGAATAGGAGTGAGGTGCTAGGCCATTGTGCACTGGGAGTTGGGGTCATTTTTGAGACTTGGCAATAGAGCAAACATGTTGACTAGGTTGGAACATGCTTGTGGTTACTGATTTTTGTTTGAACCCCATTGTTCAATTTGTGCTGGTGGATGTATGTGGTGGACAGAAGCAGAGATTGAGCTAGAGGGAGAAAGGTGAAAGGGTGAACTTGACATAGAAGCAGGAATTGAAGGGTTTTGGAATCCAGATTTTGGAGTCTTGGTATTCAGTACCCTTGGCATTCAGCGGCACCACAGTGAGGCTTTAATAAAAACCATAAGCCCTGCACCTACTTTTACTTATACATTTTCAGGTTAAGACCTATTCGGACCTTTATGCTGAAATCCATCACACTGCTTTGGTGCTTTTGCTGTGGATGCTGAGACCTGCTCCTCTGTTATCATTCTAGTAGAGGGTTTCGTTTCTGCTTCAGCAAGTGCCAGTGGCCATGACATTTTTGGGTTTTTAAAAACCAGAGCCACAAACGCCACTAGAGTTACGCCCCGGCTTCATTGCTTTTCATAAAGTCTGTACTGATAGGAAACATTTTTTACTCCTTTTTGCAGCCTTTTGCTGGAGGCGGATACCGTTTGGGAGCTGCACCAGAGGAAGAGTCCGCGTATGTGACAGGGGGAAGAAAACAGCCTGGCAACCAGGATGTAAGTAATTCCCTTTAAGCAATCATCACTTTCTTGTTCCAGTCATGACACCCTTCTCCTTACTAACACTGTTCATTATGCACCGACTTGGACCCATGAGCCTCTTTCTTTGTTCACACATAGGTCTTTGTCAGTTGCATCTGTTCTGGTTCTTTTTAGTATATTGGGACTTATGTGGCTCAGCAGTTTGTTATTCTTGTGCAGCAAGTAGTCATTCTGTTCTTGTTCAGTGGAAGTGTGGAGGGAACCTTGAATACGTGGCAGATCATGGATGTCGCATAAGAAGAAAGGGTAGAAATGGAAATTCAGATTTTCTATGCAGTGATCACTAACGGCATTTGTGCTGAGAAACCAGATACTAAATGGAGAGAAAAGTTGGTTTCTCCGGATGGAAATCTGAAGGTTTTAAAATGCAGGTTCCCAGTTTGATAAAACTGAGAAACAGAGGTTCTGTGGTCCTGTTCACTCGACCTCCTTTTTGCATTTCTCCCCTCTTGGCATAATCCAGATGTTCTAGACTCCGTCAACAATAGTGAAACCATGTTTGTGCCTAAAGAATAATGGGATCTCCATTGCCTGATTCTCTTGCGGAATCCCCTCCGCAGATCTCGGGCAGTTAATGGTTGTACACAATGCAACTGCTAGGCAAGGCTAGTAGTATGTGACACCCATTATGACACACATCTTGCAGGCCATCCTAGTCAGAAAATGTATAGGCTGGTTTCCACTGATTTCCGTTACTATTGTGCACTCCCACTATTGGTGTTCTCATGCTGCTCCTATCCACTCTCCTCAAATCTGATTTGTTTTCCTTAGCCTCATTTTTCTCTTACACCTCTCACCTGTTCATTCTTTCTTTGCCCTATTCCCTTCTTCATGAATTCTTCCATTTCCCACCACCTTTTACGCCACTGATTTTTCTACTTCCCTCACACTTTTTACGTCTTTCTAACATCTACTTTCTTTCCTTGTGTTTCACGTTGATGTGCTACTTCTCCTATGTTCAGGTGCAGATTGTGTACTTATTTCCTCTGCACCACCCCTATCTCACTATTTCCCCTTTTGTATCCTCCAGTCTGATTCTCCCTGCAGTGGGGCTTGGCACACAGTTAAGAAATGGACTCATTCTCTTTCAGGTGCACGTGGTCCTGAAGCTGTGGAAGAATGGGTTCAGCCTGGACAGTGGGGAGCTGCGGAGCTATCAAGACCCCGCCAATTCCCAGTTCCTGGAGTCCATCCGCCGAGGGTACGAGTCACCTACGGATTGTTTTTAGGCAGCTATTGTGGTTTTTGCCATAACAGGGGATGAGGTGAGGGGTAGGATTCAGTGTAGCATGTAACCTTTAAATACCCTGTGAGTCAGTCTGGTGATGGTGAGACTGTTGATCATGTTTGTCAGAAGCAGCCTTTAGTGATGACCACTTCCCTTCTTGTGGCAGCATGTTGACTGTATAATATTTAGAAAAGCCAGGACTGTTGAATTGCCATCCTTATGTATCACAGCTGACAAAACAGTAACATGTTTTTGTTCTGCATTGTTCACCTGTTTTGTTCTTGAAACATTTTTAAGTTATGCCCCGTTTGATAGAAATTAATCATTTTCTTTGCCGTATAAGGCAGGGGCCCCCAATTCCATCATTTTCTTCGATTACACTGCCTCCGCTGTTGCACACCCCCCTTTGCTTAACTGTTTCTCACCCTCTTTCCCACCAGCCCCGCCCCTCCTTTTATTTTTGGATTGTTTGCACGTTTTCCTGTCTGTCCCCAACTTTTTAATTACCCCTACCCCATAACCTTTTTCTCACTATAATTCTCCCACCTCCACCTTTCTCACTTCTTGCTTTGCAGTTTGGTGTCTCTTTGGGAGGTGGATGAGGAATTTGCCTTTCATATATTTTCTGCTTCTTTAGTTCCTACATCATCTGCCTGCCTCCATTGACCGTTTGTCTTGACTTTCTTTCCTAGACCATCTCTCATCATCTCCCTCACTGCATTTTCCTCCTGTGTTTCTTTCTGCTGCTACTGGAAGTTGAAAACTGAAAAGAGTAGTCAGAACACTTGACCCCAGGCCCCTCTTTACTTTCTTGCCCTTTTCCATGTTTTTTTTTTTTTTTGTAAGTTCCTGGTTCTGCAGTTTTTGCTAACTGTAAGAATTAACACTTTTCATTCTTGACCTAGAATTGAACAGTTGAATCCAGAGCATTTGTTTGATTTTAAATGAACATTGTCAGGTGCCATTTTTTCCTACATGGGCATTCACAGAATAGTCATAATTTGTTATCACAAGAACATGGTTGTATTAAAACATTGCAGCAATTCTGATTTGTGTATACACAATAAAATGGAATAGCTGAAAGCTTGTTAATTTAGTTTATCAGTCTTGGAGCCATCTAATAACGAGGCTTTTTAAATATGAGTGCTTGTTGGACGATCCACATGCTACTCTCCGCCCCCTGTAAATCACTGCTGGGGCTTAAAGTCTCTTGTCCTCGGCACACTCTTCATTTAAGCTGTTGTTTTCTATTGTTTTGAGTAAGGGTGTTCAGTGCTACTGATTTGCATCTCCTTGTCCCAATTTGAGGGAGCACGATATTTAGAGGGGTCAGTATTAAAGTGGAGTACCCGATGTTGCATTAAAAATTGAAAGGATCGGAAATTCTGTGAGGTTGGAGTAGTGCTGTCTGTCACCATATCCCTGGCCTGCTCACATCCCAAATATTTTTCCCTTTTATTTTGTCTTACTGACTTATTCGGTGCTCACAATTCAATTCAACTGCAATGACATACGCCCACTCCAGATAGATCCATGCGCTCCCTATCGACATCCAGTGCCACCTTCCTCTTCCCCAAGCAAAGCCTCCTGAGAAAACACACCACTTGTGAAGACACAAAAGCCCTGAAAAATACACACACTGCACAAACCCACCTACACCATGCACAACCTCCTGTAGACAGCCCATTCCTTGTAGGTAGACACAGTCACCACAAGCAGAGTGATACCTTCTCCACATTAAAATGCTTGTGCACACTGCAGATAATTGCCTGCCCTGCAGCCACACACTGGGCCCATTTTGAGCAGCAGTTATCTACATCCGGTCTACCCTCAATAAAACCATTTCCCAAACAGTAGAGGTTACTGCTTGGATCAGGAGATGATATGGCACAGTTGCACAAAGTGCTGTTACAAGGGTGGGCTGGCTAGTTGGAATGTAGATGAAGTAGGAGAAGGGTCAACCACAGTCCTCTGCCCCATACTGGATGTAAATAAACACAACCCCACACAGACACCTCTGCACAGCTCCTCTAGAAAGAGAGCAGTGTTGCTGATGACATCTTGTCCTGCCTATTCTCAATGGGTCACAGTCTGCTTTGGATAATTCCAGATGCTTCTTTGTGCCAAAGTAGTCCGATATGACTCTGGTTATATAAACATCACAAAGCTTACTGCCCGGTTGGTGTTCGCTACCTGCAACTTGGGCAAAGTCATTTGTGCTTCAGGCAGTGCCTAATATGAAAGGTTTGTATAACATGAAAAACTGGCTCTAATCAGCACAGTAAGGTGCTGCACTGTCCTAATTTCTCTCACAAGCGCCACACGTAATTATGATGCAGCCAAGAAGCAATTTACAAACTCAAAGATGAAATGAAGGATGTTATTCCAAGTGAGAGTCTGTGTTGTTCGCGATGGGAAAGCTGGGACCTTTTCAAATCTTGAGATCTCTTGCACTATGTGTGTGGATGGAGAACTCATGACTGCGATCTGGCATGAGTGGGAAGACTGGTAGTATTGGAGATTACTGTAAGGATGGTAGATCGTAATGGATCAGCTCAGACACCTAATGAGAACTGCGATCACAGAATATGGAAAGTGGAGAGGCTCGCAAGAGGCTGACCCTGCTATAGAAGACTCAATGTGAGTGGTCAACTTGAGGGGATCTTTGCAGGTATTTTCCTTAAGCGGTTGTTCCAAACATGTTTTACTTCTCGGAAAGAGGAAGGACACATAATAAATTAGAGCTTGGATGCTCATTAACCTGAGATTTGTTTGGGGGTGGGGGGGGGGTCAGGTTGTTGAATTCATTTGGAAATAAATATCATGGTAATGATTGGCAGTCACTTGGGCAATTCTTGACTGAAAAGAGTAGGAGAGGGAAGTTGCTATCCCCACAGAGGGTTCACTTTATACAGTAACTTAAGGGATGTAGAATTTGTGGCTTGCTTTAAAACCGTTGATTGTATTGTTATGAACATTTCTGAAGAACATTACTGAGCTTCTGGTTCTGTAAGGCAGAGAATGTTAATGAAGGGTCAGAGAGTGGTGGTTGAGGTTTAGTTTTGAATTTCCTGGTGTCACAAAGAGTGGTAATGAAGTTTGTGTTCAACTGCCCATGAGAAACATGGTTTAAGATGACAAGTCAAATCCTGTGACAGACATACCTGTTTTGCCATAGAATGAATGATCTCTGTGATCATATAGAACATGGAGTGGATGTCCAGATGCTACAGAGATATAGACTGATCTAATCTTGCTACGAGACCCACTTTGTCAACCCATGCGGGATAATACCTGCACATGTACAATTCCCATTGAACCTTCCCTGTTTCTCTTTGACATATTCTGGGTGTAGGCACATGACTGTTGTTGTCCTGAAGGAGTATGCACAATCTGAGAAGGCAGTTGTCTTTTAGCTCTGGTGTTTATGCTCCATTCTCTAGGCAGCGTTATTTGTGCCTTTCTTCCTTCTATCTCTGTTTTGGAATTCAGTATATTTTGTACTGGCATCCTAGAGCATATCCCATGTCCCGTATCCCAACCTGCGATATTTATGGGTTCGACGTTTAGTGGCAACTGAGAGTGATTGTCATTGCTTCAAGATCCAGTGGCAGTCAACTTTCTGACCGAAACAAGATTTTACTTGGAAGAAAGCATAAACTTTGTTCAGCGGAATGACCCTGGTTAATGCATACAAAGTTGTCCTTACGGGGGAAGCCATTTCCAGAAATGAGGCCAAGCGTCAAGATAGGACCTCAACTACAACAATCTTTGAAGTGCAATTGGACTTCAAGAAATGTTCATGTAGATGCAAAGGAGGGATACCTTACCCTGGTTACTAACAAGGCCAGACAGCAGCTTATTTGGAACCCAGGGATGCCTTTATGAATTGGTAAGGGAGATAAATTAGGAAAGAGGAATAGTTCAGATGGGTAATAATCTTCAAAGACGGTTTAGGTGATACTGAAATTGTGGTGGCCATTGCTTGATAGTAGTAACGTTTGTATGGCACTAGATGAGGTGTGAGCACATAGAGGCCAGGAGGACTGTTGGTGAGAATAGAGGACCTTAGTCTTATGTTGGCTGGTCAGTAAAACACCTTCCCTGAACAGGTTCCAGCCTTAGTTCATTAAAGATCAATCGGGCATCGTCGGGACATGTTTGTGCAGCATATTTGAGACAATTAGAGAAAAGGCAGCTCCCTTCCAGTAATCTCAAGGACATCCACTGGGACCTTCACTCAGAAGCATAGTAAACCAAGATATACAATAAATAAAACATCTGTATAGGTTCTTTAATGGTTGTATAATAACCTACACAGAGCTTGATCTGTTACTGAAACTTTGATTGTTCTATCAGTAGATGCCAAAAAGGGATTAGGTTATTTGGAATAGAACTTAATCATCAGTGTTTTGGGAATAATGAACTTCAGACAGCATTATTTAGACTGCGTATGTTTGTTGTAACTCGATTGCAGGAGTAAACATGACTAGAGTTCTATCCTTAGTCTTCTCATTGTTGAGAAAACAAGATATGTGTATCCTCCAGGGGTGTGGAATTTAAGAAAATATCTACTTGTCCACTGGACAAGTTGCTTCCTAAATGTACTTGTCCCTTTGGTGCCATGTAGTGCGGCGACAAAGTATGGCAGCAATCTCATTTTGTAAGAGTTCTAATAATAGCCTCTCTGATTGTGCCAGGGCTAATACTATAGTAGGGCTTAAATACTAGCAATTTAAAGCCCTGCTATAGCAATTTCCTTATTTTGCCTCCTTTCCACATGTCTGCAGGCTGGAGGAAGCAGTAGGCAGTAGTTCCAGTGCTGGAATGCGTTGAGTCTGTGCAAAGCTACTAACTTGCATGTTTTAAGGATTTTCACCAGCTCTTCTCTAATCTTTTCCCGTACTGAGAAAGGTTGGAAATGTACCTCTGACAAGGGCAGAAGTAGAAGTTCTTCCAGGTTTGGAGGAAACAGTGGTTGGAGGGAAAGTGAACTTGTAAACGCTCAGTAGATTTTTGCATGAGCAAATCTACACATGCTTATATGCTCATACTAAAATGCAGTTTACAAATATTTTCTAGGAGTATGAGTTCCTGGTCTACATCTGTAAATTCTTGTGAATTCATGAAAGCCACTAATGCAAATACATATCCCAGGGGTGCACTTTTGTGACTTTCTTTAAGAATTGGGCCCCCAGTTCGGACTGGCGTTAACCAAGACATTTTGTTTTTATTCAAATTCTATTTCTCTCTCTATCCATCTCTCGACTGGCTTTACTGTGAGTGATGGTATTCTGCTCCTCCACAAAGAGCATGTTGGCACACAAAGTAGTTTTGTCAGCGCAAGGATGTACTGTGGCAATGTGTGCTTTTTGAACCCAAAACACCTTTTTTGCTTTTTGCTTACTTGTTTGTTACAATGGTGAGGGCCTGGCAGCTCCCACAACAATTGAGTGTTACAAAGGCATGTAAAACAAGACACTTATTGACAAAATCAAAAGACTGACAAAAATATTGGATAGGTTGGCTTTGTCAGTGCTTGCTAATTTTCATGTTTCCCATAATACTGTCTAAAATGGTTACACTGATTTTCCATTATTAATATTTTTTGGAAATACTAGCATGCATCTACACATTTTCCTGAACGCTGTTTCAAAGAAATAGTACCTAAAAATTCACAGTAATTTAGGAAGACCTTTTTATTCCTACTTGCTTTTTTCCTGAACACTTTATTTTAAAAACAAAGATTCGCCAATCTTGCCTATGTAAACGTTTGCATCTAATTAGAGAACATTCTGGAAGCATTATATTTGCCTTATATTGTTAAACTTTTCAAACATGTGTACACATTTTTTGTTATTTGTTTGTATTTTATTACAGGAACCACTGTCAGTAGTGCAGTGTGACCTTACAGCGTTTATTTAGAGAGCTCACTCTAATTATATAGGATTTGCATTAATGAACGACAAATGCAAGTTCGAACAACATTAACATATGGACACAAATATTACCTCAGCTGCAGACAGGTCCCTTCCCTGTAAAGTGACAGGTGAAAGGTTTGTGTTGCAGGGGGTTCGGCTGCTTGTCCCAAGGACAAAATAAACATGAAAACTTGTTGTCCTGGACCCCAAACAATATGTTGCGGGCGTCTGGCTATAGGAATTCCACACTCCTGGGGGCTCTCTTCTGCTGTTTGCTTTGTCCCTAGCCTCCTGCAGGGAATTAAGATAGAGTAGAGCCTGAGAAGATAGGATCTCTTTGTATTCAGATAATGTTCTTCTTTATCTAGTGGCTCCATGCAACACCATGTGCAGACATTGGAATGTATTTAGGGAATGTAACAGACCCTGTCTTTTTGATTAATTGAGAAAAAAGAAACTTGATCAATTATCTGAATGTCGTTTCTGGGGTACAACTGGCAAATTTACATAATTAGGTTTAGCTGTTACCAAGAGCGCAGATTTGTAGTTTGGACTGGCTGATTCAAGGAGGATGTGCAATATTGGAGGAGGCTTCCTTTCATCAGTTGCATAGAGTGGCTTTTTTGTGTGAAGATTGCCCTTCCCAGGAGTCCTGTTATATTGACGAATACCCCATTCTGGTTGGTGGGTGATTACGTTGGTGGGTACACTGCTATATATTGAAGTATATTGAGGGACGGAGGCCTAAGCAACCCAAGCATGGACAGACGACCATCTTGAATTTTCTTTGAAGGCATAACACAAGTGAGTATGATGGGAGTTATCAATCCTCCTTATTAAAAATTATCACTGGGCATCACAGTCTTTGTCAATGAATAGGTTTCTCACACAGTAGAAGCAATCCCTTTAGAAAGGACAAAATGATGTGTGGTAGAAAGCATTGCCACATTGGTTTTATGGATGCAGTGTTGGCTCCACCTAACCAGGACAACATAGTTGGTGACACATGCTTGGAAAACACCCACCTTGCATTTTAGGGTAGAGGGGGCATCCGATAAGGGAAATTCCACTGTGCTTGGTGGCAGGAGTTTGAGAAATGTGTCAAAGTTGGAGTGACTTAAAAAAGTGGAACTTATTGGGCCTGTCTAAACAGGATGACGTTTAGGCACTAGGGTAATGAAGACTTCCAATCCATTCCAACCAAAAGTGATTTGAGCAAAACTGAATCAGATACTTGATTATTTGGCATGGTCGCCGGGAATACACAGATGCACAAGTAAGACTACTAGCATTTTAACCCTTGGAGGCTATGGCTTGAACATCTCATAAGAGGAGCCATGGATTTACTTTGGACAAATGGGAACACAACATGAGAACAAAGGAGGGTCTGCAGTGGAAAGAATACCTGGCTCACCTGAGCTAGGTAGCAATAAAGTCTAGCTTTCATCATATCAGAGTTAAACTCTTGCATATACTGTGCTGCGTGAGATTCAGGGTAAACTTGATGGGCCAGGCAGACATGGCTGCATGCATAATGGGTTTAGAATCAATGGCATTTTCCCATTCCCTGTGGGACTGTTCTGATGTTTGAATCTTCCTGGACAGTGTCAAGGGAGTTCTGTCTGAGTTTGTGAGGACAGATATTAGGATGTACAATCTTAGGAATTTGAGGCATGTGACATACTTGGGACCACTAAGGCCTTTGTCAGGTTGGGATACATTTTAGCTGTTAATCAGCGATCCATACATGAAACACTTCCTTGGCTGCACATTGAGTATGTATCCTTTTCCATTTTAATAGTTGATCCAAAGTGGGGGATGTTATACAACCCTACCAGTGAGTTTCTTAAATGCGGTTAAGCTTACTTCTAGATTATCTCTTTTATTTGATATATATTTGACATAAATAAAAACCCTAATTACAGATTCCCCAAAATCTGTGTTATAGATATTTTAATGGGTTTCAAAAGATTTCTTCCAATATTCAAAGTACATAATAAGTTCTCCTGGATGTTGCAACAGCACTTAAGTATTATTGTACCAAGCAATGAGTAACATGACCTTCCAGACTCATTGAATGTATCCGACCCCAGTTTATTGTTATATACACGTACACAATGGTAAGCAACCGCAATAATTGACTAAAATGGTGAATACGGTCATCATTGTCCTGTAAAAAGAAACCATCATAAATGTGGGAGTTACAGATGACTGAGCTGTCGTCTTTGCCTCATGTACTTGACCGTTCTGTATAGGTTAACTGAGACCTGCGCCAAGTCTGAGCTCTAAAAGTAGTCCATTTGAATGTTCCTGAAAGGTCAAGAAGAGGTACACCTGAACTCCTCTGTGCAATCTTCTCCAAGTGTCATTTAACTACCTCTGCTTGTTTTTGTATTCAATACATATTGAAAAATATTGTTTCGGTATTGAGATGCACAGTTACGAGATGGGCATATTGCACATGTCCCTTGAATATTATTATTATAGTATTATGTTGCCCTTAATGTTAGGTCTGCGCTGTATGAAACCTTAAATAGATTACTAAAGTCTCCTGGACATCAGCTTGGTATTAATTGATGCAGGAGTCTCACACGAGGTTGCACACTCATCTAGTGTTGGGTCCGGAAGATTAAAAGTTGTTTTTCTTCTAAAAGTCTTTCAAGTCACAAGGTACTGTGACTGCTCCTCTTGCTGATAATGCACATCAACTCCATGATCAGATTTTCTTCCGTTGACGGGTCGTGTTTACACTGCTCTCTAGTTCAAAACTGTCTTAGCCCTCTTCTCTTTGGGAAATCTCTCCAATTTGTCAGTGTTGTTCATCGAATTCTATTTCTTTACATTCCGGGACGGAAGAAATCTTATTCGGATCGACACGCCTTGATTGAGGCCCTGGGGGCCACGCCCTTTGGGCCACCATTCTCTCCATTCCAAACCTCAAAGAATGAAATCCTAATGGAACGGACGCCTTTCTGTTTGTCCGAAGTGCCATTCAAAATTTCCGAGGACCTATCAACTCCATGTTTGTAACCTCTACCTGTTGCCGGAACATAGAGAAAGACTGCGAGGCCTGCCAGTCTTTCTGGTTGAAAAACACTCTGCGAGACCAGAGAGCCTAGAAATGCAGAGGCAGAGGTCAAGGACACACCAAAAATTTGTGGCCTTAAAGACATCATGTCTGACAACAAACAAGAGCAGGAGCTTCACAAGGCTTCAGCTGCTGAAGAGGTGGCCTTTTCTATCCAAGATTCCGACTCCAATCCGACAACTCCCCCTGCTGTGACCAAAAAGCCCACCAGCATGGAAGCAAAGGAAATCAAGCCACCTCTGCCCATGGTATGCATCGAAAGACTCAGTCGGATGCCCCGCCATCGAGCTTGACACTAAAATCTAAGCGAAAGCCTTCCACTTTGTTACTGAGCCAAACGAAATCAGCCTCAGCACTGAAAGCTTCCACTTCCCACTCAGCACCAACTGTCTCATCACCAAAAAGCCTCCCTGCCTCAGCACTGACAACTTTGACACCAAGAAGTAAGAGAGAGTCAGCATAGACAAAACTGAGTAGCTCTGTAGAATCAGTCCACAACATCCCCACAAGCCTATACTTCATAGGATGAAGCAACAGCTCTATGACCCCGCTACTGCACACATTATCACTCTGGGGGTGAATAAAAAAAATATATGTCCTCCCCATATGACAGAGTTTTTATTAAAGGTCACATACCTGCTGACTCTTTATTTTGTTATCTAATGCCAGGAAAAGAGCTAATTCGCAAGCTGCTTATGATGCACCCCCTCCTGATAAGGAGAGCGAGCTCATTGAGGCTTCTGGCAAGCGTGTTGCTGCTCAGGCAGCCAATCACTGGCGTATCCCCAATACTCGAGGTATACTTGCCAGCCACGATTGTGCCCACTGGGATGAAATGGAGGAACCTCTCCAGTACTTCCCAGAGGAGCACAGGAAAAGAGGCCAGGAAATTATTACTGAGGGGCATTAACATCCAACAATTCCATCCACTGTGCTTTACTCTGCTGTGTATTCTCTTGCTGCTGTGTCAGCAGTGTCCTTTTATGCAGACATGCGTGGCTAAGCAGGAGGTGTACACCAGACAATCTAATATGTACCATTTGATAAATTACATCTTTTTGGCCCACAAGTAGATCAGACTTTAGAGAAAATGAAGGACAATGAAGTGGCAAAATCCTTGGGGGCGCTCCAACTCCCTGCCTTGCTTAGTACTTTTCGCAGGTTTCAGTTTAAGACCATCTCTAAGCCCTCCACATCTGAAGCCTCATTGTCATACAGTAAAGTTCAACCCTACACATCCTCCCAAAGAGGATTTTACAAAGGCTCCTATAAGGGGGATAACTACAGAAGAAGGGGGAAAACAGCCTCCCCTCGAACCTCTTCCACTGCCACCAAGTAGTGACTCACTACACCTTCCCTCCGATTACCAAACACCTGTAGGTGGATGCCTTAAGTTACTTTGTTCTAAATTGGCAAAAGAATCACTAATGATCAG
This sequence comes from Pleurodeles waltl, assembly GCF_031143425.1. Classification (NCBI taxonomy): domain Eukaryota; kingdom Metazoa; phylum Chordata; class Amphibia; order Caudata; family Salamandridae; genus Pleurodeles; species Pleurodeles waltl. Next base: position 127,981,292 of record NC_090446.1, read on the forward strand.
TGGGTTTTGGATATTATCCAACATGGTTATTGTTTGTCGCTCAGGCACACCACTCCAAACAAACCCCCTCACAAACTTTCACAGGACCATCCCACTCTTGTCAAACAGGAAGTGCAGGCATTACTAGCAAAACAGCAATAGACCAGTTCCTTTACAACATCAGGGTATGGGGGTATATTTACTATACGTTCTCATACCCAAAAATGGTGGTTCCTTAAGACCTATCCTAGATCTCAGGCCTTTAAATCATTACTTCATATCAGAACATTTTCACATGGTCACACTTCAGGATGTGATCCAATTGCTACAACAGGGTGACTTTTTATCAGCACCACATTTAAAGGATGCCTACTTTCACATTCCCATACACCTGGCACATCGCAAATATCTCAGATTTGTGCAGAAGGACAACACTACCAATTGAAAGGGCTCCCATCCAGGGTTACAACAGTTCCAAGTTCAAAGCAGCTCGCTTGCACTGGCATAAAATACATGTCTACCCATACCTTGACGACTGGCTCATCAAAGCCAGCAATCTCAAACAAGGTTTCCACCATACACAAACCACAATAAACCTACAGGCTTCACCATCAATTTTCAAAAGTCACATCTAAATCTACTTCAGATTCAGCCCTGCCTAGGGGCCATTCTCAATGCACAGTTGGGAATAGCCACCCAAATGCAGCAAGGGTACAACCTTTTCAAACACAGATTCCTCACTTTTGTCCCAATCACCCAGTCACAGTATAATCAGTCATGAAACTCCTAGGAATGATGGCTTCTTGCATGCAGTCCAAGGGTGATGCTCTGTGGATAAACTGTTCAGCGATATTTGTTTATGCCTTTCTACCTCCCTTTCCGCATCTGGTTTGGAAGCTCAGACAAACGTCTCTCACACTCATTCTAGTGGCACCCACATGGGCCAGACAATCATATTTCACCACTGTATTAGACCTATTAGTTTTGCCACATGAGACGCTTCCCTTCAACCCATACCTTCTCACTCAGAACCACGGTCAAATCAGACACCCAAACCCAAGGAGTTGAGTCTTGCATTTTGGCTCCTGAGGTCTTAGAATTTGGTTATCTAAACCTACCCCAATAATGTATGGATATTCTTAAGGAAGCATGTAGACCAGCTATTAGAGCATGCTGTGCAGCAAAATAGGCATATGTTGTGCACTGTTGCATTGCTGTGAGTTGGGACCCCTTCCAAGCATCAGTGCAAAATATCTTCACTTACAGAAGGCAAACTTCGCATACACTGCCATAAGGTTACACTTGGCAGCTATAGCTGCTTAGCTTCAGAACAGACAACATTCTACTCTTTTCAAAATTCATGTTATTAAAACTTTAATGGAAGGGCTTAAAACAATGAAAGTGCCAAAACTACCCCCAGTGCCTTCTTGAAATCTTAATGTGGTCCTCACTAGACTTATGGGCCCACCATTTGAGCCACTGCATTCATGTCCTTTGCAGTTTCTCTCGCAGAAATAGACATGCTTTACCTAAAGTGGTATCCCAATTTCATCTTAATCATACAATTGAATTGCCAGTCTTTTTTCCCCCAACCTGATTATGTTGCTGAAAGAGCCCTACACACAATAGTTGTTAAAAGAGCGCTTATGTTCTATATGGATAGGACTAAAATCTTTAGGAAGTCAAGACAACTTTTTATTGCCTTTTTTCACTCCACTACACAAAGGCATCCCTGTTACTAAATCCACTATAGCAAGGTGGATTGTCAAATGTATCCAAACTTGCCATGCAAAAGGCCATTACCTGTTTCCCCCTAGAGCACAATCAAATCATAAAACAAAGTGCATCTATGGCCTTTTTAGGTGACCTATCCATAGCTCACATGTAAAGCAGCTACATGGGCTACATCACACACTTTCAGTAAACATTACTGTGTGAATGTTTTAGCACTCCAGCAAGCCAATATAGGTCAGGCAGTGCTACGTACTCTGTTCCAAAATGTAACAACACCCACAGGACAATCACCGCTTTTTGAGAGGCACTGCTTTACAGTCTATGCAGAGCATGTGTATCTACAGCCACACATGCCATCAAACAGAAAACGTTACTTCCCCAGTAAGCATCTGTTTGTGGCATGTAGTGCTGTAGACTCACATGCGCCCACCTGCCTTTCTGGACACCTGTGGCTGTAGTAGTCTATTCTACATATTTATATGCATGGACACTTCATTTATATTATCTTACACCACACTCCATTCATAAACCACCTGCGGGAAAACAATCTGATCATGGAGTCGATGCCCATGTGCATTACCAGCAAGAGTCACTGTACCTCATGACTCGAAAGACTTTTTGAAGCAAAACAACTTGTAATCTTTTGGACCCAACACTAGATGGTGGAAGTATGCAGAGCATGTGAATCTACAACACTAAATGCCACAAACAGAGGCTTACTGGGTAAGTAACATTTTCCTTTCAAACTCCCAAGTCTTAGTAACTTCACTTTAACAGAAGACCGTATTTAAAAGCAGAGATATTAAACATTGAAGGGAAAGTTAGATCGAGAAACTAGGCAAGGGTGAAAAAGGGAGATGGGTTTCACACGTCATGCTGCCCAGAAGCTGATTGGAAACTGAATTCAGAACAAGCAAAGCAAATGCTGAATGATTTCTTCTTTATCATACTGAGGGTAGGTTTTCCAGGTATGAATGCCATTGACCAAACTAGTGACCGAGCTATGAGGATTCTAACGCTTGCATATACACCCAGTAGGCAATGACCAAACTGCAGTCAGTATTTCACCTTTCTTTCATGATTCCTTGAAATATGTGTTAACCAGAACATTTGTGTATATGGACAGTGTGGTTTGTACTGGAGTAAAATAAATTAGCCAGATTGTCTAAGATGGTTTTGGAATACAACTACCCATAATACCGATTGGGACATCTTTCAGCCTTGTTGTGTTTGCCTTTTAAGTTATCTAGACTAATCAGTAATATTACTTATACACACATATATATATATATATATATATATATATATATATATATATATATATATATATATTTGCACACCTAAAAGAACAGTGGCACATTGTGAAAATAAATGACTCCCCTATTTCATACTTTAAATACTCCTGTTGAGTCCTTTGGGGATCAGTACTGACCATAATAAAAATGAATTCTTTATAACCACTTATGGCCTCACTAGTAGCATAGCACAAACTTGGCTTACATGCCTCAAAGGATTGCCAGTCTTTGTTCTTAGCTCACATATATACTTTCAAAACTCTCCCTTTCATTATAGACACACTGAACATTTAGATGCCCCTTGGTTAAAGGTGCAGTGTGCCCTCTCAGACTTCTAAAATCATTCCAGATATTTTGTCCAAAAAAAGATTGTACACGCATAGGTCATCTTGAGACTGGAATTTGGGATCTCTGTTGTGGCATTTCTGCTATCTAGATTATTCTTTTAGGCAGTTGTGAGATTGATTAGACGCAAGAAAGTGTTTTCATATCACACAAGCACTTATCAAACTCATTGAGCTCCCGCTCCAAGCCTGCTGTCCCTTCAAGTCTGCTTGGATCATATCACAGCTCTAAAATGTAGCACCACTCACTGCCTCGAGAACAGACTAAAACTCTCAGGTTGATAGATATACCCCTGTGGCCAAAATAGTCTCTATCGGGAAACACTTAATTGCAGAACAATCTCTACATTAACCCACTCCATTGAGGTATCACCTGGAATATCAGAATTTTCTGCACAGTGTGTCACTTTGCTCTTGTTCCTTTTCTCTCCCTGGGGGCTTAGAGCAGCTTTCCTCTTTCCCATCTTGATAATATTTCTCTGAAACTGCTCTCCCTAACAGTCATGCCAAGGTTAGTTTAAAGAGCCCACAACACCCTTTAGGCCAGTATGGATGGGCAATGAAAGTCAACAGACCTGCATAGGGGGTCAAGTACGTGAGCCCCGCAGTTACCTGAAGTGTAGGTAACTACTTCAGAAAGTAGGGGTACTTGTTGTAGAGCCAAGAGGGGTGGCCCAGCCTCCTCTGAAGACAGACCTGGTCTTCGCCCGGGCACTCGCTCGAGTGTGTCCCCACCTGCAGGAGTACTGTGATCTTTTGTGGCGCATGTTTAGGGGGGGGATGGAGTGATTTCACCTCCCAGCTGCACGGAAGTAGAGATGAGGGTAGTAGGCCGGGCCCCTGCCTGGGAGTCAAATAGGTGAGCGTCAGAGAATATTTATTTCACATTCTCCAAAAATCACCTGAAAACTAATTTACTTCAACAGTGGCTGGCCATTTCCAGTGATTCAATTGCATCTATTCTGCATAAGAACAGCCACCCCCACATACATATACGCTGTATCAGTACTTTGAAAACCCATCGATATCTACAAGACCTCTATACTTGCACAACTGTAAATGTAATATTGCCGTGACTTGCACCATTAAACTGTAACAATTTCCTTGAATCACACATGTATGTACTTTTTTCTTTATAAGACCACTCTAAATTAAGCTTTAATGCAACATTTCTAATGCTCTGTGAAGTAGACTACCACTATCTAGAATTTTGAAGCCATCATAAAAAAATATAAGTACTTTGACAGTTATTTCTGGTTGAAAGCAGATCTCAAAAGCACGCCCCATGTCGTGCAATTGAAACAGCTTGATGTCTTCATTTTAAACCGCTGTTGGTGTCTGAGTGATTTGTGAGACTGTGAGTGGTAGCTTTGGACCTCAGTTTTACACACTACATTTTTATTGCAGAGAAGTCCCAGCTGAGCTGCGTAGGCTAGCGCACGGTGGACAGGTGAATCTGGATATGGAGGACCACCGCGATGAAGACTTTCTTAAATCAAAGGGCATTTTCAAGGCATTCACCGGAGAGGGCCAGAAACTGGGGAGGTAAGAACCAAGTTAAGGGCATGGTTAGTGCAGATGTGCTAAAGTAGAGTTTGGGATGGCAAGCAAGTGGGCATTAGGAGGTGGACATTGGTGGTGCAGTAAAAGCTTAGAGCAGTCGGATATGATGGACCATGAAGTGACGTAAAAGCAGTAAGTGATAGCTTATAGTGCATTATGGCCTAGAGCAGTCGGGTATGGTGGACCATGAAGTTACGTGAAAGCAGTAAGTGATAGGTTATAGTGCAGTATGGCCTAGAGCAGTCGGGTATGGTGGACCATGAAGTTACGTGAAAGCAGTGATAGGTTATAGTGCAGTATGTCCTAGAGCAGTCTAGTATGGTGGACCATGAAGTAACGTGAAAGCAGTAAGTGGTAGGTTATAGTGCAGTATGGCCTAGAGCAGTTGGGTATGGTGGACCATGAAGTTACGTGAAAGCAATACGTGATAGCTTATAGAGCAAATGGAAAAGGAGATATGTAAGTTTAAGATGCCAGTTAGGTGTGGCAAAAAGCAGTGACTAATGATTTTGATGTTGGGATGTGACTGTCGCTGGTGACCAGACAACGATGTCAGTGATGATATGCTAGGCTTAGATACAGTGGGTGACAGACAGTGCAGGTTGGATGGAGTTAATGCAGGTGGGAATGTGTGTAGGTTGAAATAGTGAGTTTTGTGTTGACTTTGTCTGTGTATGGTGGGTTGTGGATATGTGTTGAATGTCTACAGATTAAGTGCATGCATAGCCTGCAAGGGCGGTGTACGAATGCATGGTTGATGGTGTATGTTTACAATGGTTGTCAATGTGTTTTGAGCATGATCTTACTTTGTTTTTACATGCATTGTGTTTTCTTCATACATAGCACTACCCCACAGGTGATCGGGATGAGCTCTCAGTCTCAGCAGGCAGAGAACGAGGCCAGAGCCAGCTCATTGGTCACAATTGACGAGGCTGAACCTGTAACTAATATTCAAATCCGGCTTGCAGATGGAGGGCGACTGGTTCAAAAATTCAACCACAGTCACAGGTATATGAACTTTTACCATAAAGACTCTTAAGAAGTTTCAGTTCTGCAAATTGGGAAGTAAGGGGGTGATGCCATTGGTACTTATGGTTTGTTGGCACTGGATTTGGAAATAGTTTTATGCTGCCGCGATTTGCTGAAGTTAATCACTGGAAATGACTCACTGGGCAGCACTGGTATGCAGAGATTTATCACTGCAACACAGTTGCATAACTGATGTTTACTAAAGTTCCTTGTTACAGGGGCTCACTTTATACAACAGACTTGCCCCACATGTAATTGCCTCCTTTAAAATCTTTAGCTGTTACATCTCCTTGCAACAGTGTAAAATGCTGGTGAAGTTTGTCATCTGGTATTTTTACACTGTCTCCACTGTTGGCATAAAACATACATTTTGGTATTTTGCAAAAATGTAAAATTATTAATTTTAACAGCCATCTCAAACACTCGGATTTGCATGGCAGTACATAGGATACGAAAGATGATGGAAGCCTAAAATGTCATTTAAGTGAATTTCAGAATTAGTGGAGTATACATCCAAAGTGGTGGTGTCCAGTAAAAGGTTTCAAAGTTAGTGAAGTAATCTCCGTCAGAGAAGAGACTGCTGACTGTTTGAAGTGAGGACTGAATGAGTAGAGGTTGTCAAGGATCAGATCTACAAACCTGATTACTATAACACATGTACCCCTATTAGAAATGGGTTTTCTGGTTGGCTAGGGTACGCACCAAGCAGAACCCACCACTCTAGTCGGGGCAGGGGAGTTACACACCCTAGATAATCCTTGCTCACCCCCTCCCTTTGGTAGCTTGGCACGAGCAGTCAGGCTTATCCCAGAGGCAATGTATAAAGGGGTTGCACAACACACCCAATATATTTGACACCATAAATACACCACGAAGGAAACAACACCCAGTTATATAAAATAAACTGTTTTGCATAAAGCATCATTAGACCAAACCCAACATGTATCAGTAATAAGCTACTACCCAGGCAGGTGTAGCAACATGACACAGGTAACTAGTACATTGCAAAAGAAAGGAGTAGTAAGATAAAACAAATAGGTTACTGGGATTCTGCAACACCGGCAGTAGTCAGGTTGTCATTATTACCACAAATTAACATGGCATAGGAAACACATTATCATCAGTATCCAGACATCATCCTGGATGCATCTATCATGGAAACATTCCTATAGGCAGAGGCCATAGGAACCATTACCCTCTGTACATTGCTCAGTACTCCCCACCTCATCCTGCTCACTGCACCAACTATGTTGCACTGAAAAAGTTAGGTAGTAATTACATGAAGTTCCACTCAGGGGCTTCCGATGAGGTCTCTCCCCGTGAGACAGGAAACACTTCTCTGGCTGCACCAAGCATCCCAATCCTGTGCAGAAACAAAAAAAGGTGTGAGCAGGGCACCAGTACGCTGCCTCCCAGATCCAGGTGCCCGGAGCCCTCCAGGGCCTCCCAGGCCGCTCTGCTCTGTTTCCCGGAGCAGCTGCCTTGTTCAAACCAGCAGTGTGGCGACTCTGACGGCGTCGGCTTTTCCCATGGGTGCACTTTGGTTTCACCCCAGTTGAGATGGTGATCTCCCCAAAGGAAGCACCGGCGGCTGCCCCGGGGGCACGAATAGAAGCGCCCTCATCCGCGCCGACACAGAGGTTCCTCACTGCCTCTCTCCTGACAGTGGAGTGGGGAGCCTGACACGCGGGAACACAGGAGTACCTTCTGGTGCCAGGGTGAAGGGGTGGAGACACTAAAGGAACTTCCACAGAAGCCAAGTCGAGTGCTGTTTACGCGTTGATGCAGCAAGGAAGTGGTTTCCACACTCTGTTGATGATTAAACACAGAGCGCTCTGGGCTGGCAGTACAGCACTCCTCATGCGCTGAAGGTGCTAAGACTCAGCGCTCTACCTGCACTAGAACTGCTGGCAAGTGAGGGCCACACCACCCAGTCCCCCGAGATAACAATTGGGACACAGGTCTGCAGGGCCCAAGCACGCAGGCCAGCAATAGGTGACAGGTCAGCACAACAGGAGAACAGTACCAAGGCAGTGCCTGGTGACTCCTTCTAGCAGTGTCCAGTTAAGTAGTCCATTAGTGTCTCCAAATTGTGGGGGACAGCGCCTTGTACTTATACTCATTTTGCGCAGCCTCCATAAAGGGGGAGAAGGGGTTTCAACCAGCACTAACTAGTTCCACTTAGACATATGTTAGGGCATTTTCCCATGCAATCCTATGAGGGGGCAGCGCTCACAGTAGTGAGAAACTATATGGGCTGTTTGCCACTACTAGGACATGTAGTACATAAAGACCTATGTCCTACCTCTTTACGTACACAGCACCCTGCCTATAGGGCTGGCTAGGGCCTACCTTGGGGGTGACATATGTAGTAAAAGGGGAGTTCCAGGCCTGGCAAGTAAATTTAGATGCCAAGTCCCTGTGGCAGTAAACTGCACGCAGGCTCTGCGGTGGCAGGCCTGTGACAAATTTGAAAGACTACTTCTGTGGGTGGTGCAAGCTGCACTGCAGGCCCACTAGTAGCGTTTAATTTACAGGCCTTGGATATAAGAATACCACTGTACAAGGGACTTGCAGGTAAATTAAATGTGCTAATTAGGTGTAAGCCAGTCGTACCACGTTTAGAAGGGCGAGCACATGCACTTTTCACTGATCAGCAGTGGTAAAGTGCCTAGACTCCTAACGCCTACAAAAAGGGTTAGAAAAAATAGGAGGAGGAAGGCAAAAAGTGTGGGGATCACCCTGTAAAAAGGGCCAGGTCCTACAACCCCACACACTAGTATAATGTAACACTGCCCCTACTGTGCTTGATACACTTGTCCTACTTAATAGTAGCTATTCTCATTTTATTATCATCCCTTTTAGGTCTTTGTTAACAGCAGTTATAGTTGCCTATTGGCTGACCTATTGTTTCAAATTAAAATATATTGATAGAGTTGACTTTAGGTCTGCCCCTTGCTCATTATTTATCTCAGTTGTCTGCTCCCTGATGGTTTCCTCTCTCTTCTTGAGTTTTTCCTTCCCAGGAGCATTTCATTCCTAGTATTCTGATTGGATGAGTTGTACCTTTAACGGCATACTCGAGGGGGCTTGTTCTCCCCTCTGCTTTTTCTGCCTTTTCCTCCATCTCCACTGTGCTTTTTCGTTTTGCTCCCTGATGTTCTTTGTGTCTTTCATGGCTGCATTTATTGTTTTCATTTTTTATTCAAAGGTCCGTCAGCTGCAATTTGCTGCTGGGCTGATTACTTCCTTTTTTGTGCTTCATACACACTTTTTATATTTTACCTTACTGTTCTAACATGGCACCACTATTAGAATGGCAAATAGAAAATGACTGCTGTGCATGCCTGCACATCTGCAGACATGTTAGTGTGCGTTTTCTTTATTAGAAAGCCCATTGTAAAATTGCTGGCTATGCAAGCAGTTGGGAAAAGGCATTGGCAGATCCATTGCCACGCCTTTTAGATCCTAGTCCTGTTGGTTTTGCCAGTGCCTGTTAAACACTCTGTCAATCAATTTAAGTTAAACTTGCAGTCAAAATATTATCTTCTGGGCAACTGTAGTGTATGCTAGCATACTGTGTTCAAGGTTGACCTACCAACCTTGCTTTTAGTCGCCCTGCTAAAGGATATATGTCCACCATGGTTGCATTCTATGCCGTGGACCTGTTTTCTTTCTTATTCCCTTTATGAGAAAAATGCAGCTGAACTGGCCCTGTTATTTTGTGACGGGGAAGGTAGAACCCCTCCTTCAAACAAGAGAATGTGGTTTTGATATATTGGCTAGATTGCCACCCCTGTTTAACTGCTCTTGGCTTAGTAGCAATGCTACCAGCAGGTATGAAACAAGTACTTTATCAAAAAGGGTGTTCTGTTTAGAGTCTCTGATTGTGTTATGGCTTCCCCAAGTCAAATTCAAAAAACCTGCCAAGGGAATGGAGAGGTTACACATGATTAGCCTTGGTTTCCAAACTGCACCTTCTACCGTTTCATTTTTGTCATGAGCAAGCAAGCATTAATTTGTCTCTGTTTGACCTTCGGTAAATTAACCATCCAGAATTTCCTAACTGAACAAGCTTCCGTAAATGTTTTTGATGGTAATCACCACCTCATAAAATATCCCCCTTTAAAACATCAGTAAATCGTCTTGGACTTCTCATCCACTGATTATGTTTTCACCTTGTGCATAAAGGAGCTATATGTTTAGTGAAATACCTGGCCTGTAGTATTGTGTGTCATGTTCCTGCAAATGCTGCCACCAAGTAACTTCAGTTTTTGATGTGCAGCTCTTTTTGTGCCTCCTACAGTACGTACATCTTTCCATCCTGTGAAGCTATGAGTTTGCCTAGACAGTAGGCAGGTCTGTGTCTTCAGCCCAACAGGTTCCAGCATTCTTACATTTTCGAGGTTGGATCTTCAGAGCTTTCTAGAGGCATTGTGTCTTCATTACAATCTGCATCATATTTATCCTTCTGGTTTATTTAGCCTGTTGAATTCTTATTACTTCAATTGCATCCTAGAGCCGTTTTTAGTTATTGTTTGTTTGATTGCAATATGAGTGTGTTTTTTTTTTTTTTTTTTTTTTTTTTTTTTCTTTTCTAAAACCTTTGTGTCGCAAATGTATGGCATTTGTCCCTGTGGCATTTTTCCCAGCTTGCATTTGTGCACCCTTGTTTACTGTGGTGTGGGTGTAGGGGGGAAGGAGTTGTAGCAGTCCTCCTTCCAACAATGTAAACCATTACCACTACCCTTCTTCTCTTGTAGACTGTCAGCAGTCTTCCTTCTAGACACAGTGCTTCCCTTCATGAACCAGGCCCATAATGCCTCTACTTCGTCCTGTTTCCTGCCTCTCCTGTTGTTTCACCCAATCTCTGCTTTGCTTGTAACCAGTGCCTTTTGCGTAAAATGCACCAAAGCTTCAATTTCGATCATTTCTATTGTTTCAGAGAAATCTCTTAATTCGATACTCTGTTTATAGCCTTGTCGCTGAAGTATACAGTTATTGTGTGGTGAATGGATGGAGACCGTAATAATAATAGATGTTCTTCTAGTCTTGTAGTTTTCTTGTATAGGGATTTTGCTGCCTCAAAACACTGAAAGGGAACAGAAGAGGGGACTCTAAAGCGAGTTCAAAGTAAAAGGGAGAAATAAACCAAATGTGTTTTGGTGGTTGCTTCAAATTGTTATGGGGATGATAGGAAAGGGTAAGAGGGAAGAACATAGAAAACTATTGAACATTATGCTAATTGTAGAAACAATGAAAGTCAAGAAGCAGTGTGGTTTGCTGAACTTAGATTTATTCTTTTTTAGAACATTGGAATGTTGAGCGTTCCATTCAAATCAATCACGTGTCTCAGGGCTTATAATGGCTGGTACAAGTCCTCTGCTCCAACATTCCAGTGTTTGTCTTTCTATTTCTCCCTTTCTAAGTCCGAACGTTCTACCCTTACGTGCCAAAATGTTGTAATAGCCTTATAGGCATTCTGTCTCTGGCTATACTGGTTGTTAAAGGCTCCCTCCCTCATTATAGGCCCTCATATAGCCCTCAGCAGTGGGCAATAAGGCCATAATAATTCCCTCATCTCCAGCAGGTCCCGTCAGCACAACCTGCCCTTATTGCTTTCAGCTCGAATTGGCCAGACTGCTGATGCCAATTACATTCTAACCTAGATTCCCCTATATCATAGCTTGTAAGATACCACTCTAATTTAATATTGTTATTCAAATTGCGTGTTGAATAGTCCCTAAGTGCAGCCTTCATAAAGAGACCATGAGGTCAGTATGATACTGTGTGTGTGTGTGTGTGTGTGTGTGTATGAGGAGCACTTGATGAAAGATGATGTAAGCAAAATGTGAAATGTTGTTGTTGTCAGGTTAAAAAATAAATAAAGCTATCGATCCTATAAAAATAAAAAAAAGGTGAGCTGGCTTCCACTCCCAAGTTTTCAGTCAGGAAGGAAATTTACCTCCCACAAACCTTAGAATAACTGAAGACACTGCCCTGTTTCTGAAAACACTTGACTGCACACTGTGTGCCTCAAACTCTCAATTATGAAGGATGCATTTCTGGTAGAAGGATCTTGCAGTGAGTGTTACGGGGAAGCAAGTGGCTCGAGATGGTATCTGTAACTTGGTGCTTTCTCTGAGGATTTTTTGGGCAGAAAGTTTTTTGGAGTTCTAAAGTCATCTCACTAGGGGTTTGTGGGCACACGCGATAGTCCTCCCCTAGCTTTGCAAGCAGCAGTTTCCCATTCCTCTGTGCCTTGCTCTGGTGCCATGCTCATTTTGGTTCCCTGAGACCTCTGCTCGTCTGGACAAGAATCAATGCTCTCAGGCTGTAGGAAGCTAGCTCTTTATGTGGTATATCAATAACTAGATACACTGTGTAAAGAGTCCAGGGGTTCCTCAATGAGTGGATAGGGATTTCTAGGCAATCCCAAAGTGCTCCGTTTGGAGGTAGAGTGGTCTAGGAGCCTTAGGTTTAACCCATAGGAGTGCAAGACATCCACAAGTACACACAAAAGGCAAATACATGAGACCCACGACTCAAAAAGGAATTACACTCCAATTTATAAAAAATAGCAAGTATGTTTATATATGGTAAGGCATAAGAGGAAAATCGCTCAGGTAAGTACATTTTTAAATATAAATTATTTTCACTTTCAAAAGTGGACACACTACAATTTGAGTTCTGCAATGTTGTCTGTAGGAAGTTGGCTCTGTATGCACTATATCAAAGTAAGGAATAGTATGCACAACGTCCAAGGGTTCCCCTTAGAGGTAAGATAGTGGCAAAAAGAGATAATTCTAATGCTCTATTTTGTGGTAGTGTGGTCGAGCAGTAGGCTTACCAGAGTGTAGTGTTTAGCATTTGGTGTACACACACAGGCAATAAATGAGGAACACACACACACTTTCTTAGTTTATTTTAAGAACCACAGGTTCAAGATTTATAAGTAATACTTCAAATGAAAGGTATCTCATGTAGGAACTTTGAATTAGCAAAATAGCATGTACAGTTTTCACATAAATGACATATAGCTATTTTAAAACTAGACAGTGCAATTTTCAACAGTTCCTGGGGGAGGTAAGTGTTTGTTAGTTTTTGCAGGTAAGTAAACCACCTACGGGGTTCAAGTTTGGGTCCAAGGTAGCCCACCGTTGGGGGTTCAGAGCAACCCCAAAGTTACCACACCAGCAGCTCAGGGCCGGTCAGGTGTAGAGGTCAAGGTGGTGCCCAAAACGCATAGGCTTCAATGGAGAAGGAGGTGCCCCGGTTCCAGTCTGCCAGCAGGTAAGTACCCACGTCTTCGGAGGGCAGACCAGGGGGGTTTTGTAGGGCACCGGGGGGGACAACAGTCAGCACAGAAAGTACACCCTCAGCGGCACGGGGGCGCCCGGGTGCAGTGTGCAAACAAGCGTCGGGTTCGCAATAGGATTCAATGGGAGACCAAGGGGTCTCTTCAGCAATGCAGGCAAGGGGGGGGGGGGGGGGGGCTCCTCGGGGTAGCCACCACCTGGGCAAGGGAGAGGGCCACTTGGGGGTCGCTCCTGCACTGGAGGTCGGATCCTTCAGGTCCTGGGGGCTGCGGATGCCAGGCGTCGGGTCTTTGAAGCAGGCAGTCGTGGTCGGGGGGAGCCTCGGGATTCCCTCTGCAGGCGTCGCTGTGGGGGCTCAGGGAGGTCAACTCTGGCTACTCGCGGTCTCGTAGTCGCCGGGGAGTCCTCCCTGTGGTGTTTGCACCAGACGCCCCCGGCTCGACTTGTGGAGAACAGAGTGCAAAGTCTCACGCTTCCAGCGGGAAACATGTGTTGTTTCAAAGTTGCTTCTTTGTTGCAAAGTTGCAGTCTTTGGGAAACAGAGCTGCTGTCCTCTGGAGTTCTTGGTCCTTCTAGATGCAGGGTAGTCCTCTGAGGCTTCAGAGGTTGCTGGACCCTGGGAACGCGTCGCTGGAGAAGTGTCTTTAGAAGTGGGGAGACAGGCCGGTAGAGCTGGGGCCAAAGCAGTTGGTGTCTCCGTCTTCTCTGCAGGTTTTTCAGTTCAGCAGTCCTCTTCTTCTTTGGTTGCAGGAATCTGAGTTCCTAGGTTCTGGGGAGCCCCTAAATACTGAATTTATGGGTGTGTTTTAGGTCTGGGGGGGTTAGTAGCCAATGGCTACTAGCCCTGAGGGTGGCTACACCCTCTTTGTGCCTCCTCCCTGAGGGGAGGTTGTCACAGTCCTAATCCTATTGGGGGAATCATCCATCTGCAAGATGGAGGATTTCTAAAAGTCAGTCACCTCAGCTCAGGACACCTTAGGGGCTGTCCTGACTGGCCAGTGACTCCTCCTTGTTTTTCTCATTATCTCCTCTGGCCTTGCCGCCAAAAGTGGGGCCGTGGCTGGAGGGGGCTGGCAACTCCACTAGCTGGAGTGCCCTGGGGTGCTGTAACAAAGGGGGTGAGCCTTTGAGGCTCACCGCCAGGTGTTACAGTTCCTGCAGGGGGAGGTGAGAAGCACCTCCACCCAGTACAGGCTTTGTTACTAGCCACAGAGTGACAAAGGCGCTCTCCCCATGTGGCCAGCAACATGTCTGGTGTGTGGCAGGCTGCTAAAACCAGTCAGCTTACACAGGTAGTCGGTTAAGGTTTCAGGGGGCACCTCTAAGGTGCCCTCTGGGGTTAAGTTACAATAAAATGTACACTGGCATCAGTGTGCATTTATTGTGCTGAGAAGTTTGATACCAAACTTCACAGTTTTCAGTGTAGCCATTATGGCGCTGTAGAGTTCGTGCATGACAGACTCCCAGACCATATGCTCTTATGGCTACCCTGCACTTACAATGTCTAAGGTTTTGCTTAGACACTGTAAGGGCATAGTGCTCATGCACTTATGCCCTCACCTATGGTATAGTGCACCCTGCCTTAGGGCTGTAAGGCCTGCTAGAGGGGTGACTTACCTATACCTATAGGCAGTGTGAGGTTGGCATGGCACCCTGAGGGGAGTGCCATGTCGATTTAGTCTTTTTATCCCCACTAGCACACACAAGCTGGCAAGCAGTGTGTCTGTGCTGAGTGAGGGGTCCCCAGGGTGGCATAAGACATGCTGCAGCCCTTAGAGACCTTCCCTGGCATCAGGGCCCTTGGTACCAGAGGTGCCAGTTACAAGGGACTTGCCTGGATGCCAGGGTGTGCCAATTGTGGAAACAAAAGTACAGGTTAGGGAAAGAACACTGGTGCTGGGGCCTGGTTAGCAGGCCTTAGCACACTTTCAAATCATAACTTGACATCAGCAAAGGCAAAAAGTCAGGGGGTAACCATGCCAAGGAGGCATTTCCTTAAACAACCCCCCCCCCTCTCCAAATGTAAGAGGATGAGACTAACCTTTCCCCAGAGAGTCTTCATTTTCTAAGTGGAAGAACCTGGAAAGTTCATCTGCATTGGCATGGGCAGTCCCAGGTCTGTGTTCCACTATAAAGTCCATTCCCTGTAGGAAGATGGACCACCTCAACAGTTTAGGATTTTCACCTTTCATTTGCATCAGCCATCTGAGAGGTCTGTGGTCAGTTTGAACTACAAAGTGAGTACCAAAGATGTATGGTCTCAGCTTCTTCAGGGACCAAACCACAGCAAAGGCCTCCCTCTCAATGGCACTCCAACGCTGCTCCCTGGGGAGTAACCTCCTGCTAATGAAAGCAACAGGCTGGTCAAGGCCATCCTCATTTGTTTGGGACAAAACTGCCCCTATCCCATGTTCAGAGGCATCAGTCTGCACAATGAACTGCTTGGAGTAATCTGGAGCTTTGAGAACTGGTGCTGTGCACATTGCTTGTTTTAGGGTTTCAAAGGCCTGTTGGCATTCTACAGTCCAGTTTACCTTCTTGGGCATTTTCTTAGAGGTAAGTTCTGTGAGGGCTGTCACTATAGATCCATATCCCTTCACAAACCTCCTGTAGTTCCCAGTCAAGCCAAGGAATGCCCTGACTTGAGTCTGGGTTTTTGGAGCTGCCCAGTCCAGAATAGTCTGGATCTTAGGCTGGAGTGGCTGAACTTGGCCTCCACCTACAAGGTGACCAAAGTAAACCACAGTTCCCTGCCCTATCAGGCATTTGGATGCCTTGATGGAGAGGCCTGCTGCTTGCAGAGCCTTCAAAACCTTCTTCAGGTGGACGAGGTGATCCTGCCAGCTGGAGCTAAAGACAGCAATATCGCCAAGATAAGCTGCACTAAAGGATTCCAAGCCAGCAAGGACTTGATTTACCAACTTTTGGAAGGTGGCAGGGGCATTCTCTAAACCAAAGGGCATAACAGTAAACTGATAATGCCCATCAGGTGTGGAGAATGCTGTCTTTTCTTTGGCTCCTGGTGCCATTTTGATTTGCCAGTACCCTGCTGTCAATTCAAAGGTACTTAAGTATTTGGCAGCACCTAGTTTGTCAATCAGTTTATCTGCCCTTGGAATGGGATGGGCATCTGTCTTGGTGACAGAATTAAGTCCTCTGTAGTCCACACACAACCTCATCTCTCTCTTTCCATCTTTGGTGTGAGGTTTGGGGACTAAGACCACTGGGCTAGCCCAGGGGCTGTCGGAGTGCTCAATGACTCCCAATTCCAGCATCTTGTGGACTTCCACTTTGATGCTTTCCTTAACTTGGTCAGACTGTCTGAATATTTTGTTTTTGACAGGCATGCTGTCTCCTGTGTCCACATCATGGGTACACAGGTGTGTCTGACCAGGAGTTAGGGAAAAGAGCTCAGCAAACTGTTGCAGGACCTTCCTACAGTCAGATTGCTGTTGGCCAGAGAGGGTGTCTGAATAGATCACTCCATCAACTGAACCATCTTTAGGGTCTGTGGAGAGGAGATCAGGGTGAGGTTCACTCTCAGCTTCCTGGTCCTCATCTGTTACCATCAACAAATTCACATCTGCCCTGTCATGGAAGAGTTTGAGGCGGTTCACATGGATCACCCTTTTGGGGGTCCTGCTAGTGCCTAGGTCTACCAGGTAGGTGACCTGACTCTTCTTTTCTTTTCTAGCACTGGGTAAGGGCCACTCCATCTGTCCTGAAGTCCCCTGGGAGCCACAGGCTCCAGAACCCAGACTTTCTGCCCTGGCTAAAAACTCAACCATAGCAGCCTTTTGGTCATACCAAAACTTCTGGAGTTGTTGGCTGGCCTCAAGGTTTTTACTTGCCTTTTCCATATACTCTGCCATCCTTGAACGTAGGCCAAGTACATAGTCCACTATATCTTGCTTAGGCTCATGAAGAGGTATCTCCCAGCCTTCTTTCACAAGAGCTAGTGGTCCCCTTATAGGATGGCCAAACAGAAGTTCAAAGGGGGAAAACCCTACTCCCTTCTGAGGCACCTCTCTGTAGGCGAAAAGCAGACATGGCAAGAGGACATCCCATCTCCTTTTGAGTTTTTCAGGGAGCCCCATGATCATGCCTTTCAATGTCTTTTTAAACCTTTCAACAAGACCATTGGTTTGTGGATGGTATGGTGTGGTGAATTTGTAAGTCACCCCACACTCATTCCACATAGGTATGCTGACATAAAGTTGGTACCTCTGTCAGACACCACCTCCTTAGGAAATCCCACTCTGGTAAAAATATCAATGAGTGCTTTGGCTACTGCAGGGGCAGTAGTCGACCTTAGGGAAATTGCTTCATGGTATCTAGTAGCATGATCCACTAGTATGTATTGGTTCCCTGAGGCTGTGGGAGGTTCAAGTGGACCCACTATGTCCACACCCACTCTTTCAAAGGGGACCCCCACCACTGGAAGTGGAATGAGGAGGGGCCTTTGGGTGTCCACCTGTCTTACCACTGGCTTGACAGGTGGCACAGGAGACACAAAACTCCTTGACCTTCTGGGACATGTTGGGCCAATAGAAGTGGTTGACTAGTCTCTCCCACGTCTTGGTCTGTCCCAAATGCCCAGCAAGAGGAATATCATGAGCTTAAGGTCAGAATGAACTCCCTAAAATCCTGAGGCACTACCACTCTCCTAGTGGCACCAGCTTTGGGATCTCTTGCCTCAGTGTAAAGGAGTCCATCTTCCCAATAGCCTCTATGTGTTCCTGTTATTTTTCCATTGAATTCTTCAGCAGCTTGCTGCCTAAGGCCTTCAAGAGAGGGACAGGTTTCTTGCCCCTTACACAACTGTTCCCTTGAGGGTCCCCCTGGGCCTAGGAGCTCAACCTGATAAGGTTCTAACTCCATAGGCTCAGTTCCCTCAGAGGGCAGAACTTCTTCCTGGGAAGAGAGGTTCTCTTTTTCTTGTTGTGTGGAAGCTGGTTCCCCAGTCTTCTTTCCTTTTCTCTTGGAGGGTGGGGCCCTTTTTCCAGGCTCCAACACAATTTTTTCACCCTGAGCCTTGCACTGTGCCCTTGTCTTGACACACACCAGTTCAGGGATGCCCAGCATGGCTGCATGGGTTTTGAGTTCTACCTCAGCCCATGCTGAGGACTCCAGGTCATTTCCAAGCAAACAGTCTACAGGGATATTTGAGGAGACCACTACCTGTTTCAGGCCATTGACCCCTCCCCACTCTGAAGTTACCATAGCCATGGGATGCACTTTAGTCTGATTGTCAGCGTTGGTGACTGGATAAGTTTGTCCAGCCAGGTATTGACCAGGGGAAACCAGTTTATATGTCACCATGGTGACACTGGCACCTGTATCCCTCAGGCCTTCTACACTTTGCCCATTAATTAAGAGTTGCTGCCTGTATTTTTGCATATTAGGGGGCCAGGCAGCCAGTGTGGCTAAATCCACCCCACCCTCAGAGACTAATGTAGCTTCAGTGTGAACCCTGATTTGCTCTGGGCACACTGTTGATCCCACTTGGAGACTGGCCATTCCAGTGTTAGCTGGAGTAGAGTTAGAAGTGGAACCTTTCTTGGGACAGGCCTTGTCTCCAGTTTGGTATCCAGGCTGATTACAGCTACGACACCAGGCCTTTTTGGGATCAAAGTTTTTACCCTTGTACCCAAAATTGGATTGTGAAGAGTCTCTGGGCCCACCCTCCTGAGCAGGTTTTTGGGGCCCTGTAGAAGACTTTACTATTTTCCCCTTTGGATGTCTCAACACTCTTCCCCTGGGGAGGCTTTGTGACCCCTTTCTTTTGGTCATCCCCTGTGGAAGTCTTGGGCACCCTACTCTTGACCCAATGGTCCGCCTTCTTTCCCAATTCTTGGGGAGAAATTGGTCCTAGGTCTACCAGATGCTGATGCAGTTTATCATTGAAACAATTACTTAACAGATGTTCTTTCACAAATAAATTGTACAGCCCATCATAATCATTTACACCACTGCCTTGAATCCAACCATCCAGTGTTTTCACTGAGTAGTCCACAAAATCAACCCAGGCCTGGCTCGAGGATTTTTGAGCCCCCCTGAACCTAATTCTATACTCCTCAGTGGAGAATCCAAAGCCCTCAATCAGGGTAGCCTTCGTGAGGTCATAGGATTCTGCATCTTTTCCAGAGAGTGTGAGGAGTCTATCCCTACACTTTCCAGTGAAAATGTCCCAAAGGAGAGCACCCCAGTGAGATCGGTTTACTTTTCTGGTTGCACAAGCCCTCTCAAAAGCTGTGAACCATTTGGTGATGTCATCACCATCTTCATATTTAGTTACAATCCCTTTAGGGATTTTCAACATGTCAGGAGAATCTCTGACCCTATTTATGTTGCTGCCACCATGGATGGGACCAAAACCCATCTCTTGTCTTTCCCTTTCTATGGCTAGGAGCGGTCTCTCTAAAGCCGATATTTTGACCATCCTGGCTAACAGTAGGTCATCTTCACTGAGGCTGTCCTCAGTGATTCCAGAGTTGCTGGACCCTCCTGTGAGAGAACCAGTATCTCTGACTATCACATTTGGGACCAGGGCTTGAGGAGCCCTGGTCTCCCTAACTAGGACTGGAGGTGGGACTTCCTCCACATCACTAGTTTCCTCCTCTGTGAGGTCATCCTCAGAGGGGTTGTTCTTGGCAAACTCTGCCAAAAGCTCCTGGAGCTGTAATTTGGTAGGGTTTGAACCAGTTCTAATCTTTTTTTATTTTGCAGAGAGACCTTAACTCTTTCATCCTAAGATTCAGGTAAGGGGTGATGTCGAGTTCCATCACATTCTCTTCTGCATTAGACATTATGTTTCTAAAAGTTGGAATACTTTTTAAGAATCTAAAACTATTTCAAGAAATTAATTCAAACTTTTAAACTCTAAAAGAAATGCTAACAGGGACTAACACAAGGCCCTAGCAGGACTATTAAAAAATTTAGAAAAATAGCTAAAATTTCAAAAATCAGTTTCTAATGACAATTTTTGGGAATTTAGTCGTGTGATCAGGTATTGGCTAAGTAGTCCAGCAAATGCAAAGTCTTGTGCCCCACCGCTGATCCACCAATGTAGGAAGTTGGCTCTGTATGCACTATTTCAAAGTAAGGAATAGTATGCACAGAGTCCAAGGGTTCCCCTTAGATGTAAGATAGTGGCAAAACTAGATAATTCTAATGCTCTATTTTGTGGTAGTGTGGTCGAGCAGTAGGCTTATCAGAGGGTAGTGTTAAGCATTTGTTGTACACATACAGGCAATAAATGAGGAACACACGCTCAGAGACAATTCCAGGCCAATAGGTTTTTGTATAGAAAAATATATTTTCTTAGTTTATTTTAAGAACCACAGGTTCAAGATTTACAAGTAATACTTCAAATGAAAGGTATCTCATGTAGGAACTTTAGGAACTTTGAATTAGCAAAATAGCATATACAGTTTTCACATAAATGACATATAGCTATTTTAAAACTAGACACAGTGCAATTTTCAACAGTT
Source organism: Pleurodeles waltl (assembly GCF_031143425.1). Lineage (NCBI taxonomy): Eukaryota > Metazoa > Chordata > Amphibia > Caudata > Salamandridae > Pleurodeles > Pleurodeles waltl. The sequence goes on from NC_090446.1 coordinate 128,002,048, forward strand.
CCTGGGGGAGGTAAGTGTTTGTTAGTTTTTGCAGGTAAGTAAACCACCTACGGGGTTCAAGTTTGGGTCCAAGGTAGCCCACCGTTGGGGGTTCAGAGCAACCCCAAAGTTACCACACCAGCAGCTCAGGGCCGGTCAGGTGTGGAGGTCAAGGTGGTGCCCAAAACGCATAGGCTTCAATGGAGAAGGGGGTGCCCCGGTTCCAGTCTGCCAGCAGGTAAGTACCCGCGTCTTCGGAGGGCAGACCATGGGGGTTTTGTAGGGCCCCGGGGGGGGGGGGGGACACCAGTCAGCACAGAAAGTACACCCTCAGCGGCACGGGGCGGCTGGGTGCAGTGTGCAAACAAGCGTCGGGTTCGCAATAGGATTCAATGGGAGACCAAGGGGTCTCTTCAGCGATGCAGGCGAGGGGGGGGGGGCTCCTCGGGGGTAGCCACCACCTGGGCAAGGGAGAGGGCCACCTGGGGGTCGCTCCTGCACTGGAGGTCGGATTCTTCAGGTCTTGGGGGCTGCGGATGCAGAGTCTTTACCAGGCGTCGGGTCTTTGAAGCAGGCAGTCGTGGTCTGGGGGAGCCTCGGGATTCCCTCTGCAGGCGTCGCTGTGGTGGCTCAGGGGGGGTCAACTCTGGCTACTCACGGTCTCGCAGTCGCCGGGGAGTCCTCCCTGTGGTGTTTGTTCTCCACAGGTCGAGCCGGGGGCGTTGGGTGCAGAGTGCAAAGTCTCACGCTTCCAGCGGGAAACGTGTGTTGTTTCAAAGTTGCTTCTTTGTTGCAAAGTTGCAGTCTTTGGGGAACAGAGCCGCTGTCCTCGGGAGTTCTTGGTCCTTCTAGATGCAGGGTAGTCCTCTGAGGCTTCAGAGGTTGCTGGACCCTGGGAACGCGTCGTTGGAGCAGTGTCTTTAGAAGTGGGGAGACAGGCCGGTAGAGGTGGGACCAAAGCAGTTGGTGTCTCTGTCTTCTCTGCAGGTTTTTCAGTTTAGCAGTCCTCTTCTTCTTAGGTTGCAGGAATCTGAGTTCCTAGGTTCTGGGGAGCCCCTAAATACTGAATTTAGGGGTGTGTTTTAGGTCTGGGGGGGTTAGTAGCCAATGGCTACTAGCCCTGAGGGTGGCTACACCCTCTTTGTGCCTCCTCCCTGAGGGGAGGGGGGCACATTCCTAATCCTATTGGGGGAATCCTCCATCTGCAAGATGGAGGATTTCTAAAAGTCAGTCACCTCAGCTCAGGACACCTTAGGGGCGGTCCTGACAGGCCAGTGACTCCTCCTTGTTTTTCTCATTATCTCCTCCGGCCTTGCCACCAAAAGTGGGGACGTGGCCGGAGGGGGCTGGCAACTCCACTAGCTGGAGTGCCCTGGGGTGCTGTAACAAAGGGGGTGAGCCTTTGAGGCTCACCACCAGGTGTTACAGTTCCTGCAGGGGGAGGTGAGAAGCACCTCCACCCAGTACAGGCTTTGTTACTAGCCACAGAGTGACAAAGGTTCTCTCCCCATGTTGCCAGCAACATGTCTGGTGTGTGGCAGGCTGCTAAAACCAGTCAGCCTACATGGGTAGTCGGTTAAGGTTTCAGGGGGCACCTCTAAGGTGCCCTCTGGGGTGTATGTTACAATAAAATGTACACTGGCATCAGTGTGCATTTATTGTGCTGAGAAGTTTGATACCAAACTTCACAGTTTTCAGTGTAGCCATTATGGTGCTGTGGAGTTTGTGCATGACAGACTCCCAGACCATATACTCTTATGGCTACCCTGCACTTAAAATGTCTGAGGTTTTGCTTAGAAACTGTAGGGGCATAGTGCTCATGCACTTATGCCCTCACCTATGGTATAGTGCACCCTGCCTTAGGGCTGTAAGGCCTGCTAGAGGGGTGACTTACCTATACCTATAGGCAGTGTGAGGCTGGCATGGCACCCTGAGGGGAGTGCCATGTCGACTTCGTCTTTTTATCCCCACTAGCACACACAAGCTGGCAAGCAGTGTGTCTGTGCTGAGTGAGGGGTCCCCAGGGTGGCATAAGACATGCTGCAGCCCTTAGAGACCTTCCCTGGCATCAGGGCCCTTGGTACCAGAGGTACCAGTTACAAGGGACTTACCTGGATGCCAGGGTGTGCCACTTGTGGAAACAAAAGTACAGGTTAGGGAAAGAACACTGGTGCTGGGGCCTGATTAGCAGGCCTCAGCACACTTTCAAATCATAACTTGGCATCAGCAAAGGCAAAAAGTCAGGGGGTAACCATGCCAAGGAGGCATTTCCTTACATTGTCCTATGCGAGGAAGAACAAGTTAAAGTGGTGGACAAGGTCCACAGCAGCACCAGCAATACACCGCCAGCGGCATGGTGCAAAACAGTGTTGGGTGAAAAGAGTCTGCAGGTTCTGACCAGGAAGCCAGTTGGGCTTAAGCAATAGTGGCGCTCAGGCCTCACGATGCTCGGGCTTCTTAGGTCAACAGAATCTGCTTCTCTGGTGCCAGGGTCTCCCCTAGATACTGAATTTAGTGGTGTTCCGGGGAGTGTAGGGTAGTAGCCTATGGGCTACTTACCCTTGGGGTCATTACACCCCCTATATAACCACTGCCTTTGGAAGTGGGCATAACCCTGTCCCAGAGTTCCTAAATCTGCCAATCTGCCAGATTCTGACATGTAGTGTCCACATCAGGCTGCTCAACTTATGGGTAGGACTGACCTGAGGGGTGGACACACCTCCCTGAATATAGATTTTCCCACTTGTCCCGGTGCCAAATGGGCCCTGGAGTGAGGGGGGTGGCATTTCCTTTGTGAGGGAAGCCAGATCCGCATACTAAGGGCTCTGGACCTCTTTGAAGCTTCCTGCCTTGGAATGTAGATTTGCAGGTCATCCTGTTGGGTGGAGGTGTGTAACACCCCTCCCAGAGTAGGTTTTGTGTTTGACTACCTGAGAGCAAACCTCTCACCCAACGTAATCAAACTTGTGTCTGATGGTGGCAGGCTGGCTTAAACTAGTCAGTGAGCCCACCAGAGGCTAGTAGGTTTTCAGGGGCAACCTCTAAGGTGCCCTCTGGGTGCATGTATTGATAAATCCAGCACTGGAATCATTGTGGACTTATCAATACTCGATGTTTGATACCAAACATTCCTATCTTCAGTGAAGCCATCATGTAGCTGGCGGACTCATATTGACCAGTGTCCGTCCAGTACATGTATTTAAGATGGCTTCCCTGTCCTCTTACTATGTCTATGACAAAGACTTAGGAGGGGCATATCTGCTCCTGCAGATACGTTCTCGTGTGTAATATAATGCACCCTGCCTTAGGGCTGTCAGCCCTGCTGTAGAGGTGACTTACTTACATTGCATGGAGTGTTAATGGACAGGGCACACAGGGATGTGTGACATGTTGTGTTTTCCCTTTTATATGCACCAAGATACGCAGCCTGCAATGGCAGCCTGGCATGTGCATGTTGAGGGGTCCTTTAGGGTGGCACACTTTGTGCTGCAGCCCTTAGGGACCCTCTTTAGCACCTTAGGCCCTGGGTACTATTTGCTATGGACTTACAGAGGGTGCGGCCGGAATCCATGTCAAAAAGAGACACTTTCCTTTGCAGGTGATCACAACTGGATCAGAATTCAAAATCAACTTGACTTTCAGTCGGCATTCACAAAGCTGCTTGAAGCCATCTTCTATAGAACTTCTGTCCATGCAGAAATCTGATGCAATATATGAGAGACAGTTAGCAACATTTGAGCCTTCTGCGTGTAAACTTAAACATGGGAGAGCTTATCTTAAACACTAATGTGTCCTGAGTATAAAATAACTCTCCATCTCACTAACAGCAAATACACATAAACACCTGCAGCCACCTGGCCAAAGCAAATTTTATTCATGGTTCAATGGTGCAGGATTGGGCTTTGTGTTACGGCAGGTGCTTGTACGACGATGTTGTCATCAGTAGCACATATTGTGTGGTTTTTTCCTGCCAAATAGCTACATACTAAAAGATTTTTAATGCTAGAATGAAATATTTGCATACACTCACCAAGATGGTGCCTAGGATCAGTATAGAAGTGGAAACACCTCACTCAACTTCTGAGAGATTTTCCCTGGCAAAATGACAACCATTGGTAGTGAAGAAACCGCTGTGGTTTTCTTTTTAAAAAGAGAAAAACAGGCATTGATGTGCTAATACTTAAAGAGTTAATTTATATTATGTGTTTTTATATTATGTGATGTACCTAGTTGACCCTTCCCTGACATACCTTGTACTGGAGAATGTTTTGGAGACATGTTGAAATGTCTGTAAAAAGCTTTGTGAGAGTCTAATACCAGTGCTGCAAAGGAACACAAATTCTAAATAATGTATCTACGTATAGATATGAAGTTGACCATGGAAGACAGATGTAGTCCCTTTCTGTTGGAATTCACAAAGTACTATTAAGCAAGGAGCAGATACATTCCATTGAAGAAAAAAATGACCCACTTTGTTTTTAAAGCCAATTGGTCAGCCTAATGGCAGTCAGTACACTCAGGGATCAGTTATCCGCTTGTCAGTGTGAATAGTGGGGTGTCTAGGCAAGAGTAGGTGAGAAAAGCAGATTAGAACAATGCTAGTGTCAAGAAAAGTAGCACATCTAGCAGTTGAGATGTCTGTTGTCACTGGCACTTACTGTATAGCTCTAGTACTGCCTTCTGGTCCAGGCATGTGAAGGAGGTGTACGGAAAACGGAGGGGTACTGAAAACATGAAAATGGTTTACTGCCCTAAGGGGCCTCGGACCACTGTTGGCAAACAAAAACTAAAAGGAAAGAAGAAGTGGAAAATAGGGAAATGGGTGATGTGGAAACTGAACAATTGAGCACATTGTCATGTTGGTTTTGTCTGTAGGTCTACTTGTATGTTAAGGATGCTTCAAATTAATGTCGATCTCAAAGTAACAGAAAGAGAAATCAGGAGGGAAGGATACTGGATGGATAAAGTCAAAACAAAAGTTTTTGGCTTAAAGAATAGGCGTGAGCTCTTAGACTGTGTTCCCCTGCCATCTTTCTTTCTGACTGTCAGCATTTTTCAGCCATTTCACTTACACACAATCTTCTTTCTTTCCACCCAAATTAAAATAATTTCTGTGCATGGTAAGTGCCTGAGCATGACTATTATGTTAGAGTGACAGTGGGGTCATTGGTAAATGCTTCTAGTGCAGTAAAAGCTAAGAGTTCTAGGGAGTCATAATATTTTGTGGTTTGTGGGAGCATACCCCTCAGGTGTCTGAAAAACAGGGTGCCCTCCTGCAGGGTCATGCTAACTAAAGTCACTTACTTCCTCAGCCATCCTCAAGTTCTGTGCCCTGCTTGGCTATCTGAGACCTCTGCATGTGAGAGCTTTTGTCACAGAGGTATAATTTCCATAGGTTTATCAGCTGGACATACAAGATTGACAAATCTTGCATTTATGGAGAGTCAAGGTGATGCAATGTTGTACCAGTAGAGATGTAGACAGGATTTTCAACTGGTACATTGAAAGTAGACAATATTAGTAGCTAGGCCTCCACTGTGATCTGTGTATTAAATGATTCTTCTATTGTTCTTTGTATCCTCTCCTTCATAAGGATTCGAGATGTTCGCCTCTTTATTGCTGATGCCCGTCCAGCCATGGCAGCTACCGGCTTTGTCTTGATGACCACCTTCCCCAACAAGGAGTTGTCTGATGAGGACCTGACCCTGAAGGAGGCAAGTCTTCTCAACGCAGTGATCGTCCAGCGACTGGTGTAACTGGCTCGGACTCTTCCCATGTCTCTGCTTGCTGTAATACCCATGCACCTCAGGCTTGTGGGGACCCTACCTTTTACCACTTCTCATTTTCTCGTCATCCTTGGCTCTTCACAGATGAATGGACTTTTATTCTCGCCTCAGTTGCTGCTCACAAGATTTTTGATTGTCAGACGTAAAAAGAATAAGCCTACAGACCCCAGCACAATTGTATTGCCCTGATATCATCATCCTGCAGCAGTTCGGGGAAGTGGTCATACTGGCTACGATTGTCCTGACAAGTTGTTCCTCTGACTGGGAAAGCCCAACTCCTTTTCAGCCTGTTCTTCATAAGAGCCTTGTGCTTCATTGTTCATTTCCTTCATGCTTATTAAATGCTGGTCATAAGGTGAATAGGCGCAGCTGCTGTGTAGATGCCTCGGGGTAGTGAAGAAGCTATCTTCATTCATGTCCTACCTCGGGCAGAAATAAATTCTAGATTCACAAGAACTGCTGCACACCCGAACTTACATTTCATGGGACGGTTATGTTGCACTTGACAACAATTTGGACTTAGTTGCACTGCCTGGAGTGGGCAAATGCTTAATTAAAGTGGAGGGTGGTTGTTGCATGATTGCTTTAAAGGTCAAGAAGGAGTAATGGATATGTGGTGTGCATCAGTGTGTGACGAAGCAGCTAATGGACTCAGGCATTGGGGTTTAGCATCAATTAATCTCAAGTCAAATTGACATTGGCCATATAGACCTGCTTCAGTTCCGCCCCCACTTCTTTAAACCCATAATGGTGGCCAGATCCGAGCCTCTGAGGACTCTTAAGGATCACACAGTAGCTATTTATATTTTCAAGAGGCACCACTGGCTCTCTTGACGGTTTCCCTGCAGAAGTACTGCCTTAGTGTATAATTCCAGAGGTCTGGGGTTTTATACCCGATGGATGTGCCTTAAGGGCCATCAGTCCTATCATTTTGGATATTATTTTGTAGCTTTATTTTTATTGAAATGACCACCGTTTTTTTGCATCCCTGTTACTGCCTTTTCACACTAAGGGCAATTTTTGAAGGGTGCCTCCCCAGTGGGTGACCATGTTCATTGTGCAGTTTGGTTATAGGTCTATCTATTATCCCAGAACTGATGGATTCCTTATTAATTTGAAGTGTTGATCCTAGGATTATCAGAAACATCGCAAGTTGAAATCTTGTAGATTTTATTTTGCTGGATTTAACCAGTTCCCCCGACTCGGTTCCCTCTCCTAGTTTATCATTCTTGGGTTATAAGAGTTTTGATTGTTACAGTAATACCCAAGAGGTCTTGGTGCTTGCTGTGATTTGGTCAGGGTTCTTTACACCTTTGAAAGTGATATGCATTAAGATTCCTAACCTCTTGGATACCAAAATTCAGAAGTAAAGTTGGGATTTCTTAACATCTTTGTGGTGCTGTTTGATTTCTAAGAAATTATACTGTCACCTGAAGGGTATGCTTGTAGGCTTCTTTACTTCTTCACCTCTGTGCGGTATTAGCAGTGTTGCGCGTGAGTATGCATATGATAGGCAGCGGGTATCATTAGTGTTTTCTTTGTGGGAGTCATCACTAGTGCGTGCTGTGGAGAAGGCATTAGTAGCATCCTGCATGTTCACTTCCACCGCTCTGTAGCAGATGGAGTACCTTGATATTATGTCCACGACTTTTACTAGTTTTCAGGAACTACTCCACATGGTACTTATGTGCTGGTTTTCAGGAATGGACAGAGGCTTACGGCCACGAACAGATTGTATAAGGAGTTGAGGCAATGCGAGCGGTCTCTCACACACACTAATGAGTTTTAGCTACACGAGCAAGCAAGCTGTATGATCTGACTTTGATACCGGGGAAGACATGAGGATCCTTGATTAAATGGGAACAGTATGCATGAGTCCCATGTTTGAATGTTTTTTTTGTTATGGCAAAACAATTCAAAGATGATGAGTGCGCATGCCTATGTCGCAATCTCGGATTTGTTTTCCATAAAGCATAAAAAAGCAATTTGAAAATTGCTCCCATAGCACCTACATGCATGCACTTTCACTGGGCTATATTTGAATAATTTAAGTACGAAAGTAAAACAGAAATTTCCAAGATAGCCTACTCTTTGTGCATGCATGAGGGGTTCTCTTGGATTAGTTGACATACTTTATTGTTGGTTTACTGTTCCAATATGGCTGCCTTGGAACAGTTTTTTGAGGGGAAAAAAAGTATGCTGTTTACATCAAGACAAGTCAGCAGTTTTTTAAGGCAGGGAGGTGCTGGATACGTGCAAAAAGGTGTATTTTTATATATATATATATATATATATATATATATATATATATATATATATATATATATATATATGAATTCTTTGTGAATGGCTGTATATGCACAACCAAATGCTTTCACTCACACAAAGTGGAGTCCGTTATTGAAGTGAGCTAATGCATTGCCCGATGCTGTGATGGACCGAGCAAAGAGTGACTGACAATTTAACTGACGAATCCATGTAGACTGCTGACCAAAAACCAGTCTGCCTATCTTTACTAACTATCCTATCTATTTTATCTGTGTCTGAATACTTCTAACAGATATTTTATTTTGCCTTGTGAGCCTTCCCAGGTGCCAGACTAGATCCAGTAAACTCTTGCATGCTGTCAGGAGGTGCCATCAGTCTCTGTCACGACTCATTACGTCTCAGGACATAACGACACAGTAGTATGCAGGCCTCACACCACACGCTGACTTCAATTTCTTTTTTCTTTCCCACTCCTGGAGCCTCATCGCTATAGCTCCGTTTCCACTGATTTTGGTTTTCACTATTTGACAATGTGCAGAAGTGTTCCCCTGAAAATAAAATGCGACCCAAGCTGTGCTGGATGTATTTCAAAACAGATGTTGGTCATGGGCCTGCCCCATGCTTTGGACCAAGCATGACTAGGTCTTGTGACAAATACTTCCCGATACATCCAGAGGTCATTGTAGAGTACAAATTTAAACACTACGTTGCCAAGTACAAGAAACTGGGTCAGTTCCTCTCTCAGTTCTGGGGTTGCTGCCAGTCCTGTTCTCCATCTTCAGGAAAGTTCAAACTATAGTCCAAGGACAAGTAAAAGAGAAAGCACAAGAAAAGATGCAAGCATAGCTTTTGTTGTCCAGGTTCTCCCACTCCAGGTAGATTTCTCATAATTGACATTCAAGGAGCTTCAGTCCAGCTTCAAACATCATCTGTGATCAGATGAAGCATCTGCAGCCAGTGTACCCAAAGTTCCTTGGCCAGAATTGATTCTGCATCAAATCGCAGCTTTTATAGAGGCCAATTCTTTGATGGATCTGGATCCCTCTGGCACATGCCCCTCCACCTTAAATGTTTCAGGGCCTCCTGTCACACTTTAGGTGATGGGATCTCCATGGTGCAGAAGACTGACCACGTCCCCTTCCACACTAAGTCGGCTCACTTGAACTTCAGTGCCAGTGAGCAACTCAACTCCATAGTCGTAGGCTTTGTTGTTTCTTCCTTCATCTGTGCCACCCTTACCGTCCAGTACCACTGAATCAGGAGCCAACTTGTGCCTCATTGCACCATCAACAAAGCCCAACCTCAAGTTGAAGAAGGCTGTCCTTCAGTCCCCTTGCCTTGGTGGTATTATGGATGGAGGCTCTTTTTATCTCAAACTGTGATGCTGTTTAAGGCCTTAAATATGTTACGCATATTGAAGACACTTAGGAAGAAGCAGATCACTTTTTCCTTCCTCATCACACTGATGCTTGCTTATATCTTGATTTTCAAAAGGCTAGTGGTTTGGATTCCTCACCAGAAACTTGAATGGATTTGCTTTTAGGGTCCCCAACCAAAATGAAGTCCTTTTGTGCTGGTGGTTTGTAGGGCTGCAGATGCATGAGACTTGCAGCTGTCCAAAGTAGAGACTATTGCTAACTTCCTAACTCTAATTTTGCAGCCTGGGCCTTCTTCAACTTCAACAATCTTGCTGCTTTTAATTAATTCTTCACTGAGTATATCGTGACAGCTTTTTCTAACCCTGCTTGATACCACCAATGAGCTGCTGTGTTGCATGACACAGACCTGCACAGGTGATCTGACACTCCTGACCAGCATCCTTCACCTGAAAGCCTTACAGTTTAGGCTTCCACAAGCAGAGTTATCCGAAACTCACCTCCTGCAGCCCCATCAGACAGAGAATCAAGTAGAATAGATGCTATAGTCATGAAGGTCTTCATCGAACAACCTAGCGCTTCACTCTTTAAATGCGTTTTATGTCTGGGGCTGCTACACTAGTGCACTTACAAACATAGTTTGTGAAGTTTCACCTGTGTTGCCTAAAGACTTAAGACGTTCCTTCTAGCAGACAGTGCAAGTTGACCAAGACACTGCAAAATGTTTTATGGTCTTCCCTGGATACCATGGATTCCTTTGCTTATGCTGTAGATTTCAATCTGGTCCACAGGTGCCACTCTTGGGTGCTTTCCTCCAGGGAAGTCCAAGCCACATATATGGACCTGTCCTTTAATGCCCCAGTCTGTTTGGCAAGAAACTGTATGCATCTCTTGAACACTGTAAGGACAGCAGGGCTGTGGCTCATTCCATGAAGTAACATTCTCCTGCTCGCCAGTACCATTAGACTTCAGAGCATACTTGAAGGGGCCTTGTCTATAGCCAGATATGTGAGGGACTGGTGTGCCCGTAGGCAAAGCAGCCAATTAAAGCCTTTTTTGTGACTCTAGGGGCAGGGAGGGAAATAATGTAGAGGCCAAGGTCCCCTGCAGCAGCTGCAGTCCTCTGCCAACACCATCACCAAACCACTTCACGTCTAACAACCACTTGGAGACAGTATGCGACTGGGTCAAGCCTCCCCTCAACCCAATGGTGCTCTATTTCATCAGTCAGTGGGTACTTCAAATTGTGTAACATGGTCATACTTTTCCCTTTCTTGACACCCCTTCACATTCCTCAAGTTTCTCCTCAACAAGGAGGTGATCAAAATCATACCTAAGATAAGAGGGTAGCGACTTACTACTCCATATACTTTTTGGTTCCTTATGAGGACAGCGGCCTGAGACCAATTTTAGATCTGAGGATGATTAACACATTCCTCAAAACAGGAGAATTTCAGATTGATAACAGCAGCTGAGGTTCTGCTGGCATCAGACCCCAAAGGCTGGATGATGTCTCTGGGCTTGTAAGATGTGTATTTACATGTGCAAATCTTGATCTCCCAAAGGATGTATCTTCGCTTTATAGTGAGGGTCACTCTCCTGCTGGATAGTGGCCCTTTTGATCTTTCTGAAAGTCTGGTCTGTGATCATGACCAGTTTTTGCAGGTCCTGGGTAACCTGTATTCTTTAACAGCCAGTTGTCAAGGTACAAGTCTTGGCTCGCTTTGGCTGGTTTTGGAGTGCATACAAACAAAGGTATCATTGATGCCTACCCTGGATTTTTCCAGCAACAAGCGCAAGTCCCATTTCATCCCACCTGGGAGGCTATCCTTTATTGGGGTTGTTCTGGAAATAGTCGCTCTGAAGACTTTTCCACCACCACACAACCCGGGTCATTTTAGATTTAATAGGTTTGTCCTCCTTGAGATCTCCTGCATTTACTCTAGTGTTTGTATAGGGAATAGGATGGATTAATTGAAGTGAATTAGTAAAAGGAAGAGTGGAGATGCTATTGGTAGTCGTGCGCCTGTTGCATGAATTCAGCCACATTTTTCATTGAAAAGGCATTTTTTGATTAGCATATAATATTCTCCACATAGACAGATCTACACCAGATTTGGCACTTGTTTGGCATATGAAGCTAAAGTTCGGCCTGCAGATTTTTTGGGATGTCCCTTCCAGAATTAAATAAAAACAAAAAAGTTAAAGGGGAGCTGGTAAGTTTATAAAAATAAAATAAAAAAGTAGTACATTTTTGGCTCCAAGGACATTTTGTGTACCGCTACAGCAGAAATCAGCTGATAACTAACCCCAAACCTGGCAGAACGTTACCTAGAAAGCATGCTTTTTGTGGTTTGGTGTAATTCCATTAATAAGTTCTTTAGATATTAGCGTTTGAAGAAGGTGCTGAGTGGCTTATAAATGTTGACACGTGTGTATACATTGTAATTGAATCACAGTTGAATTTTTGGAGGAGTGTGATTTGCTAAATAGGATAACAAAATGTATTCCGCCACATAGAACATCACATTAAAATCGAGAATTTTAGTATTGTGGTGGAAAAAGTCCACACCTAAGGGGGGGGAGGCACTAAGAGGATTGCCTGATCTGGGGAGTGGTAGGGGGGCACTTGGAAGTATAGAAAATAGAAGTAATAAAACCAGACTGTAATAACTGTGCTTTGGTAAAATCATGATTGGGTGTTCCATTTTGTACTTGTAAAAGGGGGCCATTTCATAAAAATAAATTCATGCTGTAATGAAAAACCAAAGTAAAAATCGAGTGCTCGGCTTGGGTGAAGAACCTGGTAAGGTGAACAAGTATGTGATAGCACTGCCTTCTGCAGGCGGGCACTGAGGCCAACCCCCATAGCACCTGGTTGGATGCCTTGCACACTCCAAAAATGGGTAAATGGCAGGTGAAATTTGAGTATTGTAAAATAAATTCAGGAATTCAATTTGAAAGATAGTTATAGGTTAGTTATGTTTCAGCAAACACAAAACTCACTCCTTTGCCAATCTTTCGCTATCAATTCACAGAAGGGGTATGAGTTATGGGGAACATTGCATACCATGACAGGCTAACTTTAGACGCTTTTAAGGGTCGAGCGCACAAAGTGCTCTGTCCCTGTTATCTCTATGGGCTTGTAACCAAGCCCATCACTTTGGTTGGTTTGTGGGCTTGCCTTTTAAAATGTGCTTGATTTGATTAGTGAAAGGCATGCATACGTCATGCCTTTTCCGGTGTTTAGCCCTCCTCGAGCGCACCAACCTGCTACTGAAAACATATGAGGCTCAATGTTTTCGGTATGGTTTCTGGACTACTTTTCCTCTTTGTTTCGTGGGTAGCGTGATCACGCTGGGCAGTAATCAAGCGCTTTGCATGACATCAGTCCTCTTACATAGATAATTGCACATTTGCTGATACATTTCACTGCAAGCAAACTTATGTTTCCTTTGTGTGTTTGCTCGTGGCCGTCGGCTCACTTATGTGAAACTGTTTATCTTTTCATTTTCAGTTTGTGGCAAAAAAAGTCTGGTTAGGTGTTTACAGCGCTAATAGCTCTAACTCAAGCAAACGTGAGGCCCATTGCATTGCAAATGCTTTTTCAGTGTTGTTTTCTCCTACCCGTAGATAACCTATTACTGTTTTCTTTATTGAATAAATATGTTTCATGTACATTTCTATGAAGAAAAACATAAGCTGCAGAGCTGTCTCAATAGCCAAATTTAAAAGGACTGCCTCTGAAACTGATAGTTGGCCAAAACCCAGTGGCCATTAAAAAGGAGGACTCCTGATTATTGGCAGAAAGTTGGAACCACGCAATCATTAAAACTGAGGACTTATTGGTTGAAACAGGTAAGAACTCTAAGATCACCAAGCTTTGTGGGTCCTGATTCTTAATGGATTTCACTGAGACCAAATTGCACTGATAGCACAAACACATGCAATGGATGCCCTACTTCGTTGGTTGGCCTTCCGGCATTAACATGAGCTGCGCGATTTACATTGTTTGAAATTACTGACCTGTTTCATGTATGAGAGAGAAAACAGGGAATCCAAAGTAAAGTCATTTGGCCCATCAATCAGGATGTGCAATTTACATTTGCAGAGTTTGTTTTTCACACCTATTTAACATTCGCAATGCAAAACATTTTTGTATTGGGCACAGGAAACTGAAGGAACGGGCAGTGCAGTGTCTGAAATCAGTAAATTATCTTGTTTTGGACAGGGAAATGCACCATCTTACATTAGTATGTAATTAGTGGCGTTTTGTTAATTGTCGGTGCTGAGTGTAGACTACCAGCAACCTCTGAGATGTCCATTATTTCACATCTGCCAACATGTAGGAACATTAACTTTGAGATTTGGAGAGGTACGGGCGAGGTGGAATTAATTTCATTTTTAACTTGCAGTTTTAAGCAGCAGGAGCTAAAGTGTGTGTGTGTATATATATATATACAGGGAGTGCAGAATTATTAGGCAAGTTGTATTTTTGAGGATTAATTTTATTATTGAACAACAACCATGTTCTCAATGAACCCAAAAAACTCATTAATATCAAAGCTGAATATTTTTGGAAGTAGTTTTTAGTTTGTTTTTAGTTTTAGCTATGTTAGGGGGATATCTGTGTGTGCAGGTGACTATTACAGTGCATAATTATTAGGCAACTTAACAAAAAAAAATATATACCCATTTCAATTATTTATTATTAGCAGTGAAACCAATATTAACATCTCAACATTCACAAATATACATTTCTGACATTCAAAAACAAAACAAAAACAAATCAGTGCCCAATATAGCCACCTTTCTTTGCAAGGACACTCAAAAGCTTGCCATCCATGGATTCTGTCAGTGTTTTGATCTGTTCACCATCAACATTGCGTGCAGCAGCAACCACAGCCTCCCAGACACTGTTCAGAGAGGTGTACTGTTTTCCCTCCTTGTAAATCTCACATTTGATGATGGACCACAGGTTCTCAATGGGGTTCAGATCAGGTGAACAAGGAGGCCATGTCATTAGATTTCCTTCTTTTATACCCTTTCTTGCCAGCCACGCTGTGGAGTACTTGGACGCGTGTGATGGAGCATTGTCCTGCATGAAAATCATGTTTTTCTTGAAGGATGCAGACTTCTTCCTGTACCACTGCTTGAAGAAGGTGTCTTCCAGGAACTGGCAGTAGGACTGGGAGTTGAGCTTGACCCCATCCTCAACCCGAAAAGGCCCCACAAGCTCATCTTTGATGATACCAGCCCAAACCAGTACTCCACCTCCACCTTGCAGGCGTCTGAGTCGGACTGGAGCTCTCTGCCCTTTACCAATCCAGCCACGGGCCCATCCATCTGGCCCATCAAGACTCACTCTCATTTCATCAGTCCATAAAACCTTAGAAAAATCAGTCTTGAGATATTTCTTGGCCCAGTCTTGACGTTTCAGCTTGTGTGTCTTGTTCAGTGGTGGTCGTCTTTCAGCCTTTCTTACCTTGGCCATGTCTCTGAGTATTGCACACCTTGTGCTTTTGGGCACTCCAGTGATGTTGCAGCTCTGAAATATGGCCAAACTGGTGGCAAGTGGCATCGTGGCAGCTGCACGCTTGACTTTTCTCAGTTCATGGGCAGTTATTTTGCGCCTTGGTTTTTCCACACGCTTCTTGCGACCCTGTTGACTATTTTGAATGAAACGCTTGATTGTTCGATGATCACGCTTCAGAAGCTTTGCAATTTTAAGAGTGCTGCATCCCTCTGCAAGATATCTCACTATTTTTGATTTTTCTGAGCCTGTCAAGTCCTTCTTTTGACCCATTTTGCCAAAGGAAAGGAAGTTGCCTACTAATTATGCACACCTGATATAGGGTGTTGATGTCATTAGACCACACCCCTTCTCATTACAGATCTGCACATCACCTAATATGCTTAATTGGTAGTAGGCTTTTGAGCCTATACAGCTTGGAGTAAGACAACATGCATAAAGAGGATGATGTGGTCAAAATACTCATTTGCCTAATAATTCTGCACTCCCTGTATATATATATATATATATATATATATATATATATATATATATATATATATATATGTTCGATGGCATGTGTAGCTGCAGCTACACATGCTGTGCACATCCCGCCATCTGGTGTTGGGCTCGGAGTGTTACAAGTTGTTTTTCTTCGAAGAAGTCTTTTCGAGTCACGAGACCGAGGGACTCCTCCCATTTCGACTCCATTGCGCATGGGTGTCGACTCCATCTTAGATTGTTTTTTTTCCGCCATCGGGTTCGGACGTGTTCCTTTTCGCTCCGTGTTTCGGGTCGGAAAGTTAGTTAGAATCTCGGAAAAAACTTCGGTATTGTTTGCGTTCGGTATCGGGTTAGTTACAACAGATCAACACCGAATTTTGAAGAGCTCCGGTGGCCCTTCGGGGTTTTTTTCGATTCCCCGTCGGGGCCTGGTCGGCCCGGCCACGTGTGACTTCAAGGCTGATGGAACGGACCCCATTCTGCTTCTGTCCAAAATGCCATAACCAGTATCCGTTTATGGATCAGCATCTGGTCTGTAACTTGTGCTTGTCTCCAGAGCACAAGGAAGATACTTGTGAAGCCTGTCTAGCGTTTCGGTCGAGGAAGACATTAAGAGACCGAAGAGCCAGAAGACAGCAGATGGCGTCGACGCCGACAGGACAAGAGCGTTTCGAGGAGGAAGAAGAAGCTTTCTCCATCCACGAGTCGGACTCGGAAGAGTTCGAGGCCGAAGAAATGCCGAAAACCGTGAGTAAGACGTCGAAACATAAGACTCACAAGAAGACCACAAAAGCCCAGGGGACGCCACCGCCAACAGGCCATGGCTTAACCCAAAAAATAGGTGACCGATCCAAGGCACCGAAAAAGGGCATGCTTGTGTCGAAGTCATCCGACTCCGGTCGAGATACCGCCACACAGCAATCTCGGACCCGAGACATCGGCTCCGAGAAATTTCGGCACCGGGACAGCGGCACCGAAGAAGTTCGGCACCGAGACACCACCACGCCGAAAGTAAAAAAGGTTTCTTCGGAGCCTAAAAAGACATCCGAAAAAGTTTCGGTTCTGAAACATCCATCCTCGGAGCCGAAAACAGGTTCCTATACAGAGGAACAAGGATTGTCCTCCCAAATGCAAATGCATAAATTCAGAGAGGAACTTGAAGCAGTAGAGCCAGACTATACTCAAAGAAGGCTCCACATTCAAGAAGACACAGGGAAGATAACCACTTTTCCCCCAATTAAAATAAAAAGAAGACTTGCCTTTCAAGAAAAGGACAAGCAGCCACAGGCAAAGGTAGCAAGAAAAACAACTCCACCACCGTCTCCACCACCATCAATGCACACATCACCAGTAACAACTCCTCCACTGATGCACTCCCCGACTCATACTACAATGAGTCAAGATGATCCCGATGCATGGGACCTTTACGATGCTCCAGTATCGGACAACAGCCCAGACTCGTACCCTGCGTGGCCATCACCACCTGAGGACAGTATATCTTATACACAGGTGGTCGCAAGGGCAGCTGCTTTCCATAACGTCACCTTGCATTCCGAACCAATTGAGGATGATTTTTTGTTTAACACGCTATCCTCCACTCATAGCCAATACCAAAGCTTACCTATGCTCCCGGGAATGCTAAAACATTCAAAACAAATCTTTCAGGATCCTGTTAAAGGCCGAGCCATAACTCCAAGGGTGGAGAAAAAGTACAAGCCACCGCCAACAGATCCAGTTTATATTACAACACAGTTAACACCAGACTCAGTAGTTGTCGGGGCAGCTCGTAAGAGAGCGAACTCTCATACCTCGGGGGACGCACCACCTCCAGACAAGGAGAGTCGCAAATTTGATGCTGCGGGCAAAAGGGTTGCAGCACAAGCAGCAAACCAATGGTGCATTGCCAATTCACAAGCACTTTTGGCAAGATACGATAGAGCTCACTGGGATGAGATGCAACATTTCATAGAACACTTACCCAAAGAGTTCCAGAAAAGAGCACAACAAGTGGTGGAAGAAGGAAAAAGTATCTCTAATAATCAGATACGGTCTTCAATCGATGCAGCAGATACGGCTGCAAGGACAGTAAATACTGCAATAACAATAAGAAGGCACGCATGGCTGCGTACGTCAGGATTCAAGCCGGAACTTCAACAAGCCGTGCTAAATATGCCATTTAATGAACAGCAGTTGTTTGGGCCGGAAGTCGACACTGCTATTGATAAACTCAAGAAAGACACTGATACAGCCAAAGCCATGGGCGCACTCTACTCCCCGCAGAGCAGAGGCACATTTCGCAAAACACCTTTTAGGGGAGGGTTTCGAGGGCAACCTACAGAAACCACATCATAAACAAGGCCCACTTACCAAAGCCAATATCAGCTGGGAGGTTTTCGGGGGCAATATAGAGGGGGACAATTCCAGAAAAATAGAGGAAAGTTCCAAAGCCCCAAAACTCCTCAAAATAAGCAGTGACTTACAAGTCACACATCCCCATCACATAACACCTGTGGGGGGGAGACTAAGCCAATTTTACAAACATTGGGAGGAGATAACAACAGATACTTGGGTACTGGCAATTATCCAGCATGGTTATTGCATAGAATTTCTCAAATTCCCTCCAAAAGTCCCACCGAAAACACACAATATGTCAAAACAACATATAGATCTTCTAGGATTAGAAGTTCAAGCATTGCTACAAAAAGAAGCAATAGAATTAGTACCAAAACAACAATTAAACACAGGAGTTTACTCACTGTACTTTTTAATACCCAAAAAAGACATAAGTCTAAGACCTATACTAGATCTCAGAACATTAAATACATACATCAAATCAGACCACTTTCACATGGTTACATTACAAGACGTAATCCCACTGCTCAAACAACAAGACTACATGACAACACTGGATCTAAAGGATGCATATTTCCATATACCAATACATCCTTCACACAGAAAGTACCTAAGGTTTGTATTCCAAGGGATACATTACCAATTCAAAGTGTTGCCATTCGGAATAACAACTGCGCCAAGAGTTTTTACAAAATGCCTGGCAGTAGTAGCTGCACATATCAGAAGGCAGCAAATACATGTGTTCCCGTACCTAGACGATTGGTTAATCAAAACCAACACGCAAATACAGTGTTCACAACACACAAAATATGTCATAGAAACCCTACACAAACTAGGTTTCTCCATCAACTAACCAAAGTCACACCTTCTGCCGTGTCAAACACAGCAATACCTAGGGGCGACAATCAACACAGCAAAAGGGATTGCCACTCCAAGTCCACAAAGAGTTCAAACATTTCACAATGTAATACAAGCCATGTATCCAAAACAAAAGATACAGGTCAAAATGGTAATGAAACTGCTAGGCATGATGTCTTCATGCATAGCCATTGTCCCAAATGCAAGGCTGCACATGCGGCCCTTACAACAGTGCCTAGCATCACAATGGTCACAAGCACAGGGTCAACTTCTAGATCTGGTGTTGATAGACCACCAAACATACATCTCGCTTCAATGGTGGAACAGTATAAATTTAAACCAAGGGTGGCCTTTTCAAGACCCAGTGCCACAATACGTGATAACGACAGATGCTTCCATGACAGGGTGGGGGGCACACCTCAATCAACACAGCATCCAAGGACAATGGGACATACAGCAAAGACGGTTTCACATAAACCACTTAGAACTGTTAGCAGTATTTCTAGCGCTAAAAGCATTTCAACCCATAATAACCCACAAATACATTCTTGTCAAAACAGACAACATGACAACAATGTATTACCTAAACAAACAGGGAGGGACACACTCGACACAGTTGTGCCTCCTCACACAAAAAATATGGCATTGGGCGATTCACAACCACATTCGCCTAATAGCACAATTCATTCCAGGAATTCAGAACCAGTTAGCAGACAATCTCTCTCGGGATCACTAACAGATCCACGAATGGGAGATTCATCCCCAAATACTAAACTCTTAATTCCAGATTTGGGGAACACCACAAATAGATCTATTTGCAACAAAAGAAAACGCTAAATGCCGATACTTCGCATCCAGGTACCCACAAGATCAGTCTCAGGGCAATGCGTTATGGATGAGCTGGTCAGGGATATTTGCTTACGCTTTTCCCCCTCTCCCACTCCTTCCATATCTAGTAAACAAATTGAGTCAAAACAAACTCAAACTCATACTAATAGCACCAACATGGGCAAGACAACCTTGGTACACAACACTACTAGACCTCTCAGTAGTGTCTCATGTCAAACTGCCAAACAGACCAGATCTGTTAACACAACACAAACAACAGATCAGACATCCAAATCCAGCATTGCTGAATCTAACAATTTGGCTCCTGAAATCCTAGAATTCAGACACTTAGACCTCACACAAGAATGTATGGAGGTCATAAGGCAAGCTAGAAAACCTACCACTAGACACTGCTATGCAAATAAGTGGAAAAGATTTGTTTATTACTGCCATAATAATCAAATTCAACCCTTACACGCTTCTACCAAAGATATAGTAGGATACTTACTACATTTGCAAAAGTCAAAGCTAGCTTTCTCTTCCATAAAGATACATCTTACCGCAATTTCAGCTTACCTGCAAATTACGCATTCAACATCATTATTTAGGATACCAGTCATAAAAGCGTTCATGGAAGGCCTAAAGAGAATTATACCACCAAGAACATCACCAGTTCCTTCATGGAACCTCAACATTGTCTTAACACGACTCATGGGTCCACCTTTTGAGCCCATGCACTCTTGTGAAATGCAATACTTAACATGGAAAGTTGCATTTTTAATTGCCATCACATCTCTAAGAAGAGTGAGTGAAATTCAAGCATTTACCATACAAGAACCATTTATTCAAATACACAAAAATAAAGTAGTTCTACGGACAAATCCTAAATTTTTACCAAAAGTTATCTCACCGTTCCACTTGAATCAAACGGTAGAATTACCAGTGTTCTTCCCACAGCCAGATTCTGTAGCTGAAAGAGCACTACATACATTAGACATCAAAAGAGCACTAATGTGCTACATTGACAGAACAAAACTAATTAGAAAAACAAAACAACTATTTATTGCCTTTCAAAAACCTCATACAGGAAATCCAATTTCAAAACAAGGCATTGCTAGATGGATAGTTAAGTGCATTCAAACCTGCTATCTTAAATCTAAAAGAGAGCTGCCTATTACACCAAAGGCACACTCAACCAGAAAGAAAGGTGCTACCATGGCCTTTCTAGGAAATATTCCTATGAACGAAATATGTAAGGCAGCAACATGGTCTACGCCTCATACATTTATGAAGCACTACTGTGTAGATGTGTTAACTGCACAACAGGCAACAGTAGGTCAAGCTGTACTAAGAACATTATTTCAAACTACTTCAACTCCTACAGGCTGAACCACCGCTTTTGGGGAGATAACTGCTTACTAGTCTATGCACAGCATGTATATCTGCAGCTACACATGCCATCGAACGGAAAATGTCACTTACCCAGTGTACATCTGTTCGTGGCATTAGTCGCTGCAGATTCACATGCGCCTCCCCGGGAGCCTGTAGCCGTTTAGAAGTAGATCTTGAACATTTGTACATTTGTAAATATATTACTTTAAAATTCATTATATACATACGTATTCACTCCATTGCATGGGCACTATTACTAGCATACACAACTCCTACCTCACCCTCTGCGGGGAAAACAATCTAAGATGGAGTCGACGCCCATGCGCAATGGAGTCGAAATGGGAGGAGTCCCTCGGTCTCGTGACTCGAAAAGACTTCTTCGAAGAAAAACAACTTGTAACACTCCGAGCCCAACACCAGATGGCGGGATGTGCACAGCATGTGAATCTGCAGCGACTAATGCCACTAACAGATGTACACTGGGTAAGTGACATTTTCCATATATATATATATATATATATATATATATATATATATGTTCGATGGCATGTGCACTGTTCCTGCCATCTAGTGTTGGGCTCGGAGTGTTACAAGTTGTTTTTCTTCTAAGAAGTCTTTTCGAGTCACGGGACCGAGTGACTCCTCCCTTTCGGCTCCATTGCACATGGGCGTCGACTCCATCTTAGATTGTTTTCTTTCCGCCATCGGGTTCGGACGTGTTCCTCTTCGCTCCGTATTTCGAATCAGGAAACTTAGAAAAGAATCGAAAATTTGTCGGTATTGTTCATGTTCGGTACCGGGTTAGCTTTATTGTATCGGCACAGACATCAAGACCGCTTCGGCGGCCCTTCGGGGCTTCCGCACTTCACCAAGGCCTGGTCAGCCCGACCACACCCGTCGTCGAACACTAATGGACCGGATCCCCTTCCATTTCTATCCTAAGTGTCACGCAAAGTATCCTTATACAGACCAGCACCGGGTGTGTAACCTGTGTTTGTCGCCCGAACACAGAGAGGATACTTGTGAAGCTTGCCAAGCGTTTCAATCCAAGAAGACCTTAAGGGATCGACGCGCAAGACGACTACAAATGGCGTTGAAGCCGAAACATCTCGTCGTCGTCGTCGAAGAAGAAGAGATGAGAATTTCCATCCAAGAATCGGACTCAGATGAATCAGACGGTGATCCACCTTCGACGGCACGGCAAACAGTGAGTACACCTGCCCCGTCCCACACCCAAGGTCACACCAAAAAAGCCAAGGCCACGGGGACGCCACTGCCAGAAGGCCATGGCTCAATCCACAGAAAAGAAGGTGACCAAGTAACATAGGCACCGAAAAAGGCCAAAGATTTGCCGAAGACTTCCGACTCCGGTCGAGATTCCGGCACCGAAAAAAGTCTGCATCGAGTAATCGAGTCGGCCAAGCCATGAAAGAGCTTATCGGAACCGAAAAAGACATTGTATGTGGGAATTTCGGTACCGAAAAAACTGGCTTCGGAGCCGAAACGTTCTTCCTACACAGAAGAGCAAGGGCTTTCTCTGCAGCTCAAAGAAAGACACAGATTTGAGCAGGAACTGGATTTGGAAGAACATGACCAAACACAGCAAAGGTTACAAATCCAGAAGGACACGGGGAAGATACAAACCATCCCTCCACTTAAATCAAAAAGGAAACTGGCTTTTCAAGAGACAGAGATGCAGCCAAAAGCCAAAGTGGTTAGAAAAAAGTCACCACCACCACATTTCTCACCACAAACATCCCCACTGCAATCACCACAATTGTCACCAGTGGGTACAACGATCGCGCAGTCACCCACACACACTGGGATGACTCAAGGTGATGCGGATCCCTGGGATCTATATGACCTACCTGTATCGGACAACAGTCCAGAGTCTTAGCCAGAGCAGCTGCGTTCCATAACATAACAATGCACTCAGAACCGGTGGAGGATGACTTCCTGTTCAACACTCTGGCAACCGCGCATGCTTCCTACCAGAGTTTGCCAATGTTACTGGGCATGCTAAAACACGCACAACAGGTCTTCCAAGAACCCGTAAAAGGGAGAGCTATCACGCCAAGGGTCGAAAAGAAATATAAATCGCCCCCGTCAGACCCGGTGTTTATTACTCAACAGCTCCCTCCAGACTCAGTGGTTGTGGGGGCTGCAAGAAAAAGGGCTAATTCACAATCATCAGGGGATGCGCCACCCCCTGATAAGGAGGGTAGAAAATTCAACGCGGCGGGGAAACGAGTGGCATCGCAAGCAGCCAATCAGTGGCGAATCGCCAACTCACAAGCCCTACTTGCCCGCTATAACAGGGCGCACTGGGACGAAATGCAAGACATCATCCAGCATTTGCCCAAGGAACACCAAAAACGTGCCCAACAAGTGGTCGAAGAGGGACAGGCCATATCAAATAACCAAATCTGGTCTGCCCTAGACTCTGCTGATACAGCAGCATGGACTTTTAACACAGCAGTGACTATTCAAAGGCATGCATGGCTGCGAAGTTCTGGATTTAAGCCAGAAATACAACAGGCGGTATTGAATATACCGTTTAATCAACAGCAGTTGTTTGGGCCGGAAGTGGATACCGCGATCGAGAAAATTAAAAAAGATACGGACACGGCCAAAGCCATGGCGCGCTCTACTCCTCACAATACAGAGGAACATTTAGGAAACCACAGTTTAGGGGGGTGTTCAGACAACAGCAATCAGAACCATCCACCTCCCAAACTAAACCCACCTACCAATCTCAGTACCAGAGAGGGGGGTTTCGTGGTTCCTACAGAGGACAATTCCCAAGAGGAAAATTCCAGCCCTCCAAACCAAGCCCTAGCAAACAGTGACTTCAATGTCACATTTCCCCAACACTTTTCGCCGGTGGGGGGAGGCTAACCAAATACAACCACAATTGGACACACATTACCACAGACACGTGGGTCCTATCAATTATCCAACATGGTTATTGCATAGAGTTCACAATATTCCCTCCAGATGTTCTACCAAAACCGAACAAATTGTCTCCACAACACTTAGACTTACTACAAATAGAAGTCCAAGCACTGCTACAAAAACAAGCCATAGAGATAGTGCCCTATCACCAAAAAGGGACAGGCGTTTACTCCCTGTATTTCCTTATCCCCAAAAAAAGACAAAACGTTAAGGCCTATCTTAGATCTCAGAACACTGAATCTATTCATCAAATCAGATCATTTCCACATGGTGACACTTCAGGACGTAGTTCCCTTACTAAAACAAGGGGAATACATGACAACACTAGATCTCAAGGATGCGTATTTTCACATACCCACCCATCCATCCATCTCACAGGAAATACCTCCAGTTTGTAATACAAGGCAAACATTACCAATTCAAAGTGTTGCCGTTCGGAATAACAACAGCCCCCAGGGTATTTACAAAATGCCTAGCTGTAGTAGCAGCTCATATAAGAAGACATCACATGCACGTATTCCCATATCTGGACAATTGGCTAATAAAAGCCAACACTCAACAACAATGTCATGTTCACACGCAATACGTAATAGATACTCTACACAAACTAGGGTTTTCTATCAGTTACCAAAAATCTCATTTACAGCCATCTCAAATACAACAATATTTGGGAGCAACACACAAACAGCAACTGCCACACCAAGTCCACAAAGGGTCCAGTTGTTTCAAAATATAAAATCAAACATTCAACCAAACCAACAATACACAGTCAGGTTTGTGATGAAACTATTAGGCATGATGTCCTCATGCATAGCTATTGTCCCAAATGCAAGGCTACACATGCGGCCCTTACAACAGTGCCTAGCAAAACAATGGACGCAAGCACAGGGTCAATTCCAAGATCTAGTGTTGATAGACCGCCAAACACACTCTTCGCCTCAAGGGTGGAACCAGGTAAATTTAAACAAAGGGCGGCCTTTCCAATACCCAGTGCCTCAAGTCATTCTCACAACAGACGCATCCATGATTGGGTGGGGAGCACACCTCAACAATCACAGCATACAAGGTCAGTGGGACAATCAGCAAAAACAAATGCACATAAATCACCTAGAACTGTTAGCAGTCTTTCTAGCAATAAAGGCCTTTCAGCCCCTTCTAGCCCTCTATATGACAATGTATTACCTAAACAAACTGGGGGACACACTCGTCACAGCTGTGTCTCTTGGCACAAAAAATTTGGCATTGGGCAATTCACAACAACATTCGCCTAATAGCACAATATATACCAGGCATTCACAATCAGTTAGCCGACAATCTCAGTCAAGATCACCAACAAACTTAAGAGTGGGAAATACATCCCCAGATCTTACAATATCACTTCCACCACTGGGGGGGGACACCAAACATAGATCTGTTTGCTACAAAAGAAAACGCAAAATGACAAAACTTCGCATCCAGATAACCACACCCTCAGTCCAAGGGCAATGCTCTATGGATCAGCTGGTCAGGGATATTTGCTTACGCTTTTCCCCCTCTCCCGCTCATTCCTGATCTGGTCAACAAACTGAGTCAAAACAAACTCAAACTAATACTTATAGCACCAACTTGGGCACGCCAACCCTGGTACACAACACTGTTGGACCTATCTGTGGTACCCCACATCAAACTACCAAACAGACCATATCTGTTAACTCAACACAACCAACAGAACAGACACCCAAATCCAGCATCGCTCAACCTAGCAATCTGGCTCCTGAAGTCTTAGAATTTGGATACCTAAACCTTTCCAAAGAGTGTATGGAAGTCATTAAACAAGCAAGAAAACCCACAACAATACATTGTTACGCTAACAAATGGAAAAGGTTTGTCTGCTATTACCAGGCTAATCAAATTATGCCATTAAACGCCTCCACACAAAATATTGTACGTTACTTACAAAAGTCCAATCTTGCGTTCTCTTCCATTAAAATACATCTCACTGCAATATCTGCTTATTTGCAGATTGAACATTCAAAATAACTTTTTAGAGTCCCAGTGATTAAATCCTTTATGGAAGGACTAAAAAGAATCATACCCCCAAGGACACCACCAGTACCCTCGTGGAATCTTAATATTGTATTAACACGACGCATGGGCCCACCTTTTGAACCCATGCATTCTTGTCAAATACAATTTTTGACTTGGAAAGTAGCTTTTCTAATAGCTATCACTTCACTTAGAAGAGTTAGCGAAATACAGGTGTTTACTATTCAAGAACCATTTATACGAATACATAAACATAAAGTGGTTCTCAGGACAAATCCACATTTCTTAACAAAAGTCATATCACCGTTTCATCTAAACCAAACGGTGGAACTCCCAGTCTTTTTTCCACAACCAGACTCCGTAGCAGAAAGGGCATTTCATACATTAGACATAAAAAGAGCATTAATGTATTACATTGACAGAACAAAACAATTTCGTAAAACAAAACAATTGTTTGTAGCTTTCCAAAAACCACATGCAGGTAACCCTATATCCAAACAAGGCATTGCCAGATGGACAGTTAAATGCATTCAAACTTGCTACCTTAAAGCTAAAATAGAATTACCCATTACTCCAAGGGCACACTCCACTAGAAAGAAAGGCGCCACAATGGCTTTTCTTGGTAATATACCAATGACAGAAATGTGTAAAGCAGCCACCTGGTCTACGCCCCATACATTTACTAAGCATTACTGTGTAGATGTGTTGGCAACACAACAAGCCACAGTAGGATAGGCTGTACTAAGATCATTATTTCAGACAACTTCAACTCCTACAGGCTAACCACCGCTTTTGGGGGAGATCACTGCTTTGTAGTCTATGCACAGCATGTGTATCTGCAGCTACACATGCCATTGAATGGAAAATGTCCTTACCCAGTGTACATCTGTTTGTGGCATGTTGCGCTGCAGATTCACATGTGCCCTCCCACCTCCGCAGGAGCCTGTAGCCGTTTTTGTTGCATTAGAATTGTATATTGGCAAATAATTCGGACTTTACTACACGCTATGTATATACACATTTACTCCATTGCATGAGCACCTCTAGTATCCTTACTTTAACAACTCCTACCTCACCCTCTGCGGGGAAAACAATCTAAGATGGAGTCGACGCCCATGTGCAATGGAGCCGAAAGTGAGGAGTCACTCGGTCCCGTGACTCGAAAAGACTTCTTCGAAGAAAAACAACTTGTAACACTCCGAGCCCAACACTAGATGGCAGGAACAGTGCACAGCATGTGGATCTGCAGCCGCAACATGCCACAAACAGATATACACTGGGTAAGTGACATTTCCCATATATATATATATATATATATATATATGTGTATATATATATATATATATATATATGTGTATATATATATATATATATATATATATATGTATATATATATATGTATATATATATATATGTATATATATATGTATATATATATATGTATATATATATATATTATTCACATACACCTGTGATCAAGGTCTCTCAAACCAAAACGTGTTGAGCTGTAAACGAAGTTAAAGGAGCCTGAATAAATGAATCCTGTCAAATAAGAGATCCCGGAGTGCGGTTGTTCGTGCAGAATTTCATGAATGTTATGTGTGTGTATGTGTGTGTATATATATATATATATATATATATATATATATATATATATATATATATATATATATATATATATATATATAAAATTTGCTTTGTAAATTTATATTCTGATGAATACTTCTAACCGCGGATTCCTCCCCTTCAAATATCCCCCAGGTGTGCCACACTGAAATCGCAGAAGTTTGGTGCAGTGCTCCTGCTTGCTGATAGATTGCATCATGCTTTTCCATACTGGATTCATATCACCATGAAAAGGGTGGTGCAGTGACATATATGAGCCAGTCTTCCATGCTTACATTGGTTGCTTTCTTTCCACTCCTTCTCATGTCAATTTGGGGCTCAGCGCCCACATTGTCAGTCTTCCTATAAATCGATTCTGAACAGTGCTAGGGAAAGATGTCCCCACCAAAAAATGGCAGTCTTCAAGTTCTACCAGGACTGCAGGAAGTAGATGTTGGCCACATACATACAAGAAGTGTGCCTTTGGTGCTTGGACTAAGAACACAATTCGAACTTGTGTGATAAATGCACCATAATGTACCTGAGGGCGATTTGAGACTGGAAGAAGTTGTGGTCATCACAAAGGTTCCAAGCCAAGTCCCCACCGCCCCCCTCCCATAAATACATGCAAAGCTGTCTGGTTTGTCTTAAGTCCAGAAAGTCACTGCGGTGAGCACTTAAGGTTATTTTCCACCCAAACCGTTTGTGATGCCAAAATAAGACCTTTCCTTGGTCTTGACATTCCTTGTGTGCATATCTTTCAAGCCTATGCATAGTTGCTTGTTTGCGTCTCCTGACCTGGAAGACTGTCTTCTTCATTGCGAGTACATCTGCTCAATTTAGTGAACTGCAAGCACTGTCAGTACAATCAGCCTATAGCACCTCCTTTTCAGACAAATTTGTGTGGAGTACTCGAATGGCCTACTTACTGGAACCATCGGTGGGACCCCATAGGGGGCTTGCATTTATACATTGTTCACTTGATGATCCTTGGTACAATAAATCAACTTTTGTGGGGGTTTTCATAGCAAACAAATGTAAGGCTATGCAAAAGAGGTCTCTATTGAGATAGATATTCTTCTTCCTTAGGATCTGCTATGGACTGGCCAAGAAGCAGCTTGTGGAAGGTGTTAGAGCCCATTCCTGGGCCAAAGCCACTCCCACGGCATTGATACAAGGGGTGCCTGTCCTTAATATCTGCCAAGGTCTGTGGCCTTGCAAACATTCATGAAGCACTACTGCCAAGTCTGGCAGGAAGGACATTTAACTTAGTCAGTTCTCTACACTTTTTAGTCTGAGCCTACTCCACAGACCCTCCAGCTTGTGGAGCTACTGCTTTGCTATCTATTCTAAAGTGAGTAATCTGGAGTTAGAAGTAGCCATCAGAAGAACAAGCTACTTACCTTTGGTAACTCTTTCTGGTGAATACTCTGTTATTACACATTACTCACACCTCCCTTTTCTGTTCACCGCTCTCTTTTTAAAATCTAATAAGGTCCCACTTCGATACTCGGGACGCTGTTGCCCACATTGTTCACACTCTACATCTGAGGGCGCCAAGGGAAAGCGATAAGAAACTGACCTTGGCAAGCAGGGGCTGCACTTATATGCGTCTCTGATCTGCCATGTCTAGGGCAGTATGGCTGAGCATAGAGATGCCTGATGCTACGTTTTGGCATGCTGGAGCATTGCTACAAAATTCTCCATGTCCAGTCTGGTGCCTGGGGGTATTCTAAGATGAGGAATTTGTGGTTAGATTGAGTAGCCACCAGAACAAGTGTTAAAGATGGTAACTTATTTTTCGCCCACCTAAAATGAGTTATGGCATGTATGTTACTAGAACTGCTGTCCTGTGGACATTGCAAGAGGTGGACCATAATCTCCGTACCTGTCACTGATAGCAGAATGGCAAAGAAAACGTAGCATTTGTGCTGGACGAACTTGCCCACCACACATGCACAAGTTACAGATGTAAAAGGAGGTGGAAGGATTTAGAGGACTGAGGTGGTATAGCAGCCTTTAACTCTCAAAAGAACTATGTTCCCCACCATTCATTCTTCTCTAACAGGCCCTCATAGAAATATATAGCAGCAGGGAGGCATGGATGGGACTGAGCAGAGATTGTTTATTTTTTGTCGTGGGGTTGGCGGGCGGGCAAAAATGGGAGTGTGTTCATGTATATAGCCATGGGTATGTGCGCCTGATGGTAACTCTCCACTGCAGCATCTAGCAATCTGGTGCCCAGCCTCTGGCTGTTAGTGCCAACCTTGTTCTGGCAGATGGTTGTCACTGCCTTCTTGCATCTGGTTACTGCCACTTGGGGGCCATCAGCCCGTCCCACGGTAAGGTGATGATAGCTCTTGTGCATATATTCTTGGTATGCTAGGCTTTATGGAAGTCCTGATGAAATGTGGTTCATTTTACCATACAGTAAGCATTTTAGGCTTTATGCCGCTGTAGCATAGTTTGCACATTATGGTCATTTTAGGCATTACTATGTCTCTGGCATGAGGTTTCTGTGAATGGCATATTCTATACTTGATATTCCTGGATTTCATGCCACACCTGTCTTATGGAGGCAAGCCATGGCATATGGTGGTGGACACCTCTATCTAGTTTGCTACCACTAAAATATATTGGCTATCCCTGCCATATATTTGTGATATAGCTTCTGTCAATGTGAGGCATTAGTAGGTGTGCGTTCACGAAAGGACATGCTGGAGTTTTGGTGGTCAAACTCCTGAATTTACTAAATGAAAGCTAGTGTCTGGAAGAATGATGGTCTTTTATTTGTGAGAATTGAATTTATTTACTCGAAAGGACCATCAGATACTTAAGAACAAAATGTATATCCAAAAAAATGCCTTTTGCCTAATATATGTAACACTGAGGGACACGCGTTGATGACGATGTGTCACTAGTGACAAAGGACGGTTACTGATATCGCTCTCATTTTATGACTTGAGTGGCAAAATTTCATCACATACAGGGAGTGCAGAATTATTAGGCAAATGAGTATTTTGACCACATCATCCTCTTTATGCATGTTGTCTTACTCCAAGCTGTATAGGCTCGAAAGCCTGCTACCAATTAAGCATATTAGGTGATGTGCATCTCTGTAATGAGAAGGGGTGTGGTCTAATGACATCAACACCCTATATCAGGTGTGCATAATTATTAGGCAACTTCCTTTCCTTTGGCAAAATGGGTCAAAAGAAGAACTTGACAGGCTCAGAAAAGTCAAAAATAGTGAGATATCTTGCAGAGGGATGCAGCACTCTTAAAATTGCAAAGCTTCTGAAGCGTGATCATCGAACAATCAAGCGTTTCATTCAAAATAGTCAACAGGGTCACAAGAAGCGTGTGGAAAAACCAAGGCGCAAAATAACTGCCCATGAACTGAGAAAAGTCAAGCGTGCAGCTGCCACAATGCCACTTGCCACCAGTTTGGCCATATTTCAGAGCTGCAACATCACTCGAGTGCCCAAAAGCACAAGGTGTGCAATACTCAGAGACATGGCCAAGGTAAGAAAGGCTGAAAGACGACCACCACTGAACAAGACACACAAGCTGAAACGTCAAGACTGGGCCAAGAAATATCTCAAGACTGATTTTTCTAAGGTTTTATGGACTGATGAAATGAGAGTGAGTCTTGATGGGCCAGATGGATGGGCCTGTGGCTGGATTGGTAAAGGGCAGAGAGCTCCAGTCCGACTCAGACGCCAGCAAGGTGGAGGTGGAGTACTGGTTTGGGCTGGTATCATCAAAGATGAGCTTGTGGGGCCTTTTCGGGTTGAGGATGGAGTCAAGCTCAACTCCCAGTCCTACTGCCAGTTCCTGGAAGACACCTTCTTCAAGCAGTGGTACAGGAAGAAGTCTGCATCCTTCAAGAAAAACATGATTTTCATGCAGAACAATGCTCCATCACACGCGTCCAAGTACTCCACAGTGTGGCTGGCAAGAAAGGGTATAAAAGAAGGAAATCTAATGACCTGGCCTCCTTGTTCACCTGATCTGAACCCCATTGAGAACCTGTGGTCCATCATCAAATGTGAGATTTACAAGGAGGGAAAACAGTACACCTCTCTGAACAGTGTCTGGGAGGCTGTGGTTGCTGCTGCACGCAATGTTGATGGTGAACAGATCAAAACACTGACAGAATCCATGGATGGCAGGCTTTTGAGTGTCCTTGCAAAGAAAGGTGGCTATATTGGTCACTGATTTGTTTTTGTTTTGTTTTTGAATGTCAGAAATGTATATTTGTGAGTGTTGAGATGTTATATTGGTTTCACTGGTAATAATAAATAATTGAAATGGGTATATATTTGTTTTTTGTTAAGTTGCCTAATAATTATGCACAGTAATAGTCACCTGCACACACAGATATCCCCCTAACATAGCTAAAACTAAAAACAAACTAAAAACTACTTCCAAAAATATTCAGCTTTGATATTAATGAGTTTTTTGGGTTCATTGAGAACATGGTTGTTGTTCAATAATAAAATTAATCCTCAAAAATACAACTTGCCTAATAATTCTGCACTCCCTGTATATTGTTAAAACGTTTTATGCCATTATCATTATTGCTGTCATCCCAGGACAAAGCCATAAGATTGGTGCAAGATAAGTCTGTCTGAACCGGTAAGGCTTCATTGACCAGATTGGTAGCTGCAGTGTCTGAGCCCGAGAGGGCTGTCTGGCTTGAAGTATAGTTCCACGGCTTATTTATACAGATCAAGAAATGTGTGTACCTTTTGTCTTCTTCCATACTTAATAGAATCTCAATCATAAAATATGGCATGAAGTCTTTTTGGAAGGTACAGTATGGGAAAACGTAAGGAGGTGGAACTGCTGTGTATAAAATGTAGGAAAACCTTGTCAAAGTAAATCGCCAGATTACTGAAATGCCTGAAAAGCTTAGGTGTTTAGTTTTTGTTGGTGAGAGAATTGATTTTTAAAATGTCGCTCTTTCTCCATTTTTCCAAATTATCTTGATGGGGCCTCAGGGCGGGCGGTGCGGGGTGGTAGCTGGTAGTAATACCACCCCAACATTATACCAGTCCTATATATCTTAATTGTGCCCTTCTCGAGTAGCTTTAAAACACATGGCTTCCATTTAAAATGCAAGGCTCCCTACATATCTTTAGAGGTTGATCAACTGCAAATGAATGCAAAGAATGTCTCATGAGTCTGCATGAAGCCTGTGCACAGTGCCTGTTTGTACACTGTTGTATGCTCAGTTGCGTGGAGCCGGCTGCATGGTTCGGCAAGGCAAGGCCATCGTCCTAGGGCAGCATTAACCAGTGACTTCACTTCCTGTTGAAATCCTGGTCATTGCCTCTTCTTCAGGAGCTCTCATTGATGAACTACTGAGAAGCTGTAGAAGGCTCAGTCAGTGCTCGTCACAGGGCATTTTCATGGGAGACACAAATAAGGTGAGAGCGGAAAGAGTTCGCACGTAATTCAGCATTCTTAGCTAAAATGTTGTTCAAAGTCGTTATTTGAAACTTATTTACTAGAAAAGGTATGGACAGGGAGTTAAGCTGGTGGATGGGAAGTAAAGCAGCACAGAGCAGTACAGCGAGCAAAATCCAAGATGCTGTGTACCTTTATAGAAATGTTTGCAATGGAAACAGGTACTACGCTTGCAGTCTGGTGCGCTTCAGTAAAGTGGCTTTCGTAGTTTTATGTACATATTTCATTTTAAATGTCTAATAAATGAAGTTGTATGCCTATGAGTGAATTTTAAAATATGCTCATTGACAAGGTGAGAGAGCTGAAATCTAATGGTCCTTCGTCAGACTTCACATCAGCAGTTCCACTCCGGTCCCCTCTGTAGAAAGGACATGCAGTACGTGAAGATTTCCGTAAGTTGTCTACCATTCCCATTGGACTGTTCTTTAGCGCTGCAGCACAAGGAGTCACCATGGGCAAGAAGTTCGATCACATCACAACCAGTGGCGTCCAGCTTGTATTTATAATGGGGGGGCCTACAATAAAAATAAAAAAGGCACCTACCTGTCAAAGATCTTCTTTCCTCGCGTCATCTCTCCCAGCTCCGACGTGTGATAGTCACGGGACCCAGGAAACTGCACCAGCCAATCCTGACGCTGGTTTCATGCTGGTAACCAGCATGGTCAGGAGTGGTGGGAGCGGGCTCTCTCAGCGTTCACCAGAGTGCTGGAGGGCCGTGTCTTCTCTAACCTAGCTGTCTTAAGACAGCTTGGTTAGAAATGTTTAAAGTGCGCATGTCAGGCTGGTCGTCGCAAGACAGCTGGCAAAAGGGACATGCGCACTTTAAACAAGTGCACAGCTCCCTGCTCCCACTCGGCAGCAATTGCCACAGCCCGTCTTGACACTTGGTTCAGGACGGGGCGCTGAAAAATAAAATTGTAAGAAACAGTTTATTGCCATTTTATTTTTCTGTTATGGGGGAAGGGGCTTTTTTTTTTTTTTTGCGCGGATCAATGCTCTTCCGCCCATGTGGAGGGGCCGCCCCTGATCACAGCCATCTTATGAGACCTACACCTACACTTCCATCTGGAAGATAGAATTGAATTCAAAATGCTTTTAAACCTAAATCCCTTCATGCAGCCCTGCTTTGTGTTGTAAAAGATAAACTTCATGCCACAGGAGCCCTGAAGTCATCAAGAAGCAAAATGTGCTTAATATCGGAGTTAACCACCACACAAGTTTGCAACCCGTCCTCATTTTGTGATGCAGTCGATGCACTAATCAGGTGAATCGCAAAATGCACTTTGATCGAAAGTCATAAAACCCTTTTTTAATATCTATGCGGAAGGAAGCATTTTGGAGTGATTGCAAATGCAGGGATGTAGGCCTAAGAGGGGCAGCACACCTCGGTGTCTGCATCTGCATCTGCAGCATGCCAACACTTTCTTCTAAAAACAGACCCTACTCCTTGAAGCAACAAGATCTGGTTTTAGAAAACTTAGGGCCATATGTACGAACACATTTTCCCATTGACACAGAATGGGAAAAACCCTTTGCTACATCTGGCCCTAAAAGTTGGCATGGAAAGAATGACACTGGGAAGTGCGATGAGCAGGCATCGTTCTCTTAGAGCACTATCTGCTTCCTTCTTCAGAAGCTCTACCATCACTCACAAGGTTGAAACTTTCACCCAAGGGCAGCTCCCATTTTACAAATGGGTTGTCTGTTTTCAATAACCTATTAATGGTTTCGAGCTGCTGTTTTCTGCTCAAAGCATTGATACATAATGTTGTGACTCAAAGTGAGGAGACTAAAAGGTAACGAATTAACAAGGGAATCACTTGTACAAGGAAAATATTCTATGCACGTTACTACAATTATTTGTCCCAGTGGGTGACAACATAGAATATAAAATAACTCAATTTAGCAAGTATTTTGTAACGATAAATCTGGTTGTCCTGAGCAGGGTCTGGCGGACTTTGTGCAGTAGAGACTGAAATGTCAACGCCAAGTCCTGCTCACTCCAAGTTTAACCACTGGATCTCCACTATCAGATTGATTTTTATGTGGTGGACTTATATCAATCAGAGCGGACTTTATAGATCTTAATATCTGGTTTTGACTCGCAAGATTAATGTCCTTGTGGAACGTTATGATTTGCGCCCTTTAGAATCAATCCTATCACATATAATGAAGTGTTCTTTAAACGCACACTAGTGTGCACCTTTTTTTTTATTTTGTTCTTTGCTTTATTAAGAATCAATTTCATTATGAACTACTTGCTAAATTGGGTTATGTTGTATTCTGTGTTGACACCCACTGGGACGAATAATTGTAGGAAAGTGCATAGAATATTTTCATTGTTTGTGATCTATCTGTTAGCTCGTTACCTTTCAACATTGGTCATACCCATGCTTGCAAGAGTCTATTGGGTTGCCATATTCTAAACATCATAATGAGGTTGGGTGTTCCTTTAACACCCCTCTTCTTTGCTATTTGGAATGAGTTGCAAAAGGCACTAAGCGAGTTGGAAAGACTTTTCCAGCTTACAAATGCTTTTACTGTTGCAAAGTATAAAAATTTGCAAATCGGATGGTCGGTGACACAAAAGCACTTCAGGCGTTTAGTAATTTTAAAGAAATTCCCTGGCCCTTTTTAGGGTTGAGCTTGCGAGTGCATGTGCTAAAGCTTGCGTCTCGCTTGCGAGACTGTTTTGTATAGTAAAGGGCTTGGAGCCTGCCCGTCACTCACCATTTGTTGGCTGGCGTGACACTCTTCTTTACGGCCCAGTAATTTGTCACTACAGGGCTGGCATTGTTTCCTTTCTTTTCAATGTAGCAGAGACCAACCACTGATTGATTCAATTTAATCAGTGCCCTTCCACTGCTCCCACCATTATTGAGGTACTATTTTGTTCTATTTAATGTCTAGGGCCCTGCAAACAGAAGGCTTGTGACCTGCAAAAACGTGTCCAGCAGGACAAACAAAATTGCTGCGTTTTATTTTTTATAACTAACTTTCTTTTATTTTCCCAAATTGTCTTTTCTCACTTTTTACTCATGTTTTCATTTGCTTGTGGGCACTATTCTCAAAAGATGTGCCAAGTCGTCTTTTCTCACTTTCCACTCATGTTTTCTTTTGCTTTTGCTTATGGGTGCTCTTCCAAAAGATGACAATTTTGTTCTAAATATTTCTTTATTATGTGTAATTTCTGATATGATGCTTTACCACATAATTGTGCATTTCACTCCAATCCACCCCACCCCACTTTACCCCACACCAATCCGCCCCACACCCCAAATCCACACCAACCCACCCCACTCCAATCCTTCCAACCCACCCTAATCTAATCTGCCCAAAACCAATATGCCCCACTCCAATCCAGCACAGTATGCCCCTGTCCCATCTGCCCCACTCCAATCTGCCCCCCACCCCCCTCCAATTCAAAACAATCTGTCCCCCTCCAATCCAAAACAATGTGCCCACTCCAGGCCACCTCACTCCAATCTGCCCCACTTTAATCCAGAACAATCTGCCCCACTCCCATCTACCCTGCTACAATCCAAAACAATCTGTCCCACTCCATTGTGCCCCACCTCAGTCTGCCCCACTCCAATCAAAAGCAATCTGTCCCACTCCAATCCACCCCAACCCAAAACAATATGCCTCACTCCAAACCAATCTCTCACCCCGATCCAATCCTATCCTCCCTAATGTAATCTGTCCACTTCAATGCAGTCCACCTCTGTCCAGTCAGTCCACCACACACATCAATCCATTCCTCATTCCAAACCAATCCAGTCCACCCCACTCCAATCCACCCCAACTCAGTCCAATCCACCCGAACCCAATCTGCCCCAACCCAGTCCACCAAGCTCAATCCAATCCCAATCCACCCTACCCAAAACCACCCCACTCAATCCAATCCACTCACTCCAATCCAATGCACCCCACACCAATCCAATCCACCTCATCTCAGTGCAATCCAACCCACTCCAATCCACCCGACTTCAATTCGATCCACCCCAATCCATTCCCGTCCACCCCACTCCAACCACAACCCTCCAGTCCACCTCACCCCATTCCAATCTAATCCACCCCACACAACTCCACCACACTCCAATCCACCCCACACCAACCCAGTCCACGCCACTCCAATCCAGTCCATCCCACTCCAATCCACCCTAATTCAATCTGCCCCACTCCAATCCAGTCCATCCCTCTCCAGTCAATCCACCCCAAACCAATCCAACCCCCTTCATTCCTATCCACCCCACTCTAATCCACCCCATCCACTCAATCCACTCCAGTCCACCCCAGTCCACCCCACCCCAATCTACCACACTCAGTCCAATCCATTCCAAACCACCCCACCCTAATCCACCCCACTCAATCCAATCCCCTTCACATCATCTATTCCCCTCCACCCCAATCCGATCCATCACACTCTAATCTACCTAACTCAAATCCACCCCACTCTACCCAAATCCAGTTCACCCCCTCTACTTCAGTCCAGTCCACCCCACTAGCTTAATCCACTCCACCCTATTCCACCCACTCCATAACACTCTGCTCCTGAACACTACTCAGCTCTACGACATTCCAACAAATACACTTTACGACACTCTACTCTCACTCCACGCCACTATTTGACATGCTGAACAGCAGCCACACTGATGTACAACATGGCAGTAGGGGAAGGGGTGTTTTTCATCCCCAAATCGGAAACCTGTAATACAAATAATGAATCTGCAAAACTAGTGGTAGCAGTTTTATTTATCTATTTATTTTATATATATATATATATATATATATATATATATATATATATACATATATATATATATATACACGCACACACACACACACACACACACACACACACACACACATATATATACACACACACACACACACACACACACACACACACATATATATATATAATGTCCAATGAAGTTGAAGCGTTGTCCTAACGTGTTGCGATCCTTTGAGAAAACCTGATTAGTTGCAAGTGAAAGCACAGTGAATTTCTGTGTGGAGGTGGCAAACCACAGCAGAAGAGTTAGAAAGAACAAGTGTTACTGAGCACGAGTGTGGCAGGAAGCTCTGAAAGGGTCGTGTGTATTTCAGTTTCAGAAAGAGGTTTTGCACCCTTCAGATCAGCACCAGGGTTTATACTTGTGCGGATTGACATCAGCTCTAGCACAAGGATGTGCGGAGCCCTAAACAAAATGATATTCAGTTCCCTAAGAAAAGGGTGTGTTTTTAGGCCATTTATTGTTATCTGGCCCCCACCGATGGCTATATCTGGTGGAGGCAAAAACAACAAGTGATGGACGGAATATCTGGTGGAGCCCTAAGGCAGCTGAATGAAGCGACCTTAATGTGACATCTGATGTTTGGGAAAGGTGGCAGATGAGATCATCATAGCAATAAATTCAATGAGACACCAAAAGTATCTGGACAATATATTGTAATATCAGTGGGGCTCATTTTGGTGCTACCAAACCTTGTGAACCATGTGCTGGGGGTGAACACTCAAGTTCTCTGTTACTGCCAGAAATATGATCAGTTTTCTTCATCACGTTTTAACACCAATTTGCACTACTGCTCCGATTCCTACTAGGGTTACCCCCTTTGTCGGAGAGCGGTACTGGCCGCATTTGTTTATGTTTCTTGATTTAAAGAAGTAAAGCTGCTGCACTTTGAATATAATTGTCTAGCCACATATATTTTGTTTTTATCGTGTGAATATTGCCTTTCTTTGCATTATTAGTAACGTACGAATAATTTAGACAACTCTAAACCTTTGAAATTATTTACTTGTGCATTTGCTGTGTTAAATGTACATTTAATAGGGAATATGAGCAGTATTGGATGTTGCGAATTTCTCAATGTTGAAGAAGCCTTCACAAAAATAGCTGTGGAAGTTAGATACTGGCTAGGTGGAAAACCTAATCCCAATGACTGCGAGAGGTACAGATGGTTTGCTTTTGAAAAAAAAAAAATCTACAAATATTTTCAAAATAGAAAATATCAAAATCTAATAGGGAATGGGTTTTTAAGAGAGCTCTTGTTGGAAAAGGAAGAGGAAAGACGGGTAATGGCGTAAAGGAATCGGAATGGTACATATGGGGAGGACGGGGGCTGCACAAAACAATGAAAACTCAATAAAAATATAATTCACGCGGTCTGCGCCGTTGAGTGCTGCATGTGTGCTGGGCGCGGGTGCCTTGCTCTTTATGGGCCGGTTCGGGGAAGGGGCGGGCCGCCGGTGGGGGCGGTGCTGATGGGGGGCAGTCCTCTCCTAGGTACGGGCGGGGTCACGCCTGCCGCTCCCACCCGAATTTTTATTTCTTCGCGATGACTGCCATGGAGGGGCCGGGGATCCCTGTCAGCTCCGAGCCGCGGGGAGCCGGCGCCCCCCGGGAGGACGCCGGTCAGCCGAAGGTAGATCGTGAGGGGGCGCTCTAGTCCTGGGGGGACAGTCATAGCGGGCGGGGCGTGGGGTCCCCTGGACCGGATACACACGCAGAGCAGCGGCCGGCGGAGGGGGTCATTGGGAAACCTCTCCAGTCCGGTGGTCGAGGTGGGCTGGATCCATTGGGAACGGCGTTTCCACTTTTTATTTTTTTATTTTACACTAACAGTTCCCATACACAATGTTGCCTTGCCTCAAGATTCCCTGACCCCTCCCCTGTTACACCAG
Source organism: Pleurodeles waltl (assembly GCF_031143425.1). Taxonomy (NCBI): domain Eukaryota; kingdom Metazoa; phylum Chordata; class Amphibia; order Caudata; family Salamandridae; genus Pleurodeles; species Pleurodeles waltl. Next base: position 128,041,654 of record NC_090446.1, read on the forward strand.
TCTTATCTCCCGTACTTTATTTTAAGCACTTCAAGCTGTGGTCAACTCCGTGCAACTAAAATTGTCTCGGTGCGCCGTTAGGGCAGCTCAGTGGGCTGCGTCCTTGCTGCTGCTAATTATTTTTCCCCTGTAAGACGCGCTGAATGGCTGCTACAGACGCCGTGGCAAGCAGGGTGACACCAGTACCCTCAGTCGGAGTCCCGCCTGAAGACTGGTTTCTGACGTGCACTGTGTAAAGGAGCAGGGTGTGCGTCCGACCTCTCGCATCAGCGGCATCTGCACGCTTCGGTGATAAGCTCTAAGGTCATTAGAGCCGCTTCTTCTGGGAGAAATGTCTGCAGCATCTGCAAGACGCGGGTTCACCGCCTGCTGACCTGGTAGTGCACGTAGCTGCCAAGTGGACCCATGACACCGAGGACATGCTTAGCTCGTCCTTTCGAAGACAGTCGAGCTGAGCATGCCGGGATTTATTAGCCAAAATAAACAAGCATTGGCAAAGCCAATAGGTCTCTCCTGTACAAGAGCTTTTGGCTTTGGCAATGTGTTTTGCCTTGTTGTACACTAGTGTGGCTGCTGTTTAGCATGGCTAAAAGTTAGGGGTGTGGAGTGTCAGATTGGAATGGGGGGGTAGAGTGTCACAGAGTGGATTTGTTGGACTATTGTAGAGCAGAGTAGGAGGTGTAGAGTGTCATAGAGCTGAATGGAGAGGAGTAGAGTTGAGTAGAAAGGAGTAAAGGTCAGTGGTTCAGTGGCAGTGAGTATCCTAGAGTGTGGTGGAATAGGCGGCGTGAATTGGGGTAGTGGGGTGGATTGGAGGAGGGTGAGGTGGATTGGATCGGGGTAGAGTGGGGTGGATTGGTTTGGAGTGGGGTGGATTGGAGGGAGTGGATTGAAATGGGGTGTGATGAACTGGGTAACAGTGGACTTGATTGGAGTGGTGTGAATTGAAATGGAGTGGGGTACGATGCATTGGATTAAAGTGGATTGGAGTGGGATGAATTGCATTGAGGTGGATTGGATTGGCATGGGATGATTTGGACTGGTGCACTGGAGTGGGGTGGACTGGTGTTGGTCGGAGTGAGGTGGGTAGATTGATTGGAGAGTGGTGGACTGGATTGAAGTGGGGTAAATTAAGGCGGTTTGAAGTAGGGTGGATTAATGCAGAATGGAGTGGGCTGGATTAAAGGGGATTGTATTGGAATGGGATGGACTGGGGTGGTGTGGGTGGATTGGATTGTAGTGAGGTGGATTGGGTAGCGGTGGACTTGAGTGGGGTGGATTAGATTGGAGTCGGGGGGGGTTGGATTGGAGTGGGTTGGATCGGACTGTAGTATGGTGGATTGAATTGGATTGGGGTGAGGTGTATTGGATTGCAGTGGGTAGATTGGGCTGGACTGGATTGGACTTGATTGGACTGGTGGGAGGTGGGTGGATTGTAGTGGGGTGAATTGGGATGAAATGGAGTAGATTACACTGGGCTGAAATGGATTGGAGCAGGCAGATTTTTCTTCTTATTAAAGCGAGTTTGGGATTGGAATGGGGCAGGTTGGAGTGGGGCTGATTATTTTGGATTAAAGTGAGGCAGAATGAAGTGTACTGGAGTGGGGCAGATAGTTTTGGACTCGAATGGGGCAGATTGGAGAGGGACATATTGTTTTGAATTGGAGTGGAGCAGACTGTAGTGGGGCAGATTGTACTATGGTGGATTAGAGTGTGGTGGATTGGAGTGAGGTGTATTGGGTTGGTGTGGGGTGATGGGGTGGGGTGGATTGGGGTGAGGTGGATTTAATTGCAGTGGTGCGAGTTTTGGATCGGATTAGGACAGATTGTTTTGAATTGTAGTGGGGCAGATTCAAATCGGTCGGATTGGAGTGATATTTTGTTTTGGATTAAAGGGGGGCAGATTGGAGTGAGGCAGGCTAGAGTGGGGCAGGTTGTTTTGGTTTGGAGTAGGGCAGGTTGTTTTGGATTGGAGTGGGGCAGATTGCAGCCGGGAAGATTGTTTTGGATTGGGACAGTTTGGAGTGGGACAAATTGTTTTGGATTGGAGTGGATTGTTTTGAAGTGGTGCAGATTATTTTGGATTAGTGTGGGTGAATTGGAGTGGGGCAGATTAGAGGGGGTTGGGGGGCATTGGATTGAGGTGAGTGGGGTGAATTGGGGTAGGGAGTACTGGGTGTACTGCACAATTATGTGTTAAAGCATCCTTTCAGAAATCGCACATAATAAAGAAACAATGTTGCTTTGTAATATTTCAAATGAGATAATAGTCATCTTTTGAGGAGAGTGCCTATGAGCAAGGGCAAAAGAAAACAAGTGGAAAGTGAGAAAAGTCGACTTTGCAAACTAAAAGAAAGTTAGCTATAAAAAATAAAACTTTGCAATTTTGTTTGCCCTGTTGGGCACGTTTTTGCCAGTCACAGACTTGTCGGCAGGGCCCCAAAAGTTAAAAAGAACAAAATAGTACCTCCATCACGTCAAGAGCAGTGGACTGGCACTGATTACATTGAATCAATCAGTGCTTGGTCCTGGCTTCACACAGAGGAACAGAAATTATGCCAGTTGTGCCTTTATGAAGTATGAGGGTGTTAAGAAGAGTGCAACGCAAGCCAACAAATGGTAAGCAACAGGTGGGCTCCAAGCACATTACTGTGCACAACAGAGTATTGCAAGCGAGACGCATTCACTCACAGGCTCGTCCCTAAAAATGGAAAAATTAAACTTTTTAGCAATGGTATGTAAAATATTGTGAATCAAACCCAACAGGGCACCTGGGGGTTTTACTTACGGACTTGAGGTGTAATAGAGTTTAGGAACAAATAGAATACAGATTATCTATAAATATAAACACATATGTTTGTATGTATGTATATATATATATATATATATATATATATATATAATTTCAATAAAATCAACACTAATATTGTATACCTATTAGGGTAAGAGAGAATGGTGATAATTTGCACATTAGTATTGGATATTTACAAAGGCACAGAAAGTTTCTGATCACGTAGAGGAATTGATACCGTCGGCAACTTGGCCAAGAAGTGACAATGTAAAAGTATTTTAAACAATTTTATAAGTCCTACAGTATGAATCTGTACCTAACATTCAAAATCAAATTCGACAGTTTGGAGCTGCTAACTAAGAAGACTTGTTTTAAATTTCTTGGGTTTTTTTGTCTGAAGAAAGGGGGTTCAAGACACAGGGTTTCAGCACTTCAGAGATAGTCAGTCTTCTGGCTGCCCCATTACGAAAGGTCACACAATGCTAAACGGTGCTGCCTAAAATGCAAGGATTGGCTGATGATGGTACATACAGCTTGAGGCCTGTTGGCACCTATGGATGCACACTCACCTGTCCTCATGACTTAGAAGGAACTCGCTACACTTTCCAGTCACTGCAAAGCCTAGTCTGCCCTTAAAGTTTGAGAGGATGCCCATGTGATATCAGGTGTAGGGAAATGTGAAGATGCTTGTTGTGTTAGTTCTGCCCTACGGGTGCCTCAGAAGGCCAAAAAACTAGGAATACCATGTTGTCATGCAGGGCACAAGTCCTAAAAAAAAGAAGTGGGCGAACTAACCAAGTTAGGCAGTGTTCTAGTGACATCATGGCATGTGACATCACAGCACGCGACATCAGGGAGTGTGACATCGCACATGGCATCATAGGAAAAGTGGCATCACAAGAAGTGACATCAGATCTTAGACCTGCGAAATGTATGTGTAAGGTCTTATCACGAGCACACTGAAATGCATTAAAATATGTAACAAATTACATTTTGCGTAAGTTGTGCAGGAAAATCTGGGCTCAAGTTCTACATTTTTTTTTTTTTAAACTCTGCCACAAAGAAATTAGCGAACAGGAGAAAAGTGGTAGCAAACCTGTTCTGTTTATTTGGTTGCAAAGTCTTCATTTTAAATATGTCTCCTGCAAAGCACATGCCACACAGATGGCAGATTTGTATTTTATGTAGATGGTGAAGTGGGTTCCCGCTTTTAACACAGACCCTTGTGTTACTTGCAGTTCATAAATTGTATTCCTTCTAATATAACACAGTAAGCTATGATGGGCATGTGCCTCCTACACCTTGTAACCCTCACTCTCATCCTGTACATCGATTCACAATCATGTGATTTATTGTCAATGTGTATGTGTGATGTGAAGCGCTCTGACACCCTGGATTGTGATGAGTAGCGCTATAAAATAGTAACTTAAATTGTTATTTGTGTAAATCCTAGGACAGACCAACACATCTGACAGTCTTGTAATGCATACATATGTCTTATATGCAAGGACCGAACAAGTCAAAAGCGTGCCCCCAAGTACCAGTCAGGTAATAACAGGATGAGAGCTTTTGCATTTGCAGCTAGCTGTGGGGTTCCAGATACCTCCCAGGCAGGATACTCAAACAAAAGGAGGCCTGATGGCCCCTTAACTTAAGCCTTTGTTTTGGTCTGGTTGGAAATTGAAATAAGCCCCCTCGCTGCACGTTACTGCTCGGAATGAAGGCCGACAAGGTGTAGGCGCTGCTGAATGCACCCACGGGCGAGTTCAGTATATTTCTGTGGGGCGCAACTTCTTGGCAGGGGAGACACCGTCCACCCTGTGAAAAGAGTGGGTAGACGCCATCTGCCAGTGTGTACTTTCGACTTGAGCCCGGCATGTCATGCCACAGATTGTATTTCTTTCAATCTGATCCAGAAACGCCCTTATGTTCCAGTACGTAGAACTTGATAGACCAGTTTGCAGATGGTTGTGGCTAGGTATTGCCTCAGATGTATAGCCTTCTTTGTACAAGTGGCATAATAGTTTCTTAGCAAATGTTTCCTGGATTTTCATTTAATGTGTCCAACAAATGTACAATTATCACACCCGGCTGCTTTTGAGCAATACTTAAATACTGCTTTCTTCACAGAAATACAATGCAAGTTAGAGGTCTTGGCAAGCTTTAAACCAAATATAAAACTAGAAGTACATGGGCTTGCTTGTACTTGTTTCAGAAATATGTGTGAATAGAAAGATGTCAGGCAAACATGGATGCCTACTGGGTCTCTATTGTGGATCTACGAGTCTTGTTTGCTACACTTTTTGTTTTATTTTGGGATATTTTGTGTTAGCATTTCCTGGATTGCATTTGGACTTCAGGAATACCACAGGCTGAACTAAATGCTGTATTTTAGGAGGCATTTCTTTCACTGTCCCTGAACCATTCTGCACAGCGGGGTGTTAAGGAGGGCTAGGCAGTCTCCCACAAAGCAACAAGTTCCACGAACTCTGACATTTTATTCTTCCTTTTTGTATCATTTTTGCTGCTGTGTTTTCTGATGGTGCCCTGCTTGTCCGAGGCGCACTCACCTTGTTCCGCCCAGGGAGGCTAGTGAAGTGGTTCATGAAGGGGGTGAGCTTCAAAAAGGCTCACCTCCTCTGATATGTGAGCAGGCTGTCTCCCAGTGGAGGACAAAGCTGTCCCCATGTCTACAGGCACATTTGGATCCAGGCTGGTGGAAAAATTAGTCAGAAGGCCTACACCCCCAGAAGAATAGCCACACCTCTGTGGTGGTCAGCGCAGTCTGTACAGCTGAGAAAGACTTCTGCCATCTTAGGAAGAGGCAGAATAGAGGGTTCTGGGTAGAAAAGGTGCCACAACCCTCCGAATGTGGTCACCCCCTGGGTGAATTAGCCTCTGGCATTTGCAGCCCTTTGGCTGCTTGCACTCACACCCCTAAATCTAGGACTTAAGGGGCTCCCTTGGCACCAGATCCTCAGATTTGCAACCACTTGTGACAAGAGAAAACTTACATAAATAACAACAGGGCATGCACTAACAAAAGGCGTGATAACTTGACCATGTGGCAACTTCCTGGAACCGCTCAACTGCAGCTCATCCTGGACTAAAGACTGCTTGGCCCAGTAAGAGGGTACCCTTTGTGAGCCAAAGGTAAGGGCAGACTCTTGGAGTAGTGGCACTAGTGTCCTGCACAGCACTGGTAAAAAGGACTCACCAGAACCAAAGAAGCAATGGCCATCAGGCCATCCGAGGGATTGCCCAAAGACAGGTAGTCCAGTGGTTTGTGGGAAGTGTTGTCCAGCTCCCTGCCAAGTTACATCCAGCTACCATTTTCCATTAGAACTACGGAAGGGGAGATAGTTTCTTTTCAAGCTTACCACTGCTGAGGCTTGTTGGTTGCCAGTCCGGTCATCACCACTTTTACTCGACGCTCCAACTCAAGAGCACACCGCAACACCTTCAACCAACATCACCTGTGCTCTGTTGTTGAGATTTTGGATCTGTTTCCTCACTCACACCGTCTCAGTGGTAAAACCAGGAGCCACAGCTCCCATTCCGCACCAAGGATAGCCAAGCACACCTCTTCACCTGAGACGCTGGGACTAGATGGAGTTGTTTTGCCTGGTGAATCCTGGTCCCAGAGCCCACCCAAGCTTAACCTCCAGTAGGCTCCCATGAACTCCACCTGCAAGTGATCGAGTGTCACAAGTAACATTTTTCAGCAACTGCGGATCCTGCGTTCAGCACCAAGGACAGCCAGGACACCTCTGCATCTGGGCCTCACGAGCCAGGTAAAAGTGGTCTGACAGTTGTAGCTTGGTTTTGGGACCTTCAAAACCTTAACCACTGGTGGGTTCCTCGGAGCTCAGCGCAATTGACTGAGTGTCACCACTGCCTTTTCCTACTGACCGCAGTGGTGAGATTTACAGCTTGTGAAGCCAAGAACTCCGGTTATACATAACTGATTTAGTTTGTTTTGTAGTTTAAAATAATATTTAAAAAAATGCTCTATTTTTATGAATTGCTGTTGGATTTCTTTCGAGTCGTGTTAATTATCGTCCATATTGGTACTCTGAAATGCTTAGCACGTGTCCCTCTAGTAAAGCCTGATTGCCCTTTGCCACACTACTAGGACTGAGCTAAGGGTTCTTTATTGTGAATCCGAGGTACAATCTTTGAGGTATTGTGAGAGTATTACATAGTGAGGCCTAACCAACACCACTGCATAGCACTCCACTTTCCTACATGCACCCTATAAAATTTGTTACCCTGAAAGGCAACTTTTAACACCTCGCCCCATCTGAAAAACTTGGAAAGCCTGTGTAACCAATTGGTTCGTTAACTGGTTGTGCTGTGAATTGTGTCCCTCAGACTACCACCTCCTGAACTCTTGGCTACCTCTTTAAATGGAGATCGAGATTCGAAAAAACTGGCCCTGTCACTCTAACTGCAGCTTCTGAATTTGGACAGTGGGTATCCATAATGATTATTATTTGAACTTCCCTTGCTAGGAACTCCCTTCTTGCCTCTTAAACTCATTGAGTTACCAAGCTTTGCAGAGAGTATAAAACTTTAGGGTAAAGGGCAGACAGATCATGGACAACTGGGTAAATGGTAACTCATTGCCTGATACCTCTCCCCTGTTGATTGATTTACCAACATAAGACTTAAAACCTCCAAACAAACCACAAGCCATTTACTTTAGTGTAGCAGACCAGTTCAAAATTTTGCCAGTTGGTTAACATTGGCAGTAGGGCACAATGCTATATTGTTTTTGTAGCGCCTCATGTTTAAAAGTTGCAAATGCATTTGAGGGTCACTAGGAGCCCCAGAATATTCTAGCAGCTTTTATTTTGTGTTGCTTGTACCATACATTTAACTGCCCTACTTTATCAACCTGTAAATATAGTACCATCTATCATGGAAATTGTAGCACTGACGAAACATTCAGTTTATTAGGTTTTAGTTATTGTGTTGCACTGTATCCAAGTTTCTGCTCCTTATCTAATCCTACAGTAGCCCTTGGCTGCTAGACTTCACTACTCATGGCGAGTCATTAGAGGTGGGTGAGCCCCCTGGAAGCTCGAGCGAGGCCCGAAACTGAAGTCTGGCTCAGCTCGATGCCCGGTTAGAACCTTGAGCCCATAACAAGCCAAACTTTCATGCGGCTTCTGCCTGCCTCTCTCCCTGTTCCCTATGTGTGGCATTAGGACCAAAACTGTCGACTTTGGACCTTAGGAACTCAGTTTTCTCAGCATCAGCTCATTATGACGTGATTCTAGGCAAATCACTTAATTTCCCCATGCATATAAACAATGAATGATGAGTTTGTAATACAATGGTTGTTTATGTAAAACATTCCTGCATCTTTGGGTCAAGTTTGCCCTTTATAAAAGGTGCACAAAGAGGGAAAACAAAACCTTAACAAAAGGAATGTTACTCTATAATAATCTGGGCCAGTGCAGGGTTCACATGACAATTGTCTTCTTCTTAGTTCACTAAAGGTTAATGTTTTAAAAATTATCGCTTTTAATAAGTTACTTCTCATTGCAGTGCTATAATAGGACTTCTTAATGCCAAAGCTTCCACATGTTAAAGAAATACTTTTTATTTTATTTTGAAAGGGACTTTATCATATTTTACGTGATGTTAGGTGTATGATTTACAAAGTATACACTTTCAGGGTTCGGCTCTAACTGGATCTTAAATAAGCCCCTCCTCTTTGCACCAACCTCGCTCACTGTTCTTTGTGTGTGTTTCCATTTGACTGTCATGACCTCAAAGGTTTGGGGCAAAAAATAAAAGAGGAAGAGAGAGAGAGACTTTGAGATTGGCAATGTCTTAATAGGTGAACGAGGAAAAGGCCTCAGAGGGAAGGAAGATGGAGACAGTGCAGTAAAAAAGAAAAAAGCTTGCCATTGTGTGGAAACTCAAGGAACTGGAGATTAAGGCGTTAAACCTACCCCTGGCCCAACCTAGCTAGCCATGAGTTATATTCTTACACAGTATAACCATGATCATTAAGGTGCAGTAAGGATCTACACTGAAGGTACCGATGTGAGCCATGACTACTTACATTTGAGTTGGGATGATTAATGCAGAATTTGAGTCTGGTGGGGAAAGCAGTGGTAGGTCTGGATCATTTTGCCCACAGTGGGGCCAAATACATTTTTCGTATTAAGTGACTGATAGAACATAGTATGAATATTATATGAATAATTCAGTATAAATATACATTAGCAAGACTGTTTTTAGTCAGCTCCATCCCAATAACACAAGAAGTTTTAAACATCCAGGTATTAATCAGTGGTTATTCTTTGAGACGTAGTTGTATATAGAAATATTAATGGAATATAAAGACCTTTAAAGCATTCCAAGGAATCTTGATTTCTGAACATTTCATGGAAGAACGTTCAGTGGAGCCGAGGAAGCACCTTGTTGACGCTTGGATTGCCTAAGGAATTGACAATAGATCCTGATAAGCAGACATTCTGAGTATACACAAATGTAATGCATGGAGTGCTTTAATTAATCTCACCCATTTGTATTTACTCATGGCCGCATCAGAGTCCATCGTTATTTTGCATTCCATGCCACCTCAATTTTAGGTCCAGACATACGCAAATCAGTCCTGACCCTGCTGCAGTGGGAACAGTCCTGCCCACACTGCCAGCCCATGTCTTCTCTGAACTAGAACCAAAGCAACCTAAGACCGGGGTCACCCTGATTCGGATTTATCAGTCCGGTACAGCTTGGTTCCAGTGGCACTGTGTGTATGGGGCCCACCTCTGGGTATACCCTTCCTACTTAGGTAGTCACACTGACATATATAAATAAGTGATGGATGTAATGCTCGAATTAATCTCAGCCACTGGTAATTACTCAGGACCGCATCCCAGTGCATTATTATTTTGGACAGCATGCCACCTCAGTTTGGACCCAGACATATGCACATCAGTTTTGGTTTTTGACCCTTTTTCAATAGGAACAGTCCAGCCTTACTACCAAGCCAGGTCCTTCTTAAAACTGGAATAGAAGCAACTCAAGGCTCATGATTTAGGTAGCTTGGTTTCAGTGGCACACTGTGCCCTGGACCCATGTTTAGCCATACCCGGTCCACTTAGGGTGTTGCAGTGTACACTGGATATAGTCAACAGGGGAGGCCAAAAAGTGCAAAGTCAGTGTTGGAAGAAGGCAAGCGGGGGGACAACAGCAAATTCAGAATCCAGAAATCAATGGCAAAGACAGTTCACAGGGCTTTCTATTAAATGTCCTTCTGTCAGAAGGACAGCTAAGAGAACGTTACTGGATTTTGTTCTAATGAGGATGGTTACTTAGGTTCTGGCAAGAGTTGTTCCACTGAGGGGGACTTCTCATACAGGACCTTTGTTCCTACCCCTTCAGCCCTTGCCACCAACCCTCCAATATTAGTTTGTTCTTCTCCACTGTAAAGTAGCTCATGTGTTTACAGTGCAGTAGAATTGATGGCCTTGGAATACAAGTGGTAAACTGGTACCTAAGCAGGGTGCTGCCCCGTAACCACTGATGGCCTGGGGGTCCCAGCAAGAGCCATTGTTTCATTCACAGTACTCATCCTTCACCAGGCCTCCTAGTGTTCCATTTGTTCTCTTCCACTGCTCGGGCGGAGCTCAGGATCCCTGTACCCAGCCTGTCGTCACAATCCAAGGGATGAGCAGTGCTCCTCCTCTAGCTCCTTTCCTTCAACAGTGATGGTGTAATTTAAAGTGACCTCTCTAATGACTGCTCCAGAGGGCTTTTTTGTGGTCCCTTCCTTTGCATACTCCACTGCAGCAGTTTATATATTTCTCCTGATGCTGCCCTCCACGTTCTCTACATCATCTCACTTAGCCAATGAGGTGTTTTCCCATCTCTTGAACAGTCCCCATGCTAGAATATATCTTTACCTTGGTCTGAATAAATAGTAATCCATTCTTTCACCCAGGCATCTTAGATTTGACTTCAGGTACTAACACCACAAACGGAACCCACCTTCTTCAATTCCTTTTCTTCTGGTCCCTTTTTCTCTTTTGTACTTTCTTCTGGGGGAAGTGCACTAACCTGGGCAGAGGGTGGGCATACTTCTTAACATGGGGACGGTTTGGCAGTGCAGTCTTGGTGTGGTTCTAGAGCTGAGTTAATAAGATGTGTACATGAGCTTCCATCCTTTTCCAGTTAAAAAAAATAAGAATAGAGCACAAATGGCTGGGTGTCATGATCAGGGTCTTTGTTCAACATCATAACTTCCATCACCCAAGGGGCCCCACCAGGGCAGTCTTGCTGGCAACAAGAGGATATTGTTGAAACACTTTATGGACATGAGTGCCACAACTTTCTGGATAGTTTGGCAACACAAAAACCATCTGGTCCTTCTAGTCTTAACTAGTCATAGCTAGAGAGACTAAATTTGCCCTGCAAATGTCTCACTGGCTCTCGTTAGGGCCTGTGGCACCTCTATGTTTCGAAACTGGCTGCCCCCAGAGGATGCTCATGGAATGTTCTTTATTGTTTGAAGTGAGGCCTAATCCAAACTGTGTGTGCTGACGTGAAGTCAAACAAAGTTTGCAAGGCCCGCCTCCACATGCGGAAATGCAGCAGTTCTGTTCTTCCTAGCACAGTTTTAGGAATCAATCTCTCCACATTCCCTCCCTCTGCTACAATCCTGCAAGATCATTGTACTGTTGCCCCTGGGTGTGTGAGCTGAAGCCTGCTGCGTTTGGCTGCCTTATCTGGCAGCTGTCTAGCCAACAACACTTGCAGGCTCGAAATCTTGTGCCAGTTTTCATGTTGGGCACACACAGCCACACCTTGGCTAGAGATCAACAAATCTAGCATGCACTTGCCTTGTCGCTCACCAGACTCAGCCAACACACACTTCTCATGTTATCCAAGGAGTATCTGCACATCTGAAGAATAAAAATACAACAGGAGACCTGGCTTGATCTTCAGGGGCAGTAATTTGGCCAATGGAATGAAGGTGGGATATACAAGTGACACAGCATGTCGCCAACGATTTGTACGGATAAGAAATCAAGGAGATCGCAGTGGCACCAGTTATTTCAAAGAGATTATGACATTAAGGAGCCTTGTATTAATGCAAGGCGTCCTTGCCATTTTGTGTGAGCACCACATCAGGGGTTCTGGGTGATGATCTTGCACCAGGTAGTTTGGAGGAGAGCTTTTTAAATGGTGTCTAAAAGGGAGAAGCATAAACATGCATTAGAAGCATTTAAGTGCCACCAGATATACATAAGGAGGATAAACAAGTTTGATTGGACTACCATACCTTTATAAAGTGGCAAGAACTGCAGCTTCTAGATGAACATGAAACTAAGAGGCTTGTGGTTTGCTCCAATTTGCATACTTTGGGGGTACATAGGCCCACACGTATGCAAAGCCTAGCCTCTCCACGTACCACCCACAGTTGGTGTTAGGCTTATACACCCAAATTTACCCGGTTGATAATCATACTTATACTCTGATTGTGAGCTAGTTTAGACTAGTTATCAGTCACTTTTTTAATTTTGTAAATTTCACTTATGACAGTAGCAAACTTTGCACTTCTTGCACAGTTGCTGTAAATTTGTGCCAGATTTTTTTGGCTTAGGTGACAGGATATGGTTTGAAGGAATGCTTTATCATATCATACATGGCATTGTGACAGGGGAGACTCTTAAGTGTGTATTTGGTTTAATGATTTTATATATTTGTAGCTGAGCATTCTTATGCATCATTTGTAATGGAACATGTTGTGCTGAGGGACAGGGTAAACGATAGCAGCATGAAAGCAAGGGAGGTTTTACCTTTTTCAGGAATATGTAGGTGGGATGAGGTTGATAAATTACCCTGCCCATTTGTTCAAGCCTTTCTAAGTTAGCAGCCTGTGTTAACATTTCCAATTTTTCTAATTGACCAGTTCATTTCTACAGTACTTCCCTGCCTCAGATGTGTGGCCATCTCCTCACTGAAAAAACAATATTGCCTGTCTCAGGATTTTGTACACAATTGGCCTTGTGGCTTCATAAAATGAACAGAGGGAGAAGCTGCAATAAGAGGCTTTAGTGGGTGTAATTTTTTTCTTTAATCAGATGCTGTTTGTAAAATGCTGTGTGGCACATTTCTGTCACATCAGGGTGCTCTGAAGAGGCAAGGAACAAGGTAAAAAGTCTTGGTGTATTGCTCACTCTTGAAGCAGTCAAGCGTTTAGGACATGCTAGATTGCTGGAGCGTTTCAAATCATTTGGATCAAGTAGCCTTGCTTGCTTTGTGAAAAAATAAAAAACTTTCCATAGTAAATATAGGAAGTCATGGTATTGTGAGCCTTATTTTAAACCATCTTTTGTGTAGTGTACCCCCAGGTTTTTGCCCTATTTGTTTTTGCCTGCTAACCAATAGTAAAGTTCCTGTGTCCCGTTTTTACATGGTTGAATTGGTGTACTCCTAATTGTCATATTTAACTTTCTTGTGGGTCCCTGCTTTATGGTACAAAGTGTACCCAGGGTCTGGAAGTTAAATGCTGCTAGCGGACTACAGTCCCTATCATGACATACACTACAGTGATATTGTAAACATGGCTCAGGCCTACCATTGTAATTGTCTGGAGCAGTCTAAAAGCTCCAAATTCACCTGTCAAAATAAACCGCTTTGACCTGTCGAAAACCTCCTTTTTAACTATTAATGAGTCCTCCCTACGTATGCCTTGTAGCTCACAAGGCAGGATGCATGGTATTTAAAAACACAACATGTATAAATGTAATGTTAAGATGTCCTTACAGTGACTAGCACCCAAAAGCTATTTTCACTTCAGGAAGGCTTGCTGTCCAATAGAGAAACTTTTTCAAGCAATATTAAATACTCATGCTGTATCTCAGCAGTAGGACTAGCAGAAAAATATTTAAACAACTATTTTCAGTAATTATTAACAGTCCAATTCAATGGTGAAGTCTGATTTTAATAAATAGTAAGGAAAAGTAACTTTTAGAAAGTTGCCTTTTCCTGCCTGAAGGCTAATTTGCATTGGCTGTCCAACTTCTTCCAGCCAGTGACTAGTCTTGAATACCTCAGAGGTGCAAACAATAGGCTTACCTGAATGGACATAGGTCACTTCTGTAAATTCCACAGAAAATACTGGGTGGGATTCGTGGGCATCATTTTTGACACTACAGTGTCAAATCCTGCTTGTAGGAAGCTGACTATCTATGCAGTGACCCATTGTAGGGGGGCACTATGCAGGTAGTCCAGGGAGACCCCTGTTGGTTTACAGAGGTAAAATTGATAATCCCAGAAGCTCTCTTTTGTGATAGCATGGGCGAGCAGTTAGGCTTCACAGAAAGCAGTGCTAAGCATTTCTTGAACGTGCAGAGTCAATAAATGAGTCACACACTCAAGAAACAACTAGAGGCCAATTGGTTAGAAAAATAGTTACTATGTTGTATATAAACACTAGAACATTTGCAGAAGAATAAATACTGTAGCATTTCTTAGAACGATTTGCAAGTAAGTAAAACGTTTGGTAAATGAATGTGTTTTTATGCAGCACGAGTTCCAAAGTTCTGTGGCTGCACAGAAGTTCTTACACTCTGTTCTTACGGATCCCCTGAAGATAGTGAGGTGCTAGGGGTGCAGAGTTATTGACAAGACCAGCAGTTCAGGTTCACCTGCCCAGGGGCGTCCGGGTGCAGTGGTGTTAGTTGTGTTGGGCTCATGCGCACCAAACACTTGGTGACGAGGGGGAGCACCTGGAATAAGAATGCAAGGAGGGACTTGGAAACAAGGTCGGGAGCTTCTAATGGGGGACTCAGTTGGTGGGCATCCGGAGAGCAGGGGGACACCGCTGGAAGTCAAGCACCCAGGCCTGGGCACTCAGATGCAGTGGATCCTTTGTGGTGGTGCTCCTGCGTCAAGACGCGCATGTTTTTTTGGGTGTCCTTCAGAAGGAGAGGTAGATCAAGGCAACTGGATGACTGAGAAGGCTGTCCTCTGCAGTGTTGACATCCCTCGCCGGCTGTTGGAGTCCTGGGTGGACTTCTACAAGACTTGGTTGGTGCAAGGAGCCCAGTATCCCAGGTGTTGGTGCAACTCTGCTTGTGGATCCTTGGGTCTTCTCACATGATGGGGAGACACAACTGACTTCTTGGAGCATGGGGACCTCCTCCTAGATGGCTGCTCCGCCAACTGACCCGGGAGTCAGTAGGCCGATGAACTGGACTTTGCCATTGTTGTCTGCAAGAAACAGGGAAATGGCTCCTCCACACCAAGAGAGATGCTGATGGGTTGGTGAAGTGCTGGAGAACCTCCAAGGCTTTTGGAGTCCCCCACAGCTGCAGAACGAGTTTGGGATGTTACGATTGTTGGGACGGCTGCAGGTAAGCAGGCAGGGTTTTGCTCCAAAGGTTTACCAGGCATCCATCAGGTTCTCGCTCTTCCGGCTTTTCTGTGTCCTGTTCTTGTTGTCAGGAGAATCTGGCTTCTGGTGTCAGGGAGCTGCCTAAATACTGAATTTAGGGGCATTTTAGGGGAATGTAGCATAGTAGCTAATGGGCTACTTACCCTTGGGGTTGCCTACGTCCTGTTACCACCACTTCCTGTGGGTATATTCCTATCCCAGAAGGCCTAGTTCCGACCAAAACCAGGATGGTGGAATCCTTCTTCGAAAGTCCACCTCGGGTAGCCCACCTTAGGGGTGTGGTTAGCCCAGGGGTGATACACACCTAATGCCTTGGTAATTTTTCCACCTGTCCTGGTGTCAAATAGGGCTCAGGGCAATGGGTGGCCACACCCAGGACTGGGGAACCTGGGGGTTTTGCATACCAAAGGCGGCAGGGTCTTTGAAGACCTCAGCCTTGGTTTTGTAGATCTGCTAGCCATTTTTCTAGAGTGGGTGGTAACACCCCTGTCCAGAGCAGGCATTGTTCCTGACCTTTGAGAATGCAAGCTCTCACCTCCAGGGGGTCAGAAACATGTCTGATGGTGGCAGACTGGACTAAACTAGTCAGTCAGCACACCAACAGACTAGTGGGACTCAGGGGGCACCTCTAAGGTGCCCTCTGGGTGCACATCCAAATAAACCCAATGCTGGCATCAACCTGGATTTATTAAGACGAAGTGTTTGATACCAAACACCATAGGGTTCAGTGAAGCCATTATGTGATTGGTTCCCTCTTGTTGACGAGTGTCCAGCACAAACTTTAAAATGGCTTCCCAGTTCACTTGCAATGCTCTGCAATGGGGCTGAGCATCACAGGGCCATATCCACTTGTGCAGATATGGCCACGCAGTAAGTGTACTGCACACTGCCTTAGGGCTCTTAGGCCTGCTTAGGGGTGACTTACATATACTTAGCTGCAGCGATGGCTTGCATTGGACACCAGGGGTGTGCCATGTCGTATTTTCTCCTGGCTTGCACCAGGGCACGCAGACTGCAATGGCAGCTGTGTGTTTCTCATTTTTAGGGGGGCCCCTGAGGGTGGAACAATCTGTACTGCAGCCCTTAGGGACCCACTCCTGTACCCAGGCCCTGGGTACCAAGGGTACTAGTTACTAGTGACTTACATGGGTGGAGGAGCGTACCAAGTGTACACCTTGTTACCTGTTTTAGGGGAAAAGGCACTGGGGGTGCACCTCAGTTGAAAAACCTCAGTACCAGAGGCAAAAGGCGGAGGGGTGACGGTGTCAAAAAGGGGCACTTTCCTACACTGCTTGAGTATCAAATCCTGCTTGATGGGTCTACTGAGATCAAAATATTTGACCAAAATGGACCTGGTTAGTTTATCCAACCTACGTGTATTGCAGTCAGCATCAACTTGCTCCTAGGTCCCCATTTACTGTTGGCAATGGCTATCATTGGCGTTTTTGTTTTTTGGTTATATTTCTACTTAAAACATTTAAAAATTCATATCCTTATTCCACTTATTGGATGCTTGTCATTTTGGTGTTATTTTGTTTATCATTAAATATTACCTTATTTTTTCTATTTCTATTTGTTTTTTTTTATTGTTGTTCATGTCGACTTTATTACTGTTTTAGTGCTGCATAAATACTTCACTCATTGTCCTATCTTAATCCTCTCTGCTCATTGCCTTACCTTCCAGAGGACTGTCCTCAGGTTAACTCAGTGACTTTTAGGGTTCACCCTGACAAGGGTTGTTATTGTTCCTTAAGGTGGGTAGTCACCCCCCACCCCGCCAAATAATCCAATTTCTTACTCTTTCCATGTAGTAGGCAACAGAAGAGGATGCACTTGGGTATGACTTTGGGGTGCTTTCTCTGTCTTGTTGGAAGATAACTGAAGCTAGAGTAAGAATTTCTGTGATTGGCAAATAGGTTCCGTGCTGCCTTTCACAGCAGACTTCCTCATTATCAGTGTTCCATCAGGGCATCTCAAACACCACCACTTGGCGGCTAGGGAGATGAGTCACTAATCTTCATACATTTTTCAACATTTACCAAGACCCCAGCAGGATCCTCTTTGTCTCTATCCCAGAAGGACCCATACTCGCCACGATTCCACTGTGGTCCTTTGCTGAACTGTACTTCAGGAGGATTCAGCAGTGTCACCTCAGCTACCACTGGTTCAGCCTCTGGTCCCTCTGCCTTGATTATTCCAGCAAAGTGCCTTAGCCAGCACAACTTCACAAAGGGAGTTTAGTTGCCACTAGTCTAGTCTGGGCCCACAGTTGCTGCTACGTAAGCAGTGCCCTTGCTCTGGTTGGGTCACCTCAGTGTAACATCCTACTACCCCAGCCCTGGAGTTCGGTAAATTTCAGTCATATTAGTGTGTCATTATCCCAACATTTGTGTTCAAAAGTTAAGCCCGGCTTAATATCAGTGTGCTCAGTTTCTCTCTCCCCAGAGATAATTTTACACAGTAATCCACTTTTGTGAACTGTTCTTGGGATGGATCATGATAGTTTCACTAATGACATGTTTGGATTATTGCAGGAGGCACCATCGCTCCCAATCTGCAGGAAGGTCTGTTATGCTCTTGGCGGAGCTCCATACCAATTAACCGGGAATGCCATTGGTTTTTTCCTTCAGATCTTCCTCCTGGATGTGGTACTGGTGAGTGGGCAGGGCATCATGCAGTGGTGCAGACCTGTAATTTAAGAGCAACAGCCCAAAATATCTTCCTTAATTCCAGGTGGCAGGATGCCATATTCCCTTTCATGCTGTGCCCTTCTTTCATTCCACAGTCCTATTTTGTGCTCATAGCTCCAGACATCCTCCCTCCGGCTGAATTTTCCTAACTCCTTACTTTTTACAGATTACTCTTCTATATTGAAGCTTCTTGTCTTGCCCTGCTGTTCCCTATTTTCTTTCATGACCCTGATCTCCATTTTAATTTTTCTCATTATTGCTTTGTGGCAGATATTATTTGGGGTGATGCCAGGGATGAAGGCAAACAAGTGCAAAGCTGCTTCCAGCACTAAAGAGAGGTTGGTAGCAGTGAATGGGGTACCTTGGTGATCTCCCAGAAACTAAGAACAGTATAAATGGAGAATGTGCTCAACTGTTCTCTGCTGCCTAGAAGAGGGATGTAGATGTGTGTGGATGGCAGTGGGCTGTCCTATCTCTAGGCCTTTTATCCCAGTCCCTGTCCGATATCTCCCCTAGATGACCTTGGTTTAGCCCATGCTCTTGCCTTGTAACTCCACCTCTCACCTCACCTGTATTCCTCATTATGGCTTACCCAGATGTGTGGTTCCAATTGCACTTTTTGCTGACGTCAGGCTCCGCAGAACAGCTGCAGATGCGTTTCCATTTATGTCATCTCTCACCTTGTCCTGCCCATCATTCATTGAACACACGGCTCTAGTTTTCCAGTATCTCACATCATGCTTGTTGTTCTGTTCATATATACATGCCTGAATAGGGTGCTCCATCTGACACCACTCCACTATCTCTCTCTCTCCCCTTCTCTCTCCTTCAGCTGGAGCCCTTCCACGCCTCCATGATCCTGTTCCTTGGACGAGCTTGGGATGCCATCTCAGACCCAGCAATAGGATTCCTAGTGAGCAGAAGTCCCAGTAGGAAGTGTGGTAAATTGATGCCATGGTGAGTAACCACTGGGATGCTTCGAACAGGGCAAGAGTGACTGTATCTGTGGCTACCAGGTGGCAAGGCCTGCTATTTCCCCCCAGGAATTGCTTTATCCTTGGGTAATCATTCACATTAAGCAGGGCTCCTAGCCCCCTGGCCTCTGCTTCATCGGCATAGATGATCAAGTGTACTGAGAATTCGAGAAAATCGGAAACCGGCTTATCACAGGGACCTGGGGAGCCCTGTGATGGCTCACTCACGATGTGAGAAACAGGAGTGTCTGGATCAGTGTGTGATCCCAGGCCGGCTGCACTCCTGCCTCTCACATTGGGCGTGACTGGAAGGCACCGGACCGTTGTGTGAGGCAAGGGCAAAAACATCCTATTGTCTTTTTTTCTTCCCGATTTGCATCCTGATACATTGCTTAGAGAGGCAATAATGGTGGCTTTGAGGGGAGAATAGGTGGGTGAAAGGTTAACCTGCTTCATTGGTCTACCCAGCAAGAATCAGAGAGAAGCATCAAGCATCTCAAATAGAGTCCTCCAAGGCCTTTCTGACAGACTGTCTCCGGGCCCTTAGTGACTTTTGTTGTGTGGTGTTTACATTTGCTGTTCTTGGGCTATCCGGGGAGGAATGTTGAGGGAGGTGGTTACACGGTTGATTGCATGCTCCCTCAGGAAGGGTGGGAGTGGAGGATGTGGATCTACTGAATCTCTGAGTGAGTAAACGTTCTGTTACTTCTGTCTCTTCGCATCCTCTTTCTCCTAGTGGTGGCCTTATCCCCTCTGTTCATACGGTATTGTGGCATTACGTCAAGAGCTTCAGTATAAATGTTAATTGATTCTGAATAATGTGATTAGCTGGGCTGTGAGTACTCATAAGGTGTGTCCCTTGCTGTGTTCTTTCAATAAACTCTGTAAAAACTTGTTGGAGGGATTTGTTTCTGTTTCCGATCCCTAATCCAACAATCAAAAATATTTGGTGGTGCTTCATCCTTCTCTGCTTTTTGACATGTCCTGCCTTTTTTTCTCCAAGTTGATTTGATACTCATTTCAATGAACGTGTTCTGTGTGTTCTTCTGGGATGGTAAATAGTAGAATCCAAGCTCTTTGTGGTATGCTTCACAGGAAGCGACTTCATCACAGAGATGATGGATTCTTGAATAGATAGTAGTTCACCCTTAGGTTGTCTTCATACTCTTATGGTCGTGAGTCTAGTATCAGTCAAGGTTCATTCACAAAATGCGGCAGCCCTGCGAAACCCCAAGAAGATAAACTCTGTCCTGTTTAGGAGAACAGTTGACATTTAAAGGCGACTTACCTTTTGCCTGGCCCTGGCTTCTCACAAATGTCCTTACCAAGAAAGGATGAATACTCCCCTCATCCAGGCAGAAGATGGACTTCCTCTGTACTTTGCATAGAGAAACTGTGCACCAGCATTGGGAGTTGTCTGTAAGGTACTGGGCCCAGACCACCACTTTCCTAAATCACTCGTGACTTGCCATAGGTGACGCTCAGAAAATGAGCCAGAATCCTGAATAGAAGCCCACAAGGTTTAATGGCTCAGCTGCCTTTGTGTCATTTGGTGTCTTTTCCTGGTTTGGTGTATTTTCTTATAGTTTTTTGAAACTATAATCGAACATTGAGGGACCCTCCTGCAGCCTTGTTTTTGGAAAGCTGGAGTAGCCCCGGGATTGTTAATAGATCTCACAGTGTCCCATTCGCAATTTTCTGTTCTTCGTGTCAGCTTTAGTTTGGGTCTTAAAAGAAGAGGGAATATCACGCCCTTCGTTTGGTAAGGTGAGGGGCGGGACATCTCCCTTGGTTGACAAAATGGATGCTAGCCATTACCCTCTGTCCTTGGGAAACGAGTAAACTTAGAGCCGACATTGCCTCCAGCCAAGGGGCAGGGCTTGGCGGATAGTGCGGCGTAGTAACTAATACACCCCCAGTTGTGCAAAGGTGAGTTCTTAAGCCTTTGTTAAGTATGCTTATGGAGTTCTGTCACGAGATATCATTTATGTTTGAATCCTATACCTAACAGTGCATTGCTTTTCTACTCCTGCCCTCTACTTCAAATCACCGACATTGCCACGCGTCATACTTGCTGTTAGGGCTTTGTGTAGACCTCACCTCCTCAAAATCTTTCTGGTTTTTTGCCTTTTGTTCCCCTGGCAACCAATTGAGAGTCAGCCTCCGTGTGAATGTTTACCTGCTCCTTGCGTCACTGAGTAGGTTTACCTGGCTGTCTGCTTTCTGTCTGAGCAGCATCTCCACCTGGGCCCAAAACCAAGGCCTGATTTAAAGGGCCGCCAGTCCCCCTCCGTTTGTTTGGGTTCGTCTAGCTGTGAGCTATCTAGAGCCCAGCACCTAGATGGATGCTAATGCAGTGGAGGGAGACAACGGCACACGTCTATCACTTCACAAGTGCTTAGGAGAAAGTATGATTTGTAGACAGACTTTTGACTTTGTTCAACCCATGTATACAGTAGATTTTCATACATTATAACAATTTGAGAAGTGTTGAACAGTATGATTAATTACACAACTATTTTAAAATAGCACTTATTACATTCGTTTTTTTAATGTAATTATTTTATAGCGCTACTCGTCTCAATCCAGGGTGTCAGTGTACTTTACATCAATACCATGCCTTCTACAATCTAAATCGTACAAGTGTGTAAATAACTGTATGGGATATGTTACAAACAACTGTGAGGGTTACAAGGTGTAGGAGTCGCACATTGCCTATGCCGGTAAGCATTTGATGTTAAGAGTGCATGGTCGTTAGAAACACGAAGTTGAGAGTTAAAACCTAAAGTTAGGGGTTGGGGTTGTCGGTGTTAATACGGCTTTGTTACTATGAAGAGCACTTTCTTAGCAACCTTAGATTAATGACGGATTGAAAAAAAGAGGGTTCTAAACCCATGCCTTGCACGGAGCTCCTTGATGCCACTTCAGAGCTCACTGTGCCATAGTAAAAGGATTGCAACTTAAGAACGCTAGTAACAGAAGGATCTCGGTGTCAACGATAGTAACCCACTAACCTATCTACATAAAATACAGTTCTTTGATCTGCATGTTACACTGTGCTTTGCTGCAGGCACAGGACCCTGTGTTACTTTGGGTCATAACTGTGACTTGACAAAACACAGAGCTCTTCAGCATGTGCATTATCCGTCAGAGCTACCTTGCCATTGTTGTTATTGTCTTCTAAAATGTGCTGTGCTGGGCACGCAAAGATCTCTGCAGCAGGTGGCTTAACCCAAAGAGATATTTTAAAATGTAGCCTCTCGCTGATCAATTAAGTATCTCAGGAAAGATTTACTGTCTCATTTGTCCTTATTGGCAATTTCTTTGTGGCAGAGGTTTTAAAAAATAAATGTTTAAATTGACTGTCCGACTCCCCTTTTCATGATTCTGCCCCTCATGACTCCACCCCTTTTCCGTTGCCACACCTCGACCCCAATTATGGATTGCCAAAATATATATTTTTTCATTTCGAGTATTGCCTGAGAGCCACTCTATATATTCCTTTCTTACTCTTAATCTAGGTTGCAGACCCTCTTTACTTTTTCTCTGTCTCCATTCTCAATCCAGATTTGGATTGTACTTGCAAGCTATGCCCTGTTCTGCTTTCCCACTCTCTCCCTACTCTTCCACTCTCTGAGTTACCCTCCTCTTTCCGGGACCATGCACTGCTTTCCCTGCGTTCTGTCAGCCCCCCCAACATTCATATTTCCAGCAGGTCCAGGAGCGAGGCCCCACAGACCCAATTCTTCTTGTGCACCTGAACAATATGAGTGGAAAGGCAGCTCCTGTAGTTTCACTTCCTCCATGGTACAACATGGTCCCTCTCATGATGACCACATGGAAAGGGAGAAGGCTGCTCTAGGTTACTTTGAGTCCCAGGCTTCTTAACCAGAACTTGCTGGCTCGGTCCCAGAAAATCTTCATCCTCCAGAGCAGTGTTTTGTTGAGGCATGAAAGGGTTCTGTGCCCAGGACTTTTACAGGGTGATCTTGAGGGGCAGATCAATCCAGTCTGGAGCTAGGTAACAACTTGTTTTTGTATTTTCCTTTTAACCTTAATCCATGGACCTAGGTTATTTGCTGCCACCTTGTTCCGTGCCTTTCTAGAACTTCCTTGCTTTCTGCGTTGGTTCAAATTCCTTTTTAGGCCATCGTACTGTTGGTGCCAAAGCTGCATTGCTGGCTTGCGACAGATACGGACTTGAAGAACTACTTGCAATCGCCACGCCTTGGCTACCGTTCTTGTGTTCTACAAGCAGTTCACGTTGGACCCTAGCACCAGCACTGACATCTGGAGTGTTCGGATACGTAAAGAATCTTTCTGACTAGACTTCTCTTTGCATGTCACGTCTTGAAGGGCCATCCTCTTGAAACATTTAATAGAACTTAACAAAACGTGTATGGTGTTCCAAAGAGCAATCGTTCTTTCGTCCGACTCCAGGGGACCACAGTTTAATTCAACAATGGCTTTGATGGATGATCCTACCCAGGTATTTCAGGGTGGACACTCGGTCTTGACACTTGATTGTCGTCCAGGGTAATGAACATTATTTTACAGGTATAGCCATTGAGACCTTAGAAAACGAAAATAGGGGTTACAGGATTCTCTTCCTGCCACTAAATAATAAATAACTTTTAAAGATGTAATAACTAAGTGTATACACGTTTCAAAAAATCAGAGTGACAGTACTGTATAGTGCCTGATAAATGATACAAAGTACCTTGAGTTTAATAGGACCTTCAATCTGGACCAATGTAGCTTCTCAAGAAGAGGAGTTGTGGGGCCAAATCTCCCTGCTTTGAACAGCACGTGGGCATCTGTATTTGATGACCTGCAGACTAGAGGATGTAGTTAAATTACGTTTAATCATTAGAGAGTAAATGCCTCCGTCAGCCACTTTTGCTTGAGGTCATTACTAGGTATGGCTCTGCAGATCAGGTCTTTTAAAGTAAAAAATATGCATAAACACACCTTCATGTGCGCGCAGAGTAGACCTCTGCGTTCACTCACTTGGTTGGAAAGGGCACCCATTTCAAGCACTGATGTAAATTACCAACACAGCCGGTTCATTATCGCATCGGCTTTGTGGAACATTTTAAAACACAGCATGTTTTGATTTGAGACAAACGGGGTGACCGGACAGTGTTGTGTGCTTTGCAGGCACAACGGGGGGCGAGGGTACCCTGCACTGCAACATGCACAGCTCTGCAGCGGGTGTTTGGCATCTAGCACGTTATGTTCTGTGAATCTGCTTTTCGGCAGAATGTGTGTCTCTTGGCTCTGGCGTAGAATGTGTGATGAGCGTAGGGTTCCAAGGCCACCAATGTACACCACAGGTGGATTAAATCGAGACACATGGTGTCCTGCATAAAAAAGTAACTTCAGATCCCAAGTGTCACCATTATCCTACCCCTAACAAAAATGATGTGTCGGATTGCTTTTTACAGTGAATCATCCAGGGCCATCTGTGATTTAAAGCAGTGGGTCCCAACCTGTGGTCCGGAGACCCCTGAGGGTCCGCGAAACCTCCTCAGGAGTCCGCGCATGCTTAGAAAATTAAATAATGTTATCACATTAGGTCCCCGGCTTTCAGTAATGACTCAGTGGGGGTCCCCGGATTCCAATTATGATTCAGTGGGGGTCCCCGGGTTCCAGTAATGATAAAGTGGGGGCCCTCAGAAGCCAAAAGGTTGGGAACCACTGATTTAAAGGAAGAATAATTTGGCTCTTAGTTTCTCCGCCCTCCCCATGTGCTCCCATCATATAGTGCTTCCAAAATTGATGCTATTTGTTAATGTGGCTATTTTGTTCCACAGGATCGTTGTGTCTACTCCATTTGGTGTACTCTGTTATTTCTTCCTTTGGTTCTCACCCTCCAACTCCTCATCTGTGGTGCTCAAGTTTCTGTGGTTCCTGGCCATGTACTGCTTTTTCCAGACCTGCATGAGTGTGAGTACCTGTGCATTCTCAGATCTGCATAAATGTGGGAGCGCACTATGCTTGTAGTCCAAGAGTGTGAGTGTGTTATGCCTACTTTCAGGCCTGCATGAGTGAAGTAGAACACTATGAATACCCCCAGACCTGCATGATTGAGAGTCCCTCTGCAAAATACACAAGTCTGTGTTCTGTACCTTCTCTGAAATCTGCATGAGTGTGGGCGTGTCCTTTTCATATCCTCAAACCTGCATAAGTGTAGGTGTTTTATACCTACTCCCAGACTTACATGAATGTAGAACTGTGCTATGCATACTGTAAGATCTGCACAAGAGAAAGTATCTGCACCTAATTCCAGGCACTCGGAAGACTCGCCTGTGAATGAGAGCTACATAAGAATGAGTGCTTTGGTGTATACTTTGGTTTGTGTGAGTGTGTTTTTTAAGGAAACGCTCAGCGTGAGTATTAGTGCCCTGTGCGTAGACTCACTCAGTCTGAACATAAGCACCCTGAGAACATGCTCAGCCACGCCTTACTATGAAGTTTCCACCTTGCCTTCAGACCCGCCTGAGTATTAGAGTGCTATCTCCATTCCTACTCCCAGATCTCCATCATGTATCTAAGAGTTCCTTATGCCGGTACTAAGATCACCTAGTTGACATAATTAGTCCTTCCTGAATGTAACAATGATATACACATATAAAGCGTTTAGGTGCTTTTATTGCTCAAAATGCAGTGGTATAAATATACATATTTCACAGAGGACCATGAAATAGGGAAATATTGACCTATGCCCTGTGAAATAAGTTTATTTTTATAACGATAAACAACTCTGCAGAGATTTACCACTGTCAGGACTACTAGGGTTATGTGGCAAAGTAATCTAAATTATTCTGCACATCCTCTGGCAGCATTTGTTTCATTCATTTGAGCTGGCAACAACATTTTTGTAGAATCTGCAATTTAAGAAAATGATTTGACAAATATGCTAAATCCATAATTATGTGGTAACCACTGCATGGACATAATTGCAATCCAGTGGGCTTCACCATTGCCTAAACATAAACATTGTAATTATTTATATAAAATACACAGTGGCACGTGCCACAGCCTAGTTATAGTTAGGTCAGAGTTTCTGAGGAGAAGGATTTTTATTTTGCTAATATCTTAGACGCCCTTTGACAAATCTTCACAAAACTGTCAAAAAAAAAGAAGTTTATTCACCTCAGCTCTTTTATGGAAAGTTTCATGCTGATTTGTCAAGTGAGAGGCACCAAAATGTTGATTTCCCATGTTAAACTTTGGTGTCAGATACTGGAAAAAACAGTTGGATGAAACAAAGTTGCAATTTTACTCGGAAAGTGTGCTTTTTATGATTTGGCGAAATTAGCATTTAAAGAGGGGCTTGTGTTTGGTATGTAGGGGTTAATGCTCAGAAAAAAGTTTGGTATAAAAAGGAGAAAAGAATGTGGCTTGGGCTTGTGTGCCTCAGCCATGTGTAGTGGGGGTTGGCTGCACACAAGGGATTGGCTGCAGGGCCTGTGTAAAGAGCCGCAAACCCCACTCTACATTTTTCTTATGTGGTGCATTTGCCAGGATGTTGGTGAAACAAATGTTTATTGAGAGAAAGAGAAGGAGGTAAATGGACAGTATATGCTCACCAGCATCCTCTCTATGTATTTTCACTATAGAAGAGTAGTGTTTTCTCATATATATATATATATATATATATATAATCATATTCGTGTAGCTGTAGATATACATGGTGTGCATACTCCTGTCTTTTTGTGCGGGGCATCGATGTGTGCAACTTGTTTTTGTTCGAAAAACTCTTTCCGAGACACAAGGTATCTCTGGTATACCACATGGGTTTCGGCTCCATTGTCCGATTGTATTTTTCTCCACTGTCATGTGACTAATTGTGCTCCATTTCGACCCCACATGGTGTTCTCGTGGGGCTCTTGGATACGTTCCTCGTCTGTCGATTTTTACAGTCTCTCTTACTAGTCAGGTCCACTGTCGCAGGTTTCCTCAACTCCGTCCTCCGGTTGTCAGCTTCTGTCGGTTGGGGCCATGCCCCTCTGGCCTACCAGCGCTACAATATCTAAGAAGGTTCACTCAATAGAAAGAACTCCATTCTGGTTCTGCCCTACTTGCTGCGCCAAGTACCCAAGGCGGACCCAAAGGAGCTCAAGAACGTCCGGCCCATCTTCCTGCTCTCCTTCCCGGCAAAAGTCATAGAGAAAATTGTCAACAAACAACTGACCCGTTTCCTCAAGGAGGACAACACTCTGGACCCATCCCAATCCGGATTCCACAGCACCGAAACCGCCCTCATCGCCGCCATCAATGACATCAGGACCATACTTGACAATGGTGAAGCTGCGTCCCTCATCCCCCTTGACCTCTCAGCCACATTTGACACAGTCTGCCACCACACCCTACGCACACACCTCAATGATGCAGGAATCCGCGACAGAGACCTGGACTGTATCACCTCCTTCCTTCCACTCTGAAGCCACCAAAATCATCTGCGGCGTACCCCAGGGATCGTCCCTCAGCCCGACCCTCTTTAATGTCTACATGGCTCCGCTCGCTAACATTGCCCAATCTCCCAACCCCAACATCGTCTCTTATGCCGATGACACCCAGCTGATCCTCTGTCTCCCTCACCAAGGACCCTGCCATCGCCAAGACCAACCTCCACGAAGGAATGAAGGGCATCGCGAAGGGATGAAGAACAGCTGCCTGAAATAGAATTCTGACAAGACTGAGGTCCTTCTCTTCGGCTCCACCCTCTCCGCCTGGGACGACTCCTGGTGGCATGCCGCACTGGGAACTGCTCTGACACCCATCGACCACGCACGCAACTTGGGATTCATCCTAGACTCTTAACTATCTATGACCCAGCAAGTCAACACCATCTCCTCCTCCTGCTTCAACACCCTCTGCATGCTTCGGAAGACCTACAAATGGATCCCCACTGAAACCAGAAGGACGGTCACCCAAGCGCTCGTAAGCAGCAAATTGGACTACGTCAATGCCATCTACACAGAAACCACGGCCAAACTCCAAAAAAGACTGCAATGCATACAGAACGCCTCCGCACGTCTCAACCTGGACATCCCCCGCCACTGCCACATCACAGCCCACCTGAGAGACCTACACTGGCTACTCATCAACAAGAAAATCACATTCAAACTCCTCATCCACGCTGACAAGGCACTGCACAACCCCCGACCAGAATACCTCAACAGATGGCTCTCCTTCTGCACCCCAACATGACAGCTTCGCTCCACCATGCTTGCCCTCACCATTGTTCCACGCATCCACAGAATGACCGCGGGCAGCAGATCGTTCTCCCACCTCCCCGCCAAGACGTGGAACACTCTTCCCACCCACCTGCGTCAGACAATGGATCTTCTTACCTTCAGGAGACATCTCAAGACATGGCTGTTCAAGCAGTAGCAACCCCACCCCAACCCCCCACCTCCGCACCTTGAAACCCTCACGGGTAAGTGGTGTGCTCTACAAATACTCTGATTGATTGACTGATTGATTGAAGTACCCGAGAACAGACCTACACAACGTTTGTAACCTCTGCTTGTCCTCTGACCATCGAGAGGACTTATGAGCTGCATGCCTTGTGGTGTATAATAAGAAAACTCTTTGGAATCGACGGACATGGTGCATTGTTTTGGCCTCCGTGGCGCATCATGAGGAGGAGGAAGATACTTCCTACCTCTTCGAGGACCAAGAGGAGCAGGAAGATTTTCAACCCGACGTTAAGATTGAGGAGGATATCTCATGGGAAGCGGGGGCTCCAAGGCTGATGACAAAGCAGGTTGATCCCCTTCCTGCCCAGTGCTTGAT
Source organism: Pleurodeles waltl (assembly GCF_031143425.1). Lineage (NCBI taxonomy): Eukaryota > Metazoa > Chordata > Amphibia > Caudata > Salamandridae > Pleurodeles > Pleurodeles waltl. The sequence continues at coordinate 128,070,343 of NC_090446.1, forward strand.
AACAAAGGCAGAAGTGAGTACCACCTTTGAGGTGAGTACCACTTTCCCCCAAGCCCTTCACCCTAAAGTGGCATCTGCTTAGCGCTCCTGTGCTCCATTAGAGACCTCTAGTCCTCCACTGCCTCTGGCTATGGGTGACGTGGAATTTCTGAGTGAGAACCAAAATCCTCGTCACAATTGGCACCTAAGTCCTCTTCAAAGCCTGATTTGTTGCCATTAACTGCCTCGGCGCTGGACCCAAAGATGCCCTCTAATGTCCCATTGGGGCCAAGACACTTAGCGCTGAAAATGTTGGAGGCAGATTAACCAGAGACGAAGCACTCCGAGCCAAGATTAATTGAGCCAAGACCTATTTCGGCCTCCTCATAACATCATCCCTCCTCAGTGATGTCCAGGCAGCCATCTACAGCTACATCTTCTGCGACATCTGAGGATATGGAACAAGCAGTCCTCACATGGCTTCAAGAACACCTCAACGCCAGGCAGAGACAGATCCACATTTAACCTGATACTATTCGAATCCTGGCCAAGTTTTCACAACCACCTAAAGACTCCATCCCTCATAAGAGGAAATTTACTTTTGAGGAGGCCATCAACCCTCTTGTGGAGCCAAAGCATAAGAAGTCCAAGCGCCATGACAGAAGCACTTCTCCAATGCTTCCTGGTCCTTCCCGTCGTCCTCTTTCTCCTCTCCCTCTCCCTCTCCCTCCTCCTTCTCCCCAACACCCCTATTCCTACATCTCCACTGCTACCTGTAAAACCTCAGTCACACTCACCACAATACAGGGTTCTTCACATTCCGGAGAAGGGGACAGCCGGTCCATCCTATGACCCCCAGTGCCCTGATCTGTGGGGTAATTATGACGTGGAGTCCCCAGCAGACCTTGACCTATATCCACCAAAGCCCTCGCCCCCGAATGATACCACCTTGAACCATGAGGTCCTACACAGAGCTGCCACCTTTCACAAGGTAGATCTACATGTACAGTATGAAGAAGAAGACTTCCTTATGGAGGCCCTCTCCTCTACACAGCGGTCCCTCCCGTACCTATAGGGTATGCTCAAACCTGCTGCATCTTTAAAGAACCTGTGATGGTAAGGGTAGTCACACCTAGGTGGACAAGAAGTTCAAGGCTTCTCCCTCTGACCCATCCAATATCAGGGGCAAGTTACTCTCCCCAACCCTATTTCCTAGTGGTTCGCACAGCTAGAAAACCTGCTAATCCACAGGGCACAGGGGATGCCCACCTATAGGCCAGAAGAGTAAAAAGCATGATGCTGGTGCAAAACGTGTTCGCCACAGTCTGCTACTCTGCAGCGTATCACCAGTTCAATAGGGCTTCTCTCCTGGTACAACGAGCTCACTGAGACCAGATGAAGTACCTCATTCAACATCTCCCAGAGCAGTTTTAGAAACCAGGCAGGAGTTGGTGGCAGAAGGGAAGATCATTTTCAACACCAACATCCACTACGCTCTTGATGCTGTGGACAGTGCTGCTCGCGCATAAATGGTGGTGTCCAGCTATGCCACCACACTTGCCTACAAGTTTCCAGCTTTAAGCTGGAAGTTCAGCAACCCCTCCTAAATGTGCCTTTCGATGGGGAGCCTCTCTTTGACCCCAGGTCGATGAAATGCTAGAAAAAACAAGACGGACACAGCCAATGCCATGGGGGCCCTTTCAACTCCAGCATCACGCAGCTCCTTTCGCCGCTCCCAGTACCGTGGTGCGGCAAGAACTCCCACCCAGAAGACTTCCACCATTTCCCCCCTGACAACACCAGCAGACTCCCTCACGGGGTTACCACTCAGGAGGCTACAGGGGAAATAATAGTAAAGGCAGAAGGATGGGCACCGCCTCCAGAGGGGCTGCCCCTCCCAAACAGTGACACTGTTTCCCTTCACCCCTCCAATCATACAACACCGATCAGGAGAAGACTGCAGGATTACCTGCACCAATGGGCAGAAATCATCTGCGATCAGTGAGTCCAAGCCATCATACAAAACTCATACACACACCACCAAACATTACCCCCCATTCCCGGCAAACACCGACGATCCCCAAACATCAGCGCCTGCTCTAGGATGAGATACATGTGCTATTCGCTAAGGGCACCATAGAACCAGTACCACTACAACATCGCGTCTAGAGGGTATCCTCCCTATACTTTCTAATCCCTAAAATAGACGGTTCTTACCCTGCTCACATTTGTGCCCACCCTCCTTCTTGGTCACCGTTGGTTGTTGCAGCTGTTATTTTCTTTTTCATCTATACTATGCATTATCATCTTTTTCTATACTCTCTATACTCCAGCTATATCTACAACATCTGTGCGTAAAAACCAACCTCACAATGGAACGGATGCCCAAGCACATTACCAGAGATAGGTATGGTCACTATACCTCATGACTCTTTGAACAAAAACAAGTTGTACATGTCTGAGCCCAACCACCCAGATGGCAGAAGTATGCTCAGCATGTGAATGTGTAACACTACATGCCACAAACCAATGCTTACCAGGTAACATTATTTGTAAATGTATATATACATATTCCAACATTCACTTCTTTCCCTTCTCCTGAAAAGAAGTACATCGACTCCTAGTTGCAGTGGTTCCAAGCGCTTTATTAAAATTGGAGATATGCTGCAGGGTGGCTCACTAAGTGAGCCACCCTGCAGCATATCTCACTAAGTGAGCCACCCTGCAGCATATCTCCAATTTTAATAAAGTGCTTGGAACCACTGCAACTAGGAGTCGATGTACTTCTTTTCAGGAGAAGGGAAAGAAGTGAATGTTGGAATGTATTTTCGCGAAGCTCTGTTTCCGTGACATTGACCCGCCCTGCTAGGGTCTGGGGCTCTCTGAACAGAGCAACTTGGTTGTGGCGAATATATAGATATTCTATATCAAAACAGTACCCTTTCAGGCGTAGAGTGCGGCATAAATATACAAAAAGAAGCAGAGAACTCTGGGTAGTTCTCAGGATTAGGTGGAGAGCCGCTCCTGTATAGAGCACCTTACAACGCAGCAGCACTCTAAATCTACTCTCCTCAAATGTCTGCTTTTCTAGCAAAGGTTTTAAGCATAGGATTAGCACATTACCATCCACGCAGTGCTAGAAAACGAACAAATTATTTTGACATTCACTCAGCAAAGTCTTTAAGCATAGGATTAGCACAGTGCCATCCTCACTGAGCTGTAAATTAACAATATCTTTTTTGACCAGTCCAGGCACAGTATTAGAGCTTTGGATTTCTAAAATATTATCCAAGCAAAGCCAACCTGGAATGAATAAAAGCAACCCCTGTCAACGTGTTTCACTATCATTATCATTATAGCTCTTCAGCGATGTGTGTGTGTGTGTATATTGATATATTAGTTTTTTGTCTTTAAACTGAAATAAGTGTAAAAGTACTCGGTGTACAGACCAATGTAAAAGTGTTCCTTGTGTACTCTGACCTCTGTGAGCACACGCTTAGACCTGTATGTAGTTTCATAGCATACTTTTGCCAACACAAATGAGTAAGGAGCATGTTCTAGAATGACGTAGCACTACCAGTTCTGAATTACCCTCTCCACCCCAGCAGTTCCACTGTCTCCCTGCAGGCAGTGCTTTGTGGTAGAGCGCAGAAGTTGAGCTCCCAGCAGACTTGGATCTGCACCTTAGGAGGAGCAGCTGATATAGAATAGACCTTGGGGCTAGGAGGAAATGAGAGATCATAAGACCTGTGCCTACTAGCGCAGGCATGCCCCATGATGTTGCAGTTATAACCATGCTGTGCTTGCCTCCCCAGTGCTATCATGTGCCATACACCTCTCTGACCATGTTCCTGGGAGGAAGCCAGCAGGATCGTGACTCTGCCACAGCTTATCGTAAGTACCTGGGAAGGGTTCTTTTGGAGGGGTTTTGTTGTTATTTTATATCAGGGCTAAGAATGGTGTTGCAACATGAAGCGTGTAAATGCTTTGAGTATAATTAAATTGGGTGTTATTTAGAGTGATTCTTAATTGACAAATTATAGTTCTCTGCGCTACAAAACACAAGTTATAATTTTTGTTTTAGGTACTATTATTAATCTAGCTGTAAAAATTTACATCTGGGGAGTAAAGAGGACAACTGAGCTAGAATACACATTGTGAATGGATTTTGTAAACTCCCTTAATCCGTGTCTCCAAGGACAAAATATAAAAATAGAAATGAGAAATGGATGGTTCAGTCATTTGAGCAGGAAACAAATCAAGAGCGCTAAACAGTCCTGTGCATTTTTTTTGGATATGCTAATTTTTTTTTTTTTTTTTTTACATATAGGACAGCTGGGGTCAGTGGATAGTGTGCACAAGGTATTTGCCACAGTGTTTAGCCACTTAAGATGCTTACTTCCGTCTCGTCTCTGTACACTGCAAATACGTCCGGTGAGATCATAGATTATTAACTGGGATGTGCAAGGTAGGAGGTCCCACAAAGTTTTATTTTGCTGCAAAACACTTGGCTTTTCTCTGCTAGCCCAAAGCAACAGAAATGTTGCTTAAGAGAAATGCAAATAAAGAATTTAAGAATCACCAACACAACTAAAAACCGAGCAGTACATTTCCCAGACCAATTTAGTGAAAACTACAAAACCCATGCAGACAATAATGGACTTTGAATCAACGGAAAACAGTCAGTATTCTCAAAAGGTTCCAACAGTCAAGGCCCATACTTCTGACACTTCAGTGTTAATGTAATCCAGAAAAACACCTGCCTTCAAAGTGGCAGCCCCCATACCTGTATGTGTTGAACTGTTTTCACCACCCGAGATTTGTCCTAGTACAGTGAGGAAAAAACACTCACAAGTTACCCACAAATTAGGATACACACTCACTGTAACAGACTTGTAGTTACAGACACAGAAACATATGATTACGCACACCCTATGACACCCCAAGAGGCAAGCAGAACAGTAACAAAATTTGTGCTACAGTTCTGGTCTCCTCAGCTTATATCCTAGTGACTAAATCCCCTTTCCCTCTGCAGTGTTAGTAACATAGTCCGGTCAGTGTGAGTATAGGCAGCAATAAGGCAAAAGGAGGAATGCCACAGGGTACCACATGTTGGAAACTCAGTTATGGTTGCAGTATCCTCCCACTTTTTGCCTGTTTTTTGATGCAACTTTGACTGAAGTACACTGGGTTCCTGCTAACCAAGTCCACAGTGCCAGTGTTCCTTCCCCTAAAACAAGACCCCTGGTCACTTGATCCCCAGGTAGCCAGGCCTTTAGCACCTCTGTAAGACCTTAGTAAGTGGTACCCCTAGTACCTAGGGCATAGGTACTGAAGAGGATCCCAGTGAGATGCCGCATAACTTGTGCCACTAAAAGGGACCCAGCACCAACCTCATGCAGACTCCCACTTCAGGCTGCGTGACAAAGTGCCCCCAAAAGTGAAAGACCAAGATGGTACAGCCTGTGTGCCATGTCCCATAACACAGCCTGTAATATTTGTAAGTCACCCTTACAGCAGGCCTTACAGCCCTAAGGCAGGTTGCATTATCAATCAATCAATCAAAGAGACTTATAGAGTGCGCTACTCACCCGTGAGGGTCTCAAGGCGCTGGGGGGGGGAGAGGAGAGGGGATATCACTGTTCGAAAAGCCAGGTCTTTAGGCTCTTCCTGAAGAGTAGGAGGTCCTGGGTCTTGCGGCGGTGGGTGGGGAGGGAGTTCCAGGCCCTGGGGGCCAGATAGGAGAAAGATCTGCCTCCAGTGGTGGTGTGTTTGATGCGAGGAACTGTGGCGAGAGAGAGGTCGGCGGAGCGGAGGTGGCATGTGGGAGTGTGGAAGGTCACTCTTTCGTTAAGGTAGGTTGGGCCGGTGTTGTGGAGGGATTTGTCTGCGTGGATGAGGATCTTAAAGGTGATCCTTTTGTCTATGGGGAGCCAGTGGAGGGATTTGAGGTGTGGTGAGATGTGTTCATGTCGGGGGAGGTTGAGGATGAGTCGTGCTGCTGAGTTCTGGATTTGCTGTAGTTTGCACTTGAGTTTTAGTGTGGTGCCGAAGTAGAGGGTGTTGCCGTAGTCAAGCCTGCTGCTGATGAGTGCGTGGGTGACTGTCTTTCTGGTCTCTGTGGGGATCCATTTGAATGTTTTTTTCAGTGTGCGGAGTGTGTTAAAACATGAGGAGGTGAGGGCGTTGATTTGTTGGGTCATAGAGAGGGAGGAGTCCAGGATGATGCCGAGGTTGCGTGCGTGGTTTGCGGGGGTGGGTGCGGGGCCTAACGTGGTGGGCCACCAAGAGGGGTCCCAGGTGTTTTTGTGTGGGCCAAAAATGATTATTTCAGTTTTGTTGGAATTGAGTTTAAGGTGGTTGGCTGTCATCCAGGCAGCGGTGTCAAGGAGTGCAGCATGTAGGTTGGATTTGGCGGTGTTGGGGATGCGGGTGAGGGAGAAGATGAGTTGTGTGTTATCAGCGTATGAGAGGATGGTGATGCCGTGGGGTTTGAGGATGTTGGCTAGGCCGGCCATGTAGATGTTAAAGAGTGTGGGGCTGAGGGAGGAGCCTTGTGGGACTCCGCAGGTGATTTTGGTGGCGGAGGATTGGAAGGGTGGGAGACAGACTTTTTGGGTTCTGTCGGTAAGGAAGGAGGTGAGCCAGTCCAGGGCTTTGTGGCGGATCCCGGCGTTGTGAAGTCGTGTGCGGAGTGTGTGGTGGCAGACAGTGTCAAAGGCTGCGGAGAGGTCCAGGAGTATGAGTGCTACGGTCTCGCCCATGTCGACTCTGGATCTGATTTCGTCGGTGCATGTGATGAGAGCGGTTTCTGTTCTGTGGTTCTTGCGGAACCCAGATTGGGAGGGGTCGAGTGTGTGGTTTGCCTCGAGGAAGTGGGATAGGCGGGAGTTGACTATTTTTTTCCGTGACCTTGGCTGGGAAAGGGAGGAGGGAGATGGGGCGGTAGTTGGAGAGGTCGTCTGGGTCGGCTTTGGTTTTTTTTAGGAGCGCGGCTACTTCCGCGTGTTTCCAGAGGTCTGGGAAGGTGGCGGTTTTGAATGAGCTGTTGATTATGGCTCGGAGTTTGGGGGCGATGGTGGGGCTGGCCTTGTTGTATATTCGGTGGGGGCATGGGTCGGAGGGGGAGCCAGAGTGAATGGAGTTCATTGTTTTTTCAGTTTCTTCGTCGGTGGTGGGGGCCCAGGTGGTGAGTAGGTTGGGGGGTGTGTGTGGTGGGTTTGTGTTGGGTGGGTGGAGGGTGCGTGTGGAGGGTGTGTGTGGTATGAAGCTGTTGTGTATGTCCAGGATTTTGCGATCGAAATGATTTGAGAGGGAGTTTCAGAGGGTTTGTGTGTGCGTGGGGTCTCTGTTGCTGGCTTTGGGTTTGGAGAGCTCTTTGATGATGGTAAAGAGTTCTTTGCTGCTTTGGGAGTTGTTGTCAATGCGTTCCTTGTAGTGTGCTCTTTTGGTGGTGCGTATGAGTTGGTGGATGCGTGTGGTGGTTTTGAGGGCAGAGAAGTTTGTGGTGGAGGGTTCTTGTCTCCAAGATTTCTCTGCTTTGCGGCATTTGCGTTTGGACTCGTAGAGTTCAGTGGTGAACCATGGGGCGTTCTTGATATTGCGGGTGGTGATGTTTTTTCTGAGGGGCGCGAGAGCGTCGGCACAGGTGGTGATCCATTTGTTGAGGTTGTGTGTGGCGGTGTTGGGGTCGGTGGTGTTGGGGGGGGTTTGTGTCAGTTGGGAGTTCAGGCGCTCAGTGGGGATCTTGTCCCACATGCGGTAGGGGGTGGTGTGTTGGTGGTGGTGTGTGGGTGGTTTGTTGTAGGAGAAGTGGACGCAATGGTGGTCCGTCCATTGGAGTTTGGTGGTGTGGGTGTAGGTGACGTGTTGGCTTGAGGTGAAAATTGTGTTGAGTGTGTGTCCAGCCGAGTGGGTGGGGGCTGTGACCAGTTGTTTGAGTCCCAGGTTGTTGAGGTTGTCCAGGAGGGAGGAGGAGTTGTGGTCGTTAGGGTTTTCCAGGTGGAAGTTGAAGTCGCCGAGGAGTATGTAGTCTGTGGAGGTGAGAGCGTGCATGCTGATGGTGTCAGCGATGGTGTCACAGAAGGGGGGGCGTGGTCCTGGGGGTCTGTATATGAGTGTGCCTCCGAAGGTGGTGGTGTTGTTCATGAGGAAGTGCATGTGTTCTGCGTTGTTGAGGTTGTTGAGGGTGTCGAGGGTGTTGGTGGTGACCTGGATGGTGTCTCTGTGAAGGATGGCGATGCCGCCTCCTGGTTTGTTAAGGCGGTCTTTGCGTTAGAGTTTGTAGCCCTCTGGGGTGGCTATGGCTTTGTCTGGCTCAGATGTGAGGTTTGTCCATGTTTCTGTGAGGAAGACGATGTCGGGTGAGTGTGATGTGATGAGGGCCCAGAATTCTATGGCACTTTTGTGTAGGGACCGGATGTTTAGTAGCAGGCAGCTGAGATGGTTGCAGGTGGTGTGGTTGTTGTGATGTGAGATCGTGTTTGCGGGGGTGCTTGTGTAGGTTGTGGGGTTTGTTGGTGGGTGCAGATGTTGTTGTGTGGAGGCTGTTGTGTTTGGTGTTGTGTGGGGTGCGTGGGAGGTGCGGCAGGAGAAGGGGCCTTGTGTGTGGGGCTGGTTTGAATGCAGTTGGGGCGAGCTCCGGGGTGGAGGGAGACGAGGGAGTGGGGGTGGTACTGTAGTCTGGGGCGAGTTTGGCTGGTTGGGCCAGGGGGACTGGTGCTGGGCGCGGACGGGCGCAGACGGGCTTGCCTCTGGCGCGCCAGCGGCACGGCCGCACAGCGACCGCCATTCAGAGGGGGAGGTGGGAGGGAGAGGCAGCTGGGATGTGGGCGGGAACAGGAGAGCGAATGGGGGCGGGAGGGGGGCAGGGACGCAGCGGCGGGGAATAAGCAGAGCCGGGGGAGCGCACAAGGGTCGAGATGGCCCAGAAAAGAAGAAACGGTGTGGTAAAAACTGTGGAAAAAGGCACAAAAACAAAACAATGCACAGACTAGTAAAGAACAGCGGAAGACAGAAGGAAAAAAGATATGGTCAGAAACAGTGGAAAAGGCGCAAAAACAAAACACAATGCACAGACTAGTAACACTTACCAGCGTCACTGGACACCAGGGATGTGCAGGAGGGCCTCGAACACGCGATCGGTCGCGTGGGTCGGGGAAAAGCGGCACAGCAAGGTCGTGCTGTCGGCGCAGGGGAGCGAGCTCCGGCCAAAAAGGTCAGGGGTCTCTTACCTGCGTCGTGCAGCGACCGCCATTAAGAGTGGGAGGTGGGAGGGAGGGGCAGCTGGGAGGCGGGAGGCAGGCGGGAACGTGAGAACGAATGGGGGCGGGAGGGGGACGGGGCCGCAGGGACGCAGCAGCGGGGAATAAGCATAGCCGGGGAGCGCACAAGGGCCGAGATGGCCCAGAAAAGAAGAAACGGTGTGGTAAAAACAGTGGAAAAAGGAACAAAAACAAAACACAATGCACAGACTAGTAAAGAACAACGGAAGACAGAAGGAAAAAAGATACGGTCAGAAACAGTGGAAAAGGCGCAAAAACAAAACACAATGCACAGACTAGTAACACTTACCAGCGTCACTGGACACCAGGGATGTGGAGGAGGGCCTCGAACACGCGATCGGTCGCGTGGGCGGGGGTCGGGGAAAAGTGGCACAGCAAGGTTGTGCTGTCGGCGCAGGGGAGCGAGCTCTGCCAAAAAGGTGAGGACATACCTGCAAGAGCAGATAATACCATGCCATTCTTTGTCAATTCTTAGACACATTAAGTGATCAGGAAAGCCATTTTAAGTACATGTGCTGGACACTGGTTAGTACGAATTTCCCAGCTACATGATGGCTTCACTGAAACTATTGATGTTTGTTATCAAACATCGCATATTAATAAACCCTCAATGATTCCAGTGATGGATTTATTAATACATGCACCCACCTACCAACTGCTGGTATGCTGACTGACTGTTTCTCCCCAGTCTTCCACCAACACATAAGTTTCTGACCCCCAAGACTGAGAGCCTTTGCTCTCAGGAGGTCAAGAACAAAGCTTGCTCTGACAGGGATGGTACACACGCCTCTCAACAAGATGACCTGCAAATCTTGCATTCCAAAGCAGGAGGCTTCAAAGAAGCCCACCACCTTGGGTATGCACATCTGTCTTTCTCAGAGGAGAGGCCATACACCCTGCCTAAGGGCCCATTTGGCACCTGGTCAGGTGGGAAAACTAGCTGTGCAAGAGGTGCATTTCACTGCCAGGCAGACAAACCCCTAGGGTGACTACCCTGACGTGAACACAACCTTCGAAATTCCACTATCTTGTGTGTGGTGGGGGTGGTAGGCATACTGGGACAGGGTGATGCCCACTTCCCAAAGGAAGTGGTTCATCTAGGGGGCTTAGTGACCCGAGGGGGTAAGTAGCACATTGGCTACTACACTTCGCTCCCCTTAACACGCCTAAATTGAGTATTTAGGGGACTCCCTGATGCCAGGAAAATAGATCTTCGCCAGCCACAAAAGGAGGAGTGGACAAAGAATCCGACTGACCCGAGAAATGAGGAGCACGATGGACTTGGTGCCAACCCTGCCAGCCTGTCTGCTGCACCCACCCTTTGTGGAGCAACTGACCTGTCCTGCCACTGCAGCCTCCAAGAAACCGGAATGGCTGCCAGTGCTTTGCAAATCGACAAGAAGAACTCCCTTGGAGTAGGGGATCTGCTTCCCTGCATCTGAAGGCAACCAAAGAAGAACTGTGAGGACCCAGAACCGCCAAAACCCAACGCCGGACAGTACCACTGCACCCAATAATTGCAGCTGAGCTGAGGTGGGCCAAAGGTGTCAGTGTTGGCCCTCCAGAGACCAAGCCCTCATTGAGTTTGCCCACTGCAGACTTCCTGACGACATCTGCAGCCTCTTTCTGGAGACCACCCCAAACCGCGACTGCCTCTGGTGACCCAACAGTCCACAGCACCTCTACACCCAGATACCCCAGAATGAGGAGTTGAGGACCACTGGTGCCCTTACTTCCCTGAGACTCATGAGACCTTAGCCCACTTGTTGGTTTGGTCGGACTGGACCCCCCCAGTCCATGCCTTCAGCCTCTTTCTGCAGGCACCCCCCCTCCAGCAACCAGTGACCGAAACTGGACACCTCTGCATCCAGGCGCCACAGACTGAGGAGAAAAGGATCACTGGTGTCCCTGTGTTCCCGAGCATTGCAAGACTTGAAACCCCTAGGTGGTTCACCCTGACTGGACTCCCAGCCCCACTCCTGCAGCATCTTTGTGACCCGACTGATCCCCATTGACTTACCTGATGCTGAACTGCACCTGACTGCTCCAATGCTGCCCGACGTGACCTTTGTTGTGGCCTAGAGCCCTGCCCTATATTCACATTAGGACCAGAAGATTGGTCCTGTAAGTTGCTGTGAAATCTGTTTGACGCATATGTTTTCTCTCCCTTAGGGTAACATTGCAGCTACAGAAAAATGCACTGTCAACTTTCGCAACTCTAAAAATTCCTAACTCGAAAAGTACTCCTCTGATTTCAGTGATCTTGGTATCTAAATTTATATAAAAGTATGTTATTTTTATAAACTGGTATTGGATTTCTTTATTGAGTGTGTGTCTCACTTACTGCCTATGTATGTGCCTTACATGCTTAGCACTACCCTTTGATATGCCTAACTGCTCGCCCACACTGCCACAAAAAATTGGGCTTTTGGGGTGTCATTTATGCCTTTGGAATTCCTCTGGGGTTTGTTTGGACTCTTTACACAGTGTACCTTTATCTGGTTCACTGTATAAAGAGTCAGCTTCCTACACTGATGGTACAGCAGGTGGATGGAAGACTTGGCATGTACTGTATGGCCCTGTCCGTATTGTGATTGCACTAAAGAATCCACAATTGAATTTAGTTGCCAAAAATATTTTTCGATTTTCAATTTTTTAACCTTTTTCCAAATTTCTAATCTGGACTGTTAGGACCTTGGTTAAGTCTCCCAGTCCATTTGTGTTTACAAATTTAAAAAGATTACTGGAAAGTTAGGCCTTGAACTGTTTACAATTTTAGTGAGTCCTAATAAGGTCCCAACTTATCTAAAAAACAAAAACAATGCAACCTCAGAGGATAGAGCTGAGGGGCTCAACCTCACCCCTTCTGGAATTTAGTATGATGTACCAAAGGAACTCTGTAAGGCTGGCAAAATTGTACCTGGGCCTCGACCAACAAAAACACAACTCCAGGAGTTGCTTGCCGAGTTCAGTGGAGCCCAGGCACTCAAAGAAAACAATGATAATGGATAGGAAGATGACATAGTCAGTGAAGATGAGCCTGACAACAGTGCTCAAGGGGATGGTTCCCCTCCTAGTGTCCTAGAGGGAAAGGATAACAATAGAAACCTCAACCCTAAAACTGTACCTGGAGGTAAGCCAGGCCCAGAGAAGTGCTAGACTTAGAGCTGGACAAACTAGCCAAGAGGGTGGCTCTTGAGGCCAAACTCTTAAAAACAGAAAGAGAAAGAATTGAGATGGGTCTAGGACCCTTCTCTGGTGGCAGCAACAGTTTGAATAGGGAGAAAGAAGCAGCTTTTCACCCTAAGATCCCCAAAGAGATTGTCCGCAAATATGAGGAAAGTGATGATATCAACCAGTGGTTCTCAGCCTTTGAGAGGGCTTGTAGAATGAGAAGATTCGACCAAAAATATTGGTGCTCTCTACTCTGGGAGCTGTTTTCAGGAAAGTGCAGGGATAGACTCCTGACACTTAACATGAGAGATGCTGAGTCCTAAGACCTCCTGAAGTGAATCCTGATTGAGGGCTTTGAACTCATCACTGAGGAATATAGAATCACGTTCAGGGAGATCCAAAAAGCCAAGAGTCAGTCCTGGGTTGATTTTGTGGACTTTTCAGTGAAAACACTGGGTGGTTGGTTGAAAGGAAGTTAGGTGCAAGTCTTTAGCACCCCTGTAAGACCCTAGTAAGTGGTACCTCTGGTACCGAGGGAATAGGTACTAAAGAGGGTCCCTGAGAGCTGCAGCATTACTTGTGCCACTCTAAGGGACCTAGCATAAACCATGTGTAGGCTGCTACTGCAGGCTGTGTGACAAGGTGAAAAAACACGACACAGCACACAGACAAATTGAAAACACAACATGACACCCAGCCTGTGTATCATGTCCCCTAACACTGCCGTACAGCAGGCCTTACAGTTCTAAGGCAGGGTGTGTTATCTCACAGGTGAGGGCATATTTAAGAGCAGATATGACCCTGCTATGTCTTTGTTGATTCTTAGACATATTAAGTGTTAAGGGAAGCCATTTTAAGTGCATGTGCTGGACACTGGTCAATAAAAGTTTCTCAGCTACATGATCGTTTCACTGAAGCTAGGGATGTTTGGTATCAAGCATATCGTATTAATAAACCTTCACTGATTGCAGTGATGGATTTCTTAATACATGCACTGAAAGAGCACCTTGAAAATGCCCACTGAAAACCTACCAACTGCTGGTGTGCTGACTGCCACCAACAGACAAGTTTCTGAGCCCCAAGAACGAGACCCTATGGTCTCAGGAGGTTAGAAACTAAGGGCCTGATTACAACTTTGGAGGACGGTGTTAAACCGTCCCAAAAGTGACGGATATACCACCTACCGTATTACGAGTTCCATAGGAAATAATGGACTCGTAATACGGTAGGTGGTATATCCGCCACTTTTGGGACGGTTTAACACCGTCCTCCAAAGTTTTAATCAGGCCCTAAGTCTGCTCTGGTAGGGATGTTACACACCCCTCCCAACAGGATGACCTGCAAATCTGCATTGCAAGGCAGGAGGCTTCAAAGGAGCCCACTGCCTTTGATATGCAGATCTGGATTTCCTCAGAGGAGATGCCAACCCCACTGCCTCAAGGTCCATTTGGCACCTTTGACAGGCGGAAAGCTAGCTATGCAGGTGGTGTGTTGCACTGCCATTCTGGACACACCCCTAGGGTGATCAGCCTGATGTGAACACAACCTTAGAAATGTCACCATCTTGTGTGTGGTTAAATTAGTCATTCTGGGACGGGTGATGCCCACTCCCCAAAGGAAGTGGTCATCTAGAGGCGTAGTGACACCAGGTGTAAGTAGCCCATTGGCTACAACCCTTCACTCTCATTAAAGCCCCTAAATTGTATACTTAGGGAACCCCTTGATGCCAGGAAAACAAATCTTCGCTGGACACAAAAGGAGCGAACAAAGAAGCCTACTGACCCGAGAACCAAGGAGCACAACAGACTTGGTGCCAACACTGCAACCCTGCTTGATGCACCCAACCCTTGTGGAGCAACTGACCTGTCCTGTTGCTGCAACCTCCAAGAAACCAGGAGAGCTGCCAGTGCTTCGCAAATCGCCAAGAAGAACTCCCTTGGAGGAGAGGAGCTGCTTCCCTGCATCTGCAGGGAACCTAACAAGAACTGTAAGGACCACCAAAACCTAATGCCGGACAGCACCACTGCATCTGAGTCTCCTAGCCCGAGCCGAGGTGGGTCAGTGGTGTCAACGTGGTTCCCATGTCCTACAGAGACAAAGCTCACCTTGAGTTTGCCCACTGTGGACTTCCAGACAGTGTCTGCAGCCCCCGTCTACTGCGATCGCCTCTGGTGACAGAGCCCCAACGGTCCACTGCACCTCTGCTTCTGGATGCCCTGGTCCAATGAAAAGAGAACCACTGGTGTCCTTCCATCCCTGAGACTCGTGAGATTTGAGCCCACTTGTTGGTTCAGTCGAACTGCATCCCCATCCCCATTCCCTGCCTCTTTCTGCAGGCCCCTCTGCTGCGACCACCACTGGAGATGGAACCCCAATGCTCCAAGACACCCCTGCACCTGGACTCCCTGAACCGAGGCTAACAGGACCACTGGTGTCCCTACATCCCTAAGCTTCACTAAACTTGTACTCCCTTGGTGATTCCCCCGGGCTGGACTCCCAATTCACCCTTGCAGCATCTTTGTGACCAGACCGATCCCTATTGACTTACACAGGGCACGCAACGCAGAACTGCACCCAACCCACCAGGGCCGCCCGTGGTGACCTGTTGATGTGTCCTAGGACCCTGCCCTGTACTCAACTTAAGTCCAGAACATTGGTCCTGTAAGTTGTTGTGAAGTCCGTTTGCCGTAGATTTTCTTTCCCATAGGGTAACATTGCAGCTACAGAAAAATGCACTGTAAACTTTTGCAACTATAAAAAAAAAATCCTAACTCGAAAAGTACTCACCTGAGTTATTTTTATTAATTGGTGTTGGATTTCTTTGAGTGTGTTTCTCACTTACTGCCTGTGTGTGTGCCTTACATGCTTAGCATTATCCTCTGATATGCCTAACTGCCCACCCACATTACCTCAGAAATAGAGCTTTTGGGGTGTCATTTGTGCTTTTATAATTCCTGCGGGGTTTTCTTTGACTCCTTACACAGTGTACCTCTTTTTGGTCCACTATATAAAAGGCCCATTTCTTACACCTCAAGATCAAAATGCACATAACTAGGAAGCATGAGTGTGGGGAAGAAGAAAGAATAAGCAAGAAGAGCATTGAGAAGGAAACTGGTGACTGGATGGATGGTTAGATTGATTGATGGATGGGGTGGGTGGGCAGATCAGTGGGCAGTTTGATGGATGAATGGAAAGAAGTCGGCAATAGAGGGATGATAGATATAAATATAGGTAGGTTGATAGGCAGTAAAAAATATACCCATGTTACCAAAGTGAGAACATATTAGTTTCAAATGGGAGATCTCAATTCATATCCAAACCTACGATAAACACACAACAGGCATTGCAAAAGCGCAGCATAATTATTAATAGCTGCTACATGAGATGTTGACGTATTTACTTTTCATTTTGAGTGGATGATAGCATATTATTCTTGCCCTGGGCATGGTACGATACTAGGCACACAGTGCCTGAAAGTGTTCGCATCAGCAATTTTCATGCAAGGCTGGGCACAGCTGACTGAATCCATTATTTTGCTTTTAGCTAGCAGGAGCACTGCAGTCGGTTTTATGCTGTGTTCTTTTTTTTTTAAACTGCTGGGGAGAAATCCATCATCTGTCACTTTTTCTATGTACAAAATCGTCAAATGTATGCATATGGCTGTGTCTTGATCACAATGACTCACTGAGAATTTGCAAGAATAGATTTCATGTTTAGATAATTTCCAGCTTGCTCTGTTGACTTTAGCTAAGGGTCTGCAGCACCCAATGCAGTTATATATTACATGCAAAAAGTGTTGGAACTATTTGAACACTTAAACTTGGATTGCTTCTTTTTGCGGTTTCTGGCAGCCCTTCGTTTCCGTGACTGTCTTGAGGGTAAAAATGTTTCTGACAGACTCTCTTTGTCAATGCTAAACTGAGTGAAGCCTGAGGCCTGGAGACGCTGCCAGCCAGTCAGAACTGCGGGACAGGATATTGTGCGCAGAGCCCACTGAACCCCAATGGACTTCTCGCCCTGGAAAATGTGATATTTTGTGTCCTTTAAGATCCAATAGCTGAAGGCGGCTGGCACAAACAAACCTGTCGCTGAAG
Source organism: Pleurodeles waltl (assembly GCF_031143425.1). Lineage (NCBI taxonomy): Eukaryota > Metazoa > Chordata > Amphibia > Caudata > Salamandridae > Pleurodeles > Pleurodeles waltl. Next base: position 128,086,874 of record NC_090446.1, read on the forward strand.
GGGGCTGCTGTGCATATTGGAAACAATAGGTCTTTCAGATAGCTCTACTGTCAAGCAAGACCTAAAACAAATGCATTTTCACATGTCAAGCACTGTTTCTTTTGATGTGTGCTGACCGCTATTTTTGAAACTGCCATTGTGTTTTTTTTTAAATTACACTTGCGGGCGGAGTAAGGCACTCTTCTTCCCACATCATGTCTGACTGTCCCCGTCAAAGCCTTAGAAATAATGCAGGTGTGCCCAGGTAGACAAAGAAAAGATTCAGGCGTGGGTGAAATGCTGTCATATTTCTTAAAAAACAAGCTACAGTTGAGTAACTATGCCCTGGGCGGATGTAAGAGCATGCCATAATCTGAACGCAGTTGAATTAGTGCAATGATCACTGTGTCCTTAAATTTTTATAAGAACATGTTTACATGGATTTCAGATAATAAAAAAAGTTTTTTTCATTGTTAGTAACAGGAGTTTAAAGTCCAAGGTTGACCTCAGTTTGAATTCCTATAATCAGGTAGCTACTAGAGTGGTCCCTAAAGCACTTGGCCCATTTAAGTCCTTTATCTGAATTGCTTGGAGAGGATCCCGGTATCTTAGTTTAACTGGCATTTAGTTTTAGATTAGCAGGTGGCCATTCACCAAAGAATACAACATATACAAATAGAATTTGAATATAACTTAGATGAAAGTCCAACAGTCAGCTGAGTGTCATCAGTAGATATATAACATCTTTTACACTGATCTGATGTAACAAAAAAGTGATGGTTCTCATATACACCTTAGAAAGCAAGGTGCACAACACATTATACTGTTGCCCATGTTTTCCTCATAGAATAAACCACAATCCGCCTTCAGGCTGCTCAGGCTGTGTGTGTACCTGCTGGCTTCTTCCATCTGGTGTGGGATTCCCCTCCTCTCAGGACATACTTGGGAGGGGGTATCCCAGACTGATGGAGCAATACTGGACACACACACACACATAGTCTGCTCTTCCTTAATAATGCTGCTCGCATACTTTGTGTTTCCCCAAGACAATACGGCGGCTGATGGCAGTGCTAACTCTGTTATGAAAAGGCAGATTGTTGCACTCCTGGATAAGGGGCCCTCCTCCCAAGCTGAAGGACTGCTTAAAAGATGTTCCATATAGTGTAAAGACAGTGGAGGTGTATTCACAGTGGCAGGTCCTCCCTACAGCCTTTCAGTGTGGCAGTAATAAAGAAGCATGGTGGTACATGCTGCTTCAACTGTTGTAAACACCCCTTTTGATGAATTCTGACAATGTGATGGGAAGTGTGTATAGGTTTTTTCAGTTTGCTGTGCATGCTGGCTATTTAGGATCTGCTTTATTCCACCATGTAACAGTCCTTCAAACTTGGCAGGGTCTTCCCCTGGGGTGCAAGTATTTTTGATCCCACACACACAAAATGTCTCATCTTCTCATTTGCCAGTGCCTACAGTGTATGCTGGATTAATGCCCTTCTATGTTTTGTTTAGCTCTGTTTCCTACAGAAAAGCTCAATAAACACATGCTGTCACAATACATGCAACTGATTAACCTCACCTCATCGTTGCAAACTAATACACTTATCTCTGCCCTCCACTATTATAAACCCTCCAAATGTTGAATGACTCCTCATGCTGTATTCTAAACAACTGTTTCCACTTGATTTGACTGCACCGTACAATGTATTGTTTCTTTTCATTTATGTTATTTAATTTTCCTATTGTATAAAATCCCAATAAAACACTCTTGAAATAAATAAAAAATATGCATGTTAAAAAAGAACTGGAGTGGGCAAAATGGAGTCTTGGGTCATGCCACAATGTATTGGTCTCTATTGTGATACTCCAGAAGGAATCCGAACCTTTTGCTGCCTGTCACTTAAATAGTCTTCCAGTCAGGCTAATGCTACCCTTTGATACCACAGTATACTTCTCCAATAAATAGAAGTTTGTGTTCAGTGTTTACAGAGAGGTCAGTAAGCGATGAAGCTCCCTGCCCCTATGAATCCATCATTCGTCGCAGGTCATCCAAAATGAAGATTACTACCAGTTCTGTGCTCTTCCTCTGTCTGAAGCTTTTTCAAAAGGGATCCAATATATCTTGTGATTCCACAAATTCAGTTAACTGCTGGACAAACCATTTCTCCAACAATTTGGACAGGAGTAGGGAAATGGGCCTAAACTACATCATTCAGTAGGATCAGGTCTAGGTTTCATTGGATGATGGGTTATTACAGCCCTCTTCCAGTCTTGAGGAACCATGCCAGTAGTCAATGAGTGGTTAAAGACTGAACTGAGTTCTTCAGCCAGCCTGGGCACAAGTTTACACATGGATGCAACCCTAGGTATTACCAGTGGCTGAGATTAATTCTAACATTTTATCCGTCACTGTTTTGTATACTTCAGTGTGTCACCTGAAGTGGCACAGGTATGCCTAGACCTGGGTCCCACTGTTCTCATTGGAGCAAGGTCAAGACTGACTTGCATATAGCTTGGTCCAAGCTGAGGTGGCATGGTGTGCAAAATAACAATGGTCTGGAATGCAGTATGAGTAATATCAGTGGGTGAGATTAATTCAAGCATTCCAGCCATCACTATTTTTGTATACTTCGTTGTTTCGTCCAAAGTATGCCCAGACATGGGTTCCCTGCACACTGTGCCACTGGAACCAAGCTACACATGGCTGATGAACCCAAATAAGGATGAAAACAGTCTTTAGTTGCTTGTGTTCTGTTTCAGGGAGGACCTGGCAGTTTGGGCTGAAGTGTTCCTATTATAGCAGGATCGAGACTGATTTGCATATGGCTGAGTACAGACCGAGGTGGCATAATGTGCAAAATAGTGATGGAATGGGATGCGGCCTGAGAATTACGAGTGGCTGAGATTAATTCAAGCATTCCATCCATTGTTTTTTGTATAGTTCATTTCACTTACATTGTCATCTCTCCTGGAGTTATACATATTTCTGTCCGTCTTCTGCATCACACTGAGGGCCATGTAGTAAGCCGGGTCTTTCGGGTTACACAGGGCAGCACTCCGTAAGTACTACCAGTTGTACGGACCATGCCGTGAAGGGTGCCATTTTGAGAGCTGGCTCAATCCATTTGACCCTTCAGATTTATTGTGAATTTAAAAAATACTTTCTCCCACAACTCCTCACTATTCAGTATTGTTGTGTTGACACAACTAGCAAGAGCTCCCCCGCCCTCTTTCCCCCAAAAGAGTATCAGACATGAAGGCGACTTTGAATCACTTGCTTGGTTTCAGCTCTGTAATAGCCTAGTGATACCTAAAACTTCTAGGATTGTTGATGTTTAATTTGGATGTGGCCCCCGGTGCCAAAATGCACTTGCAAATGCTGCGGAGCTTACTTATACAAGCTAAGCAGACAACTCAGATGTGTTTCTGGATAAGTCACATCCTACAGGTTGACCCTCCCGCATTCTGCCACGGAAGAAAATTGTTACCTAAAACAATTTGTTTATAGCTCGCAGTATTTCAGGTACACTTTCTAAACACTTTTATAGCCTCTAATTTTCTCAGAAGTTTATTCCACTTTCGAGCACACGTCGATTGATTAAGGATCACGCCCATGAAACCCACAGTGTGCCAGGAGGCACACTACACCATATATTGATTCTTTTTTACCTTTTTGGAATGGAAGTCTTTTACATGTATGGTAAATAGAAGCATTATTTGAAACCAGTATTAGAGCATTTGTTGAAGAACATTCATCTTCCTTTATGATTCCTGGGAAATGAGTGGCTCAGGTGGAGCTACAACACTACTGGTTGCAAACTGAGCATTACAGATAAGTAACCATTTTCTACCTGCAGCGTGTGTTGTTGTTGATCACAAGCTATGCATAGATTGCAAAGTGGTATTCCTTCTCCTTTAAAGATGGCTTGCAGAAACCAGTGGAAAGCATCCTAAGAATAGTTTAGCTTCTTGTCTGGCCCATTGTGTCAACACAGTGATGCTTTGTGAACATGTAAACAGATGTCCATGTAGCAGCATTACAGATGTCTGCGAACATTTCTTAGAAGTCTTTGTTCCCCACTTCTCACAACTAGTGTGTTCCTGAGGAGTATTTGCAACAGTGTTTTCCCTGTCCCTTTACAAATTTAAATCCATTTCTAAATCCACTCCGCAATGGATGGGTGAATTGTGGTTATCCCCTCTATTTTTACATCTTAAATTGCACTTTATACCTCTCTGTTTACGAAGACAGCTGAAGGTTATATCTCTCTGTCTCGCTGCTTTTTATGAAAGTTAATTTTTAAAACATTCAAAGTAGGTGTCACGGGTTGAGTTTTAGTATTGTGGCTTAATGTCTATTTTTTTTAAATACCCACCTGCAGCTGGACGCCATTTTAGGGGTAGTGAAGGTTGGAGATCTCAACACTTCTCTAGTGTTGGTCTGCACAACCTCGTAAAAGTGCATTCGATGTGCGCTCTGCGGTGGCACAGAGCGGACATCTGTGCACTCTTCCAACAGTTTTGTCTACAAATACATTTCAAAACATGAAAAATGTTTACCCCCTGATAATCCTTCTGTTGTTGATTAATTAGTCCCTCAAGGTTGTACATTTACACAAGTTGTGAGGGAAGGCAATAAAGGGGCAGCATGGCAATATTGAATCGAGATTCTTTGTCCAAAAATCAAAGTGACTCTTTTACCGTTCCCAAATGCAACTATTTGATTGCCACTATAAAGGCTGAGAAAACGCAAATGGCCTTTATTCTTGTGTATCTTTCTCCTAATTACCTAAGCCTATTCCGTCGATATTTTAACAGTCGAGATGTTGTATGTATGTCTCTCAGTATTGCTTGGCAATTGTAATCTATGGGTGAAAAATCTCACAGGTCTCTCACAAACATTTAAACAAAATAAGGAAGTGATTAAACTACAGTTGTTATCTAGAGATTCTACTCAACAAGCTGATCATGGGTGTGGCTTGGCTGCACCCTAAAATGGCTGCCTGTATGCTGTGCTTTGTACTTCGGTGCCACGAACTTTGACGATTTTCCAATCAGACCCGAAGAAGAATTGTAATTGTATGTTCGATGGCATCTGTCGCTGTAGATACGCATGTTCTGCAATAGCTCGCCATCTGGTGTTGGGCCGGAGTGTTACAAGTTGTTTTTCTTCGAAGAAGTCTTTCGAGTCACGGGACCGAGTGACTCCTCCTTTTGTCTCCATTGCGCATGGGCGTCGACTCCATCTTCGATTGTTTTTTTTCCGCCATCGGGTTCGGACGTGTTCCTGTCGCTCCGAGTTTCGGAACGGAAAATTAGCTAATTTCGGAAGATTTTCGTCGGTATTGTTGCGTTCGGGATCGGCGTACTTAGATTCCACACCGCATCGAAGATCGAAGAGCTCCGGTGCCCTTCGGGGTAGTTTTTCGATCCTCCGTCGGGGCCTGGTCGGCCCGACCGCGTGCTGAAGAACGCCGATGGAACGGACCCCGTTCCGTTTCTGCCCCAAATGCCACAATAAATACCCCTACACAGACCAACACTTGGTCTGCAACCTGTGCCTGTCACCTGAGCACAGCGAAGACACCTGCGAGGCCTGTCGTGCGTTCCGGTCCCGAAAAACACTCCGAGACCGTCGAGCCAGAAGACTTCAAATGGCGTCCGCACCGACAGCCCAACGGGAGTTCGAGGAACAGGAAGAAGAAGGTACATTCTCGATCCAAGACTCAGACTCCGAAGGATTCGACGATACACAAACCGTGAGTAAGACGTTGAAAACCACACAAAGAAACATTTACAAGGCCCAGGGGACGCCACTGCCACCAGGCCATGGCTCGACCCATAAATTCGGTGACCGACCGTCGGCACCGAAAAAGGCCCAAACAGTGCCGAGATCGTCCGACTCCGGTCGAGACACCGGCACGCAGCCTTCTCGGGACCGAGAAAGTGCTGGAGACAAGCCTCGACACCGAGATGCCGGTGTGGACACGGCTCGACGCCGAGACAGCGGCACCGAAACAGATCGACGCCGAGAGGTTTCGGCCCCGAAAAGGAAAAAAGTCACCTCGGAGCCGAAAAAACACGCAGACAAAGTTTCGATGCCGAAACAAACTGCAAGCGACCCAGCTTCAGGCTCTTATACAGAAGAGCACTCGCTAACCTCCCAAATGCAAAAGCATAGGTTTGAGGAAGAGCTACAAGCAACTGATGTGGACCATAAGCAAAAGCGTATCTTCATTCAGCAGGGGACAGGAAAAATAAGCACCCTTCCCCCCATTAGGAGAAAGAGAAGGTTGGAGTTCCAGACGGAACAAGCACCACAACCAAAAGTGGTGAAAAGAGTTACACCACCACCCTCTCCTCCGCCCGTGATTAACGTTTCACCAGCACAAACTCCATCACACTCCCCAGCTCACACCACCATGAGCCAGGGTGACCAAGATCAGGACGCATGGGACCTATACGACGCCCCAGTGTCAGATAACAGCCCGGAGGCATACCCTACAAAGCCATCTCCACCAGAAGACAGCACCGCGTACTCTCAGGTGGTGGCTAGAGCAGCACAATTTCACAACGTAAGCCTCCACTCAGAACAGGTCGAGGATGATTTCTTGTTCAACACACTCTCCTCCACCCACAGCTCCTACCAAAGCCTGCCTATGCTCCCTGGTATGCTCCGGCACGCAAAAGACATATTTAAGGAGCCGGTCAAAAGTAGGGCAATCACACCAAGGGTGGAAAAAAAGTATAAGCCGCCTCCTACGGACCCGGTTTTCATCACTACACAGCTGCCACCAGACTCTGTTGTTGTAGGAGCAGCTAGGAAAAGGGCCAACTCTCACACATCTGGAGATGCACCACCCCCAGATAAAGAAAGCCGCAAGTTCGATGCAGCTGGTAAGAGAGTCGCAGCACAAGCTGCAAACCAGTGGCGCATCGCGAACTCCCAGGCACTACTTGCGCGCTATGACAGAGCCCACTGGGACGAGATGCAACATCTCATTGAACATCTGCCCAAGGACATCCAAAATAGGGCAAAACAAGTGGTTGAGGAGGGACAGACCATCTCCAACAACCAGATACGTTCCTCCATGGACGCTGCAGATACAGCTGCACGGACAATTAATACATCTGTAACTATCAGAAGGCATGCATGGCTCCGAACGTCTGGATTTAAACCACAGATTCAACAAGCAGTTCTCAATATGCCTTTTAATGAAAAAGAACTGTTCGGTCCAGAAGTGGACACAGCGATTGAGAAACTCAAAAAAGATACGGACACTGCCAAAGCCATGGGCGCACTCTACTCCCCGCAGAGCAGAGGGAATTACAGCACATTCCGTAAAACGCCCTTTCGAGGGGGGTTTCGGGGTCAAAGCACACAAGCCAGCACCTCACAAGCAACACCGTCCACTTACCAGGGACAGTATAGAGGAGGTTTTCGGGGACAATATAGAGGAGGGCAATTCCCTAGAAATAGAGGGAGATTTCAAAGCCCCAAAACCCCTACTACTAAACAATGACTCACATGTCACTCACCCCCTCCACACAACACCAGTGGGGGGAAGAATAGGTCATTATTACAAAGCATGGGAGGAAATCACTACAGACACTTGGGTTCTAGCAATTATCCAACATGGTTATTGCATAGAATTTCTACAATTCCCTCCAAACATACCACCAAAAGCACAAAATTTAACAACACACCATTCCAATCTCCTGGAGATAGAAGTGCAGGCACTATTGCAAAAGAATGCAATCGAATTAGTGCCAAACACACAAATAAACACAGGAGTTTACTCACTGTACTTTCTGATACCAAAGAAGGACAAAACGCTGAGACCAATCCTAGACCTCAGAGTAGTGAACACTTTCATCAAATCAGACCACTTCCACATGGTCACACTACAAGAAGTATTGCCATTGCTAAAACTGCACGACTACATGGCAACTTTAGACCTCAAGGATGCTTATTTCCATATACCAATACACCCATCGCACAGGAAATACCTAAGGTTTGTATTCAAAGGAATACATTACCAATTCAAGGTACTGCCTTTCGGATTAACAACCGCACCAAGAGTCTTTACCAAATGTCTAGCAGTAGTCGCAGCACACATAAGAAGGCAGCAAATACATGTGTTCCCATATCTAGACGACTGGCTAATCAAGGCCCATTCGTTAATAGAGTGCTCAAATCACACAAATCATATCATACAAACCCTCTTCAAACTAGGGTTCACCGTCAATTTCACAAAATCCAAAATTCTGCCACGCAAGGTACAACAATACCTGGGAGCCATAATAGACACATCAAAAGGAGTAGCCACTCCAAGTCCACAAAGAATTCAAAATTTCAACACCATCATACAACGCATGTATCCAACACAAAAGATACAGGCAAAGATGGTATTACAACTCCTAGGCATGATGTCATCATGCATAGCCATTGTCCCAAACGCAAGACTGCACATGAGGCCCTTACAACAATGCCTAGCATCACAGTGGTCTCAAGCACAGGGTCACCTTCTAGATCTGGTGTTAATAGACCGCCAAACTTACCTCTCGCTTCTGTGGTGGAACAACATAAATTTAAACAAGGGGCGGCCTTTCCAAGACCCAGTGCCACAATACGTAATAACAACAGATGCTTCCATGACAGGGTGGGGAGCACACCTCGATCAACACAGCATACAAGGACAATGGAACGTACATCAAACAAAACTGCATATCAATCACCTAGAACTTCTAGCAGTTTTTCAAGCACTAAAAGCTTTCCAACCAATAATAGTTCACAAATACATTCTCGTCAAAACAGACAACATGACAACAATGTATTATCTAAACAAGCAAAGAGGGACGCACTCCACGCAGTTAAGCCTGCTAGCACAAAAAATTTGGCATTGGGCAATTCACAACCAAATTCGCCTAATTGCACAGTTTATACCAGGGATACAAAATCAACTCGCAGACAATCTCTCTCGAGATCACCAACAGGTCCACGAATGGGAAATTCACCCCCAAATTCTGAACACTTATTTCAAACTCTGGGGAACACCTCAGATAGACTTGTTTGCGACAAAGGAGAACGCAAAATGCCAAAACTTCGCATCCAGATACCCACACAAACAATCCCAAGGCAATGCCCTATGGATGAACTGGTCAGGGATATTTGCTTACGCTTTTCCTCCTCTCCCTCTCCTTCCTTACCTGGTAAACAAACTCAGTCAAAGCAAACTCAAACTCATATTGATAGCACCAACTTGGGCAAGGCAACCCTGGTACACAACGCTGCTAGACCTATCAGTGGTACCCTGCATCAAATTGCCCAACAGGCCAAATCTGTTGACACAGCACAACCAAAAGATCAGACACCCAGATCCAGCATCGCTGAATCTAGCAATCTGGCTCCTGAAATCCTAGAATTCGGGCACTTACAACTTACCCAAGAATGTATGGAAGTCATAAAACAAGCAAGAAGGCCATCCACCAGGCACTGCTATGCAAGTAAATGGAAGAGGTTTGTTTGCTACTGCCATATTAATCAAATACAACCATTACACACAACTCCAGAACATGTAGTGGGTTACTTGCTTCACTTACAAAAATCTAACCTAGCTTTCTCTTCCATTAAGATTCACCTTGCAGCAATATCTGCATACCTGCAGACTACCTATTCAACTTCCCTATATAAAATACCAGTCATTAAAGCATTCATGGAGGGCCTTAGGAGAATTATACCACCAAGAACACTACCTGTTCCTTCATGGAACCTAAATGTTGTCCTAACTAGACTTATGGGTCCACCTTTTGAACCCATGCACTCCTGCGACATACAGTTCCTAACCTGGAAGGTGGCATTTCTCATCGCCATTACTTCCCTGAGAAGAGTAAGCGAGATTCAGGCGTTTACTATACAGGAACCTTTTATACAACTACACAAAAATAAAGTCGTCCTAAGGACCATTCCTAAATTTTTGCCAAAGGTTATTTCACCGTTTCATCTAAATCAAACAGTGGAACTTCCAGTGTTCTTTCCACAGCCAGATACCGTAGCTGAAAGGGCACTACATACATTAGATGTCAAAAGAGCATTGATGTATTACATTGACAGAACAAAGAACATCAGAAAGACTAAACAACTCTTTATTGCATTTCAAAAACCTCATGCAGGAAACCCAATTTCAAAACAAGGTATAGCCAGATGGATAGTTAAATGCATCCAAATCTGCTACCTTAAAGCTAAACGACAGCTGCCCATTACACCAAGGGCACACTCAACCAGAAAGAAAGGTGCTACCATGGCCTTTCTAGGAAACATCCCAATGCAAGAAATATGTAAGGCAGCCACATGGTCTACGCCTCACACATTCACCAAGCACTACTGTGTAGACGTGTTATCCGCACAACAAGCCACAGTAGGTCAAGCTGTATTAAGGACATTATTTCAGACTACTTCCACTCCTACAGGCTGATCCACCGCTTTTGGGGAAATAACTGCTTACTAGTCTATGCAGAACATGCGTATCTACAGCGACAGATGCCATCGAACTGAAAATGTCACTTACCCAGTGTACATCTGTTCGTGGCATCAGTCGCAGTAGATTCGCATGTGCCCACCCGCCTCCCCGGGAGCCTGTAGCAGTTTGGAAGTTACCTTCAATTATTTATATATGTATCATCTCAACCTTAAATAGGTGTATACTTAGTCACTCCATTGCATGGGCACTATTACTACAATTCAACTCCTACCTCACCCTCTGCGGGGAAAAACAATCGAAGATGGAGTCGACGCCCATGCGCAATGGAGACAAAAGGAGGAGTCACTCGGTCCCGTGACTCGAAAGACTTCTTCGAAGAAAAACAACTTGTAACACTCCGGCCCAACACCAGATGGCGAGCTATTGCAGAACATGCGAATCTACTGCGACTGATGCCACGAACAGATGTACACTGGGTAAGTGACATTTTCATTATAAAGCGCTTACTACCCCCTAATGAGGTGTTAAAGAGCTTTACAGCGCATGGTACTTTGGAACCCAAGGTTAGTGGGTAATCCAGAAGTTATTTCTGGTTATTGTGACTAGTCGCATGCTCTCCAGAAAAAACTGTATGCATGTATTCCAGTTACTTTGTGATAAATTATATAATACCAGTTAGGTTTGATCATAAGTGGGGGCTATGTGGTTTCAGGTGAATGGTAGATGAGCTAATCTGATGGAGACTTCCAGTGCAATTTCCCTTGCGCTATAACACTCCCCAGGTATCGGACCGGATCCAGAAACCCCCCTGAGCAGTCCCCCTCCATACCAGCAGGCGGCGCTGCTTAGCTCCGCATGGCACTGTCCAAGCCGGAAGCGGCGTCCACAGCCCCCACACAGGGCCCATCTCACCACACTGACCCCATATCCCTTTCTTCCACACCATTAGCGCAGATCCGGACGAGCTCCCATCATTCATTTTTTGACTCCCTTGTTCTACCAGTGGGGCATTTTTTTTAATATGTCTCAGAAGAAACTAACTAGTTTCAAGCCTTGTGGTGCCTGTCACAGTTTGAGGCTGTACACAAACGTTCAGTGTTTGCGGCAGGGCTTTCTACTACTCCAAAATGCATCCTTGGTAATAACCATACTGGGCTTCTATTATTACAGCTCTGAAAAATAGTTTCCTGTAATGCGTCTAGGAGGCAGCGTACTGACAAGGGTAGGAATAGGAAAGGGCTAAGATGAAATAGTACCAATAGACTTTTGTAAAATGGAGGTTGAACAAAGATCCTTGCCACGCCTATCTCCGTTTGTCAATTTAGAAATTAAGAAAAAAAATAAGTCAGAAACAAAATATTTTGGGGCTTAATACTAGAAGACTTTACAGCATGCTTAATCATTAGTAGTGTACACATTGCAGACCATAAATAACCCCACCCGCGCAGATACTACTGCTTACTGAATTATGTAGCTTCCTTTCCGGCTTTGTGCATATTGTTCTATTTGTGTGTTTGTACGCTTTAGTTTTTCAGCACATAGGAGCACTCAGGGCTACCTTAAGCGCTTTATAGAATCTTGAGTCATCATTATCAGTGACCCTGTTCATGGCGATATATGTGGTAACTCCTGTTACCGTATATCTTTCAGTTATGAGTTTTGTGATATATATTGGTGCGTCACACCTGCTGATATTTTTTGGAGGAATGCCAGTTAATTTATCAGAACGTATGGATTGTATTGTGTGAAGCACCAACATTGGCATGTTGTTCTCTACAAATTTGTATTTGGGTGGTATTCATCACACCTGAGAAACGCCAACCCGGCAAGGTCAGATTTTATCTCGCACAATAAATATTACAGTTACCAGGCCACTTGTAATGAGGGCGTTGGACTTCCATAATTGGCTTCACTAGTTTGGGATGTGTCCCACAACTTCAGCAAAATAGAGTAATGAAGCACCAAGCTGACTGGGTTATAGCAAAGCCACATGAGTGGGTGTCGTGCAAAGTGAGTTATGGAAGATCCTGGAAGAGGAGTTCCCACTGTAGATTTCAAACTGACTGACCTGTTACCTCAAGGCACAGGTTTCCAGACTTTGGTGGCTGGTTCTCAGTTGCTTGCTGGTCTGAGCATGCAGATTTCTTATGTGGTCTATACAATCAGCTCCAATCATGTTGATGTTTTGCTCCATTTTCTGGCTGTCTCCCAGCTCTGTGATTGATTCACTTGCATCACCATCCTCGTCTTGCACTCTGGGTTGGTTTTCTATCATGCCTCCCTTCTCCGGGATCCATATTTCCATGCGGTTGTTGTTAATCTGCATTGTTGTTTGCATGCAGGGATGGGCGTGGAAGTCTTAAGTACCCTGATCGGGGCCACCATCCAGGGCCAGATCGTCGGCCACTACCACGCTAGCATGGCAGACTTGTGCAGAGCAGATAATGGCACCGTTGTGAATGGCACCCTCGAAAACATCACACTCTTCAGCAGCACCTCCGGGCTCACGGACACCCTGGAGAATACGGTGAGAGCAGCCTTTCTGTTCACCCTGCTTCTCAGTGAGATCCCCTTGCCTCTGCTTCTTCAGCCTCATGCTTACTTGGTTAAACTTCATACTTGCAATTACCAAACGAAATGCAGGACCATGCACAGACTCCCGGTGCATGGCCAGAGAAGGTGTGGGGGTGCATGTGGTAATTAATTCCCTCTTCTTTATTCCCAGCGCTTAGTCAATACCAGAGGATGAAGAAAATCTGTCCTCTGTTATTTCTTACTAAGTAATTTATCTAGATTACTGATCCTGCTCTGTAATCAGTCGGCACCAATGATCTGTTCTTTCCCATAGCTTTGTGAGCGGGAGCCCTCACCAGCAAAGTCTTGTCCTCTACTGCTAAACGTAGTATTAAAGAGCAGCAAACATGTAGAGCTCCAACAATGGGCTCACAGACTGACAAATCCACTGCCAGAAAACAGATGGTTTAATTTGCCTTACATGGACTTTCATTCCTACAGAGCTAGAGGGAATGTTTATTTCTGCTGTGAAATTATGTGCTGAATTCGGTCTATTCTAAGGCGCTCTCAGGGAGACGTAGTCTGGGGCATACTGCAACTTACTGTATTGTTTGTGGACTGTAAGAAAATGTGCTGTTAGGAATGTTCTTTATTATGTAACCGTGTATAATTCTGGGTTGGGTGGTTTTGTGTTGTGTCTAAATAATGCCTGGCTCCTGCATCAGCACAATGCACAGTGACTAGGGTGGAGACTACATGTTTATCCCTAAAATGGGACAGGGCCACCAGTGGCTAATAAGTATGCGCTGTGGACTGGAAGGGAGCGAAGGACTGGGAATAGCGTTTAAAGAACTAACCTACAAACATTCAAAACATTGGGCAACACAAGGGCCAGTGACAGAGCAGGTTGCATGTACATTGAAGGAGCGGGCATTACATTGGTGATCACATTTTCCAAGGATATCAGCAAGACCTCAGTTCAAGTGTGGAAACTTCTTCTCTGTTGCGTACCTTTCCATTGCCCCTCAGGGAGGTTCTAGATCAGACCATGAATGCTGGAAGCACATAGCAATGTGCGAGAGGAGCTGTATGTTCAGCCTGCTGACTCAGATTGCCCGATATTTGCACTGAAACGGTTAGCCAAGCCTCCCTTAGGTTCTGTGATTTTCCATTGATAGCTAGGGGCAGGCACTGAAGGCCTACTTAAGGGAATAGTGTTAGGCTTCCAACAAATATAGTGTAACAAACGTTTTCACAATTGCTAAAGGTGATTTTCCAGTCAGAGGTATCACTTTGAGAACTTTGTATACTAAAAGTTCCATTAAAATGTTGGGCAGTGGGCGAAAACTAGATGTTTCTAGCCTTTATGGTTCTCAAGCCAGGATTTATTCAGTTTTATAACACACCGTAACATAGCATCACCAATATAGTGACTGTTGTGCATTAAATTACTGGGCCTTTGTTAACCCATGCCCTTTCTTTGAGAAGGCTCAGAGTTATTCCGGTACTAAATGTGTACACAGCCACCAGACTCTGGGTTGGTTTACACTGCTGGTAGGCAGTCATTTTGTCAGTGTGACTTTAGGGAGGCAGTCAATAGCAGTTGTTGTCCGCAATCACAAACATTTTTTAGCCCAGTTGGACTAGAGCCCTTAAAAGCATCAGTGAATTCCTATTGGGTTTAGGTGCTGTTGTTTTGATTACTGTGACTTTGTTTGCTGGTGTTTGTGTTTAAAGTTTCATAATGCCCCCCCTCAGCCCCCCCCCCCCACCCACCCCCCCCAAGTCCCGCTAGTGGCCTGGAACCTGCCTTGACTTGTGGTTACAGAGCTGAATCTGAGAGCAAAATCAGCTGGTACTCCAGAACCTACTATTTGTTCTAGAGTCAATAGATGAACTGCAATGTTCACAAAGTACCATGGATACAATATTGGGGCTTTATATGATGGTGAGGTGTTGCTTCTAACAAAAGGCCATTATCAGAGGTCTCTGGATGGATACCACTAAGTGTAGACTGACACTTTTGAAGCACAGATGGTGGGCACATAACCTAGCTTGACACCACGCTGAATGGAGCCAGTCTTGTGAAAAAAAAATAATAAGCAGCATTAGGAAGTGTGGAAATGCATTGAGTAAGCCCACTACCGTATATGCTTGGGCTTTGCACTTGCATTTGTTGGTTTCTTCCTTTGCAAATTTGGATAATATTTCTGGCGGCATCGAGGTGGTCTGAGTATCTAATGATGACTCGGTTTCTCTTTGTGCTAATGGACATCCAGACATGCTGGATAGCCTGTTAAGTCAGGCTCAAGGCAGGCCATCCTGTCAAGTCATGGTCAAGGCACAATTCTTTCTTACTTGAGCTGTATGTAGTTTGGAAGAGTTTGTTCCAAGCTGTAACATCCAGAAAGTACTCTTCAGGTCTACACAAGTCTTTATGATGAAGTTTTTGAATTAACTGGCTGTTGTAGCTGATTTTTGAGCTCGGAGAGACTGGAAAAGGAATGCATTATGTATGGCTCTAGCAGCAAAGCTGTTGAGAAAACTAAGGCACTTATACAAGGCAGAGCTTAAATTGGAATGGCATGGCAAGCAAAACAAAACTGATGGATTAAACCCAGATCTTTGACTGGGGGTGAATGTTTGATTTGTTCTGCATTCTAGCCATCATCTGTTGTTTTTGCATTTGTTGCCCAAGTGGGAAGGGTGTGCCCAGACGTGGGTCCCGTGCTCGCTATACCACCAGATTCAAGCTTCCGTGACTGATGAGGGGTGATACCCTTAAACCGGTCCCAGGATGCTTGTTTCTGGTCCAGGGAGGACCTGGCCTGGTAGTTCAGGCTGGACTGTTCCCATGGGAATCCGGGTCAAAACTGATTTGCATATGGCTGCGTCAAAACTGGAATGGCATGGCGAGCACAAAAACTGATGAATTAAACCCAGATCTGTGACTGGGGGTGAATGCTTGATTTGTTCCACATTCCGTCCATCATCTGTTGTTTTTGTACAAGCCAGAACTTAGGCATACTTACCGAGGCGGAGTAAAGGTGTGACAAAAGCACAGGCACTGCTGCTCCTATCTGTTCTAATGCTATCATCTGCTCGACATCTATTCTGGGGAAAGCTGACAAGGTCCGAGCAATGGGTGTTGATATAGTCTTGAACAGCACACTTGACAGTAGGTTTGTTCGAACAAACAGACACCAATTATAAAAAATGATGTGTTGCTTGATGGTGCCTGCTGGAAACTGTATGTATTCCTGAAGAAGGACCTGTGCAGACTTTGATCTGCGCATGGGAAGGCAGTGAGGGGTTAGAATCCTTTCTTGGATGGAGTCTGTAGTGAATGAGCTGTGCATTTCTGACTGTTCTGATGGGTAGGTGGGTGGGTTGGGTCGGCTTGTTTTTGGTTGAGACCAGCAGAGGGAAGAAGGTAAGGGGAACTATGAAGAAAGGGTGACAGAAATGGGTTACTCTTGACTTAAAGGGTCTACATTTTCTCTCTTCTAGCAATGGGCCTACACCGTTGCAGCCCTGGTCATCGGGGGACTTTACTGCATCTCCTGTCTGATCCTGTTTATTGGGGTGAAGGAGCAGTCTGGTAAGAGTTCCATTCACTACCCTAGCTCACACATGTATAACCCGGCATACACGCTCGAGTGTCTCCACCCTGAATTTTTGTATGGAACCCATGTCTCCCCCTAAGTATGTCTTATTCAACACTACATCCCTCACCTCATCATTTAGGCCCTCGTTATAAGTCACAGATGGCGGGCGGACCGCCGCGGTAGTGGTGGCTTGCTCGCCATATTATGACCCTGCCGGAGATGCCTTGCCATGGTGGAAACGCCACCACCGCCAGACTGCCGCCACCAGGCAGCTTGGCGGTCTTGGTGTTTCAGATCCGACATGGCAGCGCTGCAAACAGCGCAGTCCTGGGGATTATGAGTCCCATTCTGCCAGCCTTTTCTTGGCGGTTTACACTGCCAGGGAAAAGCTGACTGAATGGGTGACTCGGGCACCCATGCACAGCCCCATCGTGCATTTCACTGCCCGAATTACGGACAGTGAAATGCACAACGGGTGCTGCTGCACGCGTCGTACCGCCACATTGACAGCGGCTCGATTATGATCCAGCATCAATGTAAAGGCCCTGTTTCCCGCTGGGCCGGCGGGCGGAAGCATTGTTTCAGCCCGCTGGCCCAGCGGAAAAATCACAGCACTGGCGGTGAAGTGTGGGGGAATGAGTTTGGTGGGCAGCAGTACCACCTGCTGAACTCATAATGACCCCCGAAGGCTTTTTCTCCACCAACAGAAAGACCACATCACCATTCTAAATCTTCCAGATCCACTTGCTTCACATTTGTCTCTATCTTCATAATATTTTTTTCTTCTGGATAGTATGTCATCTCTGTATATACCCAAATGAACTGACTTCACCTCTGTTCACCCCAGTCACCTCTTTGACACGTTCATCTATGTATGTCATCTCTCTATAGCCACCAGAGAACCCTTCCGGCCTAGTCAGGGGTATGAAGTGCTATGTAAATTCTACAGTACAGCATAACCTATATCACATGCGTATTAATGTAATGCTACTTCCTCCCCTATGAATGCATGAAATCTTTGTGTTTCATGGTTATTATGCTCATCACCATCTGTATGCCCGTCCATCGCTCCTCTGTTCAATTTACATTAGCAGCTAATGTTCCTAATTAGTAGTGCACAGACTCTGATTTAGTTTCAGTAGTGGTTGCTTAAGGTTGGCTCTTAGCATTGCACTTCTCGAGTGCTCATAAATAATTGGCCGACATAACACGATTGAGAATGTGAAATACAATATTGTACTTATCTAATCAAGCCCTGAAAAAGCCTCAAAAGTGATGAAATGCATTGGATGTTTAGGAAATCATTTAATGGATTATGGTATTTTGGAATATTAAGAACTTCAGAACAGAAACAAGAATAAGGTAGATTCTCAAAGTTGAATGACCTCTTGACTGAATACTTGTGTATTGAAGAGGTCACATCATGGAATAAGTAAACTTATATAGTGATTAATTTAGCTTATGAAGTGCACTCTTCCTCGTTTCAGCCTACAAGCAGAGACCTCTCTCAAATATTATGCGTCTCCTGGGCCATGCCGAGGTGCAGTATTTGAGAAAGGTCCCCCTTCTTGGTAAGGAGCTGTGGCTACTGAGATTGGAAGCTCTGCGTAGATGAAATACCTGTTTGCAGTCCGTGCTTTGAGCAGCTTGAGTTCTGCCCATGATCAAGCCTGCAAGCACAGATTTAGACTACCCAAGTCCCTGCAAATTTATCAAGATTCGACCTTCGTTGGCGATCCATTTTAGGGGGATTTATTTCCCCATTGCGTTGGATCGTTTGTGTGGCTGGGCACTTGATCTTGTTGAGTCCTGATGAGGCCAGCATTCATGGCCAAAACTCATTGAGACTCAACAACAGGAGCATGATCACCCCCTGAGCCACAAAGAACACATCACTGGAGGTTATAGGACCATGGTTTTGGGTGTATGCATACCTCCAAATCGGGTGGCTGTCCTGTCTACAGGACCACATACCAGAAGTAAAAAGTGGACATCTTGCTATAGAATGTAACAACAGGAATCATAGTATTCCTTGGACATTTGGAAAAGTGCAATAATGTTCTGGTTCAAGAAATAATTAAGTATTTTTTAAGGCAATGTAATATGCACCATGGACACTTAAATAATGAAACTATATTTGAATGTAATTTAATATGCACTATGGACATTGTTTTTTGTATATATTTATCAATGTAATAATGTGGGTTGTTGGTGAACAAGTTTTCGCAATATCTTTTTGAAATATTGATTTCAGCCAAATAATATGGCTTATCCAATATAATATTAGTATTGTTGACTAAAAACATACATTCTTAATCTATCCCCAAGTGGAACTCTACTTTTTTGCACTGTGTTTCTCTTATAGGTTCCCTAAGTCCGCTACTGAAATCTCAGTTGCCCTTCTTCAGCAGCCTCAAAGTGATCCTGGGGCATAAACCATACACACGACTAATCATGGGATTCCTCTCAGCCTCACTCGCCTTTCAGGTGTCAAGCCTTTTTTCCCTCCATTGTCTTGCTCTCCTCCTTTTATTAATCCACTCTTTTGGAAATCTGGATGGTGTATGCGTGATAGCTAGCTCCAGTGACTGTTTCTCTGCACACTTCCTATATGTGTTTGTGTCATTGTTGGCACAGGAGTGTATGCTACACAGGCATGTATTCCTGACCTGAGTGACCCAGCTGCATGTGAAACTGGAATCCTGACTTTTGTTGGCCCAGTTGATATGCTAAACTAGTGTGTGTGTGATGAAAGCATAAACCCGTTCGTGGTGATTTCAGAGTCCAGAACCTGTTCGATGACTGGAGGGGCCACCAAGCTTGCGCTGTGTAGTGACATGAGACCACTGTCTGGGTCCTGGGTTGTTGACATGAAGCAGTGGTGGCAGCATACTGATATTTCTGTGTATTGATAATACAGAGAAGACCTTTTTTCTGCTTTAGGTGGAGTGCAGCCTACCAGTCCCATCCGTGTGAAGTTCCAGTTCACACAGACACGTGAGTGTAGTTGGTAGCAACGTTCAGGTTAGTGGTAGGATTCTGATTTCTGGGGTCCGTGTTATTCATTTTGGATAACCTTGGCACAATAGTAGATTGGATACAGCTTCCCCCAGCCGCAAAAGTATATTGCCTGCATTACTGATGCTAAAGGAAAGAGGCCTAGACACTGATAAGAGATAGGATGGAGGCAGGGCTAGCCTTAGGAATTCTACGATAACCTTTTTATACAGAATTGCTGATTAGTCCTTCACAGGCACTGCCTTGTTGTGGAGGTTATGGAAGAGGGGGGTACGTTTGTAGGCTCTGTTAAGGGTGTGGAAGTTTCCAGAGAGGGCATACCTATTTGCCCTTCCCTGACTGTTACTAGAGGAAGGGTGGTGAGAGTCGGGTGCAGTGTCTTTACACTTTTTTGTGCTTATGTTTTTGGATCCTCCTACTTGGAGGCAGAATCATCACGACATACTGTGAGATTCATACGGTGCACAATGTCTGCGTCTCCACTTAAGCCAAAAAATGACATTTGAAAGGGAAGCATCTCTAACCGATTCCTAGATTTTAACAATATATCAGTATCCCCTGTAGGGGGAATGAGTATAAAGCTGAGACTTAAACCAAACCACTTTGTACCAGTTCCAAGTTCTTCTCGATCAAGGATTTGAGGACAAGTGCCTCTCAAAGTATTGCACGAGATGCAGTGTTCGAGGGCTGGTGTCTGCATAATGCCCATAGGTGAGGGGACATCACCTCAGGTCTGCAAAACGTGCTGGAGAACCTTTTGATCTGCCCAGCACCTAGAAGCCTGCCTGAATTTTCAGAGAGGGAAGGGGGGGTGTAGTCCTGCAGGAGAAGAAATCCAGTCATGATCAAAGCTTGTGGAGCACATAAAAAAGCTGACTTATGTTCAAGAATGTGACCCGCACTGGCCCAAACTGAGAGGAGTCATCCTGTCTCCCTATGCTTCTGCTATCCGGCATCTCCACTGCGACCTGAGGGGTCTGTTTTATTGCTGTTGCTGTATCATGAACAAAGATGTCATCACTGCTGTAGGGCAGGACCCCGCATAAGCTTTAGAGAGCAATTGCCAAAGACAGGTGACCACTGAAAAAAGCCAATCATGCTCCTTTCTTCAGCAAGGAGATTCAAGTTCCACGGGTGCCGACTCGGCGCCCCATGTCAGAAGCCAGCTGTGTTACTCCAAAAGACGCGTCGCCACAAATGCAGCACTGTGCCCTGTTCTCACAGATGGGTAAACAAATGAACACAAGGCTGGGCTCGTAGAGAGACTGGGGGTTATTGCAACTTTGGAGGAGTTGTTAATCCGTCCCAAAAGTGACGGTAAAGTGACGGATATACCACCAGCCGTATTACGTGTTCCATAGGATATAATGGACTCGTAATATGGCTGGTGGTATATCTGTCACTTTACCGTCACTTTTGGGACGGATTATCACCTCCTCCAAAGTTGTAATAACCCCCACTGTCTTGTGAAAGAACTGCCCTTTGAAAGGAGTAACGAGTGCCAGGAATCTTAACCACCAAATTAGAACACTGTGGTGGTGGGTGTGGGACCTGTAGGATTTGCTTTGAGCCCACAGTGTACTAGAACTCTGTAGCTGAACCACATTACTGTGTGCTGTATTACGTTTTGCTGTTCTGTTAAAGTACTTTTCATTTTCCAAGACGAGTACTGTATGTTATTGGACCTTTTAGTTGACTGTGGAGGTCTGAGTCTCTGCCTTCCACACTACCTCCCTGAGAAGCCTTTGGCTGTTCGCATTCAGTCCCTTGAGAGTCAAGTGTGGAAAGGGTTACTTGGCCCAGTTTGCAGACCGGTAGGATGATGGACCCAAGGACAAGAGAGTCAAATGGCTCCAACCATCATGGTTGTGGCCCAGTAGCCCCTGTGTGTCCTGTGTTTCTAACCAGGTCAGGCAGTTACATTAAATGTCTAGTCCTTGTAGCAATACTGCAAGAACCCATGCCTCCCTTTTGCATCTGGAGAATCTGTGACCAGATTTAGGGTTCAACTTGGGCACTTCTCAGAATCCAGGCGAGTGACTTCCCATGTGATTATACTTGGGTTTGCCCCCTCCTGTAAGAGATATGTAAGCTGAAATCTGATGTCCTGATCCGCTGTCTCCTGAGCTCTGCGAAGAGTAGCCCATACTTGGTATCTTCTGTTGCAGATACTCATATATGGCACGATCATCCATCAGTTGTTGGTGACACTGAAGAATGACATCCCAGCAACTAAAGTATTACAGTAACAATCCATCGCCTGAAACTGTATTAGACATAGTCACTGTATAGATTCTGTTGTGTACTTTTTGTGTGTGAGCCTAGTGCAGTTTATGCAGGTCTGTCTACTAGACATGTTCCTGATTGTATCTTTTGTTTATCTTCACATCCCATCCACTTAAAAATCCTAAGGCCTTTGATGGCGGACAGAGGGTTTGTATTTATGCATAGCTTGCTTAAAAAGCCAAGTTCACATGTGACCAAGGCCGTGGACAAGGCTTCAGAGACAACAATGTCTGACATGACCTAGATACGGAGTGGTTTTGAAACATAGCCATTATGCATTCTTTCCTACCCTATTCCTTTTTCAGCTTGTTTTGGTGCATGTATCTGAGCATTGGCCAGAACGCTCTGGTTTCCTGGTTTGCACCCACTCTCCTTGCCCCTCCTCTCACTGGCTTTGTCTGTCTCCCTCTTTACTTTCCTCTGCCTTTCCCTCCTGATCCTTTATCCCCACTCTCCCCTTGTCCTGGCGCTCCTTCCATCTTTCTCTCTCCATACCTCTCATGCTGCCATTCACTCTTTCTTCCCTCCCTCTCGCTCCTCTTCGGCACTCTTCCGTCCCTTCCTCTCTCTCCCTGTCTCTGTACGATCTCCCTTTTCCTCTTCATCTTCCTCACCCTATCCCGCTCTCTCACCTCCCTTCTTTTCCTCTGTCCATTGTTTTCGTGCTCTCTTTTCCTTGTTTTTCATTCTTTCCTTGAACTTGTCCCATTGTACCAAGCAGTTCACTGACCTGGGGTCTTTTCTTTTCATCTCCAGCTTGCACAAGGAATCTTTGCTTTCTTTTGCACTCATGCTGCTGGCCTGGCTGGGAGTTTCCAGCACCTCGTTGTCATCATGCTGGTAAGTGTATAAAAGACCCATGCGGTTAGTGTCCTAATCACTCAAATTAGTTCCATCACAATTTCCTTTGAACAGTGCACAGCTATATTGCAGGTGGCGGCCACAGTGTGACCAGCTCTATGCTTCATGTGCACAAACTCTATCCCATCTTCCTTGCCACTGTAACCTATTGCCTTCCACTTTCACTTGCTCTGGGACCATTTCTGCTCTGGGACCATTTCTGTCACATCCTACCTCTGACTGTTCCGTCACAGCACCTTCTGAGGTTTGTCACTGTGACCTACCAATATGAAGTTTCAGAGATGTTCAAAATACCACCAAAGAGTATTGTAAGAATGGTTCTGTCAGTAACTACAAATTTCTTATGGAAGAAAGAGAAGTCTTTCTCATTAGAGGTTCACAAACGTTTGCTAGAATCACCCTGGCCATCAGGAAACTACAGTGGCTTCTCCCTCCCACCCATATTTTCAATATCTGCTGTATCATCTACAAGGCAGTCCACTCCGACCTCCCACCATATCTAGCAAACAAGATTAAGACCGTAAATGTAACACACAAGACAACCAGTAGCCTCATTGCCAAGCTGTAAACAAAGAAATGCTGGAAAGAGAGAACAAGATGCCTAGCGTTCTCAGCTGAGATCCACAGCCTCTTTCTCTTCCACCCTTATGGAAAGTACTGAGGACTTACCACCCCCCTCTCCATTCCTTAACTCCCTCCCTATTGTGTACCTCTACTCACTACCATGTTTCAACCCCTGTCATAGCACTTTTTTTTGGGGGGGGGGACATCTTATACATTGCTCTGGTCCATTGCTACCAGTTTCTGCTACAGATATGTAAACAAAATGTGGAGAAGAAGGAGGAATTGAAAAATCTCTCTAATGTCGCCAACCGGCAGTGCACCTTCTCATTTGGGGCAAAGAATGGTAAAACTGATGGTGGATTGTGACGAGGTTCTTACTGAATTAAACCGGGCCTAATTCCACCAATTAAGCATGGGACATTCTAGCCCAGGAAAGGACCAGCTGGTCCCACATGACAGTGCCCAACCACCTTTCCAATCCTTAGGTCAAGCAAGAGGAGATGGGAAGGAGTTCTGAGCAAACCTGTTCTACTGGTGGCTCATTCTCTAATCTCTGTCCTTTGTCTTTCCATCATCCCGGTCCTGCAGCGGTCCCTCCCCTCCACATGCACATGCTCTTCTGCAGTCCCAGCCTTGTTTGGCACCTTTGCTCTTGTGAGCCCTGCCCACACTCAGCCTCTGTTCTCTCAGTGTCTCGGTCTCATTATTTTTACATCCAAACAAAAGATACCGCTTTCCTATGTTTAACCTACAGCATTTGTCCAGCCATGGTACACCCACTGTTACTACACATATAATTTCAACAACATAATCATTTACTTATTCATCATTATTTTTATTCTCTTGATTAGTTTTCACAATATTCTGTCTATTTACATGTACAGAATATTTCAAACTTCATACATTGATAATTCCATCATTAATTGAATTCTCACTGTCCACTACTTATTTACATGTACTCAATAAATCAAACTCTATTTCTTTGCTATCAGTCAACAAAGTAGAATATTAACCCCTTTTCCCCTTTCTTACACTCACTCTGCCACTTTCACTCCATTCATACTCTTATCTCACAAACTTCCAACCCTCCAGTCACAAAGCATGTTTTGTCACTGTTTTTTTTATGGTGTCGTAATCGTGTTGTCAGCCAACTGGGTTTTTAAAACCGCTACTGTCGACATACGTTTCGGTGGATCCCCCCTTCTTGTACCACCTTCTTCAGGACAATCATATAGCAGCCATAAATAAATTAAAAATCAGAAGGGCAAGTGGGATTTCAAAACGAGGGGCCCGTGCTCAGGAAACTCCATCTTTGACGATCTCCATGTCTCAAAGATGATACACCTATGGTGTTACCTTTTGAACTTGTATTCCAAATGCTCCCAAAAACCGTGCGGGCCACGTGTTAAGCTTCTGTTCTTTTTAAATTGCACATGCATGTCATACCGTTATCTGCTGACATGTCAATCAACATGCTCCCAAATGGCTCCAATACAACTACTGCCGCTTGCCCCTAGGATATATATATAGTTATTTTTACATGCCTTTTTGGTCTGGTCAGGTAGATGTTCAGCAGCACTACAAGCTGCATTACTGTTCAATGTTCTTCATTCCTTATTACTTCTGTCCTTCTGTTACAGATGTTTTTATAGCTGCTGTGCATCCATGACATCTCCCTTGGCCCATGACTGCAAACAATGAGATATTCTTGCATATGGTGTGCTGATGGCAGTACCAGCCTCCCAGTTTCTGATGTCTTCTCACTCTGGATTTTATCCCTTTAGGTGTCGGCCTCGCTCTCTATTCCATGTTGGCAGTGGTTCCTGGTGAAATTTGGAAAGAAACTTGCAATGATCGTGGGCCTGTCTGTGAGTGTCTTTCTTCTCTTTTTCTTTCTCACTGTAAATGGAGCCACCTGGTGGGAATACTTTCAGATTGCTCCAGGATCCGACATGTATGATGATGTCTGAATACTCTTAAGGCATTATGGTTGACTAGCTCTCTTTAAGAATCACTTGAGGGCTGTAACTTCGTCCTGATTCGCCTTGTAACCGCTACCGTTCACTTGATCTGAGTTAATGACATTTAAATTAAATGCCAAGAAAATGTATTAAAAAATAAACCCCACAGGCATGGGGAATGTTAGCACTGCAGGTTTTTCCAGCTGTGGTTCCTCATTCAGTCTTTTTTATTCTTAATCGACACCATGCCTGGATATTGCACAGCACTTTCACTCAGACGTCTCTCTTTACACCTTTTTTACCTGTTAGATGTTTATGGAGCAAAAACATGGACTTGTGTTGTCAGGAAGAATCTCATATAAGCCTTCATTTGTGTGATCTCAGACACATCTGTCTCCTATGACTGTCTCGCATCTATGCCAGGCCTACATAATGTGGTCAGAGACTGAGGGATTCCAGGTAAATGCTACACATCGACAGAAGAGATAATATGCTAGTTTCCTTTAGTGACAGTTTTGATTGTAAATATCCCACAGTGACCGAGAAATTCCTGATTAAGTGACAAGCAGGAACCCAGGAGTTCAATGGTAAATTCTATGGCGTGACAGTGGGATTCAATGTTAAGTGCCCTACAGTGGCAGATGGATTATGTAGCAAGTGGCATGCAGTGACAGAGGGATTCCTTTTCAAGAGCCATATGATGATAAAGGAAACCAAAAAAAATTATGGATAGTGTTAATGTAATTACAGGGGGCCGCGTCCCAGTACATTGTTTTTTTGTCCACTATGCAACTTGAGATAGGTACCAGCCATATGGAATTCAGCCTTTGTCCTGCTCCCATAGTAACTTCTCAGCCAGGTCCCCTCAGGATGGGAACTCCACAAACAGACCAGTTTCCTCCTACTTAGACCTCGTCATTGAGGTATGGCTTGATTCCTGGGTGACCTAAATGTGACAGGCTTGCCCTTATTGTTCTGGCGCTCATTGTGACATAGGACTCAAGCTGAGTGAGGTTACCCACTCCTGAAAACTGTGGACCACTGAAACCCCCAGGTCACACACTTGTATTTTCTTAACATGCGCAAATTCAGTTTATGGGCTGTGGTAAATCACTGGTTAAGAACAGTCTGTAGTTGAAGCTTGGCAATGCTCCGGTTTGCCTTTTAGTTAAACAATCTTTTTTGACCATTTGGGTCACAGTGATGACTACATTTGTCCTTATTCCTTGAAATGGATGTTGGAGGCTCTTAGTCAGTTCCATTGCATAGAAATGCCTGATGATATAAAGTCTTTTATATTTTTTTGAGGACATAACTACATTGTTTACTGCCGCCCTGTGCTTGTTATGGTTCCCTAAGCACCTCTGCATTCCTAGACATGATACTACACACATCTTGAGTTCTCTCCTAAGATTGTGAAGTATGTTACCTCTACTTAACATACCAGGGACCTCTTATAGTTCTCTAATAGTCATAACACGCCAATCTAGACATTTATTTACATGCAAATATTTTTCTAGATTTATTTGATACTTTGTCATTATGCAACGTACCTACCAAGTAACTATGTTTTACCTTTCGAAAGGGTTCCCCAGCGTAAAGTGAAGATGGTGGTCTTCCCCCACAAATACGGTCCTCCAGCATTGGATCTTTCATAGATTCATATTCTTAAGTCGTTCACTGTTGTCGAGCTGGGGGTCCCATCTCAACAAAGAGGGAATGAGTCAAGTTTGTGAATTTATGAAAGATGCCAATGCTGGAGAATTACTGTTACAGGTAAGTAACATATTTCATTGTAGCTGTCCACTTTCCTCTGTGCAAGAATTGTGCAGAGCTGCTTACAGAAGCCTTCTTCATTGTAAGTTTTCTCATGTCCACTCCATAACGCGCAATCCTGTTATATGATTCTCCTTTAGCAGCAGGGATTTATCTACCTATTCAATCCATATTCTGTGTAGCTGCGTCCAAGTGCTTTTTCAGTGTTTGAATTTAGTGGATATGCTTCTGGTTTCTTGTTTGTCAGGATCTGTGAAGCAGTTAACCTAATTAATTTAGTTTTATTCACACTATTCTTCCTCCTATCTACTGCGTATGTTTGAGGTTAGATGTCAGACAAAACTTAATTTTTCTCACCGCTCCTGTCCTTTTCCCTTCACATAAATATATCTAAAACCATTGTAAGTTTGCATTATTAGGCTATACAGACCTCAAAGAAAGGCCCGACCCCAGTAGCAATTCTAACTCTTAAAGCCATATTTTATGTACTTTCCTCTTACCAACGAGACATGGAACCTATAAACAGTTACTATTAAGTAAAGCTTTGAGAAAAATGTGTTCAAGGGTAGGCACTACAGGCTGAGGGAGAGCTGGTTGGGGTTCTGAGGTCAAAGCATGGGGAGTGGGACTAGAGTGGAGTGGGGCTGTCAAAGGTCAGACGCTTACACATGATGCAGAGCAGGAGGTTGGACTGTGAGGACAAAACTGGGGCATAATAGGTAAACCTATCCAACAAGTCAGGGCAGACATCCTGGTACGAGGCAAAGCAGCAAGTGGCTGTGAAGAACAAGTGGTGGTACTGTGGATTGAGAGGTGATGTGTGAGTTCATACACCAGTGGGCGAGCAGCTGTGAATGCAGGGTAGTGTGTTGAAGGCAGGGGTCATGAGTGACCTGTGTGAAGGCAGCACTGTGGCTGGCCGGAGTAAGGCTACTGTTGTAAGGAGAAGCTATGTGATGATAGATTTTGGGAGAGGCGGGACATTGAAAAAAGGATGAGGCTCAGCAATTTACTGGTTAGAGGAAAGGGTCTTTGTGAGGGAAGACCATGGAGGAGGAGGTAAGTGCAATAGGCTGAGCAGAGGACCGCCTCGTGGAGGAGCTGTGTGGGGGTGACAGAGTAGATGAAGGCAGAGAGAAGATAGAACTGATTAATGGAGCACACACTGACCAACTGGGTCCTTAGTTTCAGGCTAAGGGAGAACTCAGAGTTGCTGGCACCACCTACCCTGTCAGTCCAGATAGGGCCAAGCACGAACCATGACACTGGGGCTGCACTGTATCATGGCCTGGATTAGCTGCTAGATTTCAGCCGCAACCAGTGTGGTGCAAAATCACACATGCTGTAGCAGATCCTCAGATCTCTCTGGACGGCAATTCCAGCAAAGAATATTTATTCAACTCAGGCCTGATCTGTGTCATTAATCTCCTACCCTGGCGCTTAAATTGTTGACATTTGTTTTAATCTAACTAGAGATAGTCCACACTTAGTAAGGCTGTTTTAGTATCTTCTTTACATGCATCCACTGTAAATGTTGCTAGACAATCTATTCACTTGGAGCAAACTAGAGATTCACCCCACAGTCTCCCTTGTGCCAGTCAGTGAAGACATGCTGGAGAGAAGATTTGTGAGAGTACGGACATGTTCAAGATGTTCCATCTATCATGCAGTTATGACCCTTCTAACAAGCTATTAGAACCTGCCTCTCTCATCCCGCCCTGGGTCCGACATCCGTCCACAAATAATCCTTCCTCTAAATCATGATACTCCTCATCCACAGTATCTTTTGGAGTTTCACTGGTAATTTTAATCCCCAACAGTTGCAGAGTATCGTTAGATTCATCCTTTCTGGCTTGTATATATTACAACATACAGTCGATTTACTTTAAATAAAACCATGCAAGGGTCTGCAGTTCTTGGTATAATTGGTACAGAGTGGAGTTTTATGTTGTATTATTAGAATATGTTTTGTGGCGGAATTGAGTGTCAAATTTGGGGGAAGTGATTCCAACCCGCCCCAACAAATTTAGATTCAAAACCTATGTAGAGTTAGATGGTTTGTCCAAATAAAGAGATGGTTTAAACAAGGGTGACTTCTGTTTATTATTTGGGGGGAATGTTTTGTCTTCTCAGCCATCTTAGAAATATAAACATTTAACCATGTTTTCATACAGACAAACATTTATCTCTTCTTTACTTTAAGAAATGACTTTCCCCTGCCTTAAAATTATCTCTCTCCCCCTATTCCCTCTCCTGACCTCTGACATTTTCATTGGGACTTTTCTTTGGTGTTCTGGTGTAACTTCTTACTTATTAATTGTAAAGCACTTGTATACACAGCAGAGGGCCAGCTCATATTAAACTATCAAATAAAACGTGTGTTTTAAGGAGAAATGTTGTGTTTTAATTCCAGGTTTAACACTTCTGTTATTAACTAAAACTGCAGCAGCACTTGCCCTCACTCCTGACCCTCCCCACCACCTTCATCCTAATAGCAAATTACTTCAGTTCAGAAAGTGAAGCTGCATTGCAGCACACATTTCTTATGATATTCGAAAGCACCCAAAAAGCTCCTAAATTTGAATGTCTGTTCCAGGCTCTGGTCAAGGTGCAAATTGTCTCCATCTTAGCACTGATGGGTTGAAAGTTTTTGCCCTCGACTTTATGATCGAAGGCAGCCCCCCCCCCCCCTCACCCAAGAGTGACAAGTATATTTCAGTCTGACATCAATATGAACCTCATTCAAAATGCTGTTGTCAGTAGTAAGTATACCAAGCAGCATAATAGAGATAACTTGGTGCAGGCCACAGGACAATTTCATTCAGTGGTCAGTGTAACAATTGTAATACATTTTCAGACCAAAAGACATGACTGTGTAGTCAAATGCGCCCTGGTAGCATACCTCTTCTTAGTCTTGTTAGGGTTACTAGTCAATATCCATTTGACAGCTTAATAACATTTCAGAGTTCACTGGATCCAAACCAGTTCTGCACATAACTGCTTGACCTTCTATCACAGGTTACCTGGCCTGATAATGTGACACTAACATGGTTTTGGTATTTCTGTGATGGCCAAGACCAGGATATCAAGAGCTAAGATGCCCACCGGACTACCTGTATCCCTTACTTTTTATGATGTTTACAGGTTCCCTATTATGTTCATTTTTAAAAAAGGTGGCCTTTCTCATCACTCACCTCTGGATGACACACATGCTTTCATGCCTCCGGCCCATTGGACATCATTGAAGAGGTTTCAGAAGATCTTCATAAGCAAGTGGAGTCAATGCAAAGATAAGCGAAGTGAAGTCAATGTGATGGACAACTAAATATCTTCTCATGTCGCCCTCAATGATATAATGTCATAATGTTTGACCTCTGCATTGATTTCTCAATGGCTGCTAAAAACCTGGGAGTTCCTATGGCAAGCAATGTAATCATGAGCTCTTAGATTGATGCTATTAGTCTATGCAGACCCTTTATCAACCATTACCCCAATTCCTTTCTTTCAGTCCACCGTGTCCTTGTCTATTCTCTCCATTCCAGGCAGTCATATGGCTTTACTGCAATTTCCCTGAATAACAGCTAACCGTCTACAACATGTACAGAGTGCTCCTTCCCGCCCAATTATGTGCCCCAGTGCGTGAGATTCTAGCTTGAGTCTCTCATTGGTCCTCAACCTGAACTCTGAGCCAGTCTGCAATTTATTTGAAAGCTTGAAAGATCTGCTGTCACTGCTCTCATACTTTGGATTAACCTCCACTGAAACAGTACCCCTCTATGTGGTACCCATTGGCAGGAATGCCATCAAGACTTTTCAACTTACGTTTCTTTCTTGTAATTTGATCCCAGCTCTCTCTTAACTAAATCACACCTGCTGCAAGTTGGTGAAACTGTTATTCTGCTTGATTTCACTCTCATTGGACATGCTAGAACTCATGTAAAACAAGCACTTGCACTGCAATAAGTCTCTTGTGTTCTTGAGTTAAAGCCATTAGCATCGTAAATTCATAACTGGATTTTTTTTGCCACATAAATTGGTCAACCCTGCCTCATAATTTCATCTTTTCCTCCCATATTATTCCAGTGGCCCAGCATTTAACTAAAGCACTTTCGTTATCCTTATTCCTCTATCTTAAAACATATACAATTACCATATAAACTTTTACCAGAAATAAACTGTTGGCATTAGTGCTCAAAACACCATAACAAAAATATCATTTGGGACGGATTGGAGGGTGAAAGGAAAGAGGGAGTCAGGAGTAAAGATGGAGAGGACAAGCGGCGTAGTAACGGTGTCATTGGACCTGGGGTAAGAAAGGAAAATGGTTGACTGGAATTTCAGTAGGAAAATACAACAGTTATTAGAGTTGAGTGAGGTCTGTAGGTCTCTGGGCTGCGGTGCCACTGCACCTGTTACACCATTGATAACTAGGCCTCAGGAGAGAAAGTGAATGGGGCAGAAAAAAAGAAGCAAAAGGAATACAACAGTAAAAGGAAGAAAGAGAAGGGGTCGCATAGAAATAAAAGAAAGGAGGGAAAGAAAGAACGAGAAAATGAACACACAACCAAGAGAAAAAATGGAGCAAACGTGTGAGACAAAAGAATAAAGGGAAGGAAGGTAGCAAACAAAAGAAAAAAAAAATAATGAAAGAAATGTGAAAGAGAAAAATGAACATTAGAGAAAAAAGAGATGGTGAGAGAAACAAGCAGCGAAAGAGCCAAGGCATGTATGTACTGACACATTTCCCACAGACACAGAAAGGAAAACCACTTTGACACTTCAGGTCCCGACAAGTAACTTGTGTTATCCACATACACGCGGGAAAAAGAGGGATTTATAGTAAAATGAGAATTGACAGAAAAAGATAAGAAAAACTCCAGAGGAAGGAAGAAAGATCTTTAAAAAAGTGAAAAGACGCATACTGAGTCAAAGGAAAGAGCAAATAAAAAAGACAAAGAAATAATGAAGGGAAGAGAAATAAATAGTGAAAGAATGAATGCCCGATGAAGAACAAAGAAAGGAACAAAATAAGGAAAGAAATGGCCATGTTTTTGCAAATTTGAAAGAGGAGGTAGCAAGAGGAAGAGGGAAATAAAAAAAGGTTGAAAGAAAGAGCGAAACTGTTAACGTTTGGATTTTGAGAGTTGGAAAGAGAAAAGTGGGTGAGAAAGAAAACATTGAGAGTAAACTTAGTAAAGGAAAGAACAGAGTGAGATATGTGAAACAGACCCTCCCAAATAAAGATAGCAGCTAATAATAGATTTAATTGGCTCCCCCACTTCCTCAAACAGAAGTCAGTGGGGAACAGCAGAGGGCACTGCAGAGAAGCAGGAGGTGCATTAGCAGAGTTGTATGTGAACCCCAATACAGCAGTATTGGGGTGCGCTAGATCAGGATTTGGGGTATACACAGAGCTGTGTCCCGGCCCAGTGCTGGAATAACAGAAAGGCAGCGGGTAAAGAATGAGAAACGGAACGCCGTGTAATTCCTGGTCTAGGAAAGAGTTGAGGCCCACTGACAGCGTTGTATGTGGGCAGCAGTACTGGAATAGTAACGGGCACTTAAGGGCAGAAGTGAGGTATGTTAATGGAGCTATGTGTGGAACGTAGTATTGGCGTGCCAGTGTTGCCAAGTGTTAGCCTGGAGGTGTCCTGGTGAAGCTGCACTTGAGGCCCAGCATGGGAGTGGCATTGCCTCTGAACCACAGAAACGAGGAGTCCTGAAGGGCTTATGTATGAACCTTAGTACTGGGAAGAAATGTGCCCTGAATGTTAGAATTGATGGATTCTGGCGGAGCTGTGGTGGTTCCCATCAACAGTGGCATTGGACGTTAGACTTGAGGTGCACTGGCTGAGCTGTGTTTTGATCTTTTGGTCCCAGTATTGGCTTGGCAGTGGGACTGAATATTAGATTTGAACTGCTGCAATGAAACTATGTGAGCGGGGTCCAATATAGGAAAGTAAATAACTTCACCATGGTAGTACTGAGCTGCGCCCCAGGTCCCTGTACTGGAGCAGCAGAGTGTACCGACTGCAAGAACTGAGTTGCTCTGGCAGTCATAGTGCGTGGGGTTCCTGGCACTGGCATGGCTGAGGGCTTGGAGTGTGTGACCAGAGGTGCACTGAGGAAGCTGCATCTGAGGTCCCAGTACTGTAGCAGCAGAGCGTACTGACTGGAAGTACTGAAGTGCTCTGGCAGATAGCGTGCATAGGGCTCCTGGCACTAGCACGGATGAGGGCTTGTAGCGTGTGAACTGAGGTGCACTGATGGAGCTGCAAGCGAGGTCCCAGTACTGGGACAGCAGTGTACACTGTCTCTAAGGATTGCGGAGCCCTGGTAGAGCTGTGTGCCTAGACTTTAAGCAATTACAAGTGATCCTCCAGGCAGGCACATTTGGTAAAGAAAATCCAAGCCAAGGAAGGGTGGTAACCAGGCAGCTGAGAGAGGGTGCAGAGAGCCCATAAAGACCAAAATTAACCAAGATAACAGCCTGATTTATATCCTTCTTTACAGTAAAGCTCAGAACAAGAATGCTCTGCAAATGAAAAGGGATGCTTCCCTGGACAGGAGCAGAAAACAAAGTTAAAAAAAAAGTCCCCTACAGACCGGATAAAGAGGACAAAGCGTGATTATACAACAGTTGGTCCGTGCTCCCACACAGAAGAAGGCACAAAGAGGCATGACTGACCACTAGGAAGCACGGATTTTTAAATGACACTGAATCTAACAAATGAAATAGCTGGAAGTCCATAGAAGAGGTATACTTGAAAGTATACAAGAGGTCGTACGCTTATGCGCGACATACAAATACATGCAATAAGCATCACCTATTGCAAGAATGTGGAATGTCTCATATTTGGTTATCAAGTGTAATTCACAATTTATCACCTTACTCATGTCGTAAATTCCATGCATCTAGTGGCGTTGTCTACAACTTATATCTGCTATTGTGCCTTATATGTTGACCCCCAAAATCACTTCTACTCGTTTGTAACAATCACTTTTAAAATGAATTTATTTCTGCAAGGTAAAAATTCTGTATTTTTCCAGCAATGAGTATGTTCTAGATCATTAAAGATACATATGATCTGCGTGGTGTGCCATGTAGTGCTGACTTTAAAAACAATTTACCTACTTTGTTTGTTAGATCTGGACTAGAGACCGCTTTAGCTGTTCCTCACAGCTTTGGTATACACAACACATAAATAAAATAGCAATTAAAATAATACAGACTATCTTGGAATAGGGCTTTGAGTCAGCCCTCTTCAGCCATTGGATGGTGTTACTGCCAGTCACATTTTGGAGAATGTATGTATGCATCACTCCTGCTCAAGGGCCTAAAGAAATATGACGACATCCTAACTACTCTAAAGGAACTCCACTGTCTCTCCTTGCTCGCCCACACTAACTTCAAAGACAGCCGCATCCGCTAAAAAGGCTTCATGAATGACATGGTTGCCTGTCTGACTAATTGACTGATAATTTCATCTTCTACAGTGGCTCTCAGCATCCGCGTATCCATAGCTGTGACACCATTAAAGCAGATGCATGCTCTGGTGCCTGAGCAAGAGAACACTTTAGGGATCTCAAGACCTTTTCTCACCTATTCCCAGATGGACACTTCATTCTGCCTTTTGAACCATCAGCGACCTCCCGGCCCACAGCACTAGAGACACTGTTGTACCATCAATTTAGAGCAACCTGCCTAATACTGCAGGATACCTTCTCTGCGTTCCCCCCCCCCCCCCAATCCTCCCGGCACTGGAACATATCCTTATTAACACCATGTTGTGCAAACTCGTAACCAGGCTCTATAACACTATGCAATCCATCGTGACCCCTACAAACCCCTAAGGCTTGGGACAGGAACATCGACACAACCCCCATTACAGATGCCCAGTGGTCCTACTGTTGTGATCAGGTGACACTCCTATCATCTAACTATAGACTGAGGCTAATACTCTTCAAATTCCTCCATCGTCTGTACTGCACTCCACAGCAGCTGCCCCGAATGAGGCTTGTCGAGGAGGCCTGCTGTCTGCGGTGCGGCTCGCTGTTAAGTACCTTGCTACATCTTTATTGCCAGGCACAACTATCAATATATTGGGAACAGATGCCGATGAGCTCCTGTGCTAGGGACATCTGGGAGCTGTCTCTTTCATTCTTGTGCTGGAGGGACACCCCGAGCCCTCAGAAGATGGTCACACACCCCTAGATTCTACCACACATGTCACATCTCCAGAGTCCCGAGCACCGAGTATCCCAATACTAAGAGGGATGCCACATGTGCCAACTACTCCTGCTGCCTCTACACCCAACAACAACAGCTCCTCTCAGCTATGCACAGGAGGCTGATGCCATACAGTAGTGTGCTGGGATCCAATTGCACCATATGTGGGATGTGCCAAATTGCTACTATGGTATCTAGTACTGATGTGTAACCTTGCTCCCCCCCTCTCCGGCTGTCCGTTTTCCCATGTTCTTCCCCCTTTAATGCTGTCTGATAGGATGTAGAGTGTCACCTGCTTCTCTCTGTGCTGTTATATGTTCAAACTCAATAAAAAATTATAATAAAAAAAACTGGTTCCCGCTCGCTCCCACACCCTGGCTCTCCTCAAGCTCAACCCAATGACAAGAACCCGACCACAGGCTAACAGGTACACAGAGGAACTCAGGTTGATGAAACACCACTGCAAGCAACAGGAGCTTAAATGGAGATAGACATCTTCAAATCAGCCCATATTCGTTATCACTAGCAGATACAGGGCAACAAGCACACAGCTCTTGCACATCGCATTGATGCCTGCTCTAAGAGCAGCAAGGAAATATTCGCCATCATCAAGAATTTCACTGCAACTCCGCTGCCTCCAGCAGCACAACACCCTCATAAGACCTTTGCAGCAAGCTCTTGGCATTCTTCTGTAACAAAATCATCTCCATATACAGCAACTTCAACCCTCAACTGGAGCCTGTCACAGGCAAAATTCAACTTTCGATCACGGCCCATGAACGAACCCTGAACTTGTGGCCTGCCGTCACCACCATTAAAATCTCTGCTACCATGAAGACCATCCACCCGGGAACTCCATGTGACCCTTTGGGCAGCTGCTGACCCAGCCACACTTTCTAACTCGAGGCCCATCTCCCTCCTACCATGCTCGGTAAAGGTCTTAGAGAAACTAATCAACCGACTCCTCATCCACCACTTCAGTAACCACTAGCTCCTCGACAACACTCGGTCCGAATTCAGGATCGACCACAGTCCTGAAATGGCATTCATTGCCACCACAGTAGACATCTGCATGATCCTTGACAGGGAAGACATGACAGCCCTCATTTTCCTGAAGCTCACGGCAGCATTTGACAAGGTCTCACAGTCAATCATCATCAGGCGCCTGTGCGAAATTGACATCTTAGTACCCACTCTCTACTGGCTTTTATCCTTCTTAACAGATAGAACACAAGCTGTCAGCCTTACAACTTACTCCTCAGAAACCTGGAAACCCATCTGCAGAGTGCCGCAAGGCTCATATCTCAACCCCACCCTCTTCAGCGGATACATAGTCCCTCTGGCCAACGTCATCTTTGAACACTACATCAACATCCTCTCCTACTCAGACGACAAGCAACCCATACTCTCCCTCACAGACAAGACCCCCCAACACAAAATCCAGTTCATCACCTGCATGAACAAAGTCGTTACGTGAATAAATGAGTACTGTCTAAAGCTCAACTCCAGTTGCCAGCCTCACTCATACCGACATACAGAACCCACAGCAAGAATCTTGGAATAATCTTCAACAGCAAATTGGACATGACCGCAGAAGTCAACACTGTCGGTCCATCCTGCTTCCACACCCTGGAGATGCTGAGGAAGATCTTTAAATGGCTCCCAACCAATAGTAGAAAAACTGTCACTCACACGGTGGTCACCAGCAAATTAGAGTATGTGAACATCCTCTATGCTGGGATCACCAAGCAGCTCACTAAAAGACTACAAACCATCCAGAACTCGGCAGCCAGACTCCTCATCTTCACCTCCCACACAGAATGTGCAGTATTCAACACCTCAGAGAACTACACTGACTCGTGATACACAACGTGCTCAATTCAAACTCCTCACACACATATTCAAGGCACTATACAAATCAACAGTTGCATCTTACATTACACCTCTACTCCACAGCACTCGTGTTCGCATACATCCCACGCATACACAGAACCAGGTCAGGAAGGTGGGTGTTCTCTTCCATCGCTCCTAAAGAATGGACCAACCTCCCAATCCGCATCAGGGCCTCCTCCTTGATTTGTGAATTCCGCCAAAAAGCTGAAGGTCTGAATTTCCAATTAACAAACCTACTATAAGCATAGTTAGGCACACACACCTGCTCAGCACCAGGATACACTTCCAAGCGATAGTGGGCTTCACAAATACACATAACAGATGAGGAAGAGCAGAAAGGAAGGGACTAAGCAAAAGACCTTCTCCATCTAGGCACCCAGAATCACCAACAACATCCTCGTATGCATCAGGATCACCCCTACCCTCCTTCAGTTTAGGAAAGAGCAGAAGACACTCCTCTTTGAAGAGCACCACATTGAGATGCAGTAAATAGTCCACTTCTCAGAACCCACAGCCTCCACCTAAATTCACTTTCTTTTTGTATAACTGCCTTTAATCCTGTACACAGAGTACCTCTACCTGGTACAGGGTTGGTTGTGCCATAAAGCTACCGCTTGCATTCATACACTGTGAAACATCTGACAGGCGAGCCAGTGGATGGGGAAAGTGTCAGTCAATGACGTACGTAGTTTGAAATCCTCAACATGCCTGAAACTTTCAGACCTCCCTAATGGTGACGTCGGCTGACTGCACGTGCAGAGGAACCAGGCCGAGCCCAGGTGCACCTGTTGTGCCACTTTTCAAAGAAAGTTACAGCGTGGTGTTAATTATCAATTGTAACCAAAATGCCAAAGAGAGACTTAATTTATGAGAGTAGAAAGTGTTAACATACAATTGTCTTCTTTCTTAATGAGCGCTCTTCTTTAGATACTGATGGTCTTAAATAAAATGTAAACAGATTTCGTTGGAAACAGTAGGTGGCACCTTTGGTTATTCTCCTTATTAATACGGAGATTATCTACCTTTTTGCGGGCAGTGATCGTGCCACTTGTATAATCATGCGTACATTATGTGGTTACCTGCAAAATATATTTAATATAATTTATTTTGCACTTGCATAGTGGTAATATAAACAAACTGCTACCTAAGGGGAAAGGATATAAATATTAATTTAACACTCACTCTGTTGGTCCTTTGTGTGCTCCTCATCACGGTATTTATTTAATAAAGTCATATGCTTTTTCATAACCTCTAGTGTGCTCCTTGGAGACGCCAGCCTCTTTCACAATTTGAAGTAAACACATAGCCCTCTCATTGAATCACGTTTAAGTATTCCTGGTCGATGCTATAACGGAGTCAATTTAGGTACGTTCCTATTGTTGATGTCCAGAATGAAAAGCGGTAAACTATTTTAACTTTTCCCTCTCACCCCTGGATGTCTAATTAGTCACAGCCCATCAGTCAAACTTTAAATATATACAGCAAGTGGTTACCCTTTTGATGTGGTCTTCATAGCAGGATCACCTATCTCCCTGGATGTCTTACTCTTTGAGCATAACATGCTGGAGAGGATTCGAAGGCCAGATCACAAAAAAAGTACAAGCAACCTGCACGTGCTTGAGTACACCTGTGCACAGGTGCGGATTTGTTACTTTTTAGAGGTCAAATATATTCCAGTAATAGACCTGGGGAGTTGTGCAAGAGATAGGGTTTCAAGTATACTACTGGGAATGTCATGTTTCACATCCTGTGGGCTTATGTTCCCCCATGTATAGTTCTACATGATGTAGATTTCAGTAAAGGAGCCAGCTGTGCAAATGCAAACTTTTTTCTACACAGGTGAAACATTTTTCCCATTGGAGAAAGCTCTTCCTCTAGTCTCCCCCTACAGATCTGAGGGCAATCCTGGTCTCCTTCTGATCCTGGAAGATGAGACACTCCGCCACTTGGCTGGAGAGAGTCTCCGATCATCCCCAGGGTAGAAAAGTCCCAGATCGGAGTTTGGGAATGCCGACAAACATAAAAGTTTGAGTGCTTTCCGAGACTTACAAGGCTGACCATGTAACATTCACTCCCAAATCCTCTGTGAGATTTACTGTAGCAGATATATACACTCTCGTGAAAGAGAAATGTGCAGTATTAAAACCATTTAGGGCTTTTAGAAATGTTTTTGTGAATTCGTGGCAGGCTTTAATAGAGGTATTTTCACCCTGAAACATATGTTGATAGCCAAACATACAATTTGTGAACTGGCCTTTCAGTTCCAGTATTTGGTAAAAGGAAACTGGTATGCTCAATAGAGGTGCCCTGTGGTAGTTTTGGAAACAGAGATCCCTAAACCCTGGGGAAACAGGGTATAATTCTGAACAGGTATCTAGAAGTGAGGTGGCAACTCCTGTCCCTTTTATACACAATGCAGAAAAAAAGACAATAACCATTGTGCAACTTAAAACAGTAAGTGCCATCCCTGACAATGTTGACTCCTAGCAGTAAGTAGGCTGTGCTGCCCTACCCTTGCCTGAGGGGTAGGGGAATTTGCAAAGCTGTGCAGTATAGAGACCTTTGCTACAACTTGGCCAGGTTAAACACACCTTTTGATATTGTTGCCTGCATCTCGACTTGCTGATATGTTGGATCTGTAGCCTAGCC
The DNA here is from genome assembly GCF_031143425.1 of Pleurodeles waltl. Lineage (NCBI taxonomy): Eukaryota > Metazoa > Chordata > Amphibia > Caudata > Salamandridae > Pleurodeles > Pleurodeles waltl. Next base: position 128,126,691 of record NC_090446.1, read on the forward strand.
TCGAACTGCCTGTGGGGTCCCCTAAGGGGCCTCTACCCAGCATGCCTTGGTCATACAGCGAAGCCCCACCCTCCCCTTGTGCTGAACCAGCATAGGCGGATTCCTCGGCCATCTTGGAATGTTCATGACTCATCACAAGGCCCCCAAGATGGCCCACAGAAGCCTTGGCAGTGATTTGCCTCATGCATTGGCAGATTTGCCTGGTTTCCTTCCCAGGTTGGATAATGAAGCTCTGCACAGGGCCGGCTGGTTGTACGCTTTAGAGGGACCCCGGGCTTTATCATCTGACAGGCGCTGAAGAGGGGGGAGAGGCATGCCAAGTGTACCTAGGCAGTGGCGGTGACCTGGGACAGTCAAGGAAACTTGCTGCTCCTCTGGCCTCCAGTGGAGGGCATGTTAATTGTAAGGAACCAACTCTTAAACTGGTAAGTAACTATTTTCTTCCTCCCTGTTGTAAAGTTTTGATAGCTGTGCACCAATTACACACCGTGAGCTCTGGTCTGCTCTACAGAAAACCAATACATAACAACTTCAATTGTCTTCCCTCCCTTTGTCATGCAGTTGTTCATCCCTCCCCTCATCGTCATCATGCAGGTCACCAATAACTTTCTTGTCTTTGCCTTCATGATGGTCATCGCAGGATTCAGTGTGGCTGTCCTGTACCTGCTCCCTTGGTAAGTTTTCTGGAGCTACGTTATAGACAAGGGAAAGTTTTGAGGGGGAGGGGGGTGTGGGCAGTGCCATATTGTGAAAGATAGAAATGCCAAATCTCCGTGCTCCAGTCTACAAATAGAACAAAGGGAATGTCACCAGGGACAACTCCTCCATAAGCTGTGTTTATTATCGTTTTGGGGGAAAAGGGGCGGGGCAACGGGGTGACGAGCAATGAGGTAGGCCATCACGGCCCGACCAAACACACATGCGTAGAAGGGTCACTCCAGCCCAGTAACACAGTTGCCGGGCTGGAGAGAGCCTACAAAGGCTCCCAGTCTGCCTGCGAGCGCCCTGGCTGGGTGCTCCAAGCCAATCCTGATACTGCTCTGAGCAGAGTCAGGATTGGCCGCAGGGCAGGCTGGGAGCCTGTGTCTGCAGCGAGACGGAGGAACGGAACGGCGCGTTGAGGAGCAAGGTAAGTGGGGTTATTTTTCCAAATTAATTTGTCGTCAAAACCCCCCACGCGCCACCTCCTCTGCGACCTGCGATCCACAACTGCATATCAGATGTGGCCCAACTCCCTTTTAGGTTTTTCAGAGGCTAGTCTGACGTGAGCCTAGTTCTACTTTAGCCCAGGATCTAAAAAGCACCCTTCACGCTCCTTATGGAGAATAAAATGCAGTTCCTGTTGCTCTGTATAGAGACTCAGCGGCAGTGCAGGAACATAGTTTGTTCACAGTTGATTCAATGATGAAGCAAGGAATGGCAATAGCATGGCACATGGTCCAGGCCTAAGTGTACAGCTCATCCTCAGTCATTAGTATCTCCCAAAGATGACACCTTAACACACATTTATGGAAAGAAAATGAGTCCCAAAGCTGATGGTTCTTAAGAAAGAAATACATACACGTTCAGCCAGTTTAATTCCTAATGTTATTCTCAAGCAATCCGTTATTACTCTCGTTCATGAGAGCACAATCGCACTGTTCCAATGAGTGTCGTCTATCTTACAGATGTTAATAGTCTGTACATGATGTATAATATATAACATTCAGCCGAACAGAAACCCTATATATGCACAGTTATATTAAAAGAATGGTGTGTGTCTGTGCATGTGTGTGTAAAACATATCCATTATAACATTCAGCAAAACAGAAGGGTGTGTGTGCACAAGCCTGTTTGTCTAAGCAGTTTTTGCTTCCAATCTCCTGCATTTTTTAATTCCAGTCTCCTGCGTCTTTTTTTAAAATAAATTTTAGTTTGTGCTTGCACTGTATGGCCGCTTGAAGCCCTGCAGAACAGTACCCCTAAAAGGAACGTTGAGGTTCAAGACATTAGAGACCTTAACAGAATAAGTGTTCCAGAGAATGCATCTTTGAAATAAGAAGACACAGTGAAAGAAGTATTGACATGAGACACAGTGAAATAAAATATTTTATGACCAAGAATTATTCATGCATACCAACCTGTTTGAAATATATTGAAATATGTTGGGGTTTCAGTTCTTTGGTCTAGGCACAATTGCTTCCACCCCCAAATTAATTTGTTAGAGAAATTAACATATGGGCGAAATTCATACGCCTTCAGTGCCCAAATAATGGAATCGAAAGGTGATAAATGAGCAGTTAACTTTGCAAATGTGAGAAACTGTTTGACGTTCCCACCTGTGTCCTAACTTTGTAACTGTTTGAAGAAGAAACTTTTAATAGAGAGCAGAACATCTGCGAAGTATGCAGTGTATTGTAGTTGAGACAAAAAGTGTGACAAATCCCAAAATGATTCCAGAAAGCAGAGAAAGTGCAGGAATCTACAATTCCAGTGACCACAGGTATGCTAGCCTAACCTGCTGCTTTAAATGTATTATTTAACTATATTCAGCTAGAATAAATAGGGAGAGGAAAGGTGATGCATCCAGCTTTGCTATATCTGGATCTGTCCTGGTGCCCTCCTTTTTAGTCTATTTATTAATAGACTGAATGGGACTCTCGATGATGATACCTCATAAGGACTATTGAAGACAAAAGTCCTTTATTTTGCTTTCCTCAACATGCTGGACCAACACCAAACAGTTTAGTAAATCTAACCTCTGCCATTGAATCTTCCTCTATCTTATTAAAGCTTGATGTAAGCCTACAAAATCGAATCTACAAGTTATGAACAAAATATATCTGAAAGTGGGAAGAGCATGCAGAAGAAGAGTTGGCAAGATACTAGGCTTTCTCCAGCTAGAATGTAGATCAACATTCTCATGACTCCTGCGCTCTGAAAAGAAAGCAGGATCACTCACTCACCAAGATAAATAGGATCGAGAAGCATACCAGTTACTGCTTTTAAAGAACAGAATCTGAGTTGGTCCTTTATGGTGTGTAAACTAATTTACATCTAGACGCCTCAGTTGCAGCGAACCTTTCTTCTCTGAATCATCTGAAAAGACACTCCGGAATAGATAGCTTTTTTAGTGTAATAGTAGAAGGCCACAAGGGGAATGAGTGAAGGATGAAAAACAGGCTGTGCTATTGTATGAGAAAGACAGACTGATTGACACAAGCTCCTAGAGACCAATCTTTTTCGTTGCCGACTGATGTTGACCACTGTAGCGGTAGTGCGCACTTAGGCCCCTCCCCTTAATGTTGTTGTGGTGTTTGTTTACCCGTTTCTGCCTGCCTTATGGTTTTTGGCCCACGCTTCTAGCTTGAAAACCACCATGCTGCCATCTTGCATGCTGCAGATATTCCTGGGTGGCTGCCTGCAACCATAGTGGCTTTTTAAGGATAGTTGAGTGGCTAAGTCAGATAGTGTGTTGTGGTCAGTAGTGCTGAGGGTGGAAGGTGGAGCTCAGTATGGCTTGTGGTTTCCCAAAAGGGCTTGCTCAGGCAGCCATAAAACTTTGAAGTATAGGGCTGACTTCCTCACTCTCCATGTGTGTGTGAGGTGACCATTGGAGTGGAGGTCACAGAAACCTGGGGGATAAAGGAAGTCACTGGAGGAAGCACCCTTGCAGTTGTAAGCATGATGGGTGCGGGTAGCATATGCATGAGCCTCTGGATGGACTGCGTTTCTGTTAGATATGAAAACTACGCGAGTCTGAATCGGGCACAAATTTCTCATGTCAAAGCTTTGACCACCTTGGCTATCTCAAGCTCAGAGGCTGTTGGTTTTGTCTAATCTGACTGATCACGTGCAACAGTATACTTTTAATCAATTTGATTTTAATTATTTTACACTAGTGAAGTACAGGAAAGCACCTCTAAGGAAGTAAGCAGCAACATGTCTAAAATAACTATTGCTATAACCCTGGGTTGTATAACGATGACTACCAAATGAATGCCCATGGTCCAAGATAGACAACAACCCAAACGAGACCCATAGGGCCATAAACTGTAAAGGGGAAGCCATACAAGATAAGGCCACAAATGATCCACCACTGGTGCCAGAACTTGTGATCTTGGACACCTTGAAAAATTTAGGTGTGAGAAAAGTCAGAGCTTGCAGAAGCTGCAGCAGTCCGATTGCCTAACAAAATACAATTTATAACAGTTTGTATAAGAAAAAATGATCTACATACATTTTAAAAAACTAGGCCAACTACCTACAAACCAAGAAAGCACTATTTTGTAGGCAATGATTCCTGTTACAACCACATAAATGTTTCCTATATTGTGGCTTGCAGATTGGAAGGAAGCAAAGAGTGCAGTGGTGGGCATCCAAAAATTACAGTAGGGTTCAGGGTCAGGGCAGAGTCTGATTTTTTTAGTCCCTGACCAACCACTTCCTAGATTCTTATTAAGCACCTGTCCTATACTTGTAGATAGGAGGAACAGAAACACTGCAGACTCACCTCTGGACAGTGCCAGCTTTAGGGCGCTGCGAGCGGTGCAGCCACACCAGGTGCTGACCTCAGGGGGGTGCTGTGTTTAGCCATAATTTACAAAACCTGGGATTTAAAAACACCTGCTGAAAAGTTTCTTGTGCGTCCAACCTTCAGGAAGACATTAAAATGTCAAGATACATCTTCTGATTAATGTTCTTGCTAAAGAGAGAGATCAGAGGTTTGTCTAGTGGCAGCTTTGACTCGCCATCAAGAAGCGTAGAGGGTTAATATGCCTGCTGCAAAGAACAGAATGTTATTTTATGTGGATAGCTGAGTGGATTAGTAAAGCCAGCCTTTACGAGCGCTTTAAAACAAATGAATGTATGTGAAAGGGAGCCTAGGGAGAGATGAGGGGCACATTTGCTGGGTGGTAGTGAGGGAATCCGAGGAGGTGGTCATCGGGTGGGGGCGCCAAAAAAAGACTGTCGCACAGGGCGCCTCTAGCGCTAAAGCCGGCCCTGCCTCTGGAGTGTGAGGTAGCAAGGGAGTGAGACAAGGCAATAGTAACTATGAACTCTGCCAACACTCCCCTCCCCTTCACTAAGGACCCACGCATACACTTGCATTGTTGGGCCAACTTTCAATACAGCATCTTTAACCGCAACATGAAATCTAAATGTTTCTCTTCTGCCACGGGTGGGTGTGAGGTGTGCTTGCTTTGTATGATGGAAGAGCCATAGATGGCTTCTGAACAACTAAAATTCGTTTTTCCGCCCACTTATGTTTCAGATGGTCTACATAACATCCCAAATAGGCGTACTCTCTTCCGACTATTCAGATATCTCAAAGCGATTAACAAATTCGTTTGAAGTGACATAACGTCTGCAGAATTCCTTTCAAGCAATGGAGCTAGTAATAGTGAGACAACTAGGCTTTGCTGAGTGGTCACTCAATATTGTAAATTCATGTGAGTACATGATGCATTTGGGTCATTTAGAAATCAACATTAACAAAGCCCTCCTTAGGAAAATACCCCTTCCTCTTGAGGTGTCTGCCATCAGAACGTGCCCAACATATTAATCGAAAAGCAGATTTATTAAGCAAGTGGCTCATTAAGGCAAAAGGCTCTGGTAATAATAAGGTTGGGTGATGGTTTAAGTCTATAAGTAAATTCTGGCTGATGAGATGCACAATCCAATCACACTTTGGGTTTGTGACCCAATACCAATTCGATATTTGGAAGGTGGCTGTATTTACCAGGTCCTTTCCAAATGCCGAATGGTAGTGCTATGCATTAATGTTTTGCAACTGAATTCTAGTCGCAAAACTTTAATATTTTACCACCTCTTCTAAAGAAATGGTAACCCATTTGCAAATGGAAAGAGGTCCCCATGGGACCCCTTCCAATTTGAGAATGTTAAAAAAAAAAATGTAAGTCCAGACAGCAGTCCCAAGAACCACTGCCTACTCCTAAAAAAATAAAAAAGTGTTACATTTTTTGTTTTTGAAACACATCCTGATTTCCTTTAAGGAAAATAGGCTGTATTTAAACAAAAAAAAAGACTGCTTTATTAAAAAGCAATCACAGACAAGATGGTCTTCTGACCCCAGGAGGCCACCAACCCTATGATTGCTGTGATACCTAGTGGGTCACAAATTGTGACCTACCTAATTAATATTCATTTCGATTTGCAACCCCTCTAGGAATTGCTATGTTAAAAATAAATTACCAGTACTTTAAGTATTACGATTTCCAAACTGCAATTCAGAAAGAAGAGGTTGTTAACAACCTCTAGCTTGTAAGACACAGAGGGGCCTCTAGACTCTACTATGTAGGCTTGCTGAGTGCTGAAGACTCAGGACTTTAGCAATCAAGAGTAGTAAAACTAAACTGATAAATTAATAGGACATTGGAAAGGCATCTGTAAAAAAAAAAAAAAAGAAAAGAAAGTTAACAGCCTTCCCCCACTTCATTAGAGAGTTACATTACACAGAAAATGTAATTTAATAGTTTATTGTACACTTAGTTAAAAAACATTACACAAATATATCCCAGTAGTACAAATTTAAAACAAACATTTTAAAACACAGACTAAGAATACATTTTAGGGAGATTAAAATGTGCCATTGAGGCCACAAAGTAGTTAGGGTCGAAGAGAATAAAGTGCATGACATTGGTACAAATCAAGACAAACGGATTGAGAATTGGCGTAGGAAACAGTTGTACGCACAGTACAGTTAGCCTCTAGGCTCACGCAGGAGTTCATTAAAATCCGCGAGGAACTAGAGTACTAGGCAAGCTGTCGATATTCGTCTAGAGCTTAGCAGCAAAAGAAAGGAAGTGATCTTTGTAAAGCAACCACTTTGATGAGTAAAACTTTGCATCTAAGGAGCAAAAGCAGTAAGTGTCAGCAGGTTATGTAGCAGCAAAGCAAGAAAAGGAGACATATGCAAGCATGTAATAAGGCCAAGCCTACTCGGGAGCCCTCTAACTAAATAGTATTCTTGGTAGCTAAGGCGACAGATTAAAAGAGTGCTACCAAAGATGTAGCATTCAGAAACAATGTAAAGCTATACCAAAGTTGTTATAGGTAGCTTTAGCATAGCATTCAGTTCAGAAGAAAGTGTCTATATCTCTAGCATAATGCACTATCAGGAGAAAGTTCAGTGACAACCATCACCTGATGAGCAGGATATCAGGCAGGGATCCCCTAGTGCATCAAAGTCCATCCATCAAAAGCCCAAAAGACTGAAATGTGGAAGAAGATCCTTGAAGTTCTTGGGACCTCACTTTTGGGACTGCCACCAGTTCCATAGAGACCTTAAAGGGACGTTATCTAGCAGGGATTTCACTCGTTACATATAAACCAGACCTAATTTTATGTAACTCTAAAGAGTATCTGGAAGGGTTATGCCCTAATAAATTCATCTTATGAGTGGTGATGCGGAGTGTCTGCAAGATCGCCATATTACTTTAGCAGGTTTGCATTAGTTGTACTAGGAAAAATAACAAGTACAGCGGAAATGAATCTTCAGTTCTGCTCTCCAGAGTGAATAACACTGTATGGTCATTCAGCCTCCTACGGAACCAGGAAGGAAGCAAAATTGGTTACAGTTGCTTGCCTTTCGAAGGCCTCTCTGACAGGGACATTGTTTCTGCATGACAGGGCAGATATGAAAGGCTGGTCAGCTGCGCTCCCTCCCCTCTCCATAGCGAAATACTGGGAAGAAGAAGGCTATCAAAGACTGAGGATTCAGGGAGGACAGGCACGAGGATTAATGGCTCGAGGGGATAGGCCAGAGTGCCATTGTCCACCTGCAGGCCAGACAGCTTTTGAGGTATGCATGGATGACTTGGCATAAAATAGTTAGGAAAATTACTAATCGTTCAGCCAATATAATAACCATCAGCCATGAGGCTAATAGCGTTTATATATCGAAGGACTAGAGATAAGATCAATTTATTACAGGTAGTAGGGGTGTGCAATGTAACATTCTTTCGGTTTCTCTAATATTCATTTTCTTTTGTATGAAATCTTCCTTTGCAATGGAGTACCCTCGCCACCAAATTTTAAATCGGGCTCTAAGTACTAAGCAAAGGCAAATCATGTTCTGGAACGTCAACACACTGACAGCTTGTGGTGTACAGGGTATTTCTAACTAATTTTGTTATGTTAGCATGCAACTGCCTAAGCACATTTTGTGGAGGCTTTCATGTTGAATCTGAAAAATGCAAATTGTCTTTTGTCTACTCTCCTTCCTTTCATTTTCCTCTCCTTCTCCTTCCATTCTCTATCCCCTGAATACCAGCACTTTATTTAATTTTTAAATTTGTATTTAATGCTTTTTCACAAAATGCTGAGAGTGTGCTGAAGCTAAATATTTTTGAATGAAGATGACCCAGGCTGTGAAAAAGCTCTTTAAGCTGGAGAAAGCATTAAAAGTCTGGGTGGTATTTAGGAGAATGCCCGTATGTCATGTGTGAGGTAATTGAAACCTAAATATGAATTGATAGAGCCAGAGACCATAACCAATAGAGGAGTTTCCTACTGATGGTAAAACACGAACGGAAGTTGTGCTTTGTGTCCCCTTCAGCACAGCCAGTGCTGACGCCCTGACACTTGAGTTAGCCATTACTTGGCTGGCGAGCTAGTGCTATTTACCCATGTGTCTTTTGGTCCAAGGTACAGATGAACCAGGAGACCTTGCAGCATGGGTTCTTGTTAATGTAATCAAGTTGGCAGGCTGCCTGAAATGATGCTATGGCTTCCGACATGGCATCTTTAGGGCTAAGTCTATGTATGGCCAATTCTTGATGGTGTCCATAAGCTAATCGACGAAAGAGCCAAAGCTGTTTATCTGAGAGAGAAAACCAATCCTTTCAGTAAAAATGTATCTTATTGTCTGGGCACTAAAGGCTCTTAGATTACTATCTATCTATAATGAGGCCAATTGAGACCTGAAAAATGCATTAAAATTCAGCTTCTACTGGATACATTTTATGATATTTGCATTTGGGTCCTCTTTCCGTGCTGGAAGGTAATACCAGAGCATACAAAAAAGTGATGGATGGAACGCTTGAATTAATCTCAGCCACTACTAATTACTCAGGGCTGCATGTGAGTCCATCATTATTTTGCCCACTATGCCACCCCAGTTTAGATCAAACCATCTGCCAATCAGTCTCGACCTTGGTCCAGTGGAAACAGTACAGCCTGAACTGCTGGGCCAGGTCCTCCCTGAAACGGAACATACGCAACCAGGATCAGTATCGCCTTAATCAGTGCTCATCAGCCAAGTATAGCTTGGTTCCAGTGAGACATTCTGCTCAGGAACCATGCCTGGGCATACCCGTCCCACTCAAGGCAACACAATAAAGTATGGAAAAAAGTGATGGATGGAATGCTTGAATAAATCTCAGCCACTACTAATTACTCAGGGCTGCATGTGAGTCCATCATTATTTTGCCCACTATGCCACCCCAGTTTAGATCAAACCATCTGCCAATCAGTTTCGACCTTGGTCCAGTGGAAACAGTACAGCCTGAACTGCTGGGCCAGCCAAGTATAGCTTGGTTCCATTGAGACATTCTGCTCAGGAACCATGCCTGGGCATACTCGTCCCACTCAAGGCAACACAATAATGTATGGAAAAAAGTGATGGATGGAATGCTTGAATAAATCTCAACCACTGCTAATTACTCGGGCTGCATCCCTTTCCTTTGTTATTTTGCACACCATGCCACCGAGTTTGGATCCAGCCATATGCAAATCATCCTTGACCTTGCTCCAGTGGGGATAGTCCAGTGGGAACTGCTAGGCCAGATCTTCCCTGAATCAGAACACAAGCAGCCCAGGACAGATTTTGTCCTAGTTATGGGCTCATCAGCTGGGTAAAGCTGGGTTCCAATGAGACAGTGAGCACAGGATCTACGTCTGAGCATAGTGGTCTCCCACTTAGGGTGACGCACTAAAATATATAAAGAAGATATGGATTGAAAGCTTGAACTAATCTCAGCTACTGGTAATTACACGGGCCGCATCACAATCCATCGTCAGTTTGCACATACGGCACCTCAGTTTGGACCCAGCCATATGCAAATTACACACATTCTGCCAGGTTAATCAGTGGGACATTTGCACACATCTTATAATACTGGAACATAATAAACATATGGAGAAATAGCTATACAGGGGGTGGGTATCACCTTCCCGTACTGAGTTCCACAGGTTGGATTCAGGCATCATGCAGTATTACAGCATGTTCTCCCTTGTTCAGTGCTTTGAAACCCAGAATTTTGCCATTTTTACCCACACAACTTCTGCCAGGTTAGACAGAGGGCCATTTGCACACATTATTATTTTATTACTGAATCAGACATAAAACCCCAGACCACTCATATTGGGATCATTTCTATAATTCTCTTTCCTTCATACACCAATTTAATGCTGCATTTTGGATTTGTGGGAAAAGAGGAATGATATTCCCCATAGAGTGGACAACAGTGGATAGTGATGTCTACTGCATAATACTGAGAGTTTTGTTATAACTGGGGAAACGAAACAGGATTTTTGATTATCCCCCATCATTTTTATGAAGTTGGATTCTTTCAAGTGTTTTAGTAAACTGTAATTACTTTCTCTTGTCTTTATATAGTGTCGTATTTTCAGTAAACATTCAGGGCATATTAATGTGGCATGTTGTTTTCTAAGCTGCAACGGAAGACAGTTGTTTTAGCATAAAAAAATCTGAATTGAAATTGAGTGATTCTGCCTGCCCGCCAGCCATTTTGAGACACTCTTTAGAGGTGGACCTGTCTTTAAGGAATTTCAGAGAGCTGACAACTGCCCAGTGTCAATTTATGGGAGAAGAAGTCTGTTGCATGTCTCCTGGAGCCCTTTCAGAGGACTTGGCCTGTCAGCATACCTTATGATTTGCCAATACGCATGTCTTTATATGACACTGTTGACACATTTCCCTTTTCTCTATTAGTTGCGCCAACTCTGACTGTTTTATTGTCTCTTTCTCCCACTCTTGTTTTGCTCTCCCAGGTCCATGCTTCCTGACGCCGTGGATGATTTCAAGCTCAAGAACCCAGAATGCCTGAATCTCGAAGCCTTCTTCTACTCCTTTTACGTCTTCTTCAACAAATTTGCTGGAGGACTGTCTCTAGGAACGTCAACGCTCGCTTTACAGTAAGGCTCTACCTCTTCCTACCCATGTCTTGTTTGTCTGTTGCAAAGCTGAGATAAGGTGCCTCTCAGAGACAGGGAGGTTGGGCTATGAGTTGGTGTGTGAGAAAAATAAAGAAACAATGGGCAGGAGAGTCATTTAGGTGTAGCTTTTTAGTCAGTGTAGCAATTGATGGTGTATAACTCAAGGGGCTACACTAAATTGATACTTAATTCTACCCACCTGCTTCTGTTATGGGTGGTGGCAATAGGATTCTGAGTTGACAGTGTGAAGCAGAGCTTCGAACCATCAACCTATGGTCCTTATCTTTTTACGGGACTTGATGCATTCTGCTTGCTAGAAATTTTAGAAATTGTCACATGCTGAGACAGATAGGTAGGTACCTTTGAGCATCGTTCCAGAAATTGGTCAAGTATGCCAATGATGCCTATGTTCTAGGGCATGAAATTGAAGACTCCACTTCCTCTGAGAGTCATGGTGACTCTGCAAGAAGAAACTAAGGGCCTGATTTAGAGTTTAGCAGACAGGAGTTTACTCTGTCAGAGCAACGGATTATAGTACTCTGTCACCCTGAGGGAGTATCCGGCTGCAACATTTTAAAATGTCTGCCGGTGAAATGAACATCTCTTTCATTGACGGGGTTCCTATAAATGCATTGAAAGTTCGATGAACTGCTCTGCGTAGGAAAAATTGCACTATCAAACATTGACAGCCTTATGTGAGATGGCAGACGCATACTGGGCTAGTGCTTGGGACAGTTCGCACCGAATCACTTAATACTGTGGAGTAGGAAATGATGTGGGTCATTGGAGGACTCGCTGGCCCTTAAAAGAGTCCATATTGGTTGAAAGTACCTTTTAACAGTGTTTGTTTGCATGCTATTTCAATGTTCCAGGCTATAACTAGGTCATCACTTTTGGGTGGGATCGAGATTGCATATGCTAGGCCAAAAGTACAAAGCATTTTGCAAAACACGTTGTGTGCAACAGAAAAAATACTTTTTTAAATGTGCACACACCAGATTGTAATTCTGTAACTTGTTACTGAATAGCAGTTTGGGGTGTGACCCAATTGCGGTCCAGTATTTGGAAGGGGCTTGTTTAGGGCATCTCTTCCAAATACCGAATCATAGTGGTATTTAGTAATGTTTTGTGATCCAAATGCTGTCCTAAAACATTATTATTGTACCAGTACCTCAAAGGAGAAGTTAACCCGCTAAGAAATGAGAAGGGCCCCAGAGGGACCCCTTCTCCTGTGAGAATGTTGAAATTTTTTTTTTTTTAAGAACAGGCATTGGTCCCAGGGAAAAGGGTTCTTGAAAAATGAAGGTTAAATGTTTATTTTTATTTTATGAAATTCAGCCCATTTTCCTTTAAGGAATACGGGCTGCATTAAAAAAAAAAAAAGGTTTGCTTTACTTTAAAGCAGTCACAGAAATGGTGGTCTGCTGACCTCGGCTGGCCACCATCCTTGTGATGGCTATCATTCCCAATGGGTCACAAACTGCAACTTACCTCATTAATTTTCTTGCGGTAGGCCGATTTGCAACCCAGGAGGTTTCACTAATTTTAAAAAACAAAAGTTTCTTGCATTAGGAATAGCAATTGCTTAATTGCGATTTGCAGAAAATTACAATTTGGAGATCGCTATCCTCAGTGTTAGTACATCTGGACCATAGTGTGCAAATCATCAACTCGCTACACCAGCGTAAACGATTGTGAAAGCATGTTTGATGTTCGGTCACAATGCATGTGAAGGGTTGTCTTAGTAGTTTACAGTGTCCCAATCATCATCACTGCCAGTGCTGTACACCAGTGTTCCCCAAACGCACCGGTCCGCGGATCAATCGGCACCGGGCCGCCCGAGGAACTTCAAATCATTTCACTGTGGCGGGCGGCCGAGGCGCAGAGCATTGCGCCCTCCCAAGCCCGCCCATTGTGTGACAATAGCGAATGAAAATTCGCTATTGTTACACTGATGCTCCTCCTGGCCAATCAGGGAGCGGGTCCACCCGCTTCCTGATTGGCCGAAAGGCAAACCTCACGCCATTGGCCGAGGAGGAGGCGCCACGGGAGGACTGAGGAGGAACGCTAGCATCTCTGTATTGAAAGAGGCACGCTGGCATCTCTGTATTGAAAGGGGGAACGCTGGCATCTCTGTATTGAAAGGGGGCACAGTCATCTTTTGTGATTTATATATATATTTCACAGTTATTTTGATACACTGGTCATATATTTAAAACACTGATCACATTTTTGCGTTGATAGTTTTTTGATTTACATTCGGATTTAGGTGACATCTGCAGCTGAGCGGTTGCAAGCAGCAGTGGAGTGAAGAGAAAGAGAAGGTATCACTCTTCTAGCTCTTCTATCTGTTCACCGGTACTCGTGTGTACTGACGTGTTATTGTGTCTGCTTTAACCCACAAATTAGCAAAAATGAGTATGAAACAGACATCGTTAGAAAGTTTCCTTGGGAAGAAAAAAAGGCCCAGTGAACAGACAGAAGAAGAGCCTTCAACATCAAAGAAACATGCAACTTTTAACAGACAATACCATGAGTCCTATTTGAAATATGGATTTATCGGGACAGGTGATTCCCACGCACCAAAACCGCTCTGCATGGTTTGTGGCGAGAAGCTCTCTAATGAGGCAATGAAACCTTCAAAACTGCTTCGCCACTTGACCGCCAAGCACCCTGGCATAAAAGACAAGCCCCTGGAGTATTTTGAAAGAAAAAAACGGGAGCACGAAGCACAGAAGATATTTATGAGGGCCACCACATCAATAAAGGAGAATGCACTGAGAGCATCATATTTGGTGGCTAACCGCATTGCTAAGGCTAAAAAGCCATTTACTATTGGTGAAGAATTGATCTTGCCCTCCACTAAAGACATTTGCCGTGAACTTCTAGGAGAGGCTGCTGTGGAAAAGATAGCACATGTGCCTTTGTCAGCTAGCACTGTGACTAGGCGCATTGAGGAAATAGCCGAAGACATTGAGGCACAATTGTTGGAGAGGATTAATACATCACCGTGGTATGCACTCCAGGTTGACGAATCTACAGATATCGACAACAAGGCACTACTACTTGTTTATGTGCGATATCTATATCAGGAGGATGTGCATGAGGATTTGTTATGTGCACTATCTTTGCCAACCAACACCACAGGAGCAGAACTGTTCAAGTCACTGGATGGTTATATATCAGAAAAACTGAAATGGTCCTTTTGTGTCAGCATATGCACAGACGGAGCTGCTGCCATGACCGGACGACTGTCTGGTTTAACTGCTCGGATTAAGGAGGTTGCACCTGAGAGTGAATCTACGCATTGTCTCATTCACAGGGAAATGCTGGCAAGCCGAAAAATGTCACCGGAATTTAACAGCGTATTGATGGATGTCGTTAAAGTTATTAACCACATCAAAGCACACGCACTTAACTTGCGCCTGTTTGAGCAGCTTTGTGAGGAGATGGACGCAGAGTACAGATGCCTTCTCTTATACACAGAAATAAGATGGTTATCCAGAGGAAAATCGCTAACCAGAGTATTTGAATTACGAGAGCCATTGCAAAGATTTCTCTCAGAAAAGAAGTCACCGCTGGCAGCACATTTCAGTGACAAGGTATGGGTCGCAAAACTGGCTTACCTGTGTGACATATTCAGCCTGCTCAATGAACTCAATCTGGGCCTTCAGGGGAAAATGACAACTGTTTTCAAGTTGTCAGACAAAGTAGCTGCATTTAAAGCCAAACTGGAGTTGTATGGACGGCGCGTGAACAGAGGCATTTTGGACATGTTTCAGACATTAGCAGGGATTGTAGGCGAGACTGAGCTTGAACATTCATTCTGCCAGTTGGTGCACGATCACCTGTCTTTGCTTTTAAAAGAGTTTGAGCGCTACTTCCCAACCACAAAAGACCCACGAACTGGTAAGGAATGGATCCGCGACCCATTTGCCAACAAATCAGGCGAATCTAGCATGTCTATGCAAGAAGAAGAACAACTGCTGGAGGTTGCAAATGACGGTGGCCTTAAAACTACGTTCGAGACAACAACTCTGCCGGTGTTCTGGATTAAAGTCATGGCGGAATACCCTGAGATTGCCACCACAGCACTTAAATCCCTATTGCCATTTCCGACAACCTATCTGTGTGAAGCGGGGTTTTCTGCAGTGACAGCAACCAAAACAAAACAACAGAATAAACTGGACATAAGCAACACACTTCGGGTGTCATTGTCTCCTATTACCCCCAGATGGAACCGTCTCGTTGCAAAGAAACAAGCTCAGGGTTCTCATTGATTTGGCATTCTAGTGAGTTAAATAAAATAAATCACTTTATATTCATTTTTTGGTGTAGCTGTATTTTATTTTGAAGGCATTTTTAAATACAATTAAATTAAAATTATTAAATCAAAACAAGCGGGCCACAGAAAAATTATCAAACATTTACCGGTCCGCGGCGATAAAAAGGTTGGGGAGCACTGCCTTACAGGGTGGCCAAACAGAAGTTCAAAGGGTGAGAACCCTACTCCCTTCTGAGGGCACCTCTCTGTAAGCGAAAAGCAGGCATGGCAAGAGGACATCCCATCTCCTTTTGAGTTTTTCTGGGAGCCCCATGATCATGCCTTTACATGTCTTGTTGAATCTCTCAACAAGGCCATTAGTTTGTGGATGATAGGGTGTAGTGAATTTATAAGTCACTCCACACTCATTCCACATGTGTTTCAGGTATGCTGACATGAAGTTGGTACCTCTGTCAGACACCACCTCCTTAGGGAAGCCCACTCTGGTAAAGATACCAATGAGGGCCTTGGCTACTGCAGGGGCAGTAGTCGACCTAAGGGGAATAGCTTCAGGATACCTAGTAGCATGATCCACTACTACTAGTATGTACATATTTCCTGAGGCTGTGGGAGGTTCAAGTGGACCCACTATGTCCACACCCACTCTTTCAAAGGGGACCCCTACCACTGGAAGTGGAATGAGGGGGGCCTTTGGATGTCCACCTGTCTTACCACTGGCTTGACAGGTGGTACAGGAGACACAAAACTCCTTAACTTTCTGGGACATGTTGGGCCAGTAGAAGTGGTTGACTAGTCTCTCCCACGTCTTGGTTTGTCCCAAATGCCCAGCAAGGGGAATATCATCAGCTAAAGTCAGTATGAACTCTCTGAACTCCTGAGGCACTACCACTCTCCTAGTGGCACCAGGTTTGGGATCTCTTGCCTCAGTGTACAGGAGTCCATCTTCCCAATAGACCCTATGTGTTCCAGTTTTCTTGCCATTGGACTCTTCAGCAGCTTGCTGCCTAAGGCCTTCAAGAGAGGGACAGGTTTCTTGCCCCTAACACAACTGCTCCCTTGAGGGTCCCCCTGGGCCTAAGAGCTCAACCTGATAAGGTTCTAACTCCATAGGCTCAGTTCCCTCAGAGGGCAGAACTTCTTCCTCAGAAGGGAGGTTCTCTTTTTGTTGTTGTGTTGCAGCTGGTTTCCCAGTTCTCTTTCCTTTCCTCTTGGTAGGCTGGGCCCTTTTTCCAGACTCCAGCTCTACTTTTTCACCCTGAGCCTTGCACTGTGCCCTTGTCTTGACACACACCAGTTCAGGGATACCCAGCATGGCTTTTCAGTTCTACCTCAGCCCATGCTGAAGACTCCAGGACATTTCCAAGCAAACAGTCTACTGGGATATTTCAGGAGACCACCACCTGTTTCAGGCCATTGACCCCTCCCCACTCTAAAGTTACCATAGCCATGGGATGTACTTTAGTTTGATTGTCAGCATTGGTGACTGGATAAGTTTGTCCAGCCAGGTATTGACCAGGGGAAACCAGTTTCTCTGTCACCATGGTGACACTGGCACCTGTATCCCTCAGGCCTTCTACACTTGTCCCATTAATTAGGAGCTGCTGCCTGTATTTTTGCATATTAGGAGGCCAGGCAGCCAGTGTGGCTAAATCCACCCCACCCTCAGAGACTAATGTAGCTTCAGTGTGACACCTGATTTGCTCTGGGCACACTGTTGATCCCACTTGGAGACTAGCCATTTCAGGGTTAGCTGGAGTGGAGTTGGAAGTGGTACTTTTCTTGGGACAGGCCTTGTCTCCAGTTTGGTGTCCAGGCTGATTACAGCTACAACACCAGGCCTTTTTGGGATCAAAGTTTTTACCCTTGTACCCAAAATTGTTTTGTGAAGAGGCTCTGGGCCCACCCTCCTGTGCAGGTTTTTGGGGGCCTGAAGAAGACTCTTTACTATTTTTGTTTTTGGATGCCTCAACACCTTTCCCCTGGGGAGGCTTTGTGACCCCTTTCTTTTGGTCACCCCCTGTGGAAGTCTTGGTCACCCTAGTCTTGACCCAATGGTCCGCCTTCTTTCCCAATTCTTGGGGAGAAATTGGTCCTAGGTCTACCAGATGCTGATGCAGTTTATCATTTGAACAATTACTTAATAGGTGTTCTTTCACAAATAAATTGTACAGACCATCATAATCATTTACACCACTGCCTTGAATCCAACCATCCAGTGTTTTCACTGAGTAGTCCACAAAATCAACCCAGGTCTGGCTCAAGGTTTTTTGAGCCCCCCTAAATCTAATCCTTTATTCCTCAGTGGAGAATCCAAAGCCCTCAATCAGGGTTCCCTTCATGAGGTCATCAGATTCTGCATCTTTTCCAGAGAGTGTGAGGAGTCTATCCCTACACTTTCCAGTGAACATTTCCCAAAGGAGAGCACCCCAGTGAGATCTGTTAACTTTTCTGGTTACACAAGCCCTCTCAAAAGCTGTGAACCATTTGGTGATGTCATCACCATCTTCATATTTAGTTACAATCCCTTTAGGGATTTTCAACATGTCAGGAGAATCTCTGACCCTATTTATGTTGCTGCCACCATTGATGGGACCTAGGCCCATCTCTTGTCTTTCCCTTTCTATGGCTAGGATCTGTCTTTCCAAAGCCAATCTTTTGGCCATCCTGGCTAGCAGGAGGTCCTCTTCACTGAGGCTATCCTCAGTGATTCCAGAGATGCTGGTCCCTTCTGTGAGGGAAGCAGCATCTCTGACTATCACAGTTGGAATCAGGGATTGAGGGTCCCTGGGTTCCCTAGTTAGTACTGGAAGGTGGGAATTCTCCTCCAGGTCACTAACATCCTCCTCTGGGTTGTCATCCTCAGAGGGGTTGGCTTTTTCAATCTCTGCCAAAAGCTCCTGGAGCTGTAGTTTGGAGGGTCTTGAGCCAATTGTGATTTTCTTTAGGTTGCAGAGTGACCTTAGCTCCCTCATCTTAAGATGGAGGTAAGGTGTGAGGTCGAGTTCCTCCACATTCATCTCTGCACTAGACATTATGGCCCTCATTCTGACCTTGGCGGGCGGCGGAGGCCGCCCGCCAAAGTCCCGCCGTCAGGTTACCGTTCCGCGGTCGAAAGACCGCGGCGGTAATTCTGACTTTCCCGCTGGGCTGGCAGGCGGTCGCCTTCAGGCCGCCCGCCAGCCCAGCGGGAAAGAGGCTTCCACGATGAAGCCGGCTCGGAATCGAGCCGGCGGAGTGGAAGCTGTGCGACGGGTGCAGTTGCACCCGTCGCGTATTTCACTGTCTGCACAGCAGACAGTGAAATACATTTAGGGGCCCTCTTACGGGGGCCCCTGCAATGCCCATGCCAGTGGCATGGGCACTGCAGGGGCCCCCAGGGGCCCCGTGACCCCCCCTACCGCCATCCGGATCCCGGCGGTCGGACCGCCGGGATCTGGATGGCGGTAGGGGGGGGTCGGAATCCCCTCGGCGGCGCAGCAAGCTGCGCCGCCTTGGAGGATTCAATGGGGCGGCGGTACACTGGCGGGAGCCCGCCAGTGTTGCCGGTCCGACCGCGGCTTTACCGCCGCGGTCGGAATCCCCATTGGAGCACCGCCGGCCTGTCGGCGGTGCTCCCGCGGTCCTCCGCCCTGGCGGTCTTTGACCGCCAGGGTCAGAATGACCGCCTATGTTTCTAAAAGTTGGAATACTTTTTAAGAATCTAAAACTAGTTCTAGAATCTAATTCAAACTTTCACAAAACTTTTAAACTCTAAAAGAAATGCTAAAAAGGGACTAACACAAGGCCCTAGCAGGACTTTTAAGAATTTTGAAAAATAGCTCAAATTGCAAAAATCAATTTCTAATGACAATTTTTGGAATTTGTAGTGTGATCAGGTATTGGCTGAGTAGTCCAGCAAATGCAAAGTCTTGTATCCCACCGCTGCCACCAATGTAGGAAGTTGGCTCTGTATGCACTATTTCAAAGTAAGGAATAGTATGCACAGAGTCCAAGGGTTCCCCTTAGAGGTAAGATAGTGGCAAAAAGAGATAATACTAATGCTCTATTTTGTGGTAGTGTGGTCGAGCAGTAGGCTTATCAAAGGAGTAGCGTTAAGCATTTGTTGTACATACACACAGGCAATAAATGAGGAACACACACTCAGAGACAATTCCAGGCCAGTAGGTTTTTGTATAGAAAAATATATTTTCTTAGTTTATTTTAAGAACCACAGGTTCAAATTCTACATGTAATATCTCATTTGAAAGAAAGGTATTGCAGGTAAGTACTTTAGGAACTTTGAATAATCACAATAGCATATATACTTTTTACATAAAACACATATAGCTATTTTAAAAGTGGACACAGTACAATTTTCACAGTTCCTAGGGGAGGTAAGTTATTGTTAGTTCTTGCAGGTAAGTAAACCACCTACGGGGTTCAAATTGGGGTCCAAGGTAGCCCACCGTTGGGGGTTCAGAGCAACCCCAAAGTCACCACACCAGCAACTCAGGGCCGGTCAGGTGCAGAGTTCAAAGTGGTGCCCAAAACACATAGGCTTCAATGGAGAAGGGGGTGCCCCGTTTCCAGTCTGCCAGCAGGTAAGTACCCGCGTCTTCGGAGGGCAGACCAGGGGGGTTTTGTAGGGCACCGGGGGGGACACAAGTCCACACAGAAAGTACACCCTCAGCAGCGCGGGGGCGGCCGGGTGCAGTGTGCAAACAAGCGTCGGGTTTGTAATAGGAATCAATGGGAGACCAAGGGGTCTCTTCAGCAGTGCAGGCAGGCAAGGGGGGGGGCTCCTCGGGGTAGCCACCACCTGGGCAAGGGAGAGGGCCTCCTGGGGGTCACTCCTGAACTGGAGTTCCGATCCTTCAGGTCCTGGGGGCTGCGGGTGCAGGGTCTTTTCCAGGCATCGGGATCTTAGAGTCAGGCAGTCGCGGTCAGGGGGAGCCTCGGGATTCCCTCTGCAGGCGTCGCTTTGGGGGCTCAGGGGGGACAACTTTGGTTACTCACAGTCTTGGAGTCGCCTGGGGGTCCTCCCTGTAGCGTTGTTTCTTCACCAGTCGAGTCAGGGTCGCCGGGTGCAGTGTTGCAAGTCTCACGCTTCTGGTGGGAATTGCAGGGGTCTTTAAAGTTGCTCCTCTGGAAACAAAGTTGCAGTCTTTGTTGAACAGGGCCGCTGTTCTCTGGAGTTTCTTGGTCCTTTTAGAGCAGGGCAGTCCTCTGAGGATTCAGAGGTCGCTGGTCCTGGGGAAAGCGTCGCTGGAGCAGTTTTCTTCCGAAGGGGGGAGACAGGCCGGTAGAGCTGGGGCCAAGGCAGTTGGTGTCTCCGTCTTCTCTGCAGGGTTTTTCAGCTCAGCAGTCCTCTTCTTCTTAGGTTGCAGGAATCTGAGTTCCTAGGTTCAGGGGAGCCCTTAAATACTAAATTTAAGGGCGTGTTTAGGTCTGGGGGGTTAGTAGCCAATGGCTACTAGCCCTGAGGGTGGGTACACCCTCTTTGTGCCTCCTCCCAAGGGGAGGGGGTCACATTCCTATCCCTATTGGGGGAATCCTCCATCGGCAAGATGGAGGATTTCTAAAAGTTAGTCACCTCAGCTCAGGACACCTTAGGGGCTGTCCTGACTGGCCAGTGACTCCTCCTTGTTATTCTCATTATTTCCCCCGGCCTTGCCGCCAAAAGTGGGGCTGTGGCCGGAGGTGGCGGGCAACTCCACTAGCTGGAGTGCCCTGTGGTGCTGGAACAAAGGGGGTGAGCCTTTGAGGCTCACCGCCAGGTGTTACAGCTCCTGCCTGGGGGAGGTGATAGCATCTCCACCCAGTGCAGGCTTTGTTACTAGCCACAGAGTGACAAAGGCACTCTCCCCATGTGGCCAGCAACATGTCTCGAGTGTGGCAGGCTGCTAAAACCAGTCAGCCTACATGGGTAGTTGGTTAAGGTTTCAGGGGGCACCTCTAAGGTGCCCTCTGGGGTGTATTTTACAATAAAATGTACACTGGCATCAGTGTGCATTTATTGTGCTGAGAAGTTTGATACCAAACTTCCCAGTTTTCAGTGTAGCCATTATGGTGCTGTGGAGTCCGTGTTTGACAGACTCCCAGACCATATACTCTTATGGCTACCCTGCACTTACAATGTCTAAGGTTTTGCTTAGACACTGTAGGGGCACAGTGCTCATGCACTGGTGCCCTCACCTATGGTCTAGTGCACCCTGCCTTAGGGCTGTAAGGCCTGCTAGAGGGGTGACTTATCTGCACTGCATAGGCAGTGTGAGGTTGGCATGGCACCCTGAGGGGAGTGCCATGTCGACTTACTCGTTTTGTCCTCACCAGCACACACAAGCTGGCAAGCAGTGTGTCTGTGCTGAGTGAGGGGTCCCCAGGGTGGCATAAGATATGCTGCAGCCCTTAGAGACCTTCCCTGGCATCAGGGCCCTTGGTACCAGGGGTACCAGTTACAAGGGACTTACCTGGATGCCAGGGTGTGCCAATTGTGAAAACAAAAGTACAGGTTAGAGAAAGAACACTGGTGCTGGGGCCTGGTTAGCAGGCCTCAGCACACTTTCAATTCAAAACATAGCATCAGCAAAGGCAAAAAGTCAGGGGTTAACCATGCCAAGGAGGCATTTCCTTACACCCAGTATTAGTTTATTTAGGTTTTTTTTTATTACAAAACAAAATGAAAGCCTTGCAAAAATTATATTAAAGTAAATCTTATTGTTTGCTTCAAAAATGTGTATGGTAGGGGGAGTTTAACGTTGTCTTGTGAGTTAAATTTGAGCATTTTAGGACAATCATTTCAGTTTTTTTATTTTATTTAAGTTTCCTCTTTATTTATCGAAATGCCTTTGTTGATATCAAGCACAGGTTACACACAATGTAGAAACGCTGCTTAAGGGTGCTGTTTTTCATTGTGATTGGAACCTGTGAAATAGTGGTTACGCAGAGACCTTTGACGTAGATGCTGAAACCCTCTGATCTATGATTTATCTGAACTCGTGATCAATAATTTACACACCTTCTTTGCTGCGATGGTATTGATCAACTATGCTTTCTTGCTGGAATTACAATCTGGAACCTGCTGGGATACAGCCTGACTTTTGCATTGAGTGCTAATAACCCTGGTTTTATGACTGGAATTTGGACTCCAGTCCTGCAACTATACGTTCTATCTTTTATCAATCCGCTGAATTATATCAAGGATTGGAACTAGTAGAATGCAGATTTCACAAGGAGTTCTGATTTAGGCACGTTCCCTCCGCCATCTCGCCCATATATAAACCAAGTACAAAGAGAGGTTGTTAATTTTTCCTGCCATTTTTACATATTTTTATCATTTTCCCTTCCTGTTCTTGTTGTGTTACGCCAATGTTGTTTTCATAAAGCATAGTAAATCCTGCCAAGTTTTATTGGCACTAGACAGAAGAGACCCTTCAGGTCTTAATATTACGATATAAACCCCCAAAAAGAACAGGGATTTTTAAAAGTTGGTAAATTTCTCTGGCCCGGATTGTGATAATTCCGTACTGGGCACAAACTCTGTTCTGGTGTAAAGTACTCATTTTCCACATATCTCTTGCCTCTCCCCGTATTGCTTACACCCTTTCTAATCCCACCTCTTCATCGCTTTTTCTCTTTCACTGGTTGTTTTTCTGGCAATCGCGTGCGTGGCAGATGGGGTCCTGAAAATCGGACCTAGTGAGGTAGTGGTTTTCACAGAACTCGAGAAGATCTGCGTGCAGTGCTGAAGGGCCAAGAGCGATTTCGACCACAGACCACCTCCCACTAACACTGAAAGACACACTCCTCTCCACCTGAAAAGATACACATCTGCTCCAAAGAGGGGCACAAACCCTGCTGGGACACACACCCTCTGCAGAAGCACCAATATCCCTGCAGACCCCAATATGTACACACACGCAAACACACCTACAGACAAACACGAGACACACTCCTGCAGACTCATGCTCATACCCACTATGCAGACGAAGGCATATCTTCCCACAGACACACTTGCACACACTGCCCTGCAAACGCATGCTTCCACAAATACAGCGACACACTTTCGCTGACCCCTGCAGCCACCCTCATACACATAGTGACCCTACTGCATGCACACGATTAGTGCTGCGATCACATCAAGACAATCCCAATCCTACTGATCCTGTTGTGTTGTGTTATGTTTGTAACGCACACTATAACCCACAATGGTATCCTGGCACTGAACAGGTCTGTGTCTTTGTGCCTAGCCCTGAATGTGGTAGGTTGGTTAAATGAAAAAAACAGGTCTTCAGCTTCTTGCAGAATTCAAGAAGCTAGGAGGAGGCTCTGATGTGGAGAGGGAGGCCGTTCCACGCTTTAAGAGCGATGTAAGGAAACGCCCATTCTCCTGATCTGGTGTTTGTGTGGTTGGTGGAGGGAGATGCGACTATTCAGGAAAGTGGGATTCAGGAAAGTGGGATTCAGGTAAGTGGGAATGTGTGTGTCAAGAGGTTAAAATTAGCTAGTTTGTGTATTGGGAGCTATTGGAGCTCCCTAAGGTGTGGTGTGATGTGTGTTCTGTGTGGGAGGTTGAGGAAGCTGCTGATTTCCGGATGGTTTGGTTTATTTTTTTTCTGGTGAGTTGCTTAGTGATGCCAGCATAAAGGGTGTTCCTGTAGTGCAACAAGCTGGTAATTAGGGCATAAGACACACATTTTCTAGTGTTGCTAGACAGCCATTTAAAAATCTTCCTCAGCATCTTCAAGGTGTGATAGCAAGATGCAGTAATAGCGTTGACTTGGTCGGTCATGTCTAGTTTGGTCTTGAAGAATATTCGATGGTTTTTGGCATGGCTGCTGGGTGTGGGTTTGGTAGGAATTAGACAGGCCAAAATTTGGAGACCCTTGGTGAGGTGTTCTTGTTGAAAATCACTACTTCTGTCTTCTCGGTGTTGAGCTTGAGGCAGTTGGCTTTCATTCAGTTAGCAATTTAGGTCATACAGGCAGTGTACTTGTTTCTTGTGTCTGGGGTCGTGTCCCAAAGAAAGAGTATGAGTTGGGTGCTGTAAGCATAGGAGAGGATGTTGATGCCGGTGCACAGATGACTTTGGCCAAAGGGATATTGATTGCGTTGAAAAGGGTGGGGCTGAGTAATGAACCTTGAGGCACTCTACAGTTCTGTGTCCGTGTGGTTCTCTGTTTCCTTTCAGATTTGCCTCATAGCAATCAAGTAACTTCCTCTGATGGTGGGATAACCAAAAATCATGGCTGTGCCACAATGACAGCTTGTGTTCTGTCTGTTAAGAAGGAGCATATATGGCAAAGAGCGGGTCTTTGGATGTGAATCTCATGCAGGTGGCTGATGAGGATAGGGTCTGATACCTTGTCAAATGCTGCAGAGAGGGATAGGAGAATGATGCCTGCAATGTCTCCTCTATCAAGGTTCATGTGGATGTCGTTTGGGGGTGAGCAGTGCTGCTTCTGTACTGCTGTTGGGCCTGAATACAGACTGCGTGGTGTTTAGGAGCTGATGGTTGCTGAGGTGGTTTGTGAGGCATTGGCTGATTAGTTTCTCTAAGATTTTTGCCGGGTATGGAGGGAGAGAGATGTGTCTGTAGCTGGAAAGCGAGGCTTGGTCAATGGATTTATTTTTGCAGCGTGAGGGCGGCTTGTTTCCAAGGAATGTGGCTGAATCAAAGCATGGAGGAATGGCTCCGCTGATCGGTATGAGCCCTTTGGTAAAAGATTGGTGGGGGCAAGGGTCAGACGGGCCCCAGAGTGGATGCTGTTCATGACAGCAGTGATTTTGATAGTGGTGAAGGTGAGTCATAAGGTTAAGGTTTGTTCTTTGGCCGTGATATTGAAGTTGATTGAGGACGGTGAAGCGGGCTGATTAAAGTTCAAAATTGTCGTATCTGTGGTGATTTGTTTAAGAATTCCAAGAGCTTGTTGCAGAAGTCTTGTGAGGGGGTGGTGTTCCTGGAGGCAGCAGGGTTAAAATCTTTGATGATGGCATTGATTTCCTTGCTGTTGTTTAGTGTTAATGCAATCTGCAAAATCTGTGCACTTGCTGTTCCTTATCTGCTGGTGTAGTGTCTTAGGGCTTATTTGAGGATGTCTTTATCAGTGTTGTATTGACTTGTTCTCCCTTTACCCTCCAGTTGCTTGCAGTAGCATTTCGTCAACATGTGTTTCTCTGTGTACCACCTACCTGGTCTGTGGTTGGTCTCATGCTGTTGGATTACACTTGAGGGGAGCCACAGTGTCGCCGCATGCAGTCCAATTTAATGGTGTTATGGCTACAGATAAAAGTTTGCAGAGAGCCACTGGGGACCAGGGTGTCATTGGCATGCAGTTATCCAGCTGTCGAGGTTCTTGATGGCTTTCGCAAGATGTTGGTGTACTCAGGCCAGTGTGCAGAGAGGGCGGAAGGAGGCTCCTCTTCTGTGATGCTCTTCCCCTGCATGGGGCAGTTATGGCGGTTGTAGGTCTGTGGTGGTGCGGGATGGGTATGCTGAAACTGAAACTTACTAGAGCGTGGTCTGGCCAGGTCATACTTCCTGGCTTGTTGACTGTGTCGTTGCTGAGAAAATCGGGTCCAACCGAAGTGTGACCGGGTGGGTGGGTTTGGTATCATGCTGGGTGAGGCCAAGGTTTCAGAGGTTTGCTTGAAGGTCCACAGAGTTTGGGTTGGTGTGATCTTCTATGTTAAATTCTATGGTCTCCAAGGAGGATGAAGGTGCTGGCATTGATGATGAGATGCGACTGTGGTGTCGTTTGTGAAATTGGTGCGGGGTCCGGGTGGTTTGTATACAAGAGTTCCAACCGGGGAGAAGTGGGCTGTGATGTGTATCTTGAACTTGAGATGTTCCATGTAGCTGGTCTGGCTGTCCATGTAGGTGGTGCATCAGTTGGTATCCTTGAATATGATGACAAATCCACAACCAGGCTTGCGCTGATGGTGTTATCTGGCAATCTTGTTGAGGATAGCTGTAGTGATGTCCGGTGCAAAGGTTGGGTTTAGTCATGTTCCATGAGGAAGAGCTGGTCCGGAGCATGGTTGTGCAGTAGGTCCCATATCTCTGTGGCGTTTGGTGAGCCAGCAGGTGTTAAGGAGCAGGCATGCAAGTGGGAATGTTGTGTGGATGGTGTTTGTCCCGAGTGAGCATGAGAGAGTGGCTGGTTTATGTGTATGTGAGCGAGTTAGGTGCTGTTGTTGTGGGAGTGGTGCATGTAGGGTGTAGGAGAGTACATGAGAGCTTGCAGGTGGTGCATGTGAATGCCCCTTTCATGTTATGTGGTGCGGAGAGCCAGGATTCCTGGTGCTGGGCGCAGTTGAAGTACAGACGGGCTTGCCTTTGGTGCACCTTTTGCACATCATAGGTGCACCTGCTGCGCGTCCGCTCTGCTGCGGACATTAAGTAGGTCCTCGATGGGGGGACGAACTCGGGGTACTGTGGGTGAGAAACCAGTGATGTCCCTTCCTGTGCAGATGGGTGATGGGAAATCCAGTGATGTCACATCCTTTGCAGATGGATGATAGGAAATTCAGTGTTCACTTCCTATGCAGATGGGTGATGGGGAGAAAAAAAAGACCCTATGCGATCTTAAGAATTCTCCTTACCCTCACCATGAAGTACTGCCACTCTGGCAAGTGTAAGACCTTCAAATTCCATGCACCTCTGCATTTTCTCTTCATCATTTCTCCCTGTCATCCAACATTCTGGTTGCTTTGCTATCCACTCACTGAGAATTTAAATGTTCTTTGCTATAGTTTTCTACCCTTTTCTAGAGCACGGAACATGTGGTGGCCTGAACAAAACACATCTGGAATCTCTATCCCTTTACTCTGCTTTACCTTTAAAGTAACCACATAAACAGCCCTTTGTTGACTGCCTTTCTACAGAGCTAGACAGTCACCTTCCGAAACAATAGCATCTTCCAAAACAATAGTCAGTCTTTTATGAACCCCTTATCTGTTTGCTCTGTTTTTTGACACTCTAAATTTATCTGTCATTTTAAACTCTTTGCCATTCGCATACTAATTCTTCGTAACTGTTAAGCTTGCTGATGTTACCTCCTTTAAATATTCATGAATGCACTTCTTTTCACCCCTGAACTACCAAAAGATGAATCATTCATTCATTATAACTTTATTTTGGCAATATACACCACAAAAAGTCGCACAGCAATTAAAAAAACATATTCAGATAAAACAATTCGCTCAGTGCAGTTCAATAGGGCTCCAAAATGATCAGTCATTGGAATAATGCCATTCTGGTTCAAAATGCAAAATCTCATTACAATGGAGTAATAATGAAATGCAGGCAGCCCTCTTGTAGCTTGTTAATAATAAAGGAGCAAAGTGCCAATCTAAAGTGCATCACGCCACCCCATTACCCAGATGTAAAATGCACAATTCTGATGAAATAATACAGATGGGGGCAGAGCAAAGAAAGTGCCATTAACGAGGCACAACGGTAATCTAGGCAGCACCATATGGACAGTAGGACAATCTAATATCTAAATGTACTTTGTTCAATTATGTAAAAATAAAATCGTACAGGTAACCTCAATTTGGTATTATGAAATGAGTCCCCGACATAAAATTACTCAGTAAAGTTGGCATGAAAATGGCACTAAGGAACAAAACCATAGTCAACTTCTATCTCGCAGTGCTAAAAGATTAATTTTATTTTTCATGACCATCAAGTCATTTTATCCTGTTTCTACATCCGCCTCCACATGCCTTATTTCTAATGTATTTCTTTTGTGTGGCTTTTGTACGGCTCATACAGGGAAAAGACACAGTTTTTGCACCACATGCAAATACATAAAACAACGTTCATATGCAATTCATATTTGGAACAGAACGTAACACGGGATTTAAAACAATATTTTGTGCTAAGAAACCATTTGTTGTACTTTGCACCCTAACAGTAATCAAATCAATATATATAATTGCAGACACACGTCAGACTTCTTGATCTAAACAGTATTTTGTTCATCTCATTTCGAAAACTAAAACTTGAAACTTCTATGTTGTTTTGTCAAAATGTACAACTTTAAAGTGTGGCTTTATTGCTCGAGACATTGATGTTTCTTGCAACCACTTTAGATTTCAGCAGATGCGTGATTTGGAAAGATGGGCATTTTCTTTTCTGAAATTTTGAGATCGGGAAGGGGTAAAATGCTGATTTTTGTTCTCGTTCATGCTTATAGGCTCCAGAACATGACAGGGTTCATTTCTATTGTTTAGTGTTCTATTATGTACTTTTGTTGACACAACATGGCAGGTGGTTATAGAGAATGAACTGGTGTTTTCTTTGTGTGGTTTAGGTGTAGTTTTGCTTGGTAAGGTTAGGCTGACACTCTCCATAACATTCATGGGGTGTTTGTGTACAAAAAGATTGAGCAAGACAATTTACAGTATATTAGATGGTTTTTTATTTGTTGTACTTTATCTGGTAATATTCTTATAATACGTACATGTCTGGTTCTTTGGATACCAGTGTTATGAACAAAACATATGGATTATTTTCTGATCTGAAGCAGGCTATCTGGGGGTGCAGTTTCATGTCATTGTTTATTTTTTTGTAGCTACCCTGCACCAGTTCAATTTTTACCCCTTTTTACATTTCCCCAATAGGTTCAGTTTGTATTACTTAAAATCCACAGGTACAAACCCATTACTCCACCACTTGAAGTCGTCAGCAGCTAGACACAATCTAATATTTTGTTTTAATCAAACATCCAATGACCAAGTAATTAGTTGTGTTTTCTCCAGCCACTAAGATGGCTCATGAGGTGATTGATCGCTGCTCTGTGTGTGCCCTTGTGCTTCTGTTGCCTTTCAAATTTGCCTCATAGCAGTCAAGTAACTTTATTTTGATTGGGGAGGGGGGCAAATAACATGGCTGTGCTGTCAGCCTTCTAGTCATTTTGGCCCATCTCCAACGAGAACAAAATCTCCAGCCAACCAACCCCCCCCAACACACACACAAAACCCAAAACATACATTTGGAGTGTAGCGTTTGCCCATAAATGATTAAATTGTCTGTGAGATTAACATATTAAAATGTTTGCCAGAGCTACTTTCTTTCAGCTTGGTTTACTACCGCCTTATTTTAATTTCTGTCCCAGTAAGAGGCTCCGGTGATTGTATGGTTGATTAACTTTAGATTGTTTTTCCCAACTCAAAAATACAGAGACCTAATTTCATGTACAGTTAAAAAATATTTACTCGTTTCAACAAATGTTTCCTTGCAAACTGCTTTTTCGGCAGGTTATCGCTGCATTTCGTAAAAGTGAGATGTTCCTGTAGAAGGTCCTTTGTTCCTTTACACCCACTTATGAATTTACGACTATCTTTATTGTAACACTTAGTGTACTGAGTCCTCCTCTTGAAAGCTTTTTAGGGAGCTCATGAAGTTCAATCCCCTATATGTTCGGTTATAGCGTGTTTACCTCTAAACCACAAGGGTATGCACATGCTGTCAGCGTTTTGCTCATGGATAAAACTAGTCAACGGTTCTTCGTAGCAAACTTAATAGGAGGTAAGACTATAACAGCTGTTTTCCAATTTAGTGTTAGAAATTTCAGCAAGATATGTTCTGTACATTGGTTCAGTGGTGACCTTTTACAACTGCTGTAGCAAATTACTGCCTGGGCTTTACCTCCACAGGGATGCACCTCGTACCTTGAAATTATCAGTAAGCCTGCTGTTCCCCACTGCATATTCATGCATGGCTGGAATCTAGACATAACTTTTCCCAAAAGGTTTGTGGGTACTGATGTAGAGCCCTTTGTGCGCGATCTACAAGGGCTGGATTGAGTTCTGGCTCGGGTGGCAGCCACTAGAGGCCTCTAAGGATAGGATAGCAAAGGCCCATATCTGACTACTTGTGCCTACAGTGACCTACTTCATAGGATCTAGAGCTGTGGAATCAGTAAGACTATAAAGAATGTTTTAGTGTCAGTGAACCATCTTATCTACATTGCTATCCTTAGGTCAATTAGTATGGTTTAGTTTGGAAGTTTGAAAATTTAAGGAACATTTCACATTTCTGGAAGGTAAAATAGTTAAAATAAGAGAAACCATCTTCATAAAGAGAGAGGATAAAATAAAAAAAATATTTAGAGAAACAAATAAGGTCAAGAAATTAATTAGATATTTGCTCATTAATGAACTGTAAATCCCTTGTTACCATGGCGTGGATGAGTTAATCGAGAAGTGGAGGAATACATTTAGACGGCTGTTTGTAGAATATTGTGGATTTGGTCACTTTGTTGATATATGTTACTGTTGTTTACTGATCTTTGTTGGGCTTTGAAGATAGTTAGGGTGGCTTCACCAAGGTCTGGTTGTAATCATCAGATACTTGCAAGAAACAAGTCATAGTTGATGTTAAACAACGGCTATAGGTCTGCTTGCGAGATGCAGTATTGCAAAGGGTTGAGGCAGGATGATTAGACTCCGATGTCAAGTAATGGTTACTGAAGATTACAAAGTCTAACAAACTGAAAGAGGAATACCTGAAGAAGTTCACCCATCATCAAAGCCCAAGAACATATGAACTCCATTTGCTGCATATATTACATCCAAAGACAGGCCAGGAGGGAATATTGTGAGACAAGTTCAAAGGGAAGAGGTGCAGCTGATGGAGGCGAGGTTACAGAGTTTGGGATGCAGTTTGCAGTAGTTAAACCAAAAAATGAACTGTCTATTGCAACGATAAATAATGGTTTAAAATAACTATTTGCAAGACTCATTGGGATGCAGTTTATGACATTTTACGTCAACCTAAAGGGCAGCTGTCTAGTTAGATGGTGCAATCCTATTTCAAGACATTATGATAGATAATGAATGGGATTTTCATCTCCCAAGTGTGCTGGATTTTGGAGTTGAAGACCACAGTGAAATTTCTTTTTAGTGAAAAGTGAGAACATTATTGAGATGTCCGTGTTGTCCAAGTTTTTTTAGGATATGGAAGAACACTTTTGCTTAACTTTCTGCTTCAGCAAGAGCATCAGAATAATAGGCACAAAAGCAAAAGAAATATTAGTTGGACGGTTTAAATCAGAAGGTAAATGTATACAATGTGATCACTAAGCTGAATATTCATCCATATGATTTCACTAACAAGACTTTTCACTTTATCTCATGTACTCTCATGTGCAGCACTCATGTGTCACCCCCACGGGCACAGCTACTAATTCATCTACCTGTCCAGTTTTGCAGGTTACAAAGCGGGAGACTGCACCCCTAACCCTCTCGTTATCTCTGTCCTGAAAGTGCTGATAGCACCCGTGCCGATAGCCCTGGTGCTGTATAGCATGGTCGTATTCTGCTCGTACCCTATCAACGAGGCAAGAAGGAAGCAGATAAGAGTGGAGTTGGAGGCAGCCAGGAGGTAAGAGGAGAGGCAGCGGCTTTCTTTGAGGATGGAGTACATGTTCAAGAAGAAGTGAAGAGGAAGTTGTATTCTGGAATGAGTGGCTAAGAGCTCAGACCGAAGTGTGACTGAAATCAAAATTGGGAGGCACAGGGAAGTAAGGATTAAAAATTAGAGACTATTAGGTCATATCCAAGTGTGACTGAAGACATGGGAGATGTTAAGAGGGAAGATGCATGTGGGGTTTAAAGAGGGCACAATGAAAACTCTGTGAGGATATAATCTGCATGTGCTACTTGGATACTTGTGTGTTACTTTCAGACTCCAAACATCATTGAGGTGCATGCTACAGACTCAGTTAGGACAGATGGGTGAGGTTGCACAGCAGTGCATGTAGAAGCCCCATCCCTTCTTTAGTATGAGCCACTGGCTGACATCCTGGGCTATAGAAGAAGTCCCACAGTTTGTTTAGCTGCTAGTTTTCAGTAGTGACTTCGAGCAGCCCACAGTAGTTGTGTGACATAGGAGGGCTCAAGAGAAGGGTGAATAAAAGTCGAATACACTCCTCAGTCAGGTGTAGGAATTTACCTTTTGCTGGCAGATTTTCAGGATAACCACTAACAATGTGAATGAGTTCCATACAAATTCATTTTATGTAAATTCATTGCAAGTAGCTATCTTAACTAGTTTACAATAAATTAGCCCTCCTGGCCTTACTCTGAACACCCTTGATCTAAGTCTTCTCTTGCTAGACGTCAGGAACTGCTGTTTTTGTACAGACAATGTGGATCGAAGTTTCTATTTGCCAGCTATACAGTGATGGTTCTCAGAGATAACCTTGCTGATGTACAGAGCTTAGAGCTCAGTCCACTTCCCATGGGCCTGTCCACATACCCTCTGCAGGGATGAGTAGAATGGGAGTTGGGGCAGCCTGTCAAGCAGGTAGAGGTTTAGCTCCACCGTGTATGGTAATATCACTGGTGGGCAGCCGCTCCTTACAGAAAATGCACAGGGCCCTCCCCAGGATCCCCTGGAAGCATCCCCATCCCCAGTGGCTGCATAGCCCCAATCTGAAGATTTGGTCTCAGGCCTCTGTGAGCCAATATGATCTGGTCCCAAAGCAACGGTCCACCTTATCATGTTCAAGCCAGCATCATAAGCAAGCAGGTGGACAGGATGAATAATCCGTCTGCCCAAGATCTTGGGGCCAGAATCATATCAGGCGTGACAGAAGAAGAGACCAGTGTTTCTTTCCACTTCATAGTTATGCATCTGTAAAATTCATGGAGGCACATGGGCTCAAAATAAAGACTCTGACAGACTCCCACAGTACTAGACATTGAAATTGGAGCCTCATGATGAGGCCCAGACACTGATCTGCATCGGGCAGCTTTGTACTCCAGCTAGGAGCTCAGGAGGAACAGTTTCACAGCTCTCTAGAAGTGGTATGTCATTGGCTTATGTAAAAAGCATGTATTCTGTTGAAATGCATTTCTCCTGGCAGACATTCTACTGCATACATGTAGGCCCTTGAATTGGGTGCAGCTACCTGCTCCCCACACAGGCGAGGTGGTGTACAGCCCACACAGGGTGGACTTCAACGGTGGAAGGCACTGGCAGGTTCCCAGCAGACGGGGTGCTGCAGGCCCACAATGGAAAGCAGCTGCAAGCACAGAACATAGTTTGTGTCATAGGCTCCCACATAGTATGGGTATCACATTCGCCTGCAAGGCAGCATGCCCCAGGACGCACACAGGTAGCGTGCTATAGAACCTCACAAGACCTCGTGTCTCATGACCCCACACAATTATCATGGTGCTGCAGGCCCCAAAGAAGCTTGGATGTTGTTGTGTCTGCGTGCTGGCACTTTTGCGTACTTTCTCATGTCCCACTCCCTCATCTCCCTAGAAGCACCCATGGGAGGTGGGTTCTTCTGCAGCTTTCCTTTAAAATTGTTGAAGATGCCTGAGTGGATCAGGATGGAGGCAAAACACAAAGTGCTGACTAGTTAATTGTAATTATGTGAAAAGAGAGAAGGGTAGCTATCCCACATCGAAAGATTAAGGCAGGAGACAAGACTGGCTACGTGAATAAGAGGATCTAGAGGTTAATGGGCTCAGGGATCTGGGCTGAGGACTTGAGCTTGCCTTCAGAAGACAAAAAGCTGTGGGCCTCCCTGTCTCCTTAAACGTATCTGGGGCTGTGAGCCTTGTTATTTGTGTTTGTCCCTGCATCAATCGTGAGGTTGGTAGTTTAGTTTATTTCTGCATTAGGATGTGCTGAACTGTGTTCAGGTATGCTGATTCGTGAGTGTGTTCTTCTCTAGGTTAGCAAGTGTGTACTTCTGTGTTAATGCTTTGGTGTGCCTTATTTAACTTTCTGGATTGCTGTCTGTGTACCAACGTGTGCATATGTGTTGGCTGGAGTGATTAATTGTATGACTGTTTATCTGGGTCTTTGGTTCCATCTCCTGATAACACTTTTGTTGTATGTATTCTTTATATATTTTCAGACGAATCAATGAGGAATGAACTCACTTGAGAAAACTGATGTGAGCAGAGATAAAGAGCCGCATGGGTGCATTTTAAATGAGCTTGAGTCCCTGGAGTTTTGGGTGAAGCTGAGATTTTGATACATGATTTCCAAACGACCTCACAGGAGTTAGTTGGGACCTGCTGTGTGCCCTTACCAGATCCTAGCTGCCTAAGAAGGCTTGTCTCAATGCTTCCAAAAGCACCAGTGCTGTACCACCTCATGTAGGTGGAAGCTGGCAATAGCATCGCAGGACTGATTGTTGCCTAGTACGCATCTTACCCATGTAATGCTCAGTTAGTTGCAGGCGGTTGCAGTCTACCAGGTTCTCTGTCTCATGTTGGTGCATTAAGTCCTTGGTGCCAGAGAGTCTAGAGATCCCTCTATCGGGCTGTGTTCTCGAGAATAATTCAAGAAAACATATCACTCCATAGCTCTTCCGAAAGCCACATTCATCCTAAGTACATGCTTTGGCAGTATTTCAAAGGACTCTGTAAAATTCAAGTCTGTGCAAGCCAACCGGACTGCTGGGACTCTGGAAATCTGGAGGCAAGGCAGTGCCTAGAGGTTTAACTCCAGGCTTGTCTTGGTGGCAGCTGTCTTTTAAGATGGCAATTTTTCTGCAGTGATGAAAATGGCACCTCCGTTTGCAGACTTGATTGTCTTGATTGTCTCACTTTTTGGGAATATTACTTTTATTCAATATTATCATTGGTTTTATTATTATAATGTTTACTCATAGGTTCTGCTTTTTCCTCACTTTTTGTTTTAAAGATTTTTGTGGTTTGGCCTATGGAGACGTTAGGAACATCCTTACAGATGTTCTTTATAAATGACCAGTAAGGATGAAGGAAAAGTTTGTCCCATGTCAGCTAACCAGGTAGGCCTTGGCTTCTGAAAGGGTCATACTCTTCTGAGAGATGGCTGGAATAGAGCATGTGAACATGGTCGAGTAAGCAACCTCTTGATCAGGCTGCAAAGGCTCTAGCAGTGAGCTATCAGAATGTACCTGGTGCTATTGAGAAGGAATAGCATCAAAGTGGATCTGAAAGTGCTTTACTGTCTCCTACTGGAGGTTAGGATTAAATTCACCATCCTCTGCACCATACACAAAGTTTACTGAGGCAAGGGTCCAGGAAATCCTTTGGAATCTGCATCTCACTAAAACCCTCACAGGTGCTTATGGTCATCAGCTGCACACCTAAGCCCCAAGTGAAATATACCAAAGACTCAAACATCGTAAGAAGAGTCTTGGAGGTCAGGGCCCAAAGTTGTTGAGTGCCCTGAGGTCTGAGCAAGACCATGTGCTGCAGGAATACATTGAAAACTTCTCTTCCCCAGCCCATCCAGAAATGAATTTGGTGTCCATGGGCATTGTGAAGAAGAATGTCTGAGTAGGTCCTCCTTTTCACTGACTGGACTCAACTTTGTGAAGCTCCAGACGGTCTTCTACTGGCCCTATGTAGTTGGAAGTACACAGAAGACAATAGGAGGTGCTCTAAAAAAAAGTTTTAAACCAATAAGACATAAATAATACACATCCTACTACCAAAGATTCATCAAGGCATTCATCCGACATGCAACTGGCAGTTGCCAAATCCTGGTGGTCTCAGAGGCTCTGCATCACCAAACGATTTCTACTGACCACCATTGCACACTTATTTGTTGATGTCTTGGTCTTTTAAGTATGGTTTACAATTGATATCAAAGTTGTGTTCTGCCAAAAATGTGTTTTATTTGTACAAATGTTTTTTTTCCAAATATAAAGTTGTTAAGTGTGTTTTTTGGGAAAAGGGACTCTGGGGGGCTTGACACAACAGCTCTTGAAACCGAAGAATGCTTACCCCCATTGAACCTGTATATTTTGCTTGGAGGACTTTAAGATTCTATGGGAAAGCTACCTCAGTTTTCTGTAGACCAGGTTTGAATATGGCCTAGTGTAAAATAGAAGCTAGAAACAGAATGGTTGCCAGACAGGTGGCTTCTTCTTCTATCTCCATGGCACTGTGTACATATTCATAAAAACTTTAGTGTCCTTGCTGTAGGTGAAATCCTTACTTCTTCGTAAGGTTTACGTATGAGAGCCTTGGAGTTAGTTTCAGTATACTTCCTATCACCTTAAGCAATTCTGGCCACTCCTCACAGATTAATTCTCATTTGACTTTACTGAACAAAACAGTATTTCCTGGTTTCTTTCTTCAGGTTTTCAGTTCTCCCAGATTCATTCCCTAGGTGTTCTATTCCTCCTTTGGGTAGGGGCGCTTTTAGAAAATCCCACAATTATCCTAGGAATTGTGAATCTCTGAAAAAAAGATCCCGCACCACTTTAGTCCCACTCATAGGGCTGTGGAAGGGAAGAGAGGTGGAGTCATCAGGCTGACGTCCTGGTCAAGTGTATCTTCCCCTGCCCCAAGCCTGTCCCATATTATATACTAGAGAAGAGACTTACCCCTCCCTGTTCTGTGGACTCTAGGTAGGTGGAGAAGGACCTGGACCCTGTCCATTGTGTGCCGTCCCTTTTTGTGATTAGTGTTTGTTCATTGTGGTCTCTGCCCTACCCACCCCGCTTTAAAAGGGAAGTCCCAACCCCTGCACAAACCATTTCACTCTCTTTGCCTGCAGGCTTCAGGTGAATTCAGGATTCTGGTCTGCTACTTCCACCCTCCATGTGTTGACATTAGTGTTATATCCCTTCCCATATCTCTGACACCATTTGCATCCTATTCCAGTGATCATTAGATATGAAATACTGGATACCTGTTGTTCCCACTGTAAGTGGGAAAAATAAGTAAATGGACAGAATTCCTCCTTACAAAACTGACCTCAACAAAGTGACCTCCTACCTTCTA
Source organism: Pleurodeles waltl (assembly GCF_031143425.1). Taxonomy (NCBI): domain Eukaryota; kingdom Metazoa; phylum Chordata; class Amphibia; order Caudata; family Salamandridae; genus Pleurodeles; species Pleurodeles waltl. Next base: position 128,163,892 of record NC_090446.1, read on the forward strand.
CATAGAGGGTCCCTTACCTGCTGCAGGCATCCTCCAAACAGTTGGGTTTAAATTGCCTGAATACAGTAGAGGTAGCCTAGAAAACCCTGACTGGAGTTACCAGAGTCTAGATCCTCTGACTTCGGATATGCTCTGTCACACCAGAAATATAGCGTTCAAACTGTGTGGTCATGCACTTTTTTTATTCTTTGTCTTTCTTTCACAGTGGGAATCCTTTATAGATTCATGTGTTCTGCATTATCCTCTCAATGTTCTGTGTTTTCAATGAAATTGCCTTCTTTATTGTCATGGACCTGCCCTGAGATGAAGAAATTCCTCTGTGATGTCAGTCTGAGTATAGTATATCTCAACGCAGGTGTGGCAGTCATTGAAGCAGCGCCGCTAAAGGAACTTCAGAATAGATTGTAGAAAAGATGCATCAAAAGCTAATGTGGCTTAACAAATTATCTCCCTTTGAGAACTATACTTTGGGGATGAAAAGGGCTTTCTTGTTTTTTTTTCCACAGCACTTTCAGTCCCTTCCTCATTTTTAGGTCTCGGCTTGACAGTGCATATGATGTCTCAGAGACTGTTGTATACAATTCAGTGGGCTTCAACCCGCCCATAGGCTTGCCATTTGTCCATTTCTTCGTCGCTCTCTTATCCTTCATTTCCGTTGCTCCATGGCATGCATGCATCATGCCTCTTCTTGTGTTCAGCCCTCCCCAGGAGCATGGACCAAGTACTTCTATCTTACTTGAATCCCTCCACTGCTCCTATGTTAGAAGCTACTTTATTCTTTGTTTTGGAGCACTTCACATGAGTGCCTGTGTTTTCGCTTGATCCATTCTAAGTTAAGTTAAAAATGTTATTATGCTTTCTAGACGCCAGTATCCACTGGAGGTAAAATCTCAATCATGAAGACTCATAACGAGGATGAGTGAACAACGGGGTAATTCAGTTGAATAAGTAGCCCCAGCCACAAGTCCACCCAGTAAAGGGGACGGCCATTTTCACATGCTGTTTATTAACACGTTTCCAAGGATCTCTCTGTAAAATGTAATTTTGTAATATTGAGGAAGGTCCCTTAAAAGCCTGTGCTGATTGAATTCTGATTAATATACTTATCGTCTTGATTTCTTAAATATTAGTGCCGTTCTAATTTGTTGGGTCAGCACTGCAATTGTTATGAACGGCTTCTCTGTGCGTTGATAGTTCTTCCCTTCTTATAAGTATCACGCAGTTCACACAAAACATATGTTCACTATCCTTTTAAAGAAATACCCATGTTGGGGTCAGATGCTGGGGATACCTCTAAAATACAGACCAGTCCTTTAAAATTATGCTTAACTAAAGCATCTGCTGTCAGACCAATACCCTTGTGCTAACACTTCCATGGAGATACCTTGCCACTGCCCCATTTACCCGTGTGACACAGGGTTCTCAACTCCAAAACACATAATTCCATTCCACAAAATTCAACTTCGCAACATGCCACATAATCACTCCACACCATGCCAAATAATTAAACTCCACATAATTCCACTCCACACCATGCCACATTTTTCCACTCCACATTTTCCACTGCATGCATGCCACATAATTCTACACAATGCCACACAGTTCAACACCACACAATTACAAACCACGCAACCTATTTAACTTCACATAATACCACTCAATACCTAATAATTCAACTCCACCATAATACACTCCACTCAATACCACATAAATTGACTCTATGCCTCATAACAATCCATATAAATACACTCAACACCATGCCACATAAATCCACTCAAGATAATTTCAATTAGCCCCAAACAGTTCCAAACTATGCAGTTCAGCTCCACACAAATACATTCCACACAATCCCACACCAAACTACACCATTCAACTCCACAACACAATTCCACGACACTCCACATACATCCATATATGCAACTCGCAACACAGAATTCCACATCATGCCACAAAATTCAACACAACACACACAACTGCACTCCACAAAATGCCACTCCAAGACAAACAATACCACTCCACATAATTATACTGCATGACACAGAATCCCACTCCACATTATTCCAGTACACCCAATAACACAAAATAACTATTCACATAATTCCACGGAGCACCATGCCACACAATTCCACAACAAACAGTTCAAATCCAAACCATATAATTCCAATCCACACCACATATATCCAATCAACTCAATAACACATGGCTAAACAATATTGACATTGGCAACACCAATAGCTCTCGAATTGCCGAGAACTACTGGCTTTGCCAATGCTTCTTTTAATAGTTCCAGAGTATTTTCTATTACAAAGCTGAACATGGATAGTCACCAGTGTAATGCACATGTGCCCTCTTTGCACCCTGGGCAAGCCAAAGTGTCTTAGTACGGTAGCTTCCCTCATGAGAGAGTTTGTGAAGGAGGAAACCTGGATATATATTTATATAAAGGCATTCTGAACCTCAAGCATCCTAGTCCCATCACATTTAACCACCTTAAAGATCAATTCTTTATTTGTTATTACGTGGTTTGTATACTGTTCATACCAAAGGATTTAGCGTTGAAACTTTACAATGTCTCCAGGACGGTATTCTTTGCAGACAAAGATCGTGCAACTAGACTTGAACCAAAAAAGTGATGCCGTAATCCTTAAAGGGATTCCTGATTAAATTAGGTGGTGCAATCAATTTCTTACTCTGGTTGAGTTCAATCTATTACATCTGTGTAACTTGCTTCACTAGATGATGATGACGACATACACATCTGCGGAAGCATGCGCAGTGGCTGGGAGGACTGCTGAGTAGTGTTGCCAGGAGGATGAATTTCCTAAACGTTTATCACGTAAATACTTTTTACATGTGCACGCTATCAGTAGAGGTTACTTGGCGTGAGTCATAAAGTTATTGTAGAATGATTGAGTCTTGCAAAGTTTTTTTACAGGCAGTCCTGGAACTGGAGCAACACAGCTCCAATTGAAGTGGCTCCCACTATTATAGGCCCGGAATACAGAAAGACCTTCCTCCTTTCAAACAAAGAATGAAGGTCAAGTTCTTTACTTGTATGGTTCATAGCAGGGGTATTACAATTAAGTCACTGTAGATGTGGGTGACCAAGACCAGATTCCTATTGGACACTTTGGGGGTTATTCCAACTTTGGAGGAGGTGGTAATCCGTCCCAAATGTGACGGATTTACCACCAGCCGTATTACGAGTTCCATAGGATATAATGGACTCGTAATACGGCTGGTGGTATATCCGTCACTTTACCGTCACTTTTGGGACGGATTACCACTTCCTCCAAAGTTGGAATAACCCCCTTTATGAGCAGGTTAAGTATCAAGTTTGTTTCCTGCATGGGTTGGAGGAATTATACGTATTAAACTCTCACCGACATACTCCCTCAAAGCCCCTCCTTATGATGAAGATATCTTAGCGTTGTCCTTCATCAAAGGTCTCTAGGGACACTCTTCTACTCACCACTGTCAGTGCATTCATCACTTAAGGCGTCTCCCTGAAGCTCTCACAAGAGGCTAGATCCTTACTCTCCAAAAGAGACCCTGCACCATACCCAGATGACCGTGCCCATCACTCACATTGTTGACAGTGACCTCTTGACCCCCACGGCCTCCTGATATTGCTGGACTCGAAGCTGCCTTTGACATTGTTGAACATCCCACTCTCATATGCAACCTGGATGCTCAAATGGAATTCACCAGCAGTGTCATTTACTTGTTCTTCTCCTACCTTTCCAACCAACACCAGTTTGTTCACCTCCAGTTACCAAAAGATCCATGTCACCTGTGGCGTTCCCAAAGGTTCCCTACTGTCAGATGCTACCTTCAACCCCTACCTTTTTTTCTTTTTTTTTTTTTTTTTGGTATACCACATCATATGACCAACAATCACAGGACAAGCACTTAGTAGCTTCACCATTATGTCCCAGTTATTCTGCACATCATCTTACAAACTGGAATTTTGTCGCGTTCACTCCTGATAGCTATGCTAATCAGTCTGTATTAATCATACATAAATGCAGAGTTGGCAGGAGCACCTGTCACTATGGTGGTCATATGAGTAACAGGGAGGGAGGGAAAGGTGAAGGAGGAAGGGGGTTAGAGGAATGTACTCACACTGTGATAGCACTTACAAGTTCATAAGGGTACATTAAATGTATGACCTGACAGGAAATTCTTTTTGAGCAGGCCGATGCAGCCTGGCACTGCTCAGTAAAACCGTTTTTTCTATGTCTGAGACAGAAGATGCATCTGGAGGGGCAACCACATATCTGGCAGACGGGAGCGAAGCAGGATCATCTCCCAATAAGCAGTTAATTGCTCCAGCCAATACCTTGCGTCCTTCAGCCAGTCTGCCTTGCGTGGTGCGTGCCCTCTCCCCCAGTTCAATGCTACTCTGCGCTTCGCCAAGACCAGCAGTAGTCCCACGAATCTCCTTTGCGTAGTCGTAATGTCTTTGGCATACCCTAAAATATTAAACTTAGGAGTGCGCGGGACCCTCAGTCCTATTATGTCATCAATTGCTGCTAGCACCTCTTCCCAGTAGCCTTGTATTCCACTGCATCTCCAGGCAGTGTGCAGAAAGTCTGCATTTGGTGAGAAGCATCTAATGCATCTATCATCCACTTTAAGTTCCATGCGGAAATGTTGCTGCGGTGTATAGTATATGCGGTTTAAGAACTTTAAGTGAATTAAACGCAATCTATAGTTAGGGGAAAGATCACGCATATGGGTGCAGCAGTAATGCCAGACGTCATCTCACAGGGTTTCCTAGGTCTAATTTCCACTGCATTCGAGCCTTTGGGTCTGTTGAGGGGGTGGTGGCCTGCATTCTAGCATATAGCCCGGTGACTAGTCTACGGGGTGATGGGGCTCTGCATAGCAATTCTAGCACATGAAAAGACTGTGATGTGGAGGGGAAGTCTGGATATCACGTACTCATCTCTGCTTTTATTTGTAGATATGTCAACTTGTGCATCACTCTATTGCAGGGATCACGAAGTGCAGCTTCTGAAAAAATGAACTGACCCTCCCCCCCTTTCCCCCCTGGGGGAACAGAGACCCCAGCGCTGCCAGGTTCATATTGTTGAGTTGTGCGTGGCCCCCATCCCCATCTGAAATTGGCATGGAAGGGGCATAAAGCCCGCGGGCCCCAGTTTGGCGGAGCATTTCACACCAGGCTTGAGCCGTGCATGCTACAGAATCAATATCCGTCTTGATCCACTTAAGGAGTTGATCTTTTACACTGATTAGTCTATTTGTCCACACAGCATCATTTTCAGGGCCAGGTGGGGATAAGTATCTAATGGGATGAATCCAGAAGTGCGCGGAGTGTGCCTGGGCGCAATAATAATATAATTTCAAATCAGGTGCTGCCAATCCCCCCCCCCTCTCGAATGGTTGAGTAAGCATTTCCCATGAAATTCTGGGCTGCTTTCCCACCCACACTAACAAAATTAACACCGATCGTAGTTGTTTTAGAAAGCTGGTTGTGAGAGAGAGAGGAATGTTGATAAATAAGTATGAAAATTTGGGTAGTATGACCATCTTAGTTAGTGCTATCCGGCCTATCAGCGAGAGCGGGCGAGAACGGCAGGCCATGCAATAGCTCTGCCATAATTCTCAGTCCAGAGCTAGTCTACATCTCTACTAAGCCGAATTCCTAGATAACACACCGGTTCTGACGCCCAGCGCAGTGGGTACTCAGAGCGGTGTGGAGTTGTGACGTCTGATAATGGGAGCACCACCGATTTAACCCAGTTGATGGTAATGCCTGAAAGGTGGCCAAAACTCACAAAATCTTCTATGATAGGGTCCAAGTGGTCTTGCGGATCACATACATCGACACCAGAATTGGGTGCTGCTGAAAGGGGAGCCTGCAGTTATTGTGGTGCTGTCTTAAGCGAGCCGCCAACAGCCAAACAGCAGCGGGGAGAGGGTCAACCCTGTCTGGTTCCCCTTGCAACTGGTATGAGGCTGGTGACAATACCAATGATTTTCAATCGGGCCATGGGGTTAGTATAAAGCAACCGGACCAGTTGAATAAATTTGGGGCTCAGCCCCAGCCTGGCTAGTAGGCTGAATCGATAACGCCAGAGAGTCAAAAGCTTTTGTGGCGTCTAAAAAATAATCGCTGCCAGTGTTCCCGGATCCACCATCTGGGCCGCCGCGAAGAATGTACGGAGGTTGTATACTGTGGAGCGACCAGGTACAAATCCCAATTGGCCCAGGAGCACCATAGTGGACAACAGAGGTTGCAATCTGGAAGCTATTAATTTCACTATAATATTATTGTCAATGTTTACGAGCGACAGTGGCCTGTAGGAGTCGCAGACACTTGGGTCTTTGCCGGGCTTCAATATAGTGACTGAGTGCTTTGCGGAGCGAATGTCGAAGCGTCCCCTTCTACAATGACTCTGCATACATTTCCAGCTAGTGCGGAGTCAGGATATTCACGTATTCTTTATAAAAGGCGGCTTTTAAACCGTCCATGCCCGGTGCTTTGTCACCAGGAAGGTCACGTATGGCCTGGGATACTTCTTCAGCCGTGAATGGGGCATCAAGATACTATCTATGGGAGTTCTCCAGCCACAAGAGGCTGTTGGTGTCAAAGTAGTCAGTGTATGTCGACGGGTCCAACTCCTCCTTTGCAGAATACAAGGAGGTGTATGAGTCTGTCATCAACCTCTGTACCTCTGCTGTGCCTGCGTGACGCACCCCACTAAACAATGTAGTCCCCAGCCCATGGTTTATGCAACATAGCTGCCAGTGTTTTGCCCGCTCTCTCGCCCTCGCCATATCTCCGTGCCTGAACCTCCTTCCTCAAAAAGCCCACCTTGCGCTTCCTCTACATACTGTGATAACTTTTCTCTTGCCACCCCTAGTATTTTATCGCCCATGCTCTCGTAGAGCTGCGTTATGACTCTGAGTCAACAGGCACGTTGTGTATTATTCATTATCATAGAGGTGATACCCCACTCCTCCGTTTTCAGGCTCACGAGACTGGGCCAAGTTTTTGGGGAGCGTTTTAGCGAACTTAGCCACCTGCCTTGGGTCTGTAAAGAAGTGTAGCTTACCATCATGCTGGACTCTGAGCTTAGCAGGATAGATTAGAGAGTATTTTGCATCTGTTTGATTCAAAGTGTGCTTAACCGACATGAATGCTCTACATGTTGCCTGCACGCCCGGGGTATAATCCGGGAAAATGCTGAGTTTTTTGTTATTGTATATAAGTGGTTTGCGGTCTCGAGCAAGATGCAGCACTTTATCTCTGTCTCTGCAGTTCAGCAGGTGCGCTATGGTGGGGTGGGGCGCCTGGAGGCAGCCTCGGGCCCAGCGATCTGTGAGCCTGCTCCTCCACCAGAACCCGAGAAAGCGCGTCCGTAAAAAGTGTAGTCAGCATAGTCTCTATATAGTCCTCCATTCTGCCCTTAGCCGTTGATTCCGGGACCCCAAGATGCGGATGTTGTTTCTGCGTGAGCAGGCCTCCAGATCCCCATTCTTGTTGCAAATTATTTCCAGCACGTGCTTCATCTGGATAAGGCGATCCTCTTCACCGTGCCATCCATCCTCCAGATCCGAGGTTCGGGACTCCACCTCTTCTAATCTGGTATCATGGTCATCCACTCTGTCTTTCAAACGGTCCATTCGATCCGTGAGATGGTCAAGTTTGACATCAATGCCCACCAGGCTTTGTTTGAGGTCCATAAACATGGCTTTTATCGTGGTCGGCTGGGCCTCACTCTCTTCAGACTGCTCCAGGTCCATCTCCACTGCCGTCCTATTTGCGTGCCCAGCCTTCTTCTTATTTTCAAATTAGAGTTTAGTCTGCTTATGGTCTGACTTCCCCATGTTTGAGTTGGCAGTAGCCTTCCTCCGCCTAGTGTCTCATAGTCGCTCTCCTCCACCCGGCCAGTCACAGATCAAATGCAAGGTGTGCCCACTCTATATTGTCCATCATCCTGTTTTTTTGCAGTGGAGGCCTCACAGTCATCCAGGAGGGGTGGGGGCTGCTTATCGCCCCACAGGGCAGACCCACAGGTATGCGGCAGACACCCCACCGGCCTGCAGAGGTCCACCCCGCACAGCTGACCCAGCCGTCACAGGTCCGCTCCCCTCCTTCCTCCGCTGGCAACCGCTCCGCCGCTCTCACCCGCTCCGCCATTGTTTCTGCACTTTTTTGGGCTGTCACAGGCTGACTCGCCCGCCTGTAGATCCTCTACTCCTGCCCAGGCTGCTGCCGGAGGGCCATTGTTATTGATCCTGCAGGATCAGCCAGGCTCTGCGGCTCGCTCGGAATCGCGGGTCCACCCCGCAGCCTCCAGTCCACGCCAGTCCGCCAGTGCCTCCGCAGCGAGCCCCAGGCACTCCAGCCCTGCCCTCGCCCAGGAGAGCCCAGCGAGTCGGTGCTCTCCCCGAGCCCAGCAGAGCAGGAGCCTGGGCTCACCAGCCTCCCCCCCCCCCCCCCCACCCCTGGTGAGGGGTCAGTCGCAGGCACCTCTCTTCTCTGTAGCCGGCGGGACCTCCATCTCTGCTTCAGTGCTCCCCCGGCCCTCAGCCTACATCTCAGAGAGGCTACCACGCGGCGCAGTCCACCCGTAGCCACAGCAGGACCTCTGTGTTCCGGCATTCGTCCTGCAGCAAAATTCACTCCGCTGGGTCGCCCATGAGATCATGGGCTGCTTCCCATTAGGATTCCGCTACGGGCCTCTGTAGCCCGGATAAATATAGAATTTATTCTCCTGCCTCGCGGAGCCTCACTCGGTGTCGGCCATCTTGAGGGCCGGCCAGACCACGCCCCCTTCAGCCTCTACCTTGAGCTGCTTGGTGCTCCACTCACAGATAACAGCATCAAAAGTCTCCAACATGATGATTATATACAACTCTACTTGAAAGTCTCAGTTGCTTCAAACATCCATTGCCTCAAACACTGCACATAGCGCTTACCTGAAGCTCATACCAACCAATATAGAATTACTGTTATTTGCCAAAATTAACAAACAAGAAACAGTAGAAACCTGGCTCAATTACATGAACATTGATTGCTTGGAACTCCAACTTCCATCAAATACCAAGTAACTCGCATTCATCCTGTACACCAACGTCACTGTCAAGGAACACACTATCAAAAGAAATACGCTTTTTCAATGTAACGGGTCTTGCGTTTGCTCGAGTTAGAGCTATTATCGTTGTAAATTCCTAACTGGACTTTTCTTGCCACATAAATTCAAAATGAAAAGTAAAACGGTTTACATAAGGGAGCCGATTCAAAGCGCCACCACTGGCGTGAGTGCGAAGGAGAGACACAAAAGGAAAAAGAAGTTTGCTCACAGTCAAACATATCAGCAATCGTGCAATTATCCATGTGACAGGGTTCGTGTCCAAGGTGGTAACAAAACTGCCCCTAGGAGGGTCAAACGTAAAGCATTTACCAGTGATAAAAGATTTTTGAAAGGCAAACCCATAAATGAGTGATAGTGATGGGCTTGGTCAAAAGCCCACATAGATACCAACACCGAAAAGCAGCGCTTGCGCGTTGCTATGCTCAACCTAAAAAACGGCCTGATACCAGTTCTCTATTCTAAAGAAAGTGAAACTTTCCTTTAGAAAGCGACTTCAGAACTGCTGTCTATGCCCTCTTAGTCTCTTGCGTCTGGATGGTGGTAATGCCCTGCTCCATGGCCTCTCAGACTCTATACTTGCAGGTGTAAAGGGCACCCTACTCGCAGCAACGCATTTCATCCAGGGTTTTAAGAATATAATCCCATCACCCCCATCCTGATGGCACTCCATTGGTTCCACTAGCCGGCCTGTGCCATCTTCAAAACCAGTTACACCAATTACAAACCATCATGACGAACATCTGCACTTACCTTGCAGATGAGCTCGCTATCCTCAGCAAACCAACAACTTGGCCACCATCAGACTGCAGATTAAGTGTTACACCTCCTCCCTTCAGGAATGTGCCCAGCCTGCGAGTTTCAAAGGACTTGCCACCTCTGAAACGTCACTCACCAGCCCTGCTGCTAGCAGCAGATGGCCACCCCTATTGGAAACCCCCACATTTGGCAGGAGCAACGGCAAGAAAACACACAAAGGACAGGAGGAGTGGTCGGCCCTTGCTCGCACCACCGCTAAGGTTTTGCATGTGAGGTGACCCCTCCATTTCATTTTCCTCCATCTTGTATGTAAGGAAAATAGTGAATCATGTGTAGGGCAGTGACCTATGCCCACAGGAAATGGTCACTTAGTGGGTGTAGCCACCCTAAGATAGATGCCCCTTTGGTCGCTACCAGGTACTCCCCTAAACGCCCACTAAATACCGTATTTAGTGGGCACCCCTAGACCAGAGGTTCAGATTCCAAGTACAAAAGAAGACCCGAGGTTCAAGAAGTGAAGTCCTGCTGCACCTAGAAGAAGGTGCCAAACCCTGGCTGCTCCACCCAGGACTCGACAATCGCTGCTGAGGGTTGCTTGGACATCGGACGGACTCCACAAACTCCGAGAGGTCCTCCACTCTTCTAAAAATCACCAAAGATCTCTTCCCAGAGTGAAGGCATCACTCTCCTACTACAAAGGCCAAAAGACTAGTGAAGTCCAGTTCACTGACCACCTGCTGACCAAGGAACTGGATGCAGCAGCCAGGCCAAATTTCACCCCTCTGACCGCAAGGATGAAACCCACCAGTGTGCCAGGTTTAGTGGCACTGCAACCTCCAGTGGCCGAACCGTGCATTAGCCCCATGTACTGGTCACTCCAGGTCGGACACCCAGAAGGACAGTCCACTCTGGACTTAAAAAGGACCAGGGGGAAGCCTCAGTCGAGGGGCTTCAGAAAACATCAGGACCTCCCACCAGCGTGCCCTGCTGACCTGCCAGTGACCCTCAAAGTGACCTACCTCCTGCTTCCAAGGGCACCTTTGTGCACAGCTCCTGGCTCACAGATTCGCTCTCCCCCAGCCGCCTGTGCCCTGCACCGAAGAACCAGCTGTGTTCTAAGGGTCCCCCACCCCTTGCAACCTCGACACTCCAAAGGGGCCCACCAGACTCACCCTGAAGTCCACCTGTGCAGTACTTTTCCAAGTGGTCTCCCGCAGTGGCCTTGCACCAACTCCAGTAACTTTCTGCAGCTGCTCGGGAGCCGTCTGAACTTCTCTAGGTGGTCCACAGGGCCCACCAATGACCTCGACCTATCTGCAAAAGGAGACATTGGTAAACACATTGCCTGATTTCATATGCATTTTTTAAGTATTTCTCCATCGAATCCTATGGTGCGTAACCACGCACAGAACGAACACATTTTCTAAACTTTAAAAATTAATAACTTAAAAAGTACTTACCCGATTTTGATAATCTTGGTCTTAAAAATGGCAATAAAAATCTTAAGTACTTTTGTAAATTGGTCTCGAGTTATTCTCTTGAGTGTGTGTCTTCTTTTATTGATACTGTGATTACAACAAATGCTTTGCACTTCTCACAGATTAGCCTAACTGCTCAACCAAGCTACCATAAAAATTAGAGCATTAGCGTTCAAGTTTTTACCTCTGTAAACCAATGTGTGGTAGCCCAAACTCTCCTAGCTTTTCACACTACATAGAGAACCACCTTCCTACACAAGAGTACACAGGTACTGAAGAGTTGGGTCTAATGATCCAACTTTGAAGTAGGGAAAGGGAGCTTCTAAAGGTTTCCACCCCTGAGATGTCAGACATCCCCACATGTCCGAGAGCTCTCAGGCAGAGCTTTTGTGATGTGATAATGTGTTAGGTGACATCTCCTCCCCATCTTTAAGTCACACTGGCCCATTCTGCCAACACCTGTCTTCCCTTTATCTCTCTGTCTAGCAACAATAAACAAAGACCCATTGCCATCTACACCTAGTCATGCGACCCAAGATCAGGCTGCAGGCACCAAATGGTTAAGATAAGAAAATAACTTTCTAAAAGAGGTGTTTTCAGAATTGTAACAAAAATTGTGGGATTACCATCAAATAGGGTTTTAATTAAAATTCTTTATACACCAAACTTGACCTTTCTACCTGCTTCCAATTGGAAGTCACAGCTTATTAAATGTGATAAGGTAATTCCAATCTTATCCTATGGGACAGGCTGGCCTTTCAGTTGTGAAAACAAATTTAAGAGTTTTTTACTCCCAGGACTTGAAAAACTTAAAAGTACATGCCCTACTTCTAAATACACTGCACCCTTCCCGTTTGGCTGCTCAGGGCCCACCCTAGGGGTGACATATAAAAAGGAAGGGTTGGGCCTGTAAAAGTTTTACTTTGCCAGGTTGAAATGGTTGTTGAAAACTGATCACACAGGTTGCAGTGGCAGGTCTGAGACATTTTTGAAGGGCTACTTACGTGGGTGGCACAATCAGTGCAGTAGGCCCACTAGTAGCATTTAATTTTCAGGCCCTGTGTACATGTAGTACTACTTTACTAGGGACTTGAAAGTAAATTCAGTGTCTCAATTGGATGTAAGCCAATTTTACCATGTTTCAAGGTGAGAGCTCAAGCACTTTATTTAGCATTGGTTAGCAGTTGTGAAGTGCACAGAGTCCTAAGGGTCAGCAAAAACAGATCCAGAAAAGGGGGTGAATGCAAAAACGTTTAGGGATGGCCCTGCAGAAAGGTCCAAATGCAATAGTGCAAATACTTGTATTTATGCATTCTGGACACTGGGCAGCAGGTGACCCACTATGTCAAGTTGCTGAAAATCCAAGCTTTCTGAAATAAAACAAATTGTTTGGATTTGGGCATAAATCAATGGGAAGGGTATTCCAGATTTTCACCCCCTGCGAGGAAAAGGCTTAGTACCCTACTGTTTGTTAATCCTAGAAATTCTCTGAAGATAGGCTGCAAAAGATCTAAGAAGCTGAAGAGAACAGTATCAGGTAAAGAGTAGATGTATGAATTGAGAACCGTTGTAGTCTAAGGCCTTGAAGAAGATGCAAATAATTTTGCATGTCAAATTATATATATATATATATATATATATATATATATATACACAGCGAGCCAGTGAAGATTGCAAAACGATCCAGAAATGTGAGCACTGCCTTTCCGTTTTGGCAGGAAGCAAGTAGCTGTATTCTGGCCCAACTGCGGCAGATGATTTACTGTAGAAGAAAACCGTAAATACAAAATACAGGGCATTAGCATAGTAAAAGAATTGAAAGCCCGCTACTGCCTGGAGTACTGGATAATGACTATTAGCCAGAAGAAAAGGAAGTTTTTTTTAAAGAACTACAAGATAGAGAAAAAAACTGTAGAAGCCCTCAACACTTGAGAATTACATGAGAGTTGGTAATAAAACTAAACCCTTAGAATCCTGACAGTCAAAGCAAAGTGAGGACACGAGCTCAAAGTGCCTGGGCACAAACCAGCCAGAAGACGGGTACCCGAGTACCACTACTTCTGATTTATTAGCATTTAGTTTCAGAAAATTGCTCAACATCCATTCAGAAAGCGCCATGAGGCTTGCCTGAAAGTTGCTTCAGAATGATCAGTGTCTGTCCAATCTAAGTATAAGAAGGGTATTGTCTGCAGAACGCATGATGGCGAGATTAACAGTCAGACTCACATACAGATTTAACAAAGGGGTGGTGAGGGAAGAGCCCAAAAGGTACCCTACAAGTTACAGGCTTGTGTAAAGAATTCAAACGTGGCATTTTGGCCATCTTTCTGCGATCTGCAAGGAAAGAAGAGCTTATCTAAAAGAATTGTGTGGGGCATCATGCCAAAGGCTGCAGAGATCGGTGAGAATCAATGCTGAAATGCCACCTTGATCACGTATCAAATGTAGTTAATTTTGAACATCATACTGGGCAATTTCATACCATGTTATGGCTGAAACCCTGCTGGAGCATCATCAACCAGTGAATTTCTTCGATAAATTAAGAGAGTTGAACGTTTGATCTTTATTTCTCTCAGCTACCATGGTGTTATATTGCAGATGAGAGGTAGGTCTGTATTAGCTCACAACTGAAGTATCAAATCAAGGTTTTTTCCACCAAAGGAATGTTGACAAGGGCCGTCCAATCAATAGGGAGCGCAGTCGTACTACAGGATGAATTTAAAAGATAGCATAACACTGGAGCAATACTAATCTTATTCACCAGATGCCTATGATCAGTGCAGGACATGGATCATATGGCAAGGCTAATTTAACCAGCCTTCCCTAACAGCAAAAAGTTCATTAAAGATAATGTGCGCCAGTACCGGAACGCAGGTCAGCTCATAGGAGGATTTCTTAAAAGCAGCTACTATATATGGTAACCTTGTTCCTTTCTCTACAGTTGCAAGCAATGTGCTTGTTTAGTAAGTTGTACAATCAACCTATGGAAAGATTGTGGTATCCCAGTCAACAGACCAACGGCCTGATTACGACCTTGGTGGATGGGATACTCCGTCACAAACGTGACAGATATCCCACATGCCGTTTTGCAAGTTCCATAGGATATTATGGAACTTGTAAAATGGCGGACGGGATATCTGTCATGTTTGTGACGGAGTATCCCATCCCCCAAGGTCTCATCCCAATCAAGAATCCTTCCATTCTAAAAGCTTAAAAGTGAATTTGCCAGTACGATACGCCATGATTTTAGATGGGGAGGGAAGTGATGACATCAGTACGAATAATGGTCTGTTCATTCATCTTGTGTCAACTACCAGTGTATGTAATCTGTCAAAAGAAAGGAGAGTCATGGCCTTCCGTTGGAGGTGCACAATTACAACGAAATAAGAAGCAACTGTTCTGGATATAACCCCAGAGGTCAAGTGCATGCTGACAAGAAGAAAAAAAAACACATACATTTAAGCCTGGAATCTTTTCAGCACTATCTGCGAATAAAATGGTTCAAAGACTGCCAACTTAAACATCATGAATTGCAAAATAGAAGGCAGATATGCATAGTCAGTCATTTGCAAGAGAATCACACTGACAGCACAACTTTGCTAGGAACAAAAAACACATCTTGCATCATGTAATGTCTGGTGCAGAACAGCACCCCTTTTAGTGAAAGATTGGGAACCCTTTTTTTTTTGTTCCCAATATACACTGTTTTAATTTTTTTTACCTGTCCACAAAAGGCAAAAATGATGTGTGCACCCGTTTGGTGTTGATTTTGTGCTCTTGTCTGGCACCAGTTAAAAATGATGGTGAACTTAGTGGAAAGTCCAAATGGGTGACCCGTTTTACAATTCAATTAACAGTATCAATTCTGTGAGTAAAATCTTTCTGTAAACATTGTCCAGAGTGCCTACTTTGAAGGTAATTTTATCTACAAAAAAAGCCGATATCCTTGAATGAGACATAGACAAGACTTTAGCTGGAAATCTTGCAAACCAAAAACACCAGAAATTGAACTGTTTGGAACAAATACATGCTACAACTTCCCATCCTCCCATGCCACATTTGGGGCTTTAGATAGAATGAAACAGTTGCGTGGCTACAACATGTAAACTAAATTTCTGTGATTTCCTTAGTGTATCAACTGACCCGTGAGTTGATTCCTCTCCGAGTTTTCTGTTATTGCATCCAGATATATAACACTACTGACATACACCTAAAACCAGTCAAGACTATTACCTTTGTCAGGGGCTGTTAGATGTTTAAAATAAATGAATAACAATTAATTTGCTCTAAATAATTAAAATTATTATATTCCAGTTGTGAAATAGAGACGTGTGGAAGGGGTACTGGTATTCAGGGTGTCCCAATCACTCCTGTTGTGTTCATTCTGCATTAGACATGAGGTATTCACAAAGATATTTCTGGGGTTAATTAAAGAATGGGCAGAGGGAAATGATTTGATACCAGTAGAACAAGGCGGATTTAAGGAAGGGCACTCAACAATTGACCACTGCTTTAGTTTGTGGTCTTTAGCAAAAAAATCAATGGAAATGCGAGGAAGCCTGTTCTGCTGTTTTGTGGATTTTCGTGCCGCATTTGATTTGGTGGGTAGGAAATTGTTATGGGACATGCTAAGATAGTTAGGGATTGATTTGGATTTATTATTTCTCCTTCAGGGTCTGCATTCACAAAATTGGGCCCAAGTAATTTTTGACACGAGTGGTTCACTGTCAAAAATGATCCCCATAAAGAATGGCTTGCGCCAAGGTTGTGTGTTGGCGCCAATATTATTTTCATTATTTCTGTCAGAATTGCCTGGGTTGCCAGAGGTTAAAGGCCAAAGCCCAAAAATGGATGGCGTCCATGTTTCTTGCTTATTATATGCTGATGATTTAGTGATAATGGATATGACGGAGTTAGGCCTACAAAGGAAACTAGAGATGTTCCATTCCTATTGCCAAAGGAAGAAAATGGTAGTAAATTTGGATAAAACAAAAATAATGTCTATAGGGAAAGCGAAGAGTGATTTTGCTTACCGGCTAGGAGGAGAAAAACTAGAGAAGGTAAAAAAATATAAATATCTAGGCATGTGGTTTGACTCAGATTTGAGATGGAAAGATCATATTGAAGCCCTAAAAAATAAAGCTTTATCATCGGTCTGGGGATTGAAACAATTTAGTAGCAAATCCTTCTCTCCAGCCGGTTATTTCTGCTTTTAATGCCATGGTACGTCCCCAGTTTCAATATGGGGTGGAAGTTTTAACACTCTCTGGGAAATTAAATTGGGAGACAGAAGAAAGCATTTGCGTAAAGCGTTTGCTATCATTACCTCCCTCAAGTATGTTACAAGCTAGAAGAGCAGAATGTCACATGACAGCATGGACTTATCAGGGACTGCAAGCAGCGCTGAAGTTTTGGTTAAGCATAAGAAACGAGGGGATTTGTAAGATTGCGAGATTGTGTAAAAGAGAAATAATACCAAGCAAATTGTATTGGGCGTTACAAGTGAGAGGACTGTTAGAGAAGATCTGCGTTCTCTTAGGCTTACCCGGTAATCAGTGGCGTGGTGCACAAATTCTGAAACAAAATTTATGAACAATAGTGAAGGAAAGGGCAAGAGAAATAGATCTGAAGTACCTAGAGTGTAAAATCTCAACTCAGGCTATGGTAGGGGGATGGAGGAACCTGGAAAATGTCCCCTATATAAAGGCTCTACGTAACCCAAAACTAAGGGACTCAGTGTTACAGTTCCGAATTGGGTTGAACCCAGGTTATAGGGACCCTAAAGCAAAAACATTTCCCAAGGATACCCAGGACTTATGTACATGTGGCTTACAACAGAAATTTAGCACGCAACACCTACTTCTGGATTGCTTTTGGTTTTTAGAGGTGCACAAGAAGTTTTTAAAACCAGTTTTTAAGGAATATAATATTATTAATCGGGATCAGGCGCTTAGGCTACTAATAGACATGAGATTTTTTAATGTAACTTGTGCGCTAGGCTATTTTCTAATAGGATTAAGAGGGGTTTTAACTGAACTTATAGGGCCAGGTATAATGTAGGGAGTAAAGGCGAATGAAGAGTTTTAAATGGCTCAATGAGATTATTTTAAAAATTATATTAGTTGATGGTAATATGGAAAATTTGCCATGTATTAAAGAGACGTGAAGTATAATGTACAGCACTTTAAATTGATAATTGCACTTTATGTCATTGTAAAGATCTGAGGCCCATCAGAATTATATGTGGGATAATTTTGTTGGCACGCCGCCTTTTAAAGAAGTGGTAGGAAATGAAATTGGCTGAGGGTTGAAATAATTTAATGAATTAAGTAGAGTTGGTCAATATGAATCAGAATGAATTATGAAATTTGTATGTGAATGTATTATGTAATAGGGAATTTTCTTTTTAAATGAACTTTGTATAAGCGACTGTTTATGTATAGGATTTTATAATGAACTTTGTACATTTCATTGTTTTTATACTTTTAAGCTTAAGCCAAATAAAAGAATTTATGACTGACTGACTGGCATTAGACATGAAAACTCTTTTCTCCTTCATTTGCATCTTACTCATCTCGTTCCCCTTCAGCACCCTTTTTTTTTATTCTCCTCTGAATGGACTTCCTCCCACCTTCTTCACTTCACCACCCCTCAAACACGCAATGCACCCACTCACCTGTGAGCAATGTATTTTCTTTTACTTTCTCCTTGTGGCTATTTTGCCAACTGCTCTGAATCATAGTTGCAACAAGAATATGTGACCGTTGCTCTGGGCACTCTGCAGAGAGCGGAAGGATTGGATGAACATCTATTCTGAACACCTTTTTTGACCCAGTGACAGGCACTGTGAGAAACTCACACTGCCTTCACACTCAACTTCAGAACACTCATCTGTGGCCTGATAAACACATGTAAGCAACTCAGTTCAAATTATGCACTATACAACATTTATATGCTGCATGAAAAAATATACACAGAAGCACAACATCCTGGTAATAGCTTATTCTCTTATGGAATGCAAGATTAAGCAAAACATGTGGAATGTATAGAGGTGCTAAATCAATCACGTGCATTACCTTACATTTATTGTTCAGAAACTGATCAGTGTTTTTGCTATTAAAGTACAGTAAAGTACATGAATAAAGGCCCAAAGGGGCGCATTTTAATGTCCATTTGAATTATCACTGGGTCAGAGACCCTGAGAGAACCAGCCCACTTAAAGTCCCACCTACAGGATTCCAAGAGAAATACACTTTGATTTGCAATGTTTGGGCTATTTACACTAATACTACTGATAATTTTGGTGATGAACAATGTCATTATTTACCACATATACTGATAAGGCATGGTATTTCAATGTTTTGGAACACAAGGAATGTGAGGTCCAGAGGCTAGTTACATGGGGTCAAATAGCATCTGAATAAAGAAGGGGGCAGAGAGAATGCGGTGGGTACCTCTGCAGTTGTAAGCAGACCTCAATGATAGTGCATAAGGAGTCAGGTCTCACTCATGTGGCTGCACGCTGTTTTTGGTGGTATCTGGTTCAAATAGGTAGTGCTCGGACCCACATATATCTCCATCTTGGAACTTCCTTCAAATATATATGCAGTCACAACTCTTGCATGTAGAGTGATTTCTTCTTGTATTTGCTATTGCGAGTTTACATTTCAAATGAAGAAAAATCACAGGGTAGGTGACAAACCTTCAAGACTCACATTAGAGAGAGAACAGCTGTAATATTTATTTTTAGTTCAGCAGTTTGAGAGTTTATAAGCAATACAATAGGGATCTTCACAGAAGATGAAACTCATTTGTATCTTATATGGAAGACTGAGGTGACGCCACTAACGATTTTGAAAGGAAATTCAGACTTTCAAAACTAAGTGACGAAGAAAGGCTGCACAATCATGAGATAAAAGCTGCAGAATCCACTACCCCTATACTTTATGCATAGATGCCAAGTTATCGAATGACTTATGTGTGACATTTTAACGGTTTTTGTGTACTTATGAGCGATGTTCAATGACAAAATGTGTGTCACTTTGATTGACACTTTTTAACAAGTAATGAAGTCTATGCCTCCCACTACAATGATAACAGGGTCCAGGGTGGCTGGAGTGCCCACACTACACTCAAAGGTAGCCAGACGTGCTACTTTGCATAACACCTGCTCCTGTTCTTCCTCACCACAATTTAGATGACTAGGCCTGCACATAACACACTCCTCTCCCCAGCCACCCACAATATAAGACCCCAGTGACAACAGGGTTGAACTGGCGACTTTTGGCTATATAGCACGGCTGAGCCTCTCACACAACTACCTCATGGGCTGGTCTGTCACTGATGGGTTCAACCACTGCCACACCAGCTAAATGTTGCCTTTTAATGACATTGTGGCCCTGGAGGTAGGCAGATTCTCTGTGCGATGCTCACACACAGTGATAGAAGTGGTGGATAATCTGATCATTGGCGTCCTGGTGGAGTCTACAAAAGTGCTGGCAGTCAAAATGAGAACACATTCTCTTCTGCCTGCACTCATTTCCTTGTTGCTATAAGCTGCGGCCTGTAATGCTGGTGATGTGGTGTGCTGGCCATGGCAACAACAGTCTCTCAAAGGATCACTCTTGATCTCAAATTCAACGCTGCAACCTCGAGTTTGTTGCAGTGTTATATGCCCCAATGCTAGTGCTCATCTAAAGGTCAGTGTAGCTGCCTTTTAAAGACATAGGCTGTGTGGCCACGTGACCGATCAACACAAAGGGCCTGATTACAACTTTGGAGGAGGTGTTAATCCGTCCCAAAAGTGACGGTAAAGTGACGGATATACCAC
Organism: Pleurodeles waltl; assembly: GCF_031143425.1. NCBI lineage: Eukaryota > Metazoa > Chordata > Amphibia > Caudata > Salamandridae > Pleurodeles > Pleurodeles waltl. The sequence goes on from NC_090446.1 coordinate 128,184,087, forward strand.
CAGCCGTATTACGAGTTCCATAGGATATAATGGACTCGTAATACGGCTGGTGGTATATCCGTCACTTTACCATCACTTTTGGGACGGATTAACACCTCCTCCAAAGTTGTAATCAGGCCCAAAGTGTGATGACTTTTCAGCCCCCTACCCTTACCCCCCCAATCACACACGAGGAGCCAGAGAGATCAAGTCACACTTGTTTTCATCGTTCCGCAGTGCCGTATGCATCAGACTGCATGTTCCTTGAGGCGCTTGGCTTTGGGGCTGCACAGGTCAGAAGACTTAAAAACATCCTGATCCTTCCTGGAAACAAGCACCACAACCTCCTCCTCTGTCGCTCTGAGAGGACCTCACCTGAGACCATAAAGCGACAATCACAATCCTACTGAACTATGGTAGCGGGCCAGCACACACCAAGAAAATTAAGCTACAGACCGCCGTCTATGACCTCTGCCCCAGGTCAATCACCACCTACCTTGCCATTGTCAGAAAATAACAGAGGTAATGTGTGGCTGGCCCAATGGATCAATGTGGAAACATGCCGTGCCAGGTAGCAAAGGGGCCAGGTGCCTTGAAGGAAAATTTGCAACACAGGTGCTGCCTCCAGGTCCGTGACATGGACGCTTACTGCTGGGGTCATAATTGTTATTTGGAGACTGGTAGAAATGGGGTCTCTAGTTGGCAGTTGTTTGCACCCTGTCCAAGTACGGAACCTCACTCTAGTCGGGGAGGAAGTCACACAGCTAAGATAACTCCCTTGGTAGCTTGGTACAAGCAGTCAGGCTTATCTGAGGCGGTGTGTGAAGTATTTGTACATACACAGTGAAAACATCACAAAAGTACTCCACACCAATTTAGACAAATAGCCAATATCCATCTGATTAAAACAAGACCAAAAGGACAAAAATCCAACATAGACAAGTAAAGATATGGGAGTCGTTCCCAACAGTCCAACGCCACTCACAAGGGAATGAGTCACACGGAACACAGGTACAGTACCTTGGAAAATGATGAGAAAAAGATGTTGCACGGAGCCAGGGAGGTGAGGCATTCCTGCAGCGTCAGTTCCTTAGTGCTCCTGGGGAGGTGAAGTGTTGATGGGGAGGTGAAGTGTTGATTCCTTCCTGCGAGGCAAGGGAGGTGAGGCATTGGTTCCTTATGGTTGCAGGGGATGTGATGAGGCGTCAGTGGTGAGGCGTTGGTTCCTTATGATCCCGGCGTGGTCAATGAATCCAGCAGGTCAAGAGGTGAGGTGTCGACTTTGCAGTGTCGTGATCACGCCACAGGTGCTGCGGCGGAGTCTGGTGTCACGGATGTCGGATACACAGCACTGCGGACTAATGCTGTGGTGAGACTTCGGAGGCACGGTGGCAGCATCGGGCCTGCAGCGTTGAACACGGTCTTTGCACTCAGTGGAGACTACAGCTCTGGTACAGGCAGCTATGCAAAGCACCGCCGTACGCTTGTATTCTGATGGGTGCTATTGAAAGAGATTGGCTCTGGAATGAGAACACGGAACACCTCTCCCAACACAAAATTTTCTGGGGTCGTTATATAGATTATATTCTGTTGATCTGGCAAGGGCAGAAAAATCTCTTAAACATGTTCCTAAAATCACTCACACCTAATCGGTGGAACATTGACATCACATACCAGATCTCTAATACAACAGTGGAATACTTAGACCATATAATCTTCATTGAAAATGACAAGTTACATCCTGTAATATCCCAGCAGGGGAATTTAGGAGAGCCAAATTGAATTGCACCAGTCTAGCAGACTATGAAATAGTTTCCACACAAATGACAGAGAGGCTATCAGCCAGAGGTTACAACCAACAAGCCTTGAAAAAGACCAAAGATAATCTTGGTAGGGCGGACCGTAGTATGTTGCTATACCAGCCGAAACAAACCAAAAAGAACACAGTAATTCGTTTCATAACCGAGTATCATAATGGCCACCATTTGATTCGGAAACTTTTGCGAAAACATTGGTACCTCCTACAAAACAACCCCTCCATTAACCAATACATTTCGAAATATCCCCAAATGGGCTTTAGAAGAGCTCCAAATCTCAGGGACAAACTTTGCCCATCATTTTTTCAAGAAAGACCTCCCCAAAATAGATTATTATCAAGACCCAAAGGCTTTTTTACTTGCACCAAATGCTCCATCTGCAAATTAGGATTATCCAAATCCATCATGATTAATGATCATCTCCACAGTATAAATGACTTCATCAATTGCGAAAGCACTAATGTTGTTTACCTCATCAAGTGTCCTGCAATAAAGCATATATAGGCAGTACCACTCGACCTCTGAAAACAAGGATTCAAGAACATTATCGGAACATCCATAAATACGATCTCAAGGTCCCTCTGGCAGATCATTTTACAGAATTTCATACTGAGGAACGTACCTTTACTTTTTGATGCCTCCTACGACTCAAATTACATCAAAGAGGAGGAAATTCAGAATTGCGACTGCGCCAAGAAGAAAGTCGCCTGATCATCCGCTATGACATAGTACGACAAGGACTCAATAAAGACTCAGAATGGAATTACTGGCTCCTCTAATAGACAAAAAATGATTGTACTGTTGTCATGCATTTTTCAATTTTCATTTTCGTCACAATGTATGAAATGTATTTCTTGAGCAATTGCATAGTATTAATTTTTCTTGCCTAGTGCATTGTTACCTTTACATGTAACTTTCAATCTATTTCCCACACCACCACACACATGCAGGTAGGCTACCTTTTAGAGAAGCTTGAGACTTGTTTCTGTCCTTAAGGAATTACGCTTTTGAACTATCCTCAGATCCTCATATATATCTCCAGTACCTGACCTTGTGGCTTGTACATTGTTTGCAGTATTCTTACTTTTAGGCACGGAAACATTAGGACAAATGACTGCAATATATAGGTTTATTTCCAGATTACTTAAAAAGAGTACATCTCACACCAATCGAGTTGCACTTTACCAGGCGAAGCCCTGCGGATTCACCGACATGGGTATCTTATATTTAAATTTTGGGGCCCCAATACATTCGACTTACTTTCAGAATCTAGTCCATACACTGTTATTTCATAATAGTATCAGTTATTTATTTATTTTTATTATAGTTTTCCTTTAACCAGTTCATAACATTGTGAGTTAAATCTTGAATATTACCGTATGTGACATAAATTAATATTCCTTTTGTTTGTTTCTCTTACATTCACATTTTAAAACAGGCAGACTAGTTGCCTGCCTATCCAAAATGGCGCTCCCTTTTCTTTTGGTCGTGAAAGACCAACACAAACGAAGGACTCCCCGCCGTGGAGCCAATAACATAAAAGAAGGTCTAATATAAATCCACGTGATCCTCAATATGGCGGCGGCCAAAGACTCGACAGATTGAACTTCCTGAGTGCTATTAGAAGCTACGATATGGGTAAGTTATAATTGCCCCCGTAATGACCATCGAATTTCATAGCCCAATACCGTTTTACATCATAAGATTCTACCATCTTTGGCTCACATGTAATATATGCCTAGTGTATCACAGATTCCTCTTAAGTATCGGAGTTGGATTGCATGTAATTACCCTGTTATTAAATAAGCCACTCTGGTAAAACAATATGATCCCTTATTCATAGATTATATGTGAGCATTATGGGGCATATTTATACTCCGTTTGCGCCGAATTTGCGTCGTTTTTTTCGACGCAAATTCGACGCAAAACTAACTCCATATTTATACTTTGGCGTTAGACGCGTCTAGCGCCAAAGTTCATGGAGTTAGCGTCATTTTTTTGCGTGAACACCTTCCTTACGTTAATGATATGCAAGGTAGGCGTTCCCGTCTTAAAAAATGACTCCGATGCATATGCGTCGGATTTATACTCCCGGGCAAAAATGACGCCCGGGAGTGGGCGGGTCTTAAAAACCTGCATTAGCGCCGGATTTTAGCGCCTGGGTCAGGGCAGGCGTTAAGGGACCTGTGGGCTCAGAATGAGCCCAGAGGTGCCCTCCCCTGCCCCCAGGGACACCCCCTGCCACCCTTGCCCACCCCAGGAGGACACCCAAGGATGGAGGGACCCACCCCAGGGACATTAAGGTAAGTCCAGGTAGGTATTTTTTTTTGTGGCATAGGGGGGCCTGATTTGTGCCCCCCTACATGCCACTGTGCCCAATGACCATGCCCAGGGGACAGAAGTCCCCTGGGCATGGCCATTGGGCAAGGGGGCATGACTCCTGTCTTTGCTAAGACAGGAGTCATTTCAATGGGGGATGGGCGTCGTAAAAAAAATGGCGCAAATCGGGTTGTGGCGATTTTTTTGCCTCAGCCTAACTTGCACCATTTGTGGACGCCCATACGCCATTTTCCCCCTACGACGGCGCTGCCTGGTGTACGTCGTTTTTTTTAACGCACACCAGACAGCGCCGGCGGCTAACGTCATTCAATAAATACGGCGCCCTCATAGCGCTTCAGAATGGCGTTAGCCGGCGCTAATTTTTTTGACGCAAAACTGCGTTGGCGCAGTTTTGCGTCAAAAAGTATAAATATGGGCCAATATCTTTTACTCTCGAAGTTTCTGAGTTAGATAAACACATAAAGCGTTCTTACATTTTTTTCTTTCTGCAGACCGATTATTACCATACAAAGTACACTGAATATTTTAATGAGCTGACTTTGAATTACATTACTATGGTATATTTTCTTTGCTTCTTGTCCCAATATGCATGTTCATAACAATTATGTAACTTCTTTAGGCATGTACTCTTTTAGCTATTTCATTATCACAAGTGTTACATTGAATAATATGTGCCGGCACCATCACCTGACTCATCGTTTCACTTGCTACCTGATCTCCGTATTTATCATGTTCCTTTATTTATCACTGTGGTTTATCCTTTTTCTTTTTAATAATTTCACTTTAGATACCACGGAATGGATAGCTCACATTCATCTCTTTCAATCTGTGCAACTGCACTTTTTCACACGGGTATCTTTCCTTGCTACAATCTTCTGCTGACCGTGCTCCTGGGCCTGATAGCACAGCAGGGCCTTTTTCCTATAACCTAGGGTACCCACTTTCTGGTGCCTATTGATCTCTATGACATAACATCTCTTACCTTCATACTTAACTTACCTTATTTCGTCTTTCACAGCCTTGAGAAAGCCCTGGTGGACACACCATAGAGGGCGAAACACGTGTTGGCTGAGCACTCTTTATATTACTTGTTACCCATGTACCTTACGACATGCTGGAATAAACATACTACCACAAACTTCAAGCCTGACTAACGTCTTAGAAATTTTTCTTATAACATTTTGGAACATCGAATGCTCATTGAATGATGCACATCTATGCACTTCCTACGGCAATCAGACACCTATAAATAAATAATATAACAAGTGGGACCTCTCCTTCTATCAGTTGAGCTATGCAAAGTCGGACAGCGCCGCCGGTTCCAAAGTCACTCTGGAGTCGATGTGTTTGGTTTCTCCTTGCACCAGAACTCACGCCCAAAGGCCCAGGAATTGGATTTGTCACCACTTGGTAAGTCGGGACTCTCAGCAAGAGAGCCTAGGTGCTGGCAGATAAAGTCTTTGATGTCCCATAGACTTCTTAACAGAAGCCAAGCTCAGCCCAGCTCCTTTGAGAACCTTTGGAAGCAGGATGTAGAAAGCAAAGTCCAGTCCTTTCACTCCAAAGACAGAAGCAGCAGGCCAGCACAGCAAAGCAACAAGCAGAGTGGAGGTCCCTCCTACAGCACCCAGCTCTCTTTCCTGGCAGAATGTCCTCAGTCCAGAAGGATTTTATGTGGTGTCAGAGGTCCAGTACTTATATCCATTTCTGTGTTTGAAGTAGGCAACTTCAAAGAGGAGTCTTTGTAGTGCACAAGACCCTGTCTTTCCCTACTCTGGCCCCAGACACACTCCATGGGGGTGGAGACTGCTTTGTGTGAGGACAGGCACAGCCCTATTCAGGTGCAAGTGCGAGCTTCTCCCACCACTCTAGCTCAGGAAGACCCATCAGGGTCTGCAGGGCACACCTCAGTTCCCTTTGTGTGACTGTCTAGAGTGAAAACACAAACAGCCCAACTGTCATCCTGACTCAGACGTGTATCCCACAGACAGACAATGTAATGGTTAAGCAAGAAAAGGCCCACTTTTTAAAAGTGGCATTTTCAAACGTACAATTCAAAAACCAACTTCACCAAAAGATGTATTTTTAAATTGTGAGTTCAGAGACCCCAAACTCCATATCTCCATCTGTTCCCATTGGGAAATTACACTTAAAAGACATCCCTATGTTACTCTACGGGAGAGATAGGCCTTGCAATAGTGAAAAACAAATTTAGCAGTATTTCACTTTCGGGACATGTAAAACACACCAGTACATGCCCTCCCTTTTAAATACACTGCCCCCTGCCCATGGGGCTGCATTGGGCCTACTTTAGGGGTGACTTACATGTAGTAAAAAGGAAGATTTGGTCTTGGCAAGTGGGGGCACTTGCCAGGTCAAAATGGGAGTTTAAAACTGCTCACACAGACACTGCAGTGGCAGGTCAGAGACGTTTACAGGGCAGCTCGTGTGGGTGGCACAATCAATCCTGCAGGTCCACTAGTTGCATTTGATTTACAGGGCCTGGGCACACATGGTACACGATACTAGGGACTTACTAGTAAATCATGGAGAAACCAATCACCAACATATTTTAGACAGAGAGCATTTGCACTTTAGCACTGGTCGTCAGATGTAAAGTGCCCAGAGTCCTAAAGCCAACAAAATAGGAGGAAGAAGGCAAATAGTTTGGGGATAACCCTGCAAAAAGAGAGCCCAACAGAGACAAATACCCTGTGCTACGCAGAGCCCAGGAAACAGCTTTTCCGAAGTAGAGTGTGGCAGAGGCACCCAGCTGCAGCACTGCCTCCAACTGAAAAATAATTAATATCTTATGAGATTCCAACAAACATGTTGCTACCATCACTGAGACACAAAATGCCAGCATTCATTCAGCTATGTGTTCTTCAGCGAGACAGCATACAAGACAGTGCAGTGAGTCAGTCATTGTTTGCAGCGCTATAGTAGTGCGTTTTCTTGAGGGGGGGGGGTCACAGGTGACAGTCCCACGGCACCTTAAATGCATGAGTAATGCAGTTTACTGTGGTGCGGGCACCAGCACTAAGAGGCTTTAGCCTAAACCCCAATGCTTGGTACTTGCCAGGGCTGTTTATGATGATGCTGTCTTAAATTCCCTAAAACACTATGGATTACGAATGCTAACTGATATGCAGTTTGCTACAATTTCCAGGAAAACAATTACATTCAGAAAATATTTGCCCTAAACAATAAAGAATTGGAACCCTTCCTAAGAATGTGCAGAAAAGTACAGTGAACAACCAGCTTTTAGAAAATACTTATGGGTACGTTTAAGCCTTCCTAATATAGCTGATTTTTTTTTATTAGAAAAGGAAACCATACCTGCCTTTGCTCTAACAATAACATGGCCATATTGAAAAGGAGCACTAAGGGCTCGATTACGAGTTTAGGTGTAATTTGCCCCCTAACAAATAACGATACCTCGGGGTACATTATTTATTTATTGTGTGATAAATAACACCTGTTGCGAAAGCAGGGAAAAACATGCAGATTGTTTGTGTTTAACACACCAAAATCCACATGGTACAATAAATACGTATAATTGCCCATGTTAAACTTAGCCGGGTTTGACCTGCCTGAAATTTAAGGAACGTTCATCAGTTATTTAAGGCATCCAATAATTATCATGAGTTAAATAAAACAAAACTCTTAATTTCCACTCATGCTTAAATAGGGTTTTACGGAATTAACTGACCCACTCATAATCATGCCCTTAAGAGAAGCGGAAAACAAAGTACACATGTAACGCAGCAGCTAAAGCTTTTTGCATAATTCTCACAAAACGCTATTTTATATTATTTTACAACGATAAAGGAAAACAGTACGCTGGTTTCAAAATAATAGTTTCCACGCAATTCTATGTCAGGGCCGGAGGCTTCGGATTATGCTTCTCTTAACTTTACTGACAAACACAGCAGCCAATAAACAAATATTTTTTAAAAGCTACAAATCCCATGAGCCTTAGCCCACCAATCATGGCACGATACTGTCCATAAATAGCATGAACTCTATAGTCCTTCCTCTTTCTTTGCTGCTCCAGCAGCCAGTTAAGTCACGCGCGAAACGCTCGAATGTTTTGTTTTTATATAGTATAATTGAAGTAAAACCAGCGCGCTTAGCAATATCTTGCTCTCGTTTTTCTTAACGATCCGGAGCTTAACTCCGCTCTAGTACCATGTGTGAATGTATTTCAAAGAGTTAATATTCGTTAGCGCGACTGCCAGGAATTACTAAGTTTTATTGTTTCAGGAATTCCGGAGCTTCGACTCAACGTACTTAATCTCCCCTTGTCATTAAAATCCCCACCGGTGTGGAGCGGGAGCAGGCCGTAAGAACGAGCGCTCACTCGTTCAGAGGACGCAGTCCTCTTTCGATGCTCATGCGTGCGCACGCGCATTGAGCCGATCAGAGGTTTTCCGACCGGCTTCTTGCGGCGTGTGTTCGCGAGTGGCAACTCTCCAAGAAATCGGCCTCAGAGCGCCCGTAGGGGCTGAAATAATACTAATAGAGCCTAGCTCAGGGGGCACACTAGATTTTCTACAAGTGCTATTATAAAGTAGAATTTTTGCAGGTGGCTCCCTCCACTTTAAGACCTTTTACCGGATAAAAATCAAAAAATGTACACCTGCTCAGGGTTTTTTTGCCCCCCCCCTGCCAACTCCTCCTACCAGAAACATACATACATATACTAAGATGGCGTACTACGCCAATGAGGAAGAGCAGTATGACGAACTGCAAGAAGCACCCTCAGAACACCATATGGAGGAAAGACTGGTGGAAGCACTTGGTTACCATGTGCAAGATTCCGTGAATTGGGCGCTAATTCAAGCCCTCAAACCATTTACCCAGCCTCTATCTAACTTCGCTAGAAGATAATTTTTGGGCGAAAGTAGTCAACAACCTCGCCTGCAAACCGGGGACTCCGGTGAAGTGTTGGGTCTTAAACTGCAACGCTCAAGTGGCACCTCTTCTGCAGAGATTTTGTCACAAATGGCAACCTCAGTGTTGCGTGACCATGCGTATGGAGGACTTTTGCCTCCTCAAACTTCGCCTTCCAACCCTTTGCAATCATCTTCCCAGTCCAGTTATCACGACCCTTCTTCCTCAAAATCGGATTCAGATGAATCACAGGCTGACCCTCAACCGCGCAAAAAGCAGCGCAAGACGAAGCATAACGCACCCAAAGAGGACATCCCTCAAGGCAAGAACCTCTTATTCTCCCCAGAGGATATCATCCACCCTCGCTCTACTGAGTGGGTCCCTCACCAAGAGGTAGCGAACTACTTCCAAGACAGACTGCGCAGAAGCTTTGAGAAAGAGGTGCGCAACACTCTTAGATCAGAGTGCCCCCGCCCCTCCCTCCTAGGCAAGGTGGCAGACACGCCAGAACTGGACCCTAATATGGCATCCTTCCTCCGGAAATTCGCCAAGGACCCAAAAAAGGGTCTAGACCGTGCCTGGAAAGTTTGCCAGGACAAATTATTAGACATGTCCGGTCCGCTTATGAAAATACTGGATTTAGCCATAGAATCCAAAGAAACCGAAACCCCTTTGGATACGGAAGCAATACTTCAATGGACCCAGAGAGCAATCTGCCTCTTGGGCAATGCAAACTGCGCCATGTCAACGGAGCGCAGACGATCTTTCCTCATTTGCTTGGACCCGAAGCTCGCCGAGTTGGCCACCAACGAAGCCGGATCGGCAGCTAACGGAATGCTCTTCGGAGATAAATTCATTTCCAATTTGAGCAAATACGTAGCTACATTCACAGCCCTTGATAAGGCCCAATCTAACATAAAAAAGGTATTCAATAATGCTCTTTTTATTCGGGCCGGACGCTTCAGGGGTCGAGCGCCAGGCCGAAGATACCCTACCCCCAGATATGCCTCCCAGGGTAACAGAGGAAACTACTCAAACCAAGGCAACTTCTACCCCAATCGCTACAGAGGGCGAGGTAGAAACTCAAGAGGATTTCGTGGAGGTAACTCCATTCAAGACAGCACAAACTCAGGTGAGAATTATTCTTCCCTCAGAAGTCAGATTGGGGGGCAGGATTCAACTGTTTCTCCCGGTTTGGGAATCCATTACTAAGGATCCTTGGGTTCTTCAGACGGTTCAGGGCTTTCAACTAGAGTTTTACGCCCCCCCAAAGCAAGCGAGTCCTCCTATGCCTCTCCTTTTTTCCCTCGCAGATCGCAATTTCATAAAAGAAGAGATTATCTCTCTCGTTCAAAAAGGGGCAGTGGTGGAATCCTCACCTCACCCTCGAGGTTTCGCCAGCACTATCTTCTTGGTACAAAAGAAGGGCGGCGGATCCAGACTGGTCCTAAACCTAAAACATTTCAATTCCTGGATGGTGTACCGCCATTTCAAGATGGAGGGCATCCACCTTCTCAGGGATCTTTTAAGAGACAAAGACTGGATGGTACGGCTAGACCTCAAAGACGCCTATCTCTCAGTCCCAATTTTCGCACCTCACAGACGTTTCCTACAGTTCCAATGGGATTCCCAGTGGTTCGAATTCAAAGTGCTCCCTTTCGGCCTCTCCTCAGCGCCCTGGTGTTTCACCAAACTCCTTCGCCCAGTGGTGCAATACTTAAGAGAACGAGGAGTGCGCCTAATTATTTATCTGGACGATATTCTCATCATGGCCCAGGACAAAGATCTGGTGCTGACTCACCTCAATTGGACAATAATGTTACTCCAGGACCTCGGGTTTGTCCTAAACTCAGAGAAGTCCAGCCTGACCCCTTCACAGAGTATGGATTTTCTGGGGTTTCAGATAGACTCTCTAACATCATTACTAATTCTTCTGATCAACAAACGGAATCTAATCAAGAAAGAGTTGAGGAGAGCACTTGTCTCTCCGACTATATCCTTGAGGACACTAGCCCGACTTGTCGGCCTTTTAGCATCATCTATTCAGGCAATTTTCCTGGGGCCTCTGCATTACAGAGCCCTTCAGAGGTTGAAGATTGGTCACCTTCAGAAAGGCCTTCAGTACTCAGAGTTAGTTCCCCTCTCAGAGGAAGTCAAGACAGAGATATCATGGTGGCTAGACCACATGGATGCATGGAATGGCAGAGCGATTTTTCCCTCCCCTCCAATCCAGATATAGTGATAGAATCGGATGCCAGCCGTTGGGGTTGGGGAGCACGTTGCGGCCAGGTAGAGACAGGAGGCCGTTGGTCCCCGGGGGAACTATCTTACCACATCAACTGCCTGGAACTCCTGGCAGGATCGTTCGCCATCAAATCCTTGGCTCCCCGCCGGGCTCATTGCTGCATTCTCCTGCGGATGGACAATGTCTCCGCAGTGAGATACATCAATCGCCTAGGAGGGACCAGATCTCACCTCCTAGCAGAGATAGCGAAAGAATTCTGGCACTTTTGCCTCAATCAGAGAATTTCGATACTAGCGGAATACATTCCGGGCAGTTTCAATACGACAGCAGACTGGAACTCTCGTTTCCTTCGGGATGGCAGCGATTGGAAGCTCAAACGGAGCATTTTTCAAACACTCCAACTTCGTTGGGGGACATGTCAGATAGATCTATTTGCATCCCGATTGAACAGTCAGGTCCCCTGTTTCTTCAGTTGGAGGCCGGATCCTCAAGCGAAGGGGACGGACGCATTCATGCAGTTATGGCCAAGAGACCTTCTCTATGCCTTTCCCCCCTTTGTGATGATTCCTCGCGTCCTGGCACAAGTGCGTCGCCAACGCTCGGAGATCATTCTAGTGACCCCCTGGTGGAGTGCTCAGCCATGGTGCCCTTCCGCAATGAACCAGTCATGCGACTTTCCGGTGAAGATCCCGTGGTCGATGGATCTTCTGTCAGATCCATCGAACAGTTTTCACCCACTGGTTCTACAGGGACTGTTAATCCTGATGGCCTGGAGACTTTCAGGCGACGATGGCAAGTGCCTGGAGTTTCGGGCTCAGCATTGTTTTTCTTATCCCAATCTTGGGCCCCCTCCACTCAGAAAAGATACGAACAGGCCTGGAAGAAGTGGATACGTTTGTGCGATACAAGGAGTGTGGATCCCCTGGGGTCAGAGATTCATGTCATAGCCAATTTTTTGTCTGAATTGGCCTCCCAAGGTTTGGCTTATAGGACAATTAACAATTGTCGTTCAGCTCTTTCGGCGGGTCATCCCCACATCCAAGGGAAACCGGTAGGCGAACATCCATTGATTTGCAAATTGCTTAGAGGTATCCGTATGGTAAAACCCCCACAACCAAAGTATACCTCCTTGTGGGATGTTAATATTATTTTACGTTTCCTTAGAAACTGGCCGGATAATGACGGTCTATCTCGCAAACAACTATCAGCAAAATTGACTATGCTTTTATGTTTGCTCTCCTGCAGAAGAGTATCAGATGTTAAAGCTCTGGATTTATCAGGTAGAGTATTCACTCCTACTGGAGTATCTTTTTCCATTTCGAGACGTACAAAAACTTCATCCAAATGCATTTCTTATCCATCTTTCCCACATAACAAGAAACTATGTGTTGTTCAGTGTTTGAAGAGTTATGAAGACGTCACACGAGAATTCAGACAGAATGTTTCGGGGCAATTGTTAATTTCCTTACAAAAGCCGTTCAGTCCGGTCACTGCAGCAACCCTAGCCCGATGGGTCAAATGTTTATTAGCCGAATCCGGCATTGACATAAGTGTGTTTGGGGCTCATTCAGTTAGAGGAGCCATGGCCTCCAAAGCCTTTGCGACAGGAGCCAGGCTTGAAGACATCATGGCTGCAGCTGATTGGTCAAACGATTCCACATTTAAGGTTTTCTATCACAAACCCATTGTGGATGTAGTGTCGGAAGTAGTAAATAGACTTAAAAATAGCATAATCCGAAGCCTCCGGTCCTGACATAGAATTTAAAAATTTCTAGCTATTGCGTCAAGAATTTTAGATTCTATTAAGGACACGGAGGCGAGGATTATCCCACCCAATATGTCCATTTATGTCATCAAGGTGATAAATGCTTAATTGTCATTTTTATGTCATTAATATGATTATGATTAATTGTCTTAATTTAAAAATGTGAATTAAGTACCCTCCCATGTCATACTCGATATTAGTGGATTGTTTTTGTTTCACTCAGGAACATCCAACACGACTTCATGAAAAGACTCCAATGAAGCATTGTCAAGGCGATCATCCTCCAACGTCTTGAGTTCATTACAAGGATCTGGAAAGAGTTCGTTATCTAGTTCTGCAAGTTAACGCATGTTTGAACTGTTTTCGCAAAGAAAGAGGAAGGACTATAGAGTTCATGCTATTTATGGACAGTATCGTGCCATGATTGGTGGGCTAAGGCTCATGGGATTTGTAGTTTTTAAAAAATAGTTGTTTATTGGCTGCTGTGTTTGTCAGTAAAGTTAAGAGAAGCATAATCCTCGCCTCCGTGTCCTTAATAGAATCTAAAATTCTTGATGCGATAGCTAGAAATTTTTTAATTCCTCGATGCCTGAGGTGCTGCTCTTAGGGATTCTGAAATACGTGCCCTTTCAGGTGACCCCAGATAGGGTGACCAGATTTTACACACAAAAAAACAGGACAGTGTAGACATAAAAGTAGGACTAAATTCACTTTTATATCTAGCCTGTCCTGTAAAAGAGAGTGCTGCACACACAGTAAGCGCGCGACAGCAAAAGTATTTAAGACTCTAGAAGTGCATGTGAAAGGAGAGCATACCTTTCGTTTCTGATGACAGGTTGACCCGACCTCTGTCCCAAATACCGGGGCATTTATTTCAAATTAACAAAAGCATTCGCAGGTTGACCCGAACTTTGCCGCAAAAACCGGGACATTTATTTAAAATGAACAAAAGTGTCGGGACACCGAGACAGTCCCCTGAAAACCGGGACTGTCCGGGGAAATCCGGGACGTCTGGTAGCCCTAACCCCAGGTAAACATCCTTCTAATTTATTTCTCAAAAATATAAATCCCTGGAAGTTCCAGCGTGAAAGCTCTCTCTTCGTCATCACGCAGTCGCGCGCACCTCTAGCTGTGAGGTCCGCCAGTACGTAGTCCACGACAGTGCGTACTGACGTCACGGTTCTCGTTGTTCCTGCTGCCGCCCTTGCTCGCTCGTTGAGTGTCGCGCGCGTTCCCCGGCGGCTCGGTTTCTACGGACGGACGAAGAGCATCATGGGAGTGCAAGTGGACACTATCAGCCCCGGGGATGGTGAGAGAATAACCAGGGGAAGTCTGTCCAGGTACCCCTACGTTGATGCGCGCGCCCCTCCCACCATAAGGGGTTCCTCTCTGTACAGCCAATTCACCATGATACGGGTGTTCTGAGCCCCCCATCCGTTTACCGACTTGATTGCCCCGATCCTCACAAACCCAGCATTGTGGTGGTGCATAAGTTATCATTCGCCGTATGCTAGATACCCCTTCACTGCCTTGAGTCTCTTCCCCCGTCGTTGACGCCAGGCTCGGTTTCCTGATTGTGTTAACTCCCCTCCCCTTCGTTTTTAGTCTGTCCTATTTCGTCCTGTCCATCTGTTTACCTTAATCGCCCCCCACTGACTTCCAGCTCCATTAGCTTCTTCGTGAGCCCCGCCCAGCCGCTGTCCAGACTCTTTAACATCGTTTTATGTACGCTCCCAACCCCGGTTTGTAGCTTTTAGATACAGCTCAATCCGCCCTGACAGCATGATTTTTTTATTGTTATTAATAGGACGGACCTTTCCGAAGAAAGGACAGACCGCGACAGTGCATTACGAGGGTGAGTGCTGATTTCGAAGGGAATTTGGAGCGTGGGAGTAATTTTGATTGATGTAACAACGTGTTCGCGAAAAAACAATTTATCATTGTAAAACTGTCATTTTACGCACTTACTGAGTATCTAGTGACATTCGTTTGAAGACTAGTGCATGTGTCCTTTGGTAGACTCGGATCTGTTTGTCACAGCTCGATAATTTCAAGATATCCTTAATTTAACAGGTTCTTATTTTAAGCAAGAGATTCGTCAGTAATATAGCTGTCAGAACATAGAGTGTGAAATTAGATATAGGCTCTGAGTTTGAGAACCCACACCATACATTTGGTAACCAGTCGTACACGTTCACCATGAAAGCTAATTGTTTGCTAGTCAGACCGACATCTTTACCCGCATGGTTCTTATAAGCTTCTGTCTGTCATCGCCGGATCCGTTTGTCCTCATCGTACAGGTCTAAACTGCTTTTAACACATTAAAACAAACGATGAAATAGAATGTCAGTTGTTAAAACGTCACATCAGTTTATTTTCATTTTAAGAAACGTCTCAAAAGGTATATGTGCATGAAGTATTCCTGCACCAAATAAGTTTTTTTTTTCTCTATATATATATATATATATAACATGGCTACTGTGTTATTAATAAAACAAACAAGCAGTCTGCAGATTGGCTGCGGTGGCCTTGTGCCCTCGCGGTAATGGAATAAAAAAAAAATGCTTTCATTACTTCTGCTTCCTCTCAACCACCCTCCCACCTGAGATGCCGTAGCTTTCCGTTTTAAGTTATCCATGGGTTATGCTCTCCCACCCTGCGTTTGTCATTGCCTTTTCTTGTCGCAAATTCATATTATCCTCAGTTCGAGTCTCTAACTTACTGCTCCCTCCTTATGTTTTTCTTCGCTCTTGTAGCAACAGATAATCGCCCTGTGATCTTACCGTTTTTATCTTGATCTATAGGGTACTCCTACTCTCACTAGATAATACATTGGTATTTTGACATTCGTTTTTGACACACCCATTATGTCCAATATTTTATAACTTGTCTCTGTGAACCAATGTACTGTAGTTTTAATAATGTGCGTGATATAGGAAGACTGAAATGAGGAAAATAAATGTAAAAAGCATGGGATTTGAGGAGTGACAGCTGTGCTTTGTAAAATATTATCCATGAATGGCTCGGCTAGGAAACAAAACCATATGTGCCAAAGGTAAGTGATAGATTCTAAAGTTTTGTGTGTGTTGCTTTTACTATTCACACCAAACATTTGGTTTTGATTCCTGCACATGCAGGATATAGAAAGCTGGTTTTAGAACTACATGACTTGTATGCAGAATAACAGTGCAGCATGGCGACTGAGAATGTTATTATTTGGAAGAAGTTTGATGGCGATGAGAGGGGCACAGCTACTGGACTCGCTCACACAATAGCTCCGCCTTCCAAGCCAGTAACCAGAGAGAATATTAAGCATTTTCTGACTGTGAACCATCTCCGATCACAAACTGCTCACCAGATGCAAGCAAATGATCGTGGATACCGTTAAAATGATAAAAGATTGAGCTGGATAGGACACTCAATCAGAAGATAACATCACTCCATCACAAGAATAGAACTCCACTGGATCCCAGAACTTAAACAAAAGGGAGGCAAGCCAAGTACAACCTGGAGGCAGATAGTGGAAACAGAAATGAAGATTGTGAACCACAGCTGGGGCCCCGTACAGAAATCTGCCTA
Organism: Pleurodeles waltl; assembly: GCF_031143425.1. Taxonomy (NCBI): domain Eukaryota; kingdom Metazoa; phylum Chordata; class Amphibia; order Caudata; family Salamandridae; genus Pleurodeles; species Pleurodeles waltl. The sequence continues at coordinate 128,200,708 of NC_090446.1, forward strand.
AGACAAAAGTGGAGGTTCTTCAGCGGTTTAGCAATTGGCGCCAAAAATCTTGCATGCAACCAACTTGCTACGGGCAGCTAAAATCTGGACTACACTTAGGTGGTAAACCCAAAGTATAACTATTTTCACCAGTGTCTCTTTTAAACACCACCTTCTGAATCTCTCCAATCCTCTTTCCTCCCCATACTCTCCTGGCACCCTGAACTTGTTGAGTCTCAAATGATCTTCTGTACTTTCCCGTCGTGGCTGATGGTTCCCCCACCGTATTGGGAACATCAGTGACTGCATGTGTTCTCCATTTTTTTTTTTTTGTGACCCAGTCCCTCTTCCCTGTAATTGAGTGTCCTCAGTTCACTTCTGGGTGGTGAATTTGCAGTGTTTGGAACAGGCATGGCAGCCTTAGCCCAGGATTGCTAAGCTATTATCTTTGGTCTCCAGACTGAAAAGAAACTACGACACCTGGGCCCTTTTAAATGCATCATAGCCCCCTGCCTGACAGGCACATTCATTAATTACAGCATTGGAGATGAAGCTTACAACAATGCTAAAGAGCATCTATAAAAACGACCAGGTTTTGGAGTTCTGTCTCCCAGTGGTTATACAATCTGCTGTTATTGGGATTAGTGTTAACTGCTCGAATACCAACTGCAGTCGTATTCTCAGAATTTGGTAGGTACTTCTGTTTTTTTTTATGTAGTGATTGTAAGTTATTGATGCATACAAGACCTATTGTTTCCAGTGTGCAAGATCCTGTATGCTACCCATAGACACATCCACAGTAGGGTTACAGAACGCAAGATCCTGTATGCTGCCCATAGACTAATCCACAATAGGGTTACAGGATACCTGTCTAATGGTTTGCAGCCATGCATACTGATTCTCTGCCTTGGTCTACCACTCACAACCTGCTGCACGCTCACTTTACAGAGTACAGGCAGATCACTACATTTCCAAAGGTCTACCCACTGGGACTACCTTAAGCTGTTGCTAGGACTCCCCAGACTTTGTGCAGTTTAGATGAGGTCCAAAATACCACTCACTCAGTGCCACTTTTGGGGTGAAAGCACAGCACCTCACTATTGAAATGTTGAGGAAACGATAAAACTTAAAAAATAACTCAATTTGTTATGTATATATTAAAAATACACAATTATCTTCAAGTAATGCGTGACTCAAGTCTGCATTTATACAATACAATTTTCAATATTATCTTCCTTATACAAACATAACCTTTATATTTAATCATGTATCTGTATAGTTATTACTTTACTCCTATTGTAGAAGAGAGGAAAAACACTTTCACTCTCGCCAATGCACTACTGTCTCACCCAATACTTCTCTCAATCTATCCTCTCAACTCTGACTCATCCCAAACCTCGTTCTACTACTATGATCTCCAAAATAACTCTTACCTCCTCTATCCTCCTGGCTCACTCCAAACCTCATTTTACCACTATGATCTCCCAAACTACCCTTCTAAATTCTCCCCTATGTATCTCTCCTTTGACTCATCCCATATCTCATTTTACTACTCTGATCTCCCTAATCCCTTTCTACAGACTCTTCCCTCCTCCACCTCTCCTTTTTACTCCTCCCAAACCTCATCTTATTACTGTGATCTCCAATCAACACTTTCTATATTCCCACATAAACTCTGGAAAACTCTACTGCAGGCAATATCGGCAGGGAACTCCAAAAAGTTTTGGGAGATAGTCAGGTGGGGATGCGAAGGTCCTTCGAAAAACCTAGAACTGAATATCAACCCTCAATTTTGGGTAAAGCATTTTACCGCCTTGTACCAGGAAGTGGCCAAGACGGCATCTGGGATGACCAATAACTCAAACATCCTCACTCAAGGGCTGGTAGGCAGAAATCAAAGATTAAGTAAAGTATTTCCATTTCAAAAGACTTACGCAGTACCTTCAAATCGGCTTGCTAGATTAGTAAACGAAACCCAGAATGTACTAGTCCCTAACGAATTCCCCAACACAAATTCCATGCAAGTAGCCCATGTTATTCCACGTGCAATGGAGTTAATATCGGAATTCAGTGAAAAAGAGATTAAACAAGTTATTCTCCTCCAAAAGCCGCATAAGGCTGCAGGCCCAGACGGTATCCCTTCAGACGCTTACCGTAACCAGCTAACGTTATGGTTACCTGCTCTAGCCCGTCTATTCAACAGTGTCTGGCACCACGAGGTAATCCCTTCCCCTTGGAAGGAATCAATAATCGTTCCAATTCACAAAAAAGGGCCTCGGGACATGGTGAGCAATTATAGACCTATTTCACTGCTTGATAGTGTTGGAAAGATTTTTGCCAAAATGATTCAGTCGCGTCTAGACCAATGGCTAGAGGATGGAGATTTAATATCAACACACCAAGCTGGTTTTAGGAGAGGCCAAAGTACAACAGATCAACTTTTTAAGCTAAACATGATCTGCGCTAAATACGCCACCCTTAAAGATTGTCCATTATATCTGGTCTTTGTGGATCTCCAAACTGCCTTTGACAGCGTAAACCGCCAAACACTATGGCAGTTATTGACGGAAATGGGCATACAGGGAAAAATGTTAAGGCTGTTAATTCTATTGCATACAGGAAATACTGCCAGGGTCAGATATACTACGAGAAATGATTATACAGCAGAAATTCCAATCGAGCGAGGCGTAAAACAAGGCTGCGTTTTGGCCCCAACCTTATTTAATTGTTATATAAATGAAGTAAGTCAAGTCCTGAAGGAACTAAATCTGGATGCGCCAAAACTAGCCAATGAAAGTATACCTATCCTGCTCTTTGCTGATGACGCTGTACTACTGGCAAGAACGGAGATAGCAATGCATCGACTACTTAGGGGTTTTGAATCATTTTGTACCTCAAGGAGCATGGTAATCAATGAGGGGAAAACAAAGTTTATGATTCTTAACCAAAAACAGACGATGCAATCGACCTTTAGGGCAAACAATAAGCCTTTGGCCCGAGTGGCTACTTACGATTACCTGGGCTGCAGACTAGACGAAAAACAGACATGGAAACCACAAATTTATAAAAGTAGCATTTCCTTGGCCCAACAAGCTGGAGCAGTACTCAGATTCGCAAAAGCTACAGGCAACCATTCCGTGAGTTCCGCACTGCTCCCATACAAAACAAAAGCAAGAGCCGCAGCACTTTATAGCGCAGAGATCTGGGGATTCAGAAAGACTCCATCAATACAAGTAACCGAGAACAAATTTTTACGCCGATTACTTTGTCTAGGCAACGCCACACCAATGAATGCAATAAGAATTGATCTACAGATGAGAGAGGTTGAGGACTACATTGCTCTGGCTCCAGTAAGATACTGGATCCGTATTTGGTCAAAAGAGGCTCTCAAACCATATAGAGACGTACTTAAGGACATCATGAAGCTACAAAGCCATCGGAAATTGCCCTGGTTCAAACATATCTCAACTATCCTGGCTGCTATCGGCCAGGAAGACCTCTGGCTCCATCCAGAAAAAATCGGAAGGCCTAGTCTAGCTGTCATAAAAAAGGCATATTGGGAGCAAAAGACTGAGACTATGTGCGAGTCATTTAGCCCTTTATTTAAGCGGTGTATTTTGTTTAACCAAGAGCTTAAACTAGCAATATTCATAGACAGTATTTATCCGGAGGAAAAAAGGGCTCTCTACTTTAAATTCCGTATGGGCACACTACCTGTGACGGCGGTGGCCAACAGATGGCAACCCGCTCCTCTGGGTAGATTAGAATGTTGTCCATGTCTTCATGGTGGCCCGGAAACACTTTCCCACTTCCTTCTATTATGTCACTTTACGCTTAAAATCCGCAAATTGTACCTACGTCCACTTTTCAGATCCCACGGAGTTAGGAAGTGCAAGGAGGCGGAAGCGCTATGTATGCGATCAGACGAGAAATACATCGTGACAAAGGTCTCAACTTATATCTTGGAAGCATGGAAGTTACGTTCATCAATGCACCCATAGTTTGCATAAGCATAACAGCCTATGTTATCCCGTAGCTATCTAGCTTGGGAAATTGGTGCAGGGTGGTGTAAAACTGTGTTAGGCCTCGGGCTTCTATTAAATGGTTGGCAGGTACTGTAAGGTCCCAAATGATTTGTCCCAAAACAAGATATTTAAATATTAAATTTATAATGTTTTTCTAGAATAAGTTAAGTTTTTATGTAAATCATGACTATATATTAGGTTTTACGATAATGTATGGCAAATCGGATACATCTCGGCACATGTTAAATCAAAAACTCAAGCACAGTTTCCCTTTTTACTGAGATGTTTTATTTAATGTGATTTTTATCGAGTGTGATGGATTGATATTTATTGTGTGATTATTGTTAAGGCCGGATAGGCTAACAACAATTAAATAAATGGTAAATGGATTCTTTTGTCTTCTATCCCTCCATGTTCCTATTCAATCCAACTAACACACTTGCATGTCCCCCACTCAAATTAACTCCTATTACCCTATACCAATCATTTTGGGTTCTGGAGAAGTATGCTACGTGCTGAAAAGCTCTTCGCCTTGTCAGGGGTAGTAAGGTGTATATAAACAGTTTTACAGTGGACATCATATTCTTACTGTATTGAAAGTCCCTTCATCATGATTTGATAGATTTGTCTGTTTCACTTCCCTGCTCCCGATTCAACGGATTTCCTCCTTATTCGTACGTTTTGTCCTGCAAAGGATAAATTCAGACTTGCGGCGTTTAGATCAAGTCCTGTATTCTGTGTGTGCCCTCCGACTTTGCCTGTTTTCAGCCCCCGGGAGGTACTGTTTAATCTTTCTCTCTCCATGCTCCCCCTACAGCCCCCCCTTTGCCCCTCCCACGTCCTCTGGACCCCTTTTTTTTCCCCCTTCTTTTTAGCACCTGTTTTGCAGTGGCTAGCTGCTATCTTAAAATTATGTAACTTTTCCACGTTGGCCGTGCATGCACAGTGAGCACTTCGAATGGGCAATTTCAAAGCCAGTACACTTCACGGGCTGAGACTATTTGGCTTTGTGAAAGCCTGTTTTTTTTTTTTTTTCTGTATATTTTGACATTCGCCTTCTCTGCCAGCAGGTCCTGAAAAACTCCTTACCTGAACTCCTGGGCTGCTTTTGAATCAGTCTCAACTGTGGGTTGCCTTGTCGGGAGTTCAGTGCATGGCGACCCTGGTCTTCCGTTTTGGTGCTTTGCGGAATCAGTGTAAAGATTTCATGGAGATGTGTTGGATTCATTTCTGAGCTACATGTGCTCTCCAAATAAGGGGCTTGGTCCGTTCTGGAGTGCATGTACCAATCCATGTAGGTATTTGTGCAAGAGATGGTAGAACTATGTACTACACCTTTAGGTAAAAAAAAAGAGGGGGGGTGTTGCAGACCTCCACTGCGTGTGCATCTATTAAATCTTATTTGTTTTAAAGGTTGTGGTTATAGTAAAAATATCCTTGTGCAAGGATGCGCCTCAGTAGTCCCTTTCCTTTCATGAATATTGTACGTGGAAGTTTAAAGGTGGAAGAGAGGGAAAAAATGTTCCCAGTCTGTCAACCATGATAGCCGCACGCTGCTCCAGGTTTGAACAAAAACTGAGTTGTGTGGCCCACAAAAGAGGTGGCAAGTGTATCCACGCAATGTGAAAAGGTTGGACACGACACAGATGTGACCACCCTGGAGCCAGGCATTAATTTGCCAGATGGTACTAATTGGGGCTGAAAGAGCATCATATTAAAAGAGCCGAGGGCAAAGAGAAATCTGTATATGAACACGAGAAGCTCAGTGAATTGTTTTCAGTGGCGTTGGCTTGCTTATTGTCCAAAATCAGGTGCTCCAGCGCCTGACAAGGGGCCTGTAAGCTCTTTAAAAGTGTTACAAGACAATACGATGAACCCTTCCACTCAGCTGCTGCTAAAAAGTTTTCTTTTTTTTTTTAATTCAGGGTTCGCAGTTTTAATTTCTTGTTCACTTTCCTAAAAGTTGCTATGTCAGCAGAGACCGTCTGTTCATTGGTGTGGTCCATACGAAACGCTCAACCATGGAATAGGAAGGGACTGCTTTCAGAGGGATAGGCAAGGATGTCGTGCCATGGATTGCCAAATTTAGAGGCATAACAAGGGAATTTTGCAGCAGACGGTGGCATTTTAGGCATATACTTTACTTCGTGTCCCAAAAATTTGAAACTTTTTCAGTATCAAGTATTGTGCTTCCTTAACATTCATTTTAGGTTGCAGGTTTTGACAGATGCCACTTTTTAATAAGTTTAAATACTTTATTAATGGGTTTTACTTTTCGGTCTTTAGTTCTTTGTGGTTTTCTCAGGTGCAGTAGAAGTGACCAGAATACCTTGCTGCTGGTTTTAGTGAAGGAACACCAGGACCTGAATTGATTGCTCTACAAAACTCAATATCTGCATGATACATTATTAATTAATCATATAGATGCTGTTGATCCTCCATGCATGAGCCAGACTTGTCATGGCAGTCCTTGTACACAGTTGCCATCTGTGAAGTCCAGCCGAATGCATAGCCATCCAGTAGCAGAAGAGGTTGGTATTAACCTCTTAGCTGCTGGGCCACTCCCCCCCCCCCCCCCCCCCCCCCCCCAGTGCCAGTGCTGATCCCTTTTTTGGCTATTTGGGGTAGTTCGCGCTTAGGCCTTCATAACTTTTTGTCCACATAAGCTATCCACGCCAAATTTGCGTCTTTTTTTCCAACATCCTAGGGATTCTAATGGTACCCAGAGTTTGTGGTTTCCCCTGGAGGAGACCAAGAAATTAGCCAAAATACAGTGAAAATTTCGTTTTTTCCAAAAAAAATGGGGGAAAAAGGCTGCTGAAGAAGGCTTGTGTTTTTTTCCCTGAAAATGCCACCAACAAAGGGTTTCTGGTGCTGAAATCACCACCTCCCCACCTTTCAGGAACGGGCAGACTTGAATCAGAAAACCACATTTTTCAACACAAATTTGGCATTTTACTGGGGCATACCCCATTTTTACTGTTTTTGGTGCTTCTTTCTTCCAGTTAGTGACAGGAATGGGTGTGAAACCAATGCTGGATCCCGGAAAGCTAAACATTTCTGAAAACTAGACAAAATTCTGAATTCAGCAAGGGGTCATTTGTGTAGATCCTACAGAAAATAACAGCTGAAATAAAAAAAAAAATTGAAATTGAGCTGAAAACAGCCATTTTTCTTTGTTTTACTCTTTAACTTTTTCCTGCGATGTCAGGTTTTTGAAAGCAATATACCGTTATGTCTGCTGGACTCTTTTGGTTGCGGGGATATAAAGGGCTTGTAGGTTCATCAAGAACCCTAGGTACCCAGAGCCAATAAATGAGCTGCACCCTGCAGTTGGTTTTCATTCTATACTGGGTATACAGCAATTAATTTGCTGAAATATGAAGAGTGAAAAATAGGTATCAAGAAAACCTTTGCATTTCCAAAATGGGCTCAAGATAAGGTTTTGAGGAGCAGTGGTTATTTGCACATCTCTGAATCCCGGGGTGCCCATACTAGCATGTGAATTGCAGGGCATTTCTCAAATAGACGTCTTTTTTACACACTCTCTTATATTTGGAAGGAAAAATGTAGAGAAAGATAAGTGGCAATAATACTTGTTTTGCTATTCTATGTTCCCCCAAGTCTCCCGATAAAAATGCTACCTCACTTGTGTGGGTAGGCCTAGCGCCCGCGACAGGAAATGCCCCAAAACACAACGTGGACACATCCCATTTTTTGACAGAAAACAGAGCTGTTTTTTGCAAGGTGCCTACCTGTGGATTTTGGCCTCTAGCTCAGCCGGCACATAGGGAAACCTACCAAACCTGTGCATTTTTTAAAACTAGAGACCTAGGGGAATCCAAGATGGGGTGACTTGTGGGGCTCTGACCAGGTTCTGTTACCCAGAATCCTTTGCAAACCTCAAAATATGGCTAACAAAACATATTTTCCTCACATTTCGGTGACAGTAAGTTCTGGAATCTGAGAGGAGCCACATATTTCCTTCCACCCAGCGTTCCCCCAAGTCTCCAGATAAAAATGATACCTCACTTGTGTGGGTAGGCCTAGTGCCCGCGACAGGAAATGCCCCAAAACACAACGTGGACACATCCCATGTTTTGACAGGAAACCGAGCTGTTTTTTGCAAAGTGCCTACCTGTAGATTTTGGCCTCTAGCTCAGCCGGCACATAGGGAAACCTACCAAACCTGTGCATTTTTGAAAACTAGAGACCATGGGGAATCCAAGATGGGGTGACTTGTGTGGGCTCTGACCAGGTTCTGTTATCCAGAATCCTTTGCAAACCTCAAAACGTGGCTAAAAAAACACGTTTTCCTCACATTTCAGTGACAGAAAGTTCTGGAATCTGAGAGGAGCCACAAATTTCCCTCCACCCAGCCTTCCCCCAAGTCTCCCGATAAAAATGATACCTCACTTGTGCGGGTAGGCCTAGCGCCCGCGACAGGAAATGCCCCAAAACACAACGTGGACACAACACATTTTTTCATAGAAAACAGTGCCTACCTGTGGATTTTGGCCTCTAGCTCAGCCGGCACCTGGGAAAACCTACCAAACCAGCGCATTTTTTAAAACTAGAAACCCAGGGGAATCCAAGATGGGGTGACTTGTGGGGCTCTGACCAGGTTCTGTTACCCAGAATCCTTTGCAAACCTCAAAATATGGCTAACAAAACATATTTTCCTCACATTTCGGTGACAGTTCTGGAATCTGAGAGGAGCCACAAATTTCCTTCCACCCAGCGTTCCCCCAAGTCTCCAGATAAAAACGATACCTCACTTGTGTGGGTAGGCCTAGTGCCCGCAATAGGAAATGCCCCAAAACACAACGTGGACACATCCCATGTTTTGACAGGAAACCGAGCTGTTTTTTGCAAAGTGCCTACCTGTAGATTTTGGCCTCTAGCTCAGCCGGCACATAGGGAAACCTACCAAACCTGTGCATTTTTGAAAACTAGAGACCATGCGGAATCCAAGATGGGGTGACTTGTGTGGGCTCTGACCAGGTTCTGTTATCCAGAATCCTTTGCAAACCTCAAAACGTGGCTAAAAAACACTTTTTCCTCTCATTTCGGTGACAAAGTTCTGGTATCTGAGAGGAGCCGCAAATTTCCTTCCACCCAGCATTCCCCCAAGTCTCCAGATAAAAACGGTACCTCACTTGTGTGGGTAGGCCTGGTGCCCGCGTCAGGAATAGATCACACAAGGGTCAATGTTGGTCCTTACATGAGGCAGCTGTTGACCCTGGGGTGATCCATTCCTGACGCAGGCACTAGGTGTAGGCACTCAAGTGGGGTAGTGTTTTTATCAGGACAGGTGAGGAATCACTAGGTGGTAGGAATTTTGTGGATCCCAGCATATTCCTGTAATTTGTGTGACAGAAATGCGAGAAAAATAGTTTTTATTAAACATTTCAGCTTTGCAGGGTATTCTGGGTAAGAAAACTTTGGGGAATCCACACAAGTCACACCTCTGTGGACTCCCCGAATGTCTAGTTTCCAGAAATGTTTGGGTTTAGTGTGTTTCTCTATATGGCCGCCGAACCCAGGACCAAAAACACAGGTGCCTGCCTTACAAAACCAGTTTGTTTTGCCATAGATCATTTTGATGTCTCCACAATACGATTTGGGTGGTGGAATTTGGGGCTGAACTAAATTGGGGAGCTCCCAAGAGATATATATCTCTATATCTCTCTCTCTCTCTCTCTTTCTCTTTCTCTTTCTCTTTCTCTTTCTCTCTCTTTCTCTTTCTCTTTCTCTTTCTCTTTCTCTTTCTCTTTCTCTTTCTCTTTCTCTTTCTCTTTCTCTTTCTCTTTCTCTTTCTCTTTCTCTTTCTCTTTCTCTTTCTCTTTCTCTTTCTCTTTCTCTTTCTCTTTCTCTTTCTCTTTCTCTTTCTCTTTCTCTTTCTCTTTCTCTTTCTCTTTCTCTCTCTCTTTCTCTCTCTCTTTCTCTCTCTCTTTCTCTCTCTCTTTCTCTCTCTCTTTTCTCTCTCTCTTTTTCTCTCTCTTTTTCTCTCTCTCTTTCTCTCTCTCTTTCTCTCTCTCTTTCTCTCTCTCTCTTTCTCTCTCTCTTTCTCTCTCTTTCTCTCTCTCTTTCTCTCTCTCTTCTCTCTCTCTTTCTCTCTCTCTTTCTCTCTCTCTCTCTCTTTCTCTCTCTCTTTCTCTCTCTCTTTCCTCTCTCTCTTCTCTCTTCTCTCTTTTCTCTCTTTTTCTCTCTTTTTCTCTCTTTTTCTCGTTCTTTTCTCTCTTTTTCTCCTCTTTTTCTCTCTTTTTCTCTCTTTTTCTCTCTTTCTCTCTTTTTCTCTCTTTCTCTCTTTTTTTCATTTTTTTTTTTTCTCTTCCCCCCCCCCCCCCCCGCCGCATTCACCTCCTCTCTGGATTGGGCTAACCCAGTTGCACAAACTGCTTGCGAAGGGACAGCAGGACTGTCCTCATCACCTCCCTCATAATGTACTGGAAGAGGAGTTACCGAATGGGACTCCTCTGACTGAAAAATCACTCCCAGAGTCTGCGCCATTGTCCTATCCCTCAGATGCTGTCTCAGTATCTGATGTCTCAGTCTCTGATCCTATGTCAGAGCTGTCCTCTATAACCCGAGTGCCGGCAGCAGTCCTCCATCAAGATGCCATCTCTGCTATTGGCTAAACTGTTGCTCTAAAACACTAGCCTACGTAGACAGTCACAAAATCGATGGTGTGTGTGAGATACGTGCAACAGTAGAGGCCACCTTACCTGCGCTTCTTCCCTCAATCAGCACGTTCTTTCAAGACACTCAAAAAACACCTTGTCACATACCATTCGTCACAGTCTTTAGCACCTCCTGCGCCCAGTCCAACAATCATTATTGGTGCTCCCACTCCCTCCTCCTCGGATTCCCTCATTACCACCCAGCAAAAGTGCCCTTCATCTCTCCAGAGCCGCCCTCCACCCCGCACAAACATTTCATTTGTATTATAGCGCAGGTAATGGCTGACTTTACTAATGTACTCAGCTATTTGCATAAAATACAGATTTGCTCTTTGCAGTAGGCATATAAACCTTCTGCGCTTCTTTATGGCACTAAAACTGCCACTAGACAAGTATGACCCTTTTGTAGCAGAAACAGTCACAATACTTACTTGACTTTTTTATTGCTGCCTAAAAGCTACAGTTGAAAAGCGTCAGTTGAAGTATGTGCATTGCTTTGAAGACGCAGGCTGCAAGACAACTGGCGGCAAAAAAAAAATATATATATATATATAATCACTCTTATATGTGGGTCTGGTTTTCCTGGGGGGCGATCGCAGCCCCCAGGGAAACCACACACATATTGACAAAAGTGATATATATATCTATATCTATATATATCTATATCTATATCTATATATATCTATATCTATATATATATATATTTATCTATCTATATCTATATATATCTACATAGATATATATCTACATAGATATATATCTACATAGATATATATCTACATAGATATATATCTACATAGATATATATATATTTTTAGTTGTATGGTTTCCTTGGGGGCCAAAATGGCCCCCAGGGAAACCCTACAACAACTAAAAAAATATTGCCCCCACAGGGGGTCGCCCTGCGATCGGGGGCCAGGAAACACTTTCAGGAAGACCTCGTAAGAAAGGGGAGACTCTTCCCTTTCTTACGAGGCCTTCCCGAATGTGGGGAAAGCCGCTTTCCCCAACGGAGCAGGAAGCGACCGCAAGGCTGCTTCCTGCTCTGATGGGGAAATCAACTTTGTTACGCTGACGTCACAAAGGGGCGGGGGGGGGAGACATGGAAGCTTCCGTGTCTCCCTGGGACACAAATTTTTTTTAAAAAAAATCCTCGTGTGTGACGCACCCAAGGATTTATTAACCCCCTCCCTGGTGTCGGCCACTGGTCGTGACCCGCACCAGGGAGGTAGTGCGGGCGTCTGCCAGTGGCCGACGCCCGCATTGAAGGGGTTAGCCTAGTTGCAAATGTCTGGACCTTGGGCACCGGACTAATGGTGAAACTGCATAGGCGCTATTTGGAGACTGGATGCTGAGTCCTGGGCAGGGCTGGGGTTTCCATGAACCTGGATTGCAGTTTAATGCATACATGTGTATTTTACCTGGTGTGCTGAAAGTCCTTGCACCATTCCTGCATGCTGGGTTGACTAAGAATTAATTCATTTCTAAAGTTAAAGATAATTCTAAACCTTCATAACCGCCAGTGTCTCTCAGCACCTATTAAATAAGGGTTAGAAAAGCCAGTAGGTCATGCCTTCAAAACACATTGGCTTTGTCAGTGGATTTTAGCCATGTTGTGCTAAATACAGGGAGGGATAGGAAGCTAGGGGAATGCAGAGGTAGACAGATGTAATTTTGTAGGTGTGCGCACCACACGTGCTCCTACAAAATGATGCAGCTGTCTTCATTTACTATTGCCAGCTCGAGTTGGTCCGGCACTTAAAAAGTAAAAAATGGACCAAAGCATATCTTTGAAAAGCGGGGCGGAGGAGGTGGGGGGAGCAAACCACTGTGAGCCTATGTAGGGGAGCATTGTAGGGGGTGTGAAAGGGGAGAAGCATTGGGCAAGAAATCAACACAGGACAGTAGAGAGAGCACTACATAGGGATTGAGAAGAACATTGGTGATAGAGCAGCGAGAGTGCAGGTGGAGAGAAGTGCATGATGGAGGAAGCTAGAAAATATGTGGCAGTTTCGTGGAGTGCTTAACCAAAAGTAAATTGTAGTGCTTGAGAAGCTAGTAGTGGAAGCATAGAAGCCAGCCAATCAAGAGATTGTAGAGAGGCTGTGTTCCCTGGAGGGACAAACAGAAGCTTGACAAGCTGGGAGACATGCAAGAAGCAGGCAAAGAATGACAGGAAGTCAAGCGGGTGCCTGTATTTGTTCATGATAAGACCACAACAGGTCTTTTGTCACAACACAGCTGGACTTTTTTGTAGGCCTGACCTAAACATGATATTACAGTTTACTTTGTACTGTTTTTAACCCCTTTTCAGTGCCTTCCGGCTTCCCTTGGTGAAATCAAATCCAACACACACATAACACCTGGCAGTGGCAGAGAGCTGCTGCAAACTAAGAATTCCCAGTACTGCATGTGTTATGTGTTATTAGAGGCTTACTCCAGGCCTTGAAAAATCATAAATGTTATTAGACGTGTGGATAGAGTAGCTTGAATAATCTACTCGACCTAACTGTAATGTACTTTCAAATTGTGTGATCCTAGGCAAATATTGTATTTTACAGTCTCCTTGTTCTTCATTCTAACATATGAATGCACATTCAGATTTGTGAGTTCAGCATTTCTGCTGCAAAAACAAAAATCCTCTTGTTTGATTAATACACAAAACGTTTGCTCCATGTATAATAAATCTAGCGACCTCTGACCTACCTTTGGCCAGGAGCTCGCTCCCCCACGATCGCAGCACCACCTTGCTGCCTCCGTGTCCCTGACCCTTCGCCCACGCTGCTGTTCGCGTGTTCGAGGTCCTCCTCCACCCGCAGGCACCCTCCTGCGCCTCATCCCTGGTGTCTAGTGGGCTCCAGGTAAGTTTCGCTAGACTTTTGCTTTGCCTATTTTCTGTTTTTCGTGCTCTGTTTTTTGCACCGTGTCCCCCTGTTCCGCTCCGCTCGTTGTGCTTGTATTTTGCCCCTTGTACTGATTAGTGCCATTTCCTCTGGGTTTTTTTTGCCCCGTACTTTGCCGCTTGTGGATCTGTGCCTCATTCCTCCGTTTCTGTCCCACTCTCTGTGCCTGTACTCTGCCCCTTGTCCTTTTGTGCCGTTTTCCTCTGTTTCTCTGTGCGTGTACTTTGCCCCTTGTTTATTGTGCCATTTCCTCTGTTTTTCCGCTCTCTGTGCCCGTATCTTGCCCCTTGTGCGCTCCCCCGCTCCGGCTCCCTCTGAGCCGCTCACTGCTCCCCTGCCGCTGCGTCCCTGCGGCCTCGCGCCCCCATTCGCCTCTCCCTCCCGCCTCCCCACTGCTCCTCCCTGCCTCCTCCCTTCTTATCAGCGGCCGCTGCACGTCCGCAAAGCTGGCGCGCCAGTGGCAAGCCCGTTTGCGCCTGGACCACGCCCAGCGCCACGCACCCCTGGTCCTCGGGACCACTGAATCCCCAGACACCGCTATACGACCAGTGACCTCAACTCCCTCAACACTGACTGCTTCCAATCCGCCTCAAGGACCACCTTTGGTCCCTTCTCCTGCCTCACCTGCAAATTCACCTGCGACAAAACAACGAAACCCCCCAGAGCCGGAACCAACCACCTCCACTGCATACTCCTCAACACCTGCTCCGCTCGCAAGCACGCCATTGCACTCTGGGACCTGCTCGACACCACCGCCCCAGATATAGCCTTCCTGACCGAAACCTGGTGGAACGACTCCTTGGCACCCGACATCGCCATAGCCATCCCGGACGGCTACAAGATCACCCGAAGAGACCGCACCAACAGCATCGGAGGAGGAATAGCCATCGCCCACAAATCCACCCTCAAAGTCTCCACCTACACGGACAACACCCTCAAGATCGCCGAGCACCTACACTTCCAGGTCCACACCGACCCCAACACCACCCTCAGAGGAACGCTCATATACAGACCACCGGGCCCACAAGCACCCTTCAACGACACCATCACCGAACTCGCCAGCATCCACGCACTCCCCTCCACGGACTACATCTTCCTCGGAGACCTCAACTACCACCTAGAGAACAACAATGACCTCAACTCCACCACGCCGACAACCTCGCCAACCTAGGACTCCGACAACTCGTCACCACACCCACCCACATCGCAGGACACTCGCTTGACCCCATCTTCACCACAAGCGCCCACGTCACCTTCAACCACACCACCGAACTCTACTGGACCGACCACCACCGCGTCCACTTCATCTTCAAGAAACAAACCAAGCACCACCGCTCCCAACAACCACCTCGCCGCTGCTGGAGCAAAATCACCAAAGAGCAACTAACCAACACCCTCAACCAGGACCCAGACACCACCGCCCTCAACCTCAAACTGTGGATCACCAACTGCACCAACTCCCTAGCACCTCTCAGGAACCCACCCAACAACCAAGCCCGCAAAAAAAAAACACCTGGTTCACCGACTAGCTCCAAACGCGACTGCCGGAAATTAAAAAAGAAATGGCTCCACGAGCGCACCCCCGACAACCACACAGCCCTCAAGGACATCTCCTGCAGACACCACCAACTCATCAGAACAACCAAGAGATCCTCCTTCAAAGACCGCCTGGATAACAACGCACACGACAGCAAAGAGCTCTTCAACATCGTAAAAGAACTCTCCAATCCCAGCACCAACCTCGACATCCCACCATCCCAAGAACTCTGCGACTCCCTGTCCACCTACTTCCTCCAGAAAATCACCGACATCCACAACAGCTTTTCTACCACAACCACGTCAGACCCCATCCCTGCAAGCCCCACCCACACAAACCTCCTGACCTCATGGACAAACGTCAACGACACAGAGACACTCAAGATCATGAACTCCATCCACTCAGGATCACCGTCTGACCAATGCCGTGTACAACAAAGCCGACGCAACCATCGCCCCCCAACTACGGAAGGTCATCAATATCTCCTTTGAAACCGCAATTTTCCCGGAAAGTTGGAAGCATGCCGAAATCCACGCCCTCCTGAAGAAGCCCAAAGCTTACACCCTCGATCTCAAGAACTTCCGTCCCATCTCCCTGCTCCCCTTCCCGGCAAAGGTAATAGAAAAAATCACCAACACGCAACTGACTCGCCACCTCGAAGACAACAACATCCTGGACCCCTCCCAGTCAGGGTTCAGACAGATCCACAGCACCGAGACCGCCCTTCTAGCCGCCACAGACTACATCAGACGCCAGCTGGACAACAGAGAAACATCAGCCCTCATCCTCCTGGACCTCTCTGCCGCATTCGACACAGTCTGCCACCGCACCCTGATAGCATTCGACACAGTCTGCCACCGCACCCTGATAGCCTGCCTCTTCAAAGCCGGAATACAAGACAAAGTCCTCGACTGGATTGCTTCCTTCCTCCACAGCCGAACCCAAAGTGTACGCCTCTCACCTTTCCGATCCACAGCCACCGACATCATCTGTGGCGTACCCCAGGGTTCCTCCCTCAGCCCTACACTGTTCAATATCTACATGGCCCCCCTCGCACAAACGGCACGCCAATACGACCTCCACATCATCTACGCCGATGACACACAGCTCATCCTCTCCCTCACCAAAGACCCGCACACTGCCAAAACCAACCTCCACGAGGGCATGAAGGCCATCGCTGAATGGATGAGGAACAGCCGGCTGAACTCGGACAAGACGGAGGTCCTCCTCCTCGGACCCACCCCCTCAGCCTGGGACAACTCATGGTGGCCAACCACACTGGGAACCCCTCCAACTCCCACCAACCATGCACGTAATCTAGGATTCATCCTCAACTCCTCCCTCTCCATGGCCAAACAGGTCAACGCAGCCTCCTCCTCCTGCTACAACACCCTCCGCATGCTCCACAAGTGGATCCCGACCGAAACAAGAAGAACCGTGACACAAGCCCTCATCAGCAGCAAGCTAGACTACGGCAACGCACTCTACACAGGCATCCCTGCCAAACACCTACGACGCCTCCAGCGCATCCAAAATGCCTCCGCCCGACTGATCCTCAACGTACCCCGCCACAACCACATCTCCCACCATCTGAGAGACATCCACTGGCTCCCTGTAGACAAGAAAATCACTTTTAAACTACTCACCCACGCACACAAGGCCCTCCACAACACCGGACCTGCCTACCTTAACAGCAGACTCAACTTCTACACCCCCGCCAGCTCCGCTCCACGAACCTCGCCCTGGCCACCGTTCCCCGCATCAAGCGAAAGGTGGCAGATCCTTCTCCTACCTTGCCGCCAAGACCTGGAACTCCCTCCCTACCAACCTACGCCAGACCAGCAAGACCTCCTCGCATTCAGAAGACTCCTCAAAACCTGGCTTTTCGATCAGTAAACTGCACCCCCCCTCCCCTCCTTTTTTTTTTTTTTTTCCCCCAGCGCCTTGAAACCCTCCCGGGTACGTAGTGTGCTTTATATATTTTATGATTGATTGATCTAGCACACATATAGGGGTACACATGATCCATGCATGAGTTGCCTTTTAGTAAACTGATGCCTTTGCCATCAAGGCAGTAGTGTTTCAGTTTATATTTAAACACTCACTTTTAATGAATATATTACTAAAGCATGATGTGGTAGCGCACTGTTCCAAGAAATGTCCAAAAACCTTTCCACTAACTTCAAGCTTTACTGATAAAACTATATAGTGTATTAACAATAATCTGTGAACATTTGGTTTCAGAAAACATTTATCGTTTGCACATCACCAAGTAAAGTGTTGGCATCCAAAATGCCTCCGCCCGCACCATAGCAGAAGTTGATGAGTGATAATAGGCGGCACTAAGAAAGCTTCAAACATGGACATCAGACTGGCTGGTGCAGGTGTTCCTCCTGGAGCAAGTTCTTAAGGAGGCAAAGTTCTGAAAAGAGGGAATATTTTTAATGTGAAATGGTGGTGTTCCACATATTCTGGGAGCATTGCCAGAGAAGGATCTGCGAAGTGGCGACTGCTCCCCTGAAACGTGGAGTGTCGTCTGTACAGTGATGGGTGCAGGAGGCTGCAGTGAAGAGTGCCACAAGGTCAAACAATCCTGACCCCAACACGCGAATCTCTTCATAGGCATAGAAGTTAGTAGTAACTGTCCATATCAAACACTAGGTGAAATAGATGATGATAGTTGGGGACACAATGAATTTATTAAAACTGAAAAGCTGCTATTATGGAATAAGCTGAGCTTACTAAAAGTCTTGTGTTTGGAAACTTAAACTTTTATACATAAGTTTTCAAGGTCCTGCAATTCATGCCTTTGTTCAAAAATGACTTGGATCCACAGTACAATACTGACTTTTTATGGGACGTTTTAAAATATTTAACTGTGCACCCAGTGTGTCTATCTCTGCCCTACACCACTTCTCCCTGGCTTAAGACAGCCTACCAAACTTGTTCAAATATCAAACCGCTTTCCTTGTAGCACACGGCATGAGTTGGTTAGAAACTTCATCCTATATAGTCGTCTGTTAGCTCTTGATAGAACATCACCTTGTTTCTTCATACTCTTTGATTGCAGTATTAACTTTGAACTCTGTCGGTACCTCATTCTTCCCATAGCTTTCTCAACACTATTCAAACTCTTAAACCTGTGGATAAATCTTTGTCCCTTACTTAATCAAAATCTTCAGCCCTCTCCATATGGAACAATCCAAAACCATCATCCAAGTTCTCAGCCGATACAGGCCCTGTTTGGGACCTCGAAGGGTATCAACGTGGTATCTGATTGAGAACGGTTGCCCTCTTTCCTTTGCTGTACTACAGGTGAAATACTCCCTATCCCATATGTACTTTTATTTTTATTTTTTATAAAGGTCAAAGCAAACCTCTCTAAACTAGGTACATTGCCTCTGTCAAGCCTTTCTCTTATTCAGCTATTGAGTAGAGGGCGGTCACATAGTGTCAAAAGTTTACAAATCCCTGTGCAGTGCTTTGGTATCATCCTGTTCAGCCCTTAAAAAACGATGGTCTAAATACTTTCAGGAGTCAAATTTCCCGTTATCCCGGACGCCAATTGGCCATTTATCTCCCTAATAATTAATTCCTTCTCTATCTCAGCCATGTTTTTATATGGCACATTTTCTACATTGGACACCGTCTAGAATGTTTAAACTGAACCTACTTGAATCTGATCTTTGCTGGTCCTGTACTCATCATATATTATTAGCATGTAAGTACCTATTGGGCTGAGGTTTTCCCCCATCTATTCTCATGTTGGGCCAATATGTTCTTGGGCTCTTTGGGTTTATCTGATAACGATATGGCCTTACTAGACCTTCTCTTGACTTCGGCAATCAGTTATTTTTTTAGAAGGGATAGCATTGCACAATGTCTCCTTCCACACCTGTTGGCCATGGGTCTCATACCATAGAAGTATACATAAGTTTGTCACTCTTTCCTAGGACAACTGTTCCCTCAAAGTCGCTCTGGCTCACTTGACACCCTTATTGCCATTGTATAAAGGCCCCATTATCACTACCTTAATCTGCTTTGCATTACTGTCCATAGAAAATATTTCAACGAGAACACTTACCACTTCCCTCCCCTCATTTTCTCTTTTCCGCTATCTTTAGTCTCCTCCTTTTTTTTTTCTTTTTTTTTTTCTCTATTTTATTGCAGATCTCACCCTCGATGGCTACAAGTCTTTGATCAGTTACCCCCTTTATGCCTCTTTTTTAATTTTTACCATTACTCATCGTTTTCATGATGCCTGTGTATTGTTTTTCATTGCTGATTGTATTTCCCTTGTTCTAGGCCTCATGGCCCCATTTGGTTAATTCATTCCATATACATCTGACCGAATACTTCTGTCATTACTTAGTATGTTGCATATTTATACTAGACGATGCCTTTGATACATGTATGTTATTTACCTCTTACTTGTTTCTGTGTTTTCTAACAACTAATAAAATATTTGGAGGGGCGGGGGTTAAGAACAGAAGGCTTTGGGATGGAAGCACCAACCCACAGCAGCATTTTTCTAGTATTGCATTTGTGTGCAACATAGTGAATGTTTGGGCCTGAGGTGGTGCAGGAGCACCTTTCCGTGCTCGCATCGGCAAGCCTGGACAGGCAGGCAACCTGCAGCATGTATGTTGAGGTTATGCAAGTGAGCCATTATTGTTGTGCCTTCCCATAAAAACCTCTGGGAAGTCAATGGTGGGAATGAGATGGATCACTGAACTATGACCCCACTTCCCTTGCTTGCCTAAGCCTGGCAGGGCTAGAATGGGATAGCCATCCTTCATCATTCTCAGTTTCCGGCACTCAACTCGCCCAGGTGGCCTGATAACTAACATTTGGTGCTAAATCAGTGGATTTGCAAACTACTTGAGCCTTAATTGAGTAACCGATTATTTATTGGCTCTGGAGTATTGTTCTTTCACAGCTCCTTGTAAGCTTATTTTAGTCAAAGTGCTCGATTCGACCCCCCCCCCCTGCCTTTTGAAATCTTCAAAAAGTGCGATGAAGGGTTTTGGCGTCCCTCTTTTTAGAATGTTATAATTGGTCTGACAAAAGCAAAGCAATGGGATTGGGAGCATACTGCCAAACACACACAAGGTGGGAGGAACCTGAGCCAGTGTTGTCGAGATAGATGGCTAGAATGTAGGACAGAGATCCAGGTGTGAGATCTAAATGTGGGACAATTAGAAGCAGTACTTCAGAGTGTGAGAAAAGGAAAATCTGGAGTGGAACCACTACATCACAGCAAGTGACTATCTTGTCTGACTGGTCCAGCCATTGTTGGGATACCTTGAAGTTGTATCCAGTAATCTATAGGCTGACCAGAGAAATAGGATGGAATTTGTTTAGACCGTGTTGTCCAGCACATAATTCTGGAAGGGCATTCACCCCTATCTGCTAGATACTGCCAACAACTCTGGGGCAGCTTTTGTTTTGAGCAGTTACCAATTTTGGCCCCACTTTGGCTGACCCTCTTGTCTTTTGAGTTTTTGAGAGCTGGTTCGGTGGCAAGTTTGGAAGCAGGATTTGAAATGAAGGGACTAGCGTGGCTTCCAGGTGTACAACTGTGTGTACTGCAATTGAAAACTTAAGAGTTCACGTCGGACAAGCCTGAAGAGGCATTCGGTAAAGGATTTGTCATAGGGTAGCGTTGAAGGTTGTGGTCAGAGCATAGTCGACGGAGGACCACAGTGTCCCAGTTGAGATTTACCGTGCATCTGGTGCATATGCTGTAGGTTAGGATACAGACTAGGGTTTGTTTTGCCCAACAAGTGCTCATTGTCTGCAGCTGGTGCTGCCTGCAGCTTTCACAAAGGATTCCGCTTTTTTGTTGGTTGGTCTGTCAGCAGCGTGCATTACGTGATTTAAGCAACCTTCTTGAGCTTGAATTCGAATGCCTTATTTTTCACAGGTCGCCTTGAAGATGGAAAGAAGTTTGATTCATCCAGGGACAGAAACAAAGCATTCACGTTCAAGGTCGGCGCCCAGGAGGTAATTCGTGGCTGGGATGAAGGAGTTGCTCAGGTGAGTGATGTGAATGAAAAAGGCTGAGGCAAACCAGAGTAGAGAGAAAAGTGTGTACTTACGGCAATAATTGACATGTCTGTTAATGCAGTAGAAGGAACGTTGAAATAATCTGCTTTTAAATGAAGCAGTGATGTCTGAGGTCAGGTGTAGGGCTCTCATTGTGCTTATTGAAGAAACTATTATAGAGACTGAGGGAGGTTGAATTATTTTGGTGAGATAGGTATAATACCACAGCTTGAAGGAACTGGTGGAGGCCTCAATGTTGAGGTCCTCTGGGACTGCATGGAGAGATTCTTGCAGTCAAGAGCTAATAGGTTGTCAGGTGATAGGGTTTGAAAGACTTGATTACTGAGGTATGTGACAAAGAAGACTCAGTAGGAAGATTGAGGGGCAACAGTTGGGTGCGTGAGGTTAGGATAACATGATGGAAAATTGTGTAGGTGAAACCCTTGACTGTCGGTAGGCAAACTATTTGTATTTAGCTGGCATCTTAGATGACTCCACAGAAAGTGGTATAGGATATGTGAGGTATTGGTCGTGTGTGTAGTCATAACCAGCAAGGTCATGGCAGTCTGCTGGGAAGGGTATAAATAATTAGATTAAATAAGATTGATAGAGTGTCTGGCACTTTAGAAACCTAGTCAGATGGGTTTGTAAGTTCCTACAATAGGTATGGTTTGTGTAGAGTTCTTAGAAGTTGCTACAAAGGATTTCAGGGTATGTAAGATTTGATGTAACTAGTAAGGAACACGTTTTGGTAGGAATAAAAAGGGAATATGTTTATGTTGGTTATAGGCCGGCTGACCTCAACCAATCTTTCTTTTTCCAAAGTCTGTGCTTAAGTTCACTAGGATTCTGACAACTGAAAACAAAGGCATATGTAGGTGGAATATCAAAGAGCACACTTGTTTTAAGGCAGGCGTACCTTTTAAGGGCAAATCTTCACATTCTTATTACAAAGATGGATAAGGTCAGTGTGTTACTCCTTTCCAGGAGCAAATTTAAGCCCTCATTTTGATACTGGTGGTAAAAACTGCCTGTGGCAGCGGCTGCCAAAAGATCATCGCCACGGCTACCAGCCGTCTGCCGTATTATGACCACAGCCGGATTTCTGCCAGAAGAATGGCGGAAATCCGGCTATGGCCATGCCGGCGGATGTCAGTAAGGTGGCGCTGCTGCCACCAGTAGCGCCACGCCAGGAGACTGCCGCCAGCTGTATTATGACTCATAATACGGCCTGGCGGTGTTCTGTTGATGGCAGCAGCGCCCCATCCTGTCTCCTGCCGGAGTACCCCTGAACACAGGTAAGTCTGGTCTCTGACAGGGGTGGGGGGTGTCGATTGGGTGGGGGGGGGTACATGTGAATGTGTATGCGGGTGTGTGTTGTGTTGAATGTGTGTGTATGTATGAAAGTGTGTGGATGTATGCATATGGGAATGGGTGTGTGTATGCATGTGTGTGTGTAAAGGGGCGGTGAATGGGGGGGGGGGGGACTCCTATCCGTGACAGGGAAGGAATTCCCTGTCACTGATATTACCTACTGCCATGTTTTTCGTGGCGTTAAGAAAGCCACGAAAACCATGGCGGTAGGCGGGGTCATAATCCCGCAGGCAGAACAGTGACGGCTGCCGGGCTGGAGACGGATCTCTCCAGTCCGGCAGCTGTTACCGCCGTGGCAGTCAGAGTGGTACATTGGCGGGTTGCCTTCAGCCAACCCGCCAATGTCATAGTATGGCGATATGTACCGCCAGCCTGTTGACAGTACTTGCCGCCATATTATCGCAGACTGCCAGGGTCGTAATGACCCCCCATAGTGTTTAAAATTGCATAAGCCCATTGTTGTCCTGTGTACGTACATTGAACTAGGTAAAGAGTACAGTATTTAGTTGAGGGGCAGTGATAATGAGGTTAAAGGATGCAGGATCGCTCATCTCCTATAAATAGTTGACGTTGGAATTTTTTTTTCCCCTTCTTCACTACAGATGAGTGTAGGTCAGAGGGCTAGATTGACATGCACTCCAGACTATGCTTATGGGAGTACTGGACATCCAGGTATCATTCCTCCTAATGCCACACTAATTTTCGATGTGGAACTCCTTGCGCTTGATTAAAAGCAGTCTTCACTCCTTCTCGCTCACATTGAGGTAAGTATAGAGAGATGTGTGGTGCTTGGGGTTTATCCTGGGTGGGTAGGGATTGGGGGGGGGAGACTGGCAGGTATGAATGATCATTCTCTTGGGATAGCTTTGTATTCCATTGGAGAATAAGAAATACAGGCAATGCAGTAAGAGATTCATTTGCAGCCTTTCCACTGGGGACTTGCCCATTATCCAAACTTTCAGTGGGTTAACTTAAGTCCTCCTTATTTTGGAACTCCTGTGGTTTTTTTTTGGTTTTTTTTTCTTTTTTTTTTTGTTTTTTCATTGGTGCATGACAATTTTTGTCCCAGATGTTAAAAATGGGTACTGAGTAGTGGCTCGTTATCTGCCTGGTGTGGTCTCATCACTTGTCGTTTGTCAGTGTACCTGTACCCTCTGATCAATTTGGTAGTACTGTAACTAGTCTGATCTAGGCAGTGTAATGGAACTGGTGAAGCTTTAATGATTTCACAGAATCATCATTTTATTTTCCACAGGTGTTCCCGAATGAAGCGGCCTAGAGAGAAGCTGTGAATATCATAAATCCAGAGCGCACATAAAGTTCTTGCTTTTCCTGGAGACCAACAGCAGTCACTCAACCTCTCCCCCACAGCTGGATGTTTTACTCACATGGCTGCGCTTCCTACTGCTCCCACTCATGGTCTTTATTTTAAACTACACACCTCAAGCCTCATTTGATCATGCTAAGTGTCCCTTGTTTTTCATCCTTCATTGGAATATTGATCATCTGTGATCAGCAGATGATCAGAATGGAGAGTCGAAGTAAGATAGGAGTAGCCTTTCCAGGAGTGACATTGTAGTTAGTAGTTGATTATGAGTATTTGCCGTTCTTTAAACTTGTCTTTTTTTTAAATGGAGCTGTCATGCTACTGTCTTGCCTGAGCAGAGAGTGAGGGTCCTGCCTTAGGATTCTATGGGGAATGGCTTTCTGCAGTGAGGTCCTGTGATTTGAGAGCTAGGATCTAATCCACCAGGTCCTACATTGCGTATAGTAGCCGATGTTGTGTGGACTCTGGGGGACTAAGACCAGTCTCCATTTCACAACTTATTCTCGAAATTGTCTTCTGTGCTTTTGAGCAGATCTTTTTAAAATTATTAGCCATACAATCTGCAGGAACTACCTAAAGCCCCACAAACTGGTTTTGAATGTTGGCTTGCACTGGTGCTGTTGGGGAAAAAAAAAAAAGAGAATTGTTTGTTTTGGCATTTTAGAATGAGTTTTGGCATAAGAGAACTGATGCTGGATCATCACAGCTTCCATAATGTTGTCCAACTCCTCCAGGCTTCCTCTCATCACCTGGTTTGGTGGAGACACCACTAGTCCTACAACCTTCTTCTCCGTATCAAAGTCTCACCTTAATGATTGCAATAAACGCTCAAAGCTTTTCTCAGTTTTTTTTCTTGATGTGGTGATATCTTTCCTTCTTTTGTAAGGTAGTGTGCATGTACCAGTTCATATGGGAGTGTGTTAAAGATTATTCTTGGTAAGGACCAGTTGGTACCCATGTCTCCGTTAGCTTTGAACCCAGCGCCTGACAATGGATTGATTTGAGTAATGGTCAAGTCTCATCCTGACCCTGCCAAGCACCTCATCATTGTTGACCAAGTGGAAAGATACAAGTCAGCCAATCAAATGGATGGTAGAGGGACATGCTCCACTGGAGGGACAAACACAAAATGGGACAAGAACGCAGTTGAATAAGAATTAAGGGAGTGACTAAAAGCCAGTGGCGCAGTGGTGGGTTCTAAGCTCACTATAAGTTCTTCCATTGGCCAAAATAGTCTTTGGCAAACTGGTTGGCAAGAACTAAACAAGTGTGACTGTGTTATGGATACTACAGTAATATGTTATGTTTGATTATCTGTCAGCAAAAAGACCACTGGCATACTGCAGTTTTATTCCTTGGTGTTAGGCAAACCTTTTCATAGTTGATTGTCTTATTTGTTGAGGTATCAAAGGTTTCCTTGTGTACCATTATGTCTGTAGAAAGAAAAGTAAAGAGGATGGGTCTTGCTGTATAGAGCTAACTGCGATACTGCCTCCTCCCTGCCTCTGGAACCACAAGAGGCTGCCTTGTAGACATTGCAGAAAGTCAGGATAGATCATGTCTCCATTGGCAATGTCCTGCCTCAGCAACTTAAAATGTTCTTTTAAATATAAATGCCAATATCACATGCAAAATATCAGTAGCTATCCACTGGAAACTAAACTTCCAAAGATTATAAAAATCCCAGTTGTTTATCACATCCTCTACACTCCCCTATCTAGGCTTGGAATGCTGCAATATTTTTACTTCAGTGTTTTTGTGTTGGAATCCTGTAGACATTTCAGGAAAAAGCCACAATGCAACAGTACACCAACTTCGCCCTCAGTCTTGGGTTTTGTAAAGGGGACCTTTTCAGTTCAGCCCAAAATGCCAGTGTGTCCAAGTCAATGGCATCAGGTTTGTGATTCTCAAAGGCATGAGTCCAGTTGTTTGTCACCAATCGAAGTTAGTTGGTGTACCGATTCTAGATGTACGTACTTATCTCAATGAAACAAAAAAAAGAGGGGCAACCAATGTTGCTAAAGAGATATGAGGCGGTGCAAAGGGTTCCTAAACCTCTAGAATTATGTAGTCCTTTTTGGTTAAGATCCCACGAGGAAGAGGATCGAAGGCCAGTTAAATTGAGAACAATGGGCATGAAGGGCCCATTATCTAAAAGAAATTGAGACTCCAACACCATGGACAGGCTTACCAGGACACTCCACAGGAAAGACCAATTAATCTTGAGAATTCACTTTTAGATGCAAGGAAGACCCCACAGAAGAGCAAACAACCTTCAAACAGGTCTTTAATGTCTAAATAGCTATGACCTCGAACACAAGGTCTGACTCTGGAGCAAGCCTCCAATTAGTCCCTGGAATCAACGACTACTCGACCTTGTATACATTTTTGGACTTTACAAAGTACAGAATATTTTGATGGGTCTTAAAGTGGGATCTACATCAGTGTGCTTGAAACAGGTTCACGCCTTAGCCCATGTGTGATATGGGCAGCTTCTGTTGCCACTTTGGAGAGTGTCTCTCCTCCCATGGACACAGCATAACAAAACACGATGCACTCTCCTGTCCTTTTCTCCAAGGCAGCTCCGCACGTATTTTTTTTTCCATTGATACTAGCTGGCTCAACTGCATCCAGTAACATTCACAGCTAAAGAATATTATGTATAAATTGGTCTACATGGCCACCGCAGTTTCCAAATAATGTTTACAGCTAGTACATAACTCGTTGACCCATTTCCCAGAATTGGAGCTGGTACCTGTAGGTTACGCAGGGAACTGCAATAACCTCAAGAATGAGCTGGGGTATAGGGTTTGAACCTGTGATGAGATGGATGCGTAGAATTATAATTTACAAATGTGATGTGAAAAGGGTTACTGGAGAGGGGTGTGTTAGCTTCCCATGGATCAGATTTGAAGTTAAAATTTTGCTTGAAGCAAGGGTGGCACCTCAAGAGCTTCTTGTTAGTGAGAGAAGTGCTTGACTGCATAGTGAATGCAGATGTGTCGGAACTTGCTGATCTTGAGAGCTGAGGGCAGATTAGCGGGGAGTGAATTCTCAGGGCAGCTTAAAGGTCCCTGGGGCTCATAGAGAAAGCCTAGATGCACCGGATGGCTCAGTGGAGTGATTGAGTCCCTTTTTGTTATTTTTAAACTGTCAGCATTTCCTTGTATGCATTGCTTCTAATATTCATATTTCTTATACCACAAAACATTGGTCTCAGTCTCATATTCATTGATTATTTAACTTGCACATTAGCATTTGAACATGTCACCTTTATTTCATGTCTGCATTTAAAAGTTCTGGGCTCTTATACTGGACACGACAGATTTGTATATCAACTTAAAGTAACTTTTAAACTTGAAATCGGAACCGTTTTTCTGATCACTGTGAGATCATAACTTTACTCCCCCCGGATTCTGTTCATGCCTGTTTCCTGCCTCTGATGGTATTGTCTCCTTTTTTAGTTATGGCGTGTTTCCTCTGATTGCCTGTTATCTGCATATTTGCACCAGTGCGCCTTTGTTTTGTTCGTAGGATACTTCCTAACTCCGCGCCTGTTTCCTTTTTTTTTTTTTTTTCTTTTTTTTCCATGCTTGCTTTTATCCCATTTGTGAACATTCTCCCCCCCACCTTTTCCACCTTTCCAACGCTGAAGCTTCATCAACCTTCTCATGGATATTATAAAGGCTAGATCTATGAACCTATTGCTATCCCTGTACACTTTAATTTTCGGGGACATCTCTGGAATGCGACCAAGTTAGCAGTTCCCCACCATAATCAATGTTTGCTATTTGCTCCCAGAAGATTTTCAGTCCTCTACATTGCTGTACCATGTGTAAAAAAATCAGTGTCTGAAATTACTTATCAAATTGAATTGGCTATCAACGCCTAACATCATGTTAGGACGTCTGCGAGTTAGGTATGTAGTATCTGAAAAGTGAATGCCCTGTCTATGCAATTTTCCCATCTGGGTTAGTTGCCTGCACACACTTTTTTGGACCTAGATAAACGACATTTAAAACCAGACATCAGTTCATTGAAAAAGGAGTTGCAGCATTTCATATGCTGGAAGTTCCACGTCTCCAGTGTTCCATACTTTGGTTACAATTCTTCTAAGCTTTGCATAAGTTTAAAAAAAAAAAAAACTGAGCACACGGCATTCCCAGTAGGTCTGTCATTTCTTCCTTAGTGAGGAGTTTCCCTTCTGTGTAACAGTCCCCACTTGTGAGATGATGCGCCCCTTCCAGTTGCGCATATAGTCTACTTGCACTTGCCTCACACTTTCTGAGAAGGTGCAGGGTGGCACCGTATATCTCATTCTTGCTCCCCAAATCATTTGACTGTGGAGCCAATCCCGCAACTTGTTCCACCACAGCCAGAGTTGCTGGGGCTGTCTGCCACTCCTAAGCAGATCAGAGGACTGTGCAGATATACGCTGGTTCTTCATATCCTTGCTGACTCCCTTTGACATGCCCATTGGTCCTACATTCTCCACCTGGGTTGCCGCCAGAAAGTTTGCCCTGGGTGTCAGCCGAGCCATCTGCACCCCACAGCGGGGTGCCTCTGGTGCTTTAGCACACCCCGGTTATTTGTGCATTAATGCCGATGCCAACCATCGCCTCTGGGAGATGTGGCCTTGTTGCCATGAGTCTCCACTTCCTCAATGACAGCACTCCCTACATTCCCTGTTTTGTACAAATAACAATTACAATGATGAGATTGTCCAATCTACCTCCTCTGAGTCAGGACTCCTCCCTCGCTGGGCCTGGAAATGAGGAGAGCGCTTCCTATGCCATGGAGATGAGTAGTGCAGCCACAGTCCTTGATTTCCAGCTCCCCACCTTGGCAGTCAAGATCATTGTACTTCCGGAGGTTTTCCAGCCAGAACAGACCTCTTCTGATCCCCTCTATCTATTTAAAAACGGTCTACAGACACCATGTTGGGGACACAGGCCAAACCTTGCTCAGGCCCCTTTGATAACTGCCAGATTACACAATGCCACCACCCTGCCCCGTGCAACCCTGCATTTTTATCTTGCCACCCTTCCGGCAGTTAGCAGGCAAAATCCATGCCAACACCTTTCCAACTACTCCCACCAATAACTCTCACCACCACTCTTGGAACGGTCGAGTTTGAATGGATGGAGGTGCTCTAGGAAAAGGGTCTTTTCGTATACCAGCTTAGCACTCCGGTTGGTGAAGGTCAACTGAGGCGCTATTCTCTTGCACTTTTGGACTCAGTGGTTCAGGTTCTCCCAGGTGTTACTGATGATCATGGATCAGTCCTTGCCCATGCCATTCAAGGTGATTGTGAAGCAGCCAGGTTAACGATCTCTTTATGCTTGAACCCCACTGATCCCATCGGATGGGCCACTGGCATCAGTGTCACCATTCACCCCCATGCTTGACAAACCCTTTCCCCACACAGCTACACCTACCAAGCTACTTTTGCTTACCCTTTGGGGGCAGGATAGGATGGTTCTTGACAGGCTGGGAGGCAGTAACATCTGATAGTTGGGTCCTGCAAATTGTTTTGAAGGGCTGTGCTCTAACCTTCCTTTCTGTAACAGTGCACCTTTTGTTGTCCCCTCAACGGCTGACTGGGGACCATCTTTTTATTTTGTAACAGGAAGTTCAATCCTTTTTGGCCAAAGGGACTAACAAGAGAGTACCCATGCCAGTAGGAAGTGGTTGCTATTTCCTAATGCCCAGGAAGGATGGAGGCCTTCAGTTTAGTTTAAACCTATGCTTTTTCAACTGCTTCTTCCAGAAGGGAAAACTAAAAATACTCACACTGGCCCAGGTCTTGTCTGCCCTTGACACTGGAGACCGGATGGAGATTGGGCCTGTGGGATGCCTATTTCTATATATCTGCCTGTACAACTGTCACCATTTCACTTTGTGGGCTCTGCATTTGAGGGCGTGGGCAATGTAGAAAGCAACTGATGGTAGTGGCATGACATTGCTGGAGCAGAACATCACCATGGCAGTCGCACGGTGCCACCTACCGGCATGCAAAAGTACTGCTGAAACGTTTCTGGATCCGGTCGGATGCCTGAGGAATATTCAAAAGGGGAGTAATCTATGGCTAGATAATCTACCACAAAGAGCTTTACCAAAGGTAAGTAATTTGTTAGTCTTGGTTTTGAAGCGGCATCTCTTGCCAGCTTCGTAATGCCACCATTGCAATCTGAGTGTTAGCTAATATTGTAGTTTGTGCCTCAATTTGTAAGAAAGTCTCTGACTTGATTACCACTCCCTATATTCGCCACTTTTTGTAGGCCCCATTATTCAGACCATCTGGCCAACCATTGCACCTGAGAGGCCAAATAAGAATTGCTCCCAGTCCATCCTCCATTACAAGTCCTTTCATGTTTGCCAGATTAAATCTGTAGTGCTTAGCTTCCCATGTAAAATAATTTCCAAATCCCTAAACCACTGAGGCCTAACCAAAAGGGATAGATTTATGAAGTAATCGAACAATCTGGGCAACATGATCATTTTTGATAATGTCGTTCAAACCGTTCCGGAGGTCAGTAATGTATCCCAAATGGTATGTTGCCTTTCAGTGAACTTATTCCTGCCCCTGCACTGAATCCGTGTCACCATGACACGCCTAAATATCAGACTGTGTTAGCATTACTCATTGTTTCATTTTGCAAACCACTTTGGCTCCTTGGCATTGCCAGCAGCAGCCGGGAAAGCATGTTTTCCCCAAGTTCACGTGGAGCCCTGAAAGCTTTACAAGCTTCTCCAACAATGGTAGTGTTAATTCTAGGTGTGAAGCTGTTTGTGGTGAAAAAAAATAGCCATAAGCTACTTACTGGGGGAGCCAAAGCGAAGAGCATAGGGACAGTGGCCAACCCTGTCACCTGCCGGTACTTGTGCACTTGATCCGTATGTAGAAGCTGGATCCACTGCAGCCAGTTATCTCCCATATTCATGCTACTAAGCATTCTTCCACCTCCTAGTGTGAAAAGCCTTCTGGAGGTCGCTTAACAATATTAACACTTTCTCTCTCACAGGTGTCGCCTCTAATGTATTATTTACAGAGTTGTTATTCGCTGGTATAAAACCTGATTGATTGGTGCGGATTAATTCCGTCATTAAGGGTGTTCACCAGCTGGCCAGTACCTTGCTCAAAAGCTAAATATGGTTTTGTATTGAGCAATGGAGAAGATCTGTAGAATGATCAGTCCATCACATTCTTTTGGATTTAGGGAATGACACTATTGGAGCCACACGTAGAGTTGCCAATGGCACCCCTTGTTTTTTAGATGCTGTGAGCATGGTTGTGGGTTGTGCTGCAGTGTGAGTAAATCTGAATAGCTATCAGGAGCCCATTTCCTCCGTTTTTTCCCTTCATGTCTTGGAATATGCATTAATTTATGGCTGTGTGATGGGGCAGCTCCCTAACCCTTTTGTCAAGGTATACTGTTATACTTAATCATTTATTTCTTTAGTCACAGATGCTTCCTACTGGCGTCCATATTACACTAATATACCAGGACTACCTTGTTTATTTCAACCTATGTACGGCTAACATCACCCTTGGAATCTGTGACCCGAGTTATTGTATTGCTCTCCATTTCTTGTTTGATAAGCCAGGTCTGTAGCCTCCCTGCCTTCTCCTCTTCCTCCTGTTGGTTGGCAAGGTATTGAGTATAGTTCAAGCCTGTCTGTCAACCACCTTTGCATACATTTCCCTTTGCTCAGTCAGCGTATCCAATTAAGTCTGGTCCCTCATCACTATTTCCCCCACCCATCCCCCCAACTCTCCCGGTGTAAAGTCCAGTCCCAGTAATTCCCTCTCCGGTGTTACATATGGAGTGAATGAGTCCTAATGCTGAAAGTGAGGGTCTGAACATTAGCAGAGGAGCTTTCAGGATATCTGCGGGTCTGCTGAGCTAGTTCAAAGCTAGACAAGATGCTCTTCATTGCTGGGTGATAGGCTTCAAGAGCCAGTAGAAGATGTCTAAGGGACTCTTGTAGCTAGCAGAGTATGTGGACCAGCTTATGTCCTTTGAGAGCCGCGGGGGCTGAAATCATGCGTGGTGTTTGGTTAAGGGTTTTTAGGGCAGTCTGAGGACCTATGAAGGCCACAAGAGGGTGTGCGATATGGAAAGGATACAGTAAAATTCTGTCAAATGATTCCATACTTCCCAATTTTAAAGAAATGTGGAAGCTCCAGTAGAGACTGTCACCTCAACAGTGGATAAACAAAAACTTGTTATAGTGGAGTGCCTCATCTCCTACAGCACTGTGCTACACCAACTGATGTCATACCAGACTCAATGGCAGCCCATATAGCACCAAAGAAAATGTGTTACCAGGGTGCCGGAAAGATTTACCACCAAATAATGAAAGTATATTCATTGATGCAAAGAGGGAACACTGCAAATTGCTAATCCTCGAGTCCTCCTAAAATGCTGTGGCAGGCCCAGTGGTTGGAGCACCTCTTACAATTATTGCCAGAGGTACATAGGCTAAGAGAAGGAATTCAAGGCAATGCTAGCTTATGATGTGCCCAGTGCTTAAATTGTATAGAAAAAGGTGCCGGTGCTCAAAGCTCTCCTCTTAAACAGGAGGCTGCAGCAATTAAAAGTGCGAGCACATAATACCGAGGCAGCGTAATCCTGAAACCATCTCGGGCCTCTTCAGTCCATTTATAGCCACTCCCTGCCCCTTCAGCTCACTCTGTCAGCTTCCTGCTTTTCCCCTTTGTGACGCTTTTTCGTTTTTCTCTTCCTCCGTCTTTCCCAAATGTCTGTTGCTTGCAGTAGATGCTTGAGATAGAAAACTAAGCGCCGGCCCTCAGAAATAAGTGCCGGTGCTCCGCACCGGACACAACAGGCACAAATTAAGCACTGGATGGGCCCTGTGTAAAGCGGAGACAGCCTATAATCAAAATAGCATGTGTTACTTTGTAGGCATATGTGGCTCAGAGTATCAGGCTTTAGACCAGAAGAATAGCATTGTCGCTGGTGTACAACTAATTTGGTCCACAAATAGATGTTACAAGAAAACTGCCAACACGTTAAGGACTTGGCAGCATTAAAGAACTTGCTGCAACAGATGGGATGACTTGCCACTGGAATAAGCAGGCAGACTATGCAGTCACATCTAAATTTCATGCAGTACCTCTAGTTTGTCGCACAAGTCACATTAAACCCAGCCCTTTCAAATGGGAAAACTTCAGAAACTAAAGTACAAAAGGTACTGTACAAGAATCCAAGGAATGGGGTCCTGTGGAAAAGCGTTACATCTATACCCCGTACTATTTTTGGGGAACCATGAACAATACAATCAAAGTGAATTTCGATCCCAGGGAAAATAGAGTGCAGGTACTTCAGAGAATGATTCGTTGGGGGAGATGTGGCCTAGTGGTGATGACTTTGAACATGAGGAACAAGCTTTGATGTCTGCCTCAGCGCAACTTTCTGAAGTCTTTCAGTCTCCCTGTACCTAAAAAGGGAAAAAATGTGTTACGTAGTTCTGTTGTACAGTGGTTTAGGGTCCTTTTGCTAGGTTTGCATTATAAACCTTCAAAAAAAAAATCCTCATCATCTGTATGTCTCTAACAGAAGTTATGAAACTACTGGAAATGCTTGTGTTGTGTACTGCATGGTTACCTACACACACCTACCTATATGTGCTTCCTTTGAGAGTTGTGCAAGCCTATGAGTGGCGAAATAGCCGATTTCCAGACCTTGAGCTATAGCTAACGTGCCAGATTTCCTCAAAGGTCTAGAGCGCGTGTGACAAGTTCCGTAGGGATGCAACAGCACAACTGCGTACTGGAACGGAGCTCTTAAAGCTTTCAAAAAAACATCTCCAGGGCAAGAGCAGCCCTGGTGTGAACAGACAATATGACAGCAGTGCACAACATACAGAAGGAGAAACAAACAAACAACTTGCCGAAAAGGTTTAGCGTATGGTATAAGGCGAACCCATTCACCATCTAGCACAGCACTTGCAAGAAGCAGACCATCTATTCAGCTCTCCTGAGTTGAAACATAAGGAGTGACAGCACAAAACATATGTTGCGGATTTTATTGTAGAAATGGAGCATCCCTCAGATTTGCTTGTTTGCCACAAGCAAAAATAAAAAACAAGCATTTGCATTGCAATTGGTCTTGGGTTTGCTCGACCTAGAGTTATTAGCATTGTAAATGCTTAACTGGACTTTTCTTTCCACATAAATTGAAAATGAAAAGTAAAATATTTGACATAAGCAAGTCAATTCAAAGTGCCACGACCGGCGTGAGCGCAAGAGTTATTTGCTCCCTGTGTGAATGTCTAGAAAGGATTGCGGCTGGGATGAAAGGCAAACCGAAACCAGAGGAGGGGCATCACACGCTGTAACTGGAGAAAGCGTGATGTGGTGTGATGGCCAGCAAAATGTTCCCTCAGTGAAATTGCCTGGGAGGGAACTCAGCACACAAACATTTCACAAAATGTACCAATAAAAATGAGGCATTTTAGACAAGCACAACAATGAATGAATAGGAAGAGTGGGTGTGGTTAAAACCTCACAGAGAGATTACAACAGGCTAACGGGCTTGTGCTCGACCCTAAAAAATAGCTAAGTATCTACACTCCCAGACTGTAGAGAATGCACTATGGTTTTACTGGCCTGGTTATTTGCTTTCATGTATGTGGTATGAAACCGGCCAATCTAATGCTGGTTCGCTGAATGTAAAGGCCAGTAGTGTTAAATCCACTGCTAGACACTCCCCGCCCTTTTTTCTCTTGCAGGTCCCTGCTTTCTGTTTGTGACGGTTTGGCATCTTTTTCTTCCTCCGCCTTGGCGATATGTGTTTGTCCCTCTTTTGCAGGCAATACATATCTAATGAGGAAAAATAAGTGCTGGTGCCTCCCCACTAGCAACCACAGGCTCAAATTAAGAACTGCCTGTAACTAGGTAAACTGCTGTTTTTTTCCAGACTTGCTGACTCAAGATGAAAAAGATTTGCCACCCCCAAACCTCAGCGACTCAATTAGGAAGTCTACTTCCAGTTGCCCCGGGAGAGTCTGCATTTTTAGGGTCGAGCCTGCGTTGCATGCGCTCGCGCATGCGTATCGCAGCGAGACGCTTTAGTATTTAGAAAAGGGCTCGGAGCCCTGTCAACTTCACGTCAGTGTTTTTTATTGGTTTGTGGGCTTGCCTAATAAAATCTGCTTGCTTTCATTAGTCGAAGGCACGCATACGTCATGCCTTTTCCGGTAGCTAGCCCTCCTCGAGCTCAGCGACCAAGTACAGAAAACATGCGAGGCTCGCTGTTTTCCATCGGGCTCGTGGACTTCTTTTTCTCTAATTTACGAGCGCAATCTCGCTTGGCAGAAGTCGAGTGCTTTACATAGTTAATTTCACTTTTTCGGGTTATGTACATAAATGCACTTTTGCCCGATAGGTGAAAAGTCGGGTTAGGAGTTTACAACGCGATCAGCTCTAACATGAGCAAACGCAAGACCCGTTGCATTGTAAATGCTTGTTTAAAAAATGTCAGAAGTCCTACAATGAGTCCTGGTATGCTGCTAAATGGAAAAGAATGACAACATATTGTACTTCAATCTCGATCCCTTAAACGTTCTTTTGTAGTACCATTTTACACTACATCTCGCCTTTGTTAATAGTTCTAACCAGTGAATTGGCCCGAGTACTTCGAAGGTCCCTGTGCACTTTTAAATGTTTTAATACATTACTGATGGATGCTTCTAACCACAGATTCTGCACTTACAGAACAGTTCCATATTCCAGATTGGATCTGGCAATCTTAAAGCAGTAGTTCCCTTGTGCTGACAGATGATGTCATCCGACAGCCTCACAGTACTCTGGAAATGATGGACCAAGGATGCATATAGTTTCCACCGCTGTGTGCGGCTATTAATTCCTTTCTTTCTGCACCCTTAGGCACATATCTGGAGAGTCAACCCACTTTGTTGTTTTTCTGATTGTTCCAATTCTTGCAACAGTGGTGGAAGAAGTATGCCTCCGCCCAGTACCACAGGATTCAAACTCTGCTGTGACTGCAGTAAGTAGTAGTAGATGTTGGTCACATACCATCACAACCTGTGTCTCTGATGCCTGGATGCTCCATTAACAATTAGTTGGATGTGTACCATATTGCAAAAGAAAGCAATCAGTCCGTGGAAGTCAAAGTTATATGAAGCAGGAAGAGGTCTCATTCAGAGCAGGGCTGTTCACATGCCAAATCCCACTTCCTGCTTAAAGTCCTCATGTAAGCCAAAGACTAAGGCACGCCGCGAGTGCAGAAACACCAAATGGGATTTGATCCACTCTTACTACTTTGTCAGGCGCATGGTCTGCACTCTAAGGGCCCTTTTTTCCCCAGGTGCCTCAGACTGAGCTCCTTCCAAGGCTGGTCTTGGCGTGCCCCTATTCCCCACTGTGTCTCTCTCCACAGCAGATAGAGGCCTTCAAAGCAGCCATTTTGCAAATTTTCAAGATTCTACTTACTTGCTCTGGAGCGTCTTCATGTCCCACTGATCCACAGGAACTATTGGCCACAATTCCCCAGCGAGTCCTTCCACCATACATAGGGACTTTGCAAGAACTGCTCCTGGCCCTTTGTGACACCAGTTCAGGCTTCTTCCGCAGCTCCAAGGTCCATGCCGCTGACTTTGTTGCTTCTGCCGGATCAGATCCTGACTTCAGCCCGGGCCAGGCTTATATCACTCTAAGAGATATACACAGTGCAACCAACTATGCTAGAAACTAGCCTCTTCCACAACGCAATACTGCCAGAGGTCGGAGAATCTGTTTAGCTCAGACCCCTCCCCTACTCTCCCCTTATTGCACTGATCAAGGACAATTTCTTTATTCTGCCCCCCATTCCTGGGTCACTCTCTCCACTCACGCCCTCCTCTTTCAACATCCCCTCCTTATCACCTTCCTCTGTCTCTTCCCTTCTTCCATCACTGGTACTGATCTCCCTCCTCCCTTTCCTGACCCCTTTCTCTTACGTTGCCTATTTATACTATTCTCTTTCTTCATTATTCCCTTCTTTCATCTTTCCTAGCCCTACCTTCCTTTCTAGTTTTCATTCATTCTTTTGCCTGCTGTCCTCCTTTTGTTTCTTATCCTTTACTCCCCAAATACTACTCTCAACCCACACCAAGAGTAAACACAAAGCCAGGCCCAAGGCAGACTTCATGTTCAACCCTTTAGCTGCTAGGCCTTTTAACCCCCAGTGCTGAACACTTTTTTGACAATTTGGGTAGTTTGCTCTTGGGCCTCTATAACGTTTTGTTCACACAAGCTATCCATGCCAAATTTGTGTTTTTCCCCCCAACATCCTGGTTATTCTAAATGTGCCCAGCATTTGTGGATTCCTCTGAAATGGATTGAGTTTTTTTGTTGTTTTTTTTTTGTAGAAAAATAGGGAAAAAGTGCTGCAGATAAGGGTCTTTTTCCCCCCTTCTAAAAATGGCATTCACAAATTGTTTGCTGTACTTAAGTCACCATCTTTGCAGCTTTCGGGAACCGGCAGAGCTGAATCAAAAAAACTAATTTTGCGCCAAAGTTTTGGCATTTTTCTAGAAGGTAGCCTATTTGCCCTATTTTTTTGTGCTGTCAACCTACTTCCAGTTTGTGGTGGAAACCAGTGTGAAACTGACTGGTGATCCAGACAAGCTATAGATTTCCCAAAAGGAGACAAACTTCCATATGCAGAAAGGGGTCATATGTGTAGACCATTCAAGGTTTTCCCCAGGAAAATAACTTGAAATAAATATTCAAAATGAGTCGGAAGAATGTGCTTTTGTGACATTTTCATCTTTAACTTTTTGTCGCAATGGCTGGTTGCCAAAAGCAATATACCATTATGTCTGCTAGACCCTTCTGATTGCAGGGACATATAGGGATTGTAGGTTCTCCAAGGTACCCAAAGCAAACAACTGAGCTGCATCACACAAAGGCTTTTAATTGAGAAACAAGTGTAGATCAATTAATATATAGCGAAATAGGCAGAGTGAAAAATGGGTATTGTGGCTTGCATGGAATCCCTTAGTTTTTTTTTCTCCCCACAATCCCTTGCAAACCTCAAACTTTGCCTGAAATCACACACTTTCTTTACATTTCCGTGATGGAAACTTCCGGAATACGCACAAATCCACGTAATTCCTACCACCCAGCATTGCCCTACCTGTGCCAATAAAAACGCTGCCACACTTGTGTGGCTGGGCCTAGTGCCACAGCAGGAACGGATCAAACCAAGGACAATGGGAGCCCATGTGTGGCGACTCCTATTGACCACGGTTGGATCCATTCCTGTCCTAATTAACTGCAGAGAATACAGTCGGCTGGCTGGCCCCCTCCTATCTCTGGGCCCTGGTGCTAGTGCTACTGTCTTACCAGGCAGATATGGCCAGTCTCTGGAATTTGCTCCAGCAACTCTTTGAAAAGCTGCAATGGAAGGTAAAGAAAAAAACCATCTTTCTTGGCATGTTACCCCAAATTTTACAAGTATGTCAGTATGTTTTTGCCTGTCTCACTGGGATCCTGCTAGCCAGGACCCCAGTGCTCATAGTTTGGGGCCTGAATGTGTATACCTGTGCAGTGCCTAACTGTGTCACTGAGGCTCTGCTAACCAGAACCTCAGTGCTTATGCTCTCTCTGCCTTTAAATTTGTCACTATAGGCTGGTGACCACTTTTACCAATTTCAATTGGCATACTGGAACACCCTTATAATTCCCTAGTATATGGTACCTAGGTACCCAGGGTATTGGGGTTCCAGGAGATCCATATGGGCTGCAGCATTTCTTTTGCCACACGTAGGGAGCTCAGACAAACCTTTACACAGGACTGCCATTGCTGTCTACACCGGTTTAGGGAACCCCCAGTCCCTGCTCTGGCGCAAAACTGGACAAAGGAAAGGGGAGTGACCACTCCCCTGTCCATCACCACCCCAGGGGTGGTGCCAGAGCTCCTACAGTGTGTCTCAGACCTCTGCCATCCTGTTTCCAGAGGTGTGGGGGCACTCTGGAGGCCCCTGAGTGGCCAGTGCCAGCAGGGGACATCAGAGACCCCTCCTGATGGCCAATCCTCCTCTGAGGGCTATTTAGGGTCTCTCCAGTGGGCTTTTCCTCAGATTACGACTTGCAATAATTCATTGGGGTTCCTCTGCACTTTCCTCTTCGACTTCTGCCAAGGATCGACCCCTGTCTGCTGCAGGACGCCTGCAAAACTGCAACAAAGTATCCTGATGGCTTTCTCGACTGTTTCCTGGTAGTGCATGCTCTGGGGGCTGCCTGCCTTCACCCTGCACTGGGTGCCACTAAGAAATCTCCAGTGTGTCGACGGAATCTTCCCCCCGCTCCAGCAGGCACCAAACTTCAGTGTCACCGGTACTCTGGGTCCCCTCTCATCCTGACAAGTGTGGCCCCTGGGAGACAGGTGGTGGACCCAAGTGACCCAGACTATCCAGTGGTCCAACTGTCCAAATTTGGAGGAGGTAAGTCCTTGCCTCCCCTACCCTCCCCAGACAGTAATCCTGTGCACCGCGATATCTGCAGCTACAAGGGCTTCTGTGCACATTTCCAAGAAATCCTGCATGCACAACAGAGCCTAGGTCCCCAGCACTCTGTCCTACGATGCTCAGCTCCCTGAGTTGATCTCCGGTGTCGTGGGACCTCTCTTTGCAGTGTTGAGAGGACAGCCATGTTCAGTCTTCTTGAACCCGTGTTCAAGGACTTCTGCAGGTGCTTCCTTCTTGTGCGTGGGCTCCCTACGTTGCTGCGGGCCCCCTCTTTCTCCTCTCCCAAGTGGCGACATCTTGGTTCTTTCTGGGCCCTTGCAGCACCCTTTTTCTCCAACCGCGACTCTTGCAGCTAGCAAGGCTTGTTTATGGTATTTTGCGAAGGAAACAACTCTGCATCCTCCAGCACGCTGTGGGACATCTTCTGCATGAAGAAGAACTTTCTACCACCTTTTGTTGTTGCACATCCTGCAGCTTCTTCCAACCAGAGGCAGCCATTTTGTGTTTCTGAGGAAATAGTAGTTACTTTACTCCTACTTTCCAGGGTCTTGGGGTGGGGTCTCCTTTACACCCTTAGGCCCATATTTATACTTTTTTAGCGCCGCATTTGCGGCATTTTTTGACGCAAAATCCGTGCAAACTTACAAAATACAATTGTATTTTGTAAGTTTGCGCCGATTTTGCGTCAAAAGCGGCGCAAATGCGGCGCTAAAAAAGTATAAATATGGGCCTTAGTGTTTTCTTACACTCCCAATACCCTCTACACACTACACTAGCCTAGGGGTCCATTCGTGGTTCGCATTCCTTAGTATATGGTTTGTGTTGCTCCTAGGCCTATTGCATCCTATTGTGTTTTACAGTGTGTGCACTATTTTCTGACTGTTTTACTTACCTGATTTGGTTAGTTGTGTATATTTTGTGTATGTTACTTACCTCCTAAGGGAGTATACCCTCTGAGATATTTTTGGAACATTGTCAATAAAATAAAGTACCTTTATTTTTTAGTAGCTATGAGTATTATCTTTCTTATGATATAGTACCTATATGAACTAAGTGGTATTGCATGAGCTTTGCATGTCTCCTAGTTCAGCATTGGCTGCTCTGCTATAGCTACCTCTGTCAGCCTAAGCTGCTAGAACACTACTACACTCTACTAATAAGGGATAACTGGACCCTGGCACAAGGTGTAAGTACCATTGGTACCCACTATAAGCCAGACCAGCCTCCTACATTGGTGGTGCAGTGGTGGGATAAGTACTCGTAACTGCTTTACTACTTTGTCATTGGTGCTTTTCATAAGAAAACCATATTCTAAATACTTAGAAATATACACAAGTAAACTTAACAGTCTTACTTTCCCTATAAAAACTTTCAAAAAAGGTTTGAAAAAGTTATTCTCTTGTCTTTAAAAGTTTTCTAGACTTTTTCTCTCACCCCTAACCTCTTTCTTTTCACCATGTCTGTGGTAGAGGTTACTCCTAAAGTTGTAGACAACTTATGATAATCTAAACTTTAAAAGTTTGAAGGGTCTCTGTATAGAAAGAAGTTTGGGGATTGGTAAGAACCCTACTAAGGATCTCCTTCTTAGCCTTCTCCTTGAAAGTGGCCAGAGTCAGACTGGTCAAACCCAGGATCAGGAGTTAGAGGAGGGGGGTACCCAGATAGATTCAGGGGAGGGTCCTGAGAACTCTGGGGAGGATACCTCCAAAGATCTTTCACTTGTCAGGCCACCTAGTGAAGCTGGTAGTGGGGGGGGGGGGGGGGAGGGGTCACACACCAGAGGGGCACCTTTCACTCCAAAAGGCCAGGTCACTAGGGTTCAGGTAGTCAGAGAAAGGTCCACTTCTGCCCATTCTCACATTACCTCTGTGTCAGAGAATTCCCAAACCTCCCACCCTGAGGATAACACCCTAGACAGGGAACTCAGAAAGCTGAGGTTGGAAGAGGCCAGACTGAGGCTAAGACAGCAGCAGTTGGCCTTGGATAGGGAATCTTTAGATGTAGAGACAGAAAGACAGAAGTTGGGGTTAGTTCCCCATGGTGGCAGCAACAGCAGCAATCTTGATAGTCATCCTGTTAGAGAAACAGATTCAAGAAACCTGCATAAGGAGGGGGATGACATAAACAAGTGGTTTACTGCACTTGAGAGGGCCTGTATGGTACAGTTGGTCCCTCAAAGGCAGTGGGCTGCTATATATATGGCTACCTTTCACTGGCAAAGGTACGGACAGGCTCCTTACTGTCATGAAGAGTGATGCCAACAATTACAAAGTTTTGAAGGATGCACTCTTAGATGGATTTGGCTTAACCACTGAACAATACAGGATAACGTTCAGAGATACCAGACAAGAGCCCTCTCAAGACTGGACAGACTTTGTAGACTGGCCTTTGAGGGATGGTTACATGACAGTAAGGTGACTGACTATGAAAGCCTGTATAATCTAATTGTGAGAGAGCATATTTTGAATGATTGTGTGTCTGGCTTATTGCATTAGTACTTGGTAGACTCAGATCTCACCTCTCCCCAAGAATTGGGAAAGAAGGCAGACAAATGGGTCAGAACAAGAGTGAGCAGAAAAGCTCATACAGGAGGTGACAAGGATGGCAAGAAAAGGATGGTAAGTCTCTTGACTAGGGTGGGGACAAAGACAGAAATAATTCGGAGTCTTTATCAGGCCCACAAAAATCCTCTGGGGGAGGTGGGTCCAAATCCTCTTCTCACAATCAAAAGATACCATGGTGTTATTTATGTAAAAGTAAAGGCCATTGGGCAAGTGATCCCACTTGTCCAAAGAAAAACACCAAGGCGTCCATCACCACAGCCCCAACTGCGTCCACTAGTGCCCCTAGTAATAGCAGTGGTGGTGGGACGAACACTACAAATAGCCAGTCAAAGGGTGTAGCTGGCTCACCATTGGTAATGTAGTGGGGGTTGGTCTAGTTAGGGAGACCACAGAGGGTGTTTTGGTCTCTGATGGTGGTATTGATTTTGCCACCTTAGTTGCTTGTCCCCTTAATATGGGTAAGTACAAGCAACTGCCCCTAATAAATGGTGTTGAGATTGAGGCCTACAGGGACACATGAGCCAGTGTCACTATGGTGATAGAGAAACTGGTTGCCCCTGAACAACACCTACTTGGTCAGCAGTACCAAGTGACTGATGCTCATCACAACACTCTTAGCCACCCCATGGCTGTTGTGAATCTCAACTGGGGGGTTACTGGCCCAAAGAAAGTTGTGGTAGCCACTGATTTACC
Organism: Pleurodeles waltl; assembly: GCF_031143425.1. Lineage (NCBI taxonomy): Eukaryota > Metazoa > Chordata > Amphibia > Caudata > Salamandridae > Pleurodeles > Pleurodeles waltl. The sequence continues at coordinate 128,243,342 of NC_090446.1, forward strand.
TGTAGACTGCTTACTAGGAAATGGTTTGGAAACATCAGCTTGGGCTGAAGTGGAGTTGGAGGCTCATGCAGTAATGCTGGGCATTCCAGGGCATATCTTTGCTCTCACAAGGGCTCAGGCCCAGAAGCAAGGAGGACAGGGAAACTTGGATCCTGGAAAAATGGACCAAGTGCTCCCAAAAGGTAGGGGTAGAAAGGGTAAATCCTTGCCCACTATCCCTCCCTCTCCAGAAGATTCCCCTTTTGAGGAAGAGGAATCCTCTCCCTGTGCAGAACGTACTGAATTTACCATTATCAGGAAATGCTTAATTCAGGGACACTTGAATGTTGAAATGCAGAATGACAGATGGAAACCTTAAAAGTCATATCCATGGAAAGTAGGAGATTAAAAGCCCTCATTGGTCCCAACAGTACCATCAGCAACAAAGACAGCCTTTGCTAGCAGCGTGAACCTGCTAAAGGGAGACATCCGCATTAACCACCGGAAAACATTCAGTATAACAGTGACTCCTTACTTCCCCTTCAGTTCGTCACCCCAGTGGTGGTAAAAGTCACTTGCCATCTTGAAGAGTGGCAGAGCAAGAGACAGATGGGTGCTGAATATTGTACAGAATAGTTATTCCCAGAGGTTCGTGTCACTTCCCACAAACATCCCTCTCAGAAGATCTTGCCAATATCTTTGGGAACAACTGCAACTGGAAGTAAACACCTCACAAGCTGTGGGTGAGGTTCCTCCTCATTATAACCCTAAAGTTATTTCTTCCTGTTCCCTTTTTAAATTGAAAATGTTTTCATTGATTTTATACATAAACCACAGAAAAGTGTCATACCAGAGGACGCAGAACATTTTAGTCTGCCCTTGTCAGGGAAGACTGGTTGATCAAAGCTTTAACACCACAGGTGACTCAACTACAAAAGGTCAATCTCCTTTCCATCTGCCAATTTAGTCACTGCCCATTGTGTTGGACACTCAGGCCCATACTTATACTTTTCTAGCGCTGCGTTTGCGTCAAAAAGTGGCACAAATGCGGCGCTAGAAAAGCATAAATATGGGCCTCAGTATAAAGAGTATATCTCTTAGAGGAGAGACTATTGTCTATCCCAGTGGTTCCCAACCTTTTGACTTCTGTGGACCCCCAATTCATCATTGCTGGAACCCGGGGACCCCCTCTGAATCATTATTGGAATCTGGGGACCCCCCCACTGGGTCATTACAGAAAGCTGGGTACCTAATCTGTTAATAATATTTAATTTTTTAAGCATTCGCGGACCCCCTGAAGAGGCTTCACGGACCCCCAGGGGTCCCCGGACCACAGGTTGGGAACCACTGGTCTATCCTTTAGTGTCACATTCTTTTAAGAATGACAAATCTGGTCACAAGCTAGTTAACTTGGATAAGTGTCTTTCAGCATCTTTCTAGTATTTCTCGCCAGGCTGTACATGATGCTTCATCTACAAAGTCTAGAGGACCAATAGTGTAAGTAAAGCCAGCAGCTGGAAATCTAGACTCATTCTATCTGTTTCAGCCTTTCCCTTGGTGATGCTAGACCGAACTTTTGCTGCAGAGATAACACTTTTACCAGGATATTCCCATTGCAAACACTTGTGGATGATGCATCTGTCAAGGAATGGAGTGCTTGCATGGGGCAAGGTCCAAGAAAGAGATGCCATATATCATAAACCACCTGGATTTTAAAGGCAGAAGTCTGGCTCACAAGTGTTTTCTGTGAGTTTTCAAGACAAATATTCTATTTGTTCTTATGTCCTATATGACAACAATGGTCATGTTACACTAGCAAGTAAGGGAGGGTACTGCATGCCTCTCCGTCTCTGGAAGGTGAGGCGATTTGACAATAGCTTATTTCAAGAAACCTGTAGATCACAGCTGTACTTGTCCAGTTGTTTAGAATGCAGTGGCAGAGTCACTGAGAAGAATTGTACAAGAAAATCATAAGTGAGTATTCCTCAAGGTACTACAAGTTATTTTTCATGATTTGGTGTTTCTTCAGTTCGGCCTCTACACAGACGCAGGAAACAAGAATTCACCTCCAGGTGGTACCAGTGAGGAATGAAGGCAAATGCCCTTTAGGTAGACTGGTCCGGGATCTTCTTATACACGTTTTTACCAACTCCCCTAATTCCGTCAGTAATAATCAGACTATACTGCAGAGCCAAGACCACAGCTCCAGAGCGACCACACCTTTTTGGTTGCACTGACCTACATTTACCAGGACAACCATACACGACGCTGCCATGCAGGCTATATGTCCTGCACTAGTTTGTGGTCCAGATCCTGCATCCCAAACTACGATTGTTGCACTTCAGCAGCTTGGTTCCTGAACTCCTATTATATGGCATGCAAGACTATATGGCCATTCTTAAAGGAGCTACGTGTCCATCAGCCAGATTGTCTTAAGTATTTAAGTGGAAGAGATTCTGCATCTTGTGTATTCAGAACCGCGTTGATCCTTTTATATCTCAGGAAGAGATGGTACTTACCTTCCAATTAGCAAGATCTGGGGAACATTGCTGTTCAATTAAGGTTCACTCTACAGCTATTACTGTCATTCACTAACCACTTTTTTTCAGAGTGGCAGTCATTAAGGATTTTTCTAGAGGTGATTACAAAGGTTTTCGCGCCAGTCAAAGCCCATCTCTGTGATAACTTGATGTCATCCTTTCTACATTATTGTGCCCTCTATTGACATTGATATAAAAGGCATCCTTACAACATTTAGCTTGGAAAACTCCTTTCCTAGTAGCTATTATCACAGCTTGTACGGTAAATGAGTTATTTCTTTGCTGACATGCACCTTACATGCATTTCATAGGACTCATCTAAAGTTTGTTTTGAAAGTGGTGTCACATTTTCGTGTTAATCAGGCTATTTCACTGCCAACTTTCTTTCAGAATCTACTTCTCCAGCAGATAGATCTTCTCACACCCTTAAAAGGGTTCTCAAATATTACTGTGATAGGACTAAAGACCTTGGACAGTCCAAATGCTGATTTGTTAATTATCGGCCTGTTTGAATGTGTTTAGACACAACAAAGATATTCTTTTCTAGGTTGGTAGAGTGGTATGTTTTGCTTTACTTTATGGCTAACACAACATTTACTGGTATGTCGAAACCCCCCTCTAATAGGAGCAAAGTGGCAGCAGCTGCTGTACTAAGCAATATGGGAGATATTTAAAGCAGACACTTGGAGGTCTGTACACACAAGGCAGTTGTCTCAGATTGCAGGGCTGGTGCCAGAGTGAGTCAGGTTTCCATGAAACCTTTATTTTATTAGACCACATATTTCTTTGTTCTTTCCTTCATTTACGAGGGATGGGCTTGCTATTTTATAATAACGAGCAAGGATTTTGTAGCTTGACACGCAGGTCCTACCTTTCTGTAAGAACAAATTAGGTTGACTAACAGTGCGTGGTAGATAGAATGTCCTTCTTTAAAGGATCAGTGTCAGTTTTCCAGCCTTTGGGCTCTATTCCCTCTCTGTCGACACTGCCCGGGGTTCACTACTTTCTCTTTCTTTTTTCTTGTCACTATTCTTATGTCATTGGGTTTTCTAATTGAATTGAATTTCTCTTTTTAACAAAATAACTACATCTGGCCATTATTGCCTTATAAAAGGCTGCTGAAATTGTGTTAAGTTTTGAAATTGACTTTTTTTTTAACAGAACAAATGGGTATGTAAATGTGCATACCAATGATATTGATGAAATATCCATACATATATACACACATATATACATACATATATATATAAATATATATATATATATATATATATATATATATATATATATATATATATTCGATGGCATGTGTAGCTGCAGATACACATGCTGTGCACTGTTCCTGCCATCTAGTGTTGGTCTCGGAGTGTTACAAGTTGTTTTTCTTCGAAGAAGTCTTTTTGAGTCACAGGACCGAGTGACTCCTCCCTTTCGGCTCCATTGCGCACGGGCATCGACTCCATCTTAGATTGTTTTCTTTCCGCCATCGGGTTCGGACGTGTTCCTCTTCGCTCCGTGATTTGAATCGGGAAAAGAATAAAATCCTCGAAAAGCATCGGTATTGTTTCAGATCGGGAACATCTTCCATCAACACCGACGAGACAACCGTTTCGGTGGCCCTTCGGGGCTTCCGCGCCCAGGCGAGGCCTGGTCGGCCCGACCACAGACGTCGTTGAAGCCTAATGGACCGGACCTCTTTCCGTCTCTGTCCAAAGTACCACGTTAAGTATCCATATACAGACAGCATCGGGTCTGTAATCTGTGTCTGTCACCGGAGCGCAGAGAAGATACTTGCGAGGCTGCAAGTCCTTTCGATCTAAAAAGACCTTGAGGGATCTGAGGGCGAGGCGGATGCAGATGGTGTGGAAATCTTCGGAACACCTCGACGTCGAAGAGGAGGAGATGGCTATCTCCATCCAGGGATCGGACTCAGACGACTCCGAAGGAGACCGACCGCCTACAGCAGGCCAACAGGTGAGTACGCCTGCCCCGACCCAACCCCACAATCAACCGAAGAAACATAAGGCCTTGGGGACGCCACTGCCTGAAGGCCATGGCTCGACCCATAAAAAACAAAGAGGCGACCAAGCAACACCTTTGGCACCGAAAAAGGCCAAGATCATGCCAAAGTTCTCCGACTCGAGCTGAGAACCCGCCGTTGAAAAATCTCGACATCGCCTTGTCGAATCGACTAAGCCTCGAAAGAGCCTTTCGGAGCCGAGGCCATCCATCACCATGGGCATTTCGATGCCGAGAAAACCGGCTTCGAAGCCAAAAAAGACCTCTTACACAGAGGAACATGGGGTCTCTAAACAGCTAAAAGAGAGGCACAGATTTGAAGAGGAGCTTCAAATTGAAGAGTGTGACCAAACGCAGGCACGGATACAGATCCATAGGGATACTGGAAAGATCCAAAGTGCCCCTCCTCTCAAATTCAAGAGAAAGCTGGCTTTCCAACCACAATCAGAGACTGAGACTGATCAGCCAAGAGCTAAAGTGGCTAGGGAAAAATCACCAACTCGCGATTTTTCGCAGGAACTTTCTCCCCCGCATTCGCCACAAAGGACAGGGTCACCAATTGGTACGCCCACTGCACAGTCACCCACACATACTGTGCAGATGCAAGATGATGTAGACCCCTGGGACCTCTACGATCCCCCTGTCTCGGACAATAGCCCTGAGTGCTACCCCTCAAAACCGTCTCCATCGGAGGATAGCACCTCGTGCACCCAAGTCTTGGCCAGGGCTGCGGCATTCCATAATGTTAGTATGCATTCTGAGCCATTGGAGGATGACTTCCTCTTTAATACCCTGGCCTCCACGCATGCCTCATACCAGAGCCTGTCTATGCTACCAGGCATGCTTAAGCATGCTCAGCAAGTTTTTCAAGAGCTGGTAAAAGGAAGAGCCATCACACCATGGGTGGAGAAAAAGTACAAACCACCCCCGTCGGACCCAGTGTTCATCACGCAACAGCTCCCACCGGACTCTGTAGTGGTTGGTGCTGCAAGGAAAAGAGCCAACTCACAATCGGGAGATGCGCAAATTTGACGCTGCGGGAAAGAGAATGGCGTCACAGGCTGCCAACCAGTGGCGTATCGCAAATTCACAAGCCCTCCTCGCACGTTATGACCGGGCTCACTGGGATGAGATGAGTGATATCATCCAGCGTCTCCCGAAGGAATTTAAAAAACGGGCTCAACAGGTGATAGAGGAAGAGCAAGCGATATCCAACAATCAAATTCGTTCAGCATTGGACTCTGCTGATACTGCTGCAAGAACTGTGAACACAGCAGTCACAATTAGACGGCACTCTTGGCTAAGGTCCTCCGGGTTCAAACCTGAGATACAGCAGGCAGTACTGAACATGCCATTTAACCAGCAACAACTGTTTGGGCCACAAGTTGACAAAGCCATCGAAAAGATGAAGAAAGACACTGACACGGCCAAAGCCATGGGCGCGCTCTACTCCTCTCAATATAGAGGAACATTCAGGAAACTGCAATTTTGGGGAGGGTTCAGACAACAGCCTTCAGAGGCATCCACCTCTCAAGCAAAACCCACCTACCAATCCCAATATCAGAGAGGGGGGTTTTGCGGCTCCTTCAGGGGACAATTCCCAAGATCAAGGGGAAAGTTTCAGCCCACCAAGCAGGCCACTAGTAACAAACAGTGACTTGACTGTCACCCTTCCCCAACATACATCACCAGTGGGGGGGAAGACTAACACTTTACCACAAACATTGGTCAGACATAACCATGGACACATGGGTCCTATCAATTATCCAACATGGCTCTGTATAGAATTCACACATTTCCCTCCAGATATTCCCCCAAGAGCGCACAAACTGTTGGCGGAACATCTAGGCATGTTACAAATAGAGGTGCAAGCACTATTAACAAAACAAGCCATAGAACTAGTACCTCACCAACAAAAAGGAACAGGGGTTTATTCCCTATATTTCCTTATTCCCAAAAAGGACAAAACACTAAGACCAATTTTAGACCTCAGAACTCTAAACCTGTTCATCAAATCAGAACACTTCCACATGGTCACACTACAAGATGTAGTCCCCTTACTAAAACACGGAGAATACATGTCAACACTGGATCTAAAAGATGCGTATTTCCATATACCCATCCATCCATCTCACAGAAAATACCTCAGGTTTGTCATACAGGGCAAACATTACCAATTCAAGGTATTGCCCTTTGGGATAACAACAGCACCCAGAGTATTTACAAAATGCCTCGCTGTAGTAGCAGCTCATATAAGGAGACATCACATGCACGTATTCCCATATCTCGACGATTGGCTAATAAAAGCCAACACTCAACATCGGTGTAAAAATCACACACAGTACGTAATATATACCCTACACAAACTAGGGTTCTCTATAAATTACCAAAAATCTCACTTACAACCATCCCAACTACAACAATACTTAGGAGCAACACCCAACACACAAAGAGCAAATGCCACTCCAAGCCCACAAAGAGTTCAATCATTCCAAACCATGGTATCAAACATACAGCCAAATCAGCACTACACAGTCAGATTTGTCATGAAACTCCTAGGCATGATGGCATCATGTATTGCAATTGTCCCAAACGTGCGGCTATACATGCAGCCCTTACAGCAGTGCCTTGCAAAACAATGGACGCAGACACCGGGTCAACTCCTAGATCTAGTGTTGTTAGACCGCCAAACACACTATTCGCTTCAATGGTGGAACCCTGTAAATTTAAACAAAGGGCGGCCTTTTCAAGACCCTGTGCCTCACGCCATTCTCACAACAGATGCGTCAATGATTGGGTGGGGAGCACACCTCAACAATCGCAATATACAAGGGCAATGGGACAGTCAACAAAGACAACTACACATAAATCACTTAAAACTGCTAGCGGTCTTCCTAGCACTAAAAGCTTTTCAACCTCTTCTAGTTCACAAACACATTCTTGTCAAAACAGACAATATGACAACAATGTGCTACCTAAACAAACAGGAGGGAACACACTCATCACAACTATGCCTCCTAGCACAAAAGATTAGGCATTGGGCAATTCACAACAACATTCGCCTAATAGCGCAATATATTCCAGGCATTCACAATCAATTAGCCGACAATCTCAGTCGAGATCACCAGCAAACTCACGAGTGGGAAATGAATCCCCAGATACTCAAGAATACTTTCACCACTGGGGGACACCAGACATAGATCTGTTCGCAACAAAACAAAACGCCAAAACATCGCATCTAGGTACCCACACCCTCAGTCCAAGGGCAATGCTCTATGGATCAATTGGTCAGGGATATTTGCTTACGCTTTTCCCCCTCTCCCACTCATTCCTTTCCTAGTCAACAAACCAAGTCAAAACAAACTCAAACTAATACTCATAGCACTAACGTGGGCACGTCAGCTGTGGTACACCACACTGTTGGACCTCTCAGTAGTACCTCACATCAAACTCCCAAACAGACCAGATCTGTTAACACAACACAAACAACAGATCAGACACCCCAATCCAGCAACGCTCAAACTAGCAATCTGGCTCCTGAAGTCTTAGAGTTTGGCTATCGAAATCTTCCAAATTAGTGCATGGAAGTCATTAAACAGGCAAGAAAACCTACCACAAGGCATTGTTATGCTAATAAATGGAAAAGGTTTGTTTTCTACTGCCAAGCAAACCAAATCACACCGTTAGATGCCTCAATACAAGACATTGTGAGTTATTTACTACACCTACAAAAAGCAAATCTCGCTTTTTCTTTCATCAAAAGTCCTCTCACTGCAATCCCTGCTTACTTGCAGATTAAACACACAAAATCACTTTTTAGAATACCAGTTATTAAAGCCTTTATGGAAGGACTAAAAAGGATCATACCTCCAAGAACCCCACTGGTGCCCTAGTGGAATCTTAATATTGTACTTACACGACTCATGGGTCCACCTTTTGAACCCATGCATTCATGCCAAATCCAATTCTTAACTTGGAAGGTAGCATTTCTAATAGCCATCACTTCACTACGAAGAGTTAGCAAAATACAGGCGTTCACTATCGAAGAACCCTTTATTACAAGTACACAAACATAAAGTGGTTCTCCGCACAAATCCAAAATTTCTGCTAAAAGTCATTTCACAGTTTCATTTAAACCAAACTGTGGAGCTCCCAGTCTTCTTCCCACAGCCAGACTCAGTAGCAGAAAGAGCACTGCATACATTAGAAATAAAAAGAGCACTAATGTATTATATAGACAGAACAAAACCATTTCGTAAAACTAAGCAATTGTTCGTCACTTTCCAAAAACCCATACTGGTAACCCTATATCCAAACAGGGCATAGCCAGATGGATAGTCAAATGCATACAAACCTATTACATAAAAGCTAAAAGAGAGCTACTCATTACACCAAAGGCACACTCCACTAGGAAGAAAGGAGCAACAATGGCCTTTCTAGGTAACATACTGTAGGAAGTTGGCTCTGTATGTGCTATTTCAAAGTAAGGAATAGCATGCACAGAGTCCAAGGGTTCCCCTTAGAGGTAAAATAGTGGTAAAAAGAGATAATACTAATGCTATATTTTGTGGTAGTGTGGTCGAGCAGTAGGCTTATCCAAGGAGTAGTGTTAAGCATTTGTTGTACATACACATAGACAATAAATGAGGTACACACACTCAGAGACAAATCCAGCCAATAGGTTTTGTATAGAAAAATATCTTTTCTTAGTTTATTTTAAGAACCACAGGTTCAAATTTAACATGTAATATCTTGTTTGAAAGGTATTGCAGGTAAGTACATTAGGAACTTTGAATCATTTCAATTGCATGTATACTTTTCAAGTTATTGACAAATAGCTACTTTAAAAGTGGACACAGTGCAATTTTCACAGTTCCTGGGGGAGGTAAGTTTTTGTTAGTTTTACCAGGTAAGTAAGACACTTACAGGGTTCAGTTCTTGGTCCAAGGTAGCCCACCGTTGGGGGTTCAGAGCAACCCCAAAGTCACCACACCAGCAGCTCAGGGCCGGTCAGGTGCAGAGTTCAAAGCGGTGCCCAAAACGCATAGGCTAGAATGGAGAGAAGGGGGTGCCCCGGTTCCGGTCTGCTTGCAGGTAAGTACCCGCGTCTTCGGAGGGCAGACCGGGGGGGGTTTTGTAGGGCACCGGGGGGGACACAAGCCCACACAGAAATTTCACCCTCAGCGGCGCGGGGGCGGCCGGGTGCAGTGTAGAAACAAGCGTCGGGTTCGCAATGTTAGTCAATGAGAGATCACGGGATCTCTTCAGCGCTGCAGGCAGGCAAGGGGGGGGTTCCTCGGGGAAACCTCCACCTGGGCAAGGGAGAGGGACTCCTGGGGGTCACTTCTCCAGTGAAAGTTCAGTCCTTCAGGTCCTGGGGGCTGCGGGTGCAGGGTCTGTTCCAGGCGTCGGGACTTAGGTTTCAGAGAGTCGCGGTCAGGGGAAGCCTCGGGATTCCCTCTGCAGGCGGCGCTGTGGGGGCTCAGGGGGGACAGGTTTTTGTACTCACAGTATCAGAGTAGTCCTGGGGTCCCTCCTGAGGTGTTGGGTCTCCACCAGCCGAGTCGGGGTCGCCGGGTGCAGTGTTGCAAGTCTCACGCTTCTTGCGGGGAGCTTGCAGGGTTCTTTCAAGGCTGCTGGAAACAAAGTTGCAGCCTTTCTTGGAGCAGGTCCGCTGTCCTCGGGAGTTTCTTGTCTTTTCGAAGCAGGGGCAGTCCTCAGAGGATGTCGAGGTCGCTGGTCCCTTTGGAAGGCGTCGCTGGAGCAGGATCTTTGGAAGGCAGGAGACAGGCCGGTGAGTTTCTGGAGCCAAGGCAGTTGTCGTCTTCTGGTCTTCCTCTGCAGGGGTTTTCAGCTAGGCAGTCCTTCTTCTTGTAGTTTGCAGGAATCTAATTTTCTAGGGTTCAGGGTAGCCCTTAAATACTAAATTTAAGGGCGTGTTTAGGTCTGGGGGGTTAGTAGCCAATGGCTACTAGCCCTGAGGGTGGGTACACCCTCTTTGTGCCTCCTCCCAAGGGGAGGGGGTCACAATCCTAACCCTATTGGGGGAATCCTCCATCTGCAAGATGGAGGATTTCTAAAAGTTAGAGTCACCTCAGCTCAGGACACCTTAGGGGCTGTCCTGACTGGCCAGTGACTCCTCCTTGTTGCTTTCTTTGTTCCCTCCAGCCTTGCCGCCAAAAGTGGGGGCCGTGGCCGGAGGGGGCGGGCAACTCCACTAAGCTGGAGTGCCCTGCTGGGCTGTGACAAAGGGGTGAGCCTTTGAGGCTCACCGCCAGGTGTTACAGCTCCTGCCTGGGGGAGGTGTTAGCATCTCCACCCAGTGCAGGCTTTGTTACTGGCCTCAGAGTGACAAAGGCACTCTCCCCATGGGGCCAGCAACATGTCTCTAGTGTGGCAGGCTGCTGGAACTAGTCAGCCTACACAGACAGTCGGTTAAGTTTCAGGGGGCACCTCTAAGGTGCCCTCTGTGGTGTATTTTACAATAAAATGTACACTGGTATCAGTGTGCATTTAGTGTGCTGAGAAGTTTGATACCAAACTTCCCAGTTTTCAGTGTAGCCATTATGGTGCTGTGGAGTTCGTGTTTGACAGACTCCCAGACCATATACTCTTATGGCTACCCTGCACTTACAATGTCTAAGGTTTTGTTTAGACACTGTAGGGGTACCATGCTCATGCACTGGTACCCTCACCTATGGTATAGTGCACCCTGCCTTAGGGCTGTAAGGCCTGCTAGAGGGGTGTCTTACCTATACTGCATAGGCAGTGAGAGGCTGGCATGGCACCCTGAGGGGAGTGCCATGTCGACTTACTCGTTTTGTTCTCACTAGCACACACAAGCTGGCAAGCAGTGGGTCTGTGCTGAGTGAGGGGTCTCTAGGGTGGCATAAGACATGCTGCAGCCCTTAGAGACCTTCCCTGGCATCAGGGCCCTTGGTACCAGGGGTACCAGTTACAAGGGACTTATCTGGATGCCAGGGTGTGCCAATTGTGGAATCAATGGTACATTTTAGGTGAAAGAACACTGGTGCTGGGGCCTGGTTAGCAGGGTCCCAGCACACTTCTCAGTCAAGTCAGCATCAGTATCAGGCAAAAAGTGGGGGGTAACTGCAACAGGGAGCCATTTCTTTACACATACCAATGACAGAGATTTATAAGGCAGCCACTTGGTCTACACCTCATACATTTACCAAACACTACTGTGTAGATGTGTTAGCAACACAACAAGCCACAGTAGGACAGGCTGTACTAAGAACATTATTTCAAATAACTTCAACTTCTACAGGCTGACCACCGCTTTTGGGAGGATTACTGCTTTGTAGTCTATGCACAGCATGTGTATGTGCAGCTACACATGCCATCGAACGGAAAATGTCACTTACCCAGTGTACATCTGTTCGTGGCATGTTCCGCTGCAGATTCACATGCGCCCTCCCACCTCCCCGGGAGCCTGTAGCCGTTTAAGTTGTAATTAGAAATTGTATATATCTAAATAAACATTCCTTACTGGACATCTTTACTATTCTCATTCTACCACTCCTACCTCACCCTATGCAGGAAAACAATCTAAGATAGAGTTGATGCCCATGCGCAATGGAGCTGAAAGGGAGGAGTCACTCGGTCCCGTGACTCGAAAAGACTTCTTCAAAGAAAAACAACTTGTAACACTCCAAGCCTAGATGGCAGGAACAGTGCACAGCATGTGAATCTGCAGCGGAACTTGCCACTAACAGATGTACACTGGGTAAGTGACATTTTCCATATATATGTATATATATATATATATATATATATATATATGTATACACACACATGCATGTTTAAAAGTGCACCAGAATCCCAGGTATTGGCCGAGCAATTCACTGCTCACAACTTTAATGAAAATTTCCCTGGTGGAGAAATAGTATTACAGTTAAGTAATGTATCCTCATTTAGCTCACAATTAACACAATTTAAATATTGTGTTAAATAGATTACGGGATCCCTTTGGATCCTTGATTAAAAAATTATTGATTAGCACTAACTTGGAAGGTGACGTTTTCGTGGTGATCACTTCGTAAGCAAGGTCAGTGTACTATGTCTGTGGAAGCACCTTGCATTCAGGTTCATAAAGATAGAATAGTTTTGCACACATATCCATTCATTTTATCCAAGCTGATTTGACTGTTTCATGTAGCTCAAGCGTACTTTCTTTCAAAAGTGTCAGGATCAAGCAGAGAAAGCCTGTACTCAATATATGTAAAGAGAACTTTAATAATGTATTGTGTTGCCTTCGCACTGCCATATCTAGGTGGACCCATTTCTAAATCAGGAAATGCATGATAGACTTTAAGATGCATTCAAATTTGCACCCCCTATCAACACTAAGTGGCATCGAGCATGCGCATTCCACGTGTTAAAAATGTCATTATGAGTCTTCAACTAGTGGTCATTTTCAGTACCGCAGCATGATCATGACTGCACACCTTTACAAAGCATTATTGTGTTGTGGTCCATTCAAGCTAAAAAGTACAAGTGGGTCAAAGTGTTTTGGAGACTGTTTACTACGACCACTTTCAATCGACTAAAGTCTTGGAGGTGAAGGATACTGCTTCACATTCTAGATACTATATATAATCCACATAAAGCATGTTGCAAACTACAAATGTTAGCACCGAATAGTATTGTAGATTTGCATGGGACACCTTTTGTTTCCTCTTTGATTTGAAAGTTCAAATGGAGGTTTACTATAGTACAATAGCGTAGATAAAAACACCTGGTTTCTGTTAGGGAAAAAATAATTATCAGAAATTGTATATGTACAAATCTGTCATTCAGCACAGGCTTGAAACACTGTCTTTAAAAAAAAAAAACTGCAACATTCTGATCCACATACATACATGTGTTGTTTTTCTTCAATTTTCCACTTCTTAGTCTGCAGTGTAAAGGCAAGCTTAATTGCTAGATAAGTGGAGGTGCTGGTAGTGATAGCTTTGTAAATGACGTAGCTGGGTTTGAAGATGGTGCGGCCCAGCAAGGGGCGCAAATGGAGTTCCATCAAAATGGAGGTGATGTAATCATATTTCTTCAGGCCCTTGATAAGATGGAGCACGTAGGATGCTCCTAGGGTACCAGCCCATCCAGATGCCAGAGTACGAGAGCTTGAGCAGCAGTTTTAAAACCATTTTCTGGACAAAATGGTTTGACTTTCTGTAGAAGAGAGAGCTAGTATCAGGCTGTCTGTTTTTTTTATTTTCTTTTATTTTTTAAATAGCAATATGTTTTAGAGGGTGAAGTTGATGTCCAGGGTGAAGTTGAAGTCCAGCATGAATCCAAATGACGTGACATTTAGGGAAAGCTGGCATTTAAAGCCGTCAAGATTCATGTCATTGAGCCATGTTTGTATTGTATCTTGTTTATGGTTCTTGGCAAATAACAGGAATGCTGTTTTGGTTGGGTTGAGCTTCAGGTAGGCGGTGGACATCCAGTTATGGATGATGTGCAAACAGTGTTTCAGGCATTGGATGTCTGAAGCAGAGGGAGACTTTCAAGTAGAATTGTGTATCTTCAGCATATTAGTGAACCTTGATACTGTTATCAGTGAGTAGAGCACCAAGCAACCCCATGAAAAGGTTTACAATGACACAGGAGACAGTATGGAGCCCAGGGGTAATCCACAGGTGATAGGGATCATTTGTGTCGTGAACGTGCCTATACAAGCAAACTGTGTTGATTGGAAAGGTAGGAGAGCCAGTGAAGGATATTGCCAGTGAATCACATTTACAACTCCAGGATGCATATGAGACTGGGGTGGTCAACTGTGTTCAAAGCAGCTGAGAGGTCCAGCAATATCAGGAGGCAGGCATCAACATCTGTGGACAAGAAGCCATCATCTATGATGTGCAAGGTAATGGTTTAAGTGCTACAGTGTGGTTGTAAGCCAAACTGGTAGTCATACAAAAGATAGTACTGATGTGATCTTGGGGTTAACCAAAGACTGTGTCTTCAGTGATCTTATTGAAGAATGGTAGGTGAGTGATGGGCCCGTAGTTGGCAAGGCAAAGTCATTCAGGTATGCAAAGACAACAAGGTGATGTATGTAATACTTAAAATAATCTCAGCCACTGGCAGTTGCTCAGGCCGCATCCTAATCCATTGTGTTTTTGTTGTTTTTTTGTCCAATGCCACCTTAGTTTGGACCCAGTCATATTCATATCAGTCTTGATTCTGCCGCCCATGGGAACTGTGCAGCCTGAACTGTCAGGCCATTTCTTCCCTGGACCGAAAACAAGCATCCTGGGAGCAGTTTCAGGGTATCACCACTCATTAGCTTGAATCCAGTGGCACAGTGAGCCTGGGACCCTCGCCTGGCGCACTTAGGGCAGCAAATGTAAAAACAACAAGGTGATGGATGGAATGCCTGAATTAATCTCAGCCACTGGCAATCGCTCAGGGCAGTTCCCATGGGGAGCAGGGTCAGGACTGATTTGCATATGTCTGGGTCCCAGCAGGAATGACGTGGCAAGCAAAAAAAATTGATTTAGGCCAAGATCTGTGACTGGGGTGAATGTTTGACATTGTGTGGCATTCCGTCCATCATCTGTTCTTTATGCATTTGTCGCCCTGGTTCAAGGTAGCCTGATTCAAGTTAGCCTGACTGATACAGTGCGATACCATGAAACCGGTTTCAAGATGCTTGTTTTCCAGTCCAAGGAGGGCCTGGCAGTTTGGGCTGGACTGTTCACCTGGGGAGCAGGGTCAAGACTGATTTGCATATGTCTGGGTCCAAACTGGATAGGCAAAGTGAGCAAAAAAAAAAACAACTTAGGCCCAGATCTGTGACTGAGGGTTAATGTATGGCATTGTTTGGCATTCCATCCGTCCTCTGCTTTTTTTTTTTTTTTGTTGCAGATGTCACCAGGGTATACTGTAGGTTTCATTAGGGGTGGGATGATCTGGCTTGTCTTGAGAGCTTCTGGAAGATGCCTTAACAGATGGAGGCATTGATAAGGGTCAGTAGGGAGCATCGATGAAGGACGAAGGTAAGACATAGTCATAAGAAGTGGCTTTGTGGAAGTGGTATATATCGGAGAGCTCTGGGAGACATAGAGTGTTGGAGGTTGTCCCTATGGAATTGTACGGCAAGGGGTGGGTGTAAGAATTGAAGCAGGCATGGTGTCATTGACCTATACTTTTTCACAAAAGCGTTAGATGGCATTGCGTTTTCTTTGGTGTGAAGAATAGGATGGTACATCAGGGGGTTGATGTAGTGCTCATTCCTCTTGAACACAGTTCTGCTTCTGTTGGTGTCTTCATTTATGTTTTTGGTATAGTACTTTGCTTTTGTTGATATGATGAGCTGCTTGCGTGTTGAGCGGAGGGAGTCCAGTATTAAGAGGTCCCGTTGTTGTGTTTTTCTTCCATTTTCTCTCATGTCTGTAGATGGATCGTTTATTGTCAGCAAAGCCTTTCAAGGCTGATGGCTTGGTTTTCACTTGTGTAGTAATTATGACATATAGGTTCAAAAATCTTTCCAAAAAATGTTTGCAGTTGAGAGGTGCTGGCATCAGAGTTGATGGGCTGAGAGATTAATTCAAATATTAGGGGTTTATGGAGAAATCTTTGAAAAATCCGAAAGTTCGGCCTTCTTTTTCATGTTGACCTTGGTTTGTTGTTAGTACGCTAAGCATGGAGATGGGAATGCAGAGTGGTCGGTCCAGTTCATTGGGTGTGGGTGTTTTGCATTGGATTGTTAGAGATGTTGGAAAGGCAAGATGTAGAATGTGGCATTTGGAGTGCTTTGGCTGGATGATATGCTGTGACACGTTTATGTATTGATGTGGTTAATGAGGGTGTCCCTTTGTGTTTTTTGAGGGTTGTTGTCTGGAACGTAAGTCACCAACTAAGGTGATGTCAGCATGTTGGATGGGCGAAGTGGTGAAACGATGTCAGAATTTATCAAAGTCCTTGTTCTGCGCGGAGGCCTAGATGGCAGGAGAGTGCACATCATGTGATAGATACGTTTAGACCTTATTCTAAGTTGGTCGGTGTTTTCTGATTCATGTGGAACCTCTGTTTTTACAGGCGTCTCAATTCCGAGTTACGTGTCACTTACCACAGCGGGTATTACTGGGTGTGTTAAACGCCGCACTATGTGTTAAACCTTCTGGAATTGAAAAGGGGTTAAGAGCCATATGTATGAACACATTTTCCCATAGACATAGAATGGATAAAAACCTTTGATACATCTGGCCCAAAGTGCGGTATTTTTGCTATACTAAAGACTCAGAATAGGTGCTGTTTATCATACTTGTTTGATAACACACCTCACGGTATCATTATTTATCAGGTGCAGTAAACAGCAATTATTCCTCCAAGAAACTCTGAATCAGGTCCTAGATGGCAAGCTGAGTGTTCAAGGTAGTTGACATTTACTTATTGCAAAAGGCGAATATACTAACTTTATAGGATGCAACTTTTTGGTCCTTAAAATCTGGTATTCTTTGGAATAAATGTAACAAGAAAGATGTGTAGAAAGCCACCATCAATCTGTTTTCGATAACATGCTGTCTGTAATTTTACTGTGTAGTGTTTGGTCTGGGAAATGTATTTCAGAAAAGGCCACTCGGTTGACTCAAGTGCATGTCTATGATTGAATTTTCCCCATCATGTTCAGCGAAAGCTGAAGAGTACTGTTTTCAGTTTACTTTCCTGCTATTGTCTTTGATTAAAGGCACACTTGAGTCTGAACATTCTTAATTCTTAAATATTTCTTCTCGTCACGTGTCTAAGCCTGGACATTTTGCTTAGAGTAATGCCTAGCTATAATATTGTTTATTGTTATTTCTGCCTTTTGAGGGGCAAATTGTAAAACTCTTCCATTTAAAATTGTGCACTGTGTGATTTCTAGTGTACAGGGAGTGTCTTCTGCTGCTACGTGATCAAGAAAGTAAAAACTCATGGACGTTATCAACAAAACACCACGGACACGAAGATGGAAAAATGGGCAGTAGTGTTTTTGGACCCACAGGCTTCAAGCAAATTACTATTGTCATGAGCCTGACAAGGAAGCATCATGGTTTTAGGTGTTCTGATCATAATATGATCCAAGATTTCTAACCCATCTCCATCGAACGATAAAAGCAACGTTCTCTTGGTATCTTCATCCATCTGACCAGAATAGCGCATGTAAGAGTGTGTCCTAGGCAAATACGTGAATATTTATCATGGTGATCATAGACCTTAATAGACTGTTCTGAACTACAATAGAGTACACTAAAATGCTCTTATATGTTTTTTCCCCCCAAGATATAAACAAACATATATAAAGGACAGCCTTTAATAATCTTTTTCAGTGTTGCTTTAAATCTTACATTGTTCACCTTGTCTGCAAAAATGTGATTGATCTCTAAGGTTTCCAGCCGATACTTTGAAACTGGCAATCCACAGCACTCAAAGTTAGCTTGGTTTTTTCAATCCTATCTGTGGGCTTGGAGGATAGCAAAGTACCAGATCAAAGTCACTTCCTTTGGAACCTCCTGTGTTCTATCAGAAACAAGCAATATCCCAGTTTTCACCAAATACCTTGGAAACTATCATGAAATATATTATAAACCGTTAGAAAGGCATTTGATCCCAAGAGAGCTTGCACTACCAAAAATGAATGGTTTTAAACAGACTAGTGACTTTTAAAGGATGATTTGCCATATACCATGATCTAGCTTTTTTTCCTAGCCTGACAACTAGTTTATTGTTTTAAATTGCTAACATGTAAAATGCTCTTTGAAGCCTAATGGCTGTGTGTTCTCATACAAAAGGTCAACTGCATAAAACAGGACTGCAATTTATATCTGTCCCAGCCATGAATGATTGATTAGGGTCCTGTCCTGATTTTTTTTTTTAAAAGGAGAACATCCTTGTACTAAAGACGATGCAATACAAGAAGATGAATCTGAACTTGTCCTATAGCATTGTTGGTGAAACGACAGAAAGATGAGAGTTGGAGTAAGGGAGAGAAGAAGAGGAAAGATGCGCTAACACAGGGATACCATTAATATGGGTAATAAAGTTGTAGGACAGTAGGGATGATGCTGTTTTACTGAATTAAATACAAGGGGATTGTCCTTCCACTTAAGCATCCTGGCTTTCTCCTAAACACAAGTAAATGAGAAACGACCTTCAGACGCTCCAACAACTTTAGAAATTCTTTTGGGGCAAACTAGATTTGTTGAAGAGAGTCGCCATCTATAGTAAGGATTATGAAAAAAGATCTATGATGTAAAAAGGGAATACATGGAAAAACAATTGCTATAAACATTCACTTTGTATAGGGCATGATCAAAGAGATGTTTAGGACTACATTAAAAAGTTGGACTGGTGGAGGATCAAGTTTATTATGAAATGGCGTTCCCAAGTTGGCTGGGTTTTGCACATTTGCAATTGATATACAAACACACTTGTTGCCCACTATTGAGAGCTATTGCGGTGTGGAACACCCTGAATTATACATAGGCATATCTGTTTCCAGTTCCTATTTGTTGTGAACTTGTAGGGATTTTGCAGTGCCTTCCAATGTTTTCAAAAATTGTAATGTCAGTGGTTAGCAGTGTTTGCTTTTTTTATTCTGTTAAAAGCATGTGGATGGTATTTTTCGAGTGCCTACAAGGAACTTGACTTTTATTTCCCTTCACTTGTTCAATTTCCCAGCCAATTGTGCCTTTGTTCCTGCTTCCAGTTCTCTTCTAAGTATTTTGAATTTGGACTAACAAGTGACTTAGGGCCTGATTTAGGAAAAGGGGCGCTGCACCCAGTGCAGCACCTCTTTTCTTGCCCCCCTTAGTGCCCCCCCCAAAGCCACCATGTGTACACTGTATTTAAGATATGTCGCACCATGGCAGTAGTTAAGTTAGGGGAACTAGCATATAGATTTTTAATGCTTGTTCGGAGCTTTGCAGGATTAGCATAAAAAATGTCAAAAATTGTAAAAAAAAAAAAAAAATGTTTTAAAAAGTGAATCCTGCAAAAGCCCATTGTAATAATTCATGGTGTGCTTCCTTTTAACGCCTGCTCTGAGCAGGCGTTAAAAGTGCTGAAAAAAAATGATGCTGCACCATTTTTTTGCCCCCCCCTCCCACCCCCCAAACAGGAGAACACCCTCTTTGCTTACATTATGTCTGGCGCAGGCATAATGTAGCGCAAAAGGTTACAAAGAGGTGCAATGCATGCATTGCACCACTTTGTAATTTTGGTGCGACGATTTTTGCCTCGTTGGGCCACATTAGCGTAAAAAAAGAAAAAATGAAGCTAATGTAGCGGGCTCTTAAATCTGCCACTTCTTTCACCTCCTGTGAGTCTCATTTTTCCATCACTTATCTCCTCTTTCTAGTGGTTAGGTTCACCTCAAGTCCAGAATGTGCATGAATGGGATTCATTTGCACCTAAATAATATTTGATTGTGGTGGATAAAAGATTAATTGTGCACCATTAACACATCTTCCTGTACTTTATTCAGACAAATGACAGACTGGCTGTTTTGCTTTCCTTTATCTTATGACCGAGCTGACAAAACTTCTCTGGAATGCACTTCTTAGTTTAAAGAAGACATTTATTATCATTACTTCACCACGAGGTTCCTGAGAGCCGAGATTAGTAGGTTGGAAGCACATGTTTAAAAGTAGTCACAGCAATGAAAGGAAAAATATATCAAAGTGATTCTCAATTGCAAGGTACACAGCAAATACATGTGATTATATTATAGCATAACTTCAAAGCAAAGAATAAAAGTCAAAATTCATCACCGTAGGGCCTATCACTGCTCATCATCTTTCTCATGCCTGCAAGTTGATGACTCCTGTTAAACTGTGAGAAAGAGATTTTCCACCCAAACGGGAGGTCAGGCAGCTGACGTCCGCTCCTGACTGAAGTCTTGGAAAATTCCCCCTCGCTGCTGCCCAGGGACACCGTCTTATAATGAAAAAGCCTGCAGCCCTTTCCTCTACTAGTCAAAACATGCAGAGTTGGGAAGAAAACAAGCCATTGGAGATTGGCCAGATCTCCTACCTCGCTCCTTCCCAAGGCTGAGTAGAGAGGAAAATACAAAATATACGCTCTCTTATCACGCTAGGGTACGGTGTGAACACAATACGAAAAACACAGCTTGGTCTACCATGTGGAAAAACACAGCTCATCTGCAATGTCTCAACTGCAATGTCTGACTCCATGATAAAACCCATAGGGAGCTAAACTGAATACAAAATATAATGTCTAATGCCATGTTAAAGCCAATAGGCAGCTAAACTGAATACAACATGTAATGTGCTACTGGTGAACATTGAACAACTAATATGCGCAGTGGTGAAACACAAAGTCAGTGGTCCAACACAATTAATGGCATAACACTGACTGAATGAAGATTTTCTAGTTACAACATGAGAAATCTATTGTGAGTTGTTCATGGTCTGCTATTGCAAGCCAGTGTCACTCTGCCCTCAACTTTGTCTCAGAATACCAGGAAAGGACTGAGAATTGGCTCAATAAATATGGTATTAGGGGCTGATGTAAGCCATCCCTGCTCTGCCTGTCCTGATGTAAGTCTTTTCCAGCTCTGTCTGGTCATAGGTGAGGCGTCTGCTAAGGAATGAACACGCATTCTGTTAGCTATAGGGTGTTTGGTGACAGCAGATTCTGCTGCTGTATAAGCGACAGCTGAGGAAATAAAGAAGATTCATGATCTGCAGGATGTCTTTGACCTGTTTGGTTGAAACTTTGAATGACATTTATTTTATATTGTTGAACCATGCCTGTGGGGATTTTGTTTATTTGAAAGCCAGCACGAGGACCGCTAAGTATTGATTTTTACCATGCATGTGGTCCTTTATTTGTAGTAAACAAAAAAAAATGATGTAGGGGATGCATGAATTAATCTCAGTCACTGGTAATTACTTGGGTCCTGTTAGACCTGGCATCCTTGGCGTGGTCTCCCCTAACTTTTTGCCTCTACTTCCACGGTTGTTTTCTGTGTGCTGGACTCTGTTTTTGCTGTTTTTGTTACTCTGGGCACTTTACCATTGCTGATCAGTACTAAAGTGCAGGTGCTCCCTATGTAAAATGTATGTGTAATTGACTTTTCCATTATTGGCATATTTGATTTACTAGTAAGTCCCTAGTAAAGTGCACTAGAGGTGCCCAGGGCCTGTAAATCAAATGCTACGAGTGGGCCTGCAGCACTGGTTGTGCCACCCACCTTAGTAGCCCTGTAAACATGGCTCAGACCTGCCACTGCAGTGTCTGTGTGTGCAGTTTTAACCTGCCAATTCGACTTGGCAAGTGTACCCACTTGCCAGGCTTACACCTTTCCTTTTTATACATGTAAGGCACCCCTAAGGTAGGCCCTAGGTAGCCCCATAGGCAGGGTGCAGTGAATGTTAAAGGTGGGACATGTACTGATGTGTTTTATATGTCCTAACTGAAATACTGCCAAATTCGATTTTCCCTGTGCAAGGCCTATCGCTCTTGTAGGTTAACATGGGGGCTGCTTTTAAATATTATTAAAGTGCTGATTCCCTTTGAGAGAAGATAGAAATATGGAGTTTGGGGTCAGAACTCACAATTTAAAAATACATTGTTTAGTGAAGTTGGGTTTTAAATTGTTAGTTTGAAAATTCCACTTTTCGAAAGTAGGCATTTTCTTGCTTAAACCATTCTGTGACTGCCTGTTTGTGGATTCCCTGTCTGGGACAGTTTGACAGTTGGGCTGTTTGTGCGTCTCCTCTAGACAGTGATACAAAGAGTGCTAGTGTGTAGCCTGCATATCCTGATGAGCCATCTGTGCTGGAGTGGAGGGAGGAGTGGTCACTCACACCTGAAAGGGCTTTGCCTGCCCTCACACAATGCAGTCTCCAACGCCCTGGTGTGTGTCTGGGGCCTAGCCTGGGCAAGGCAGGATCTTGTGAACAGCAAAGACTTTTCTTTGAAGTTTGCCAACTTCAAGGGCAGAACGGGATATTAGTGGACCCAAAACCCCAAACTTTAGATCACTTCTGGAACCAAGAGGAACTTCTGCCAAGGAGAAGTGTTGCCCTGGCCTGTGACTGTGCTTTGTTGGGCTATCCTGCAGTTGTTGCTTCTGCCTGTGAAAGGGGACAAAGACTGGACTTTGTTGTGAATTCCTGCTTGAAGAAGAATCTCCAAGGGCTTGGAGTAGAGCTTGCTTCCTGTTTTGAAGCCTCAGGGACAGCAAAGGCTTCACCATCCAGTTCTGAGTCTACGTGCTGTGGACACTAGCTTGCCAGAGGGTGCCATTCCAGTTCCTGGGCAAGTGGAAGTGAATTTCTGGGGAAAAACCTGTCTAGCGACGGTGGAGGATGCCGTGTGACTTCGCTAAAGACGGCGCTCAATGGAAACCGCAACGCCGTCTGCCCAGAAGCTGTGGACCTCGCAGAAGCGCGACAACCCCAATGACTCCGCAGGCATTGCATTGCCACAGCCACTGATCACTCACCACCTCGCTGAGATCGGAGTGTCACAAGTCCGACGTCCATGACATTCGACGCCATTGCAGCGCCTGCAGCCCAGTGATGTTATCGCCACCCCTGGAGGTCACACCGCAGCATCGTGACTTCGCCTCTGCCGGAACCAAGGGACGACACCTCGCAACTAATGACACCTCCCCTCCACCGTCTTGCCGTAATGACCGGCGTCTTTTCGCGACACCTCTGCTCCTCTGCCTCGTAGCACCGACGCAGCATCGGATCCAGCGATGCCTCCCTCCCCAACTATGTGCAACGGCCTGTTTTCTACTTGTTTTACTAAGGTACTGTACCTGAGGGTCCGTTTGACTCCGTAAATGGCACCCTTGGCATTGCATTGTAGGAAACTACTCTGTCACAACGCCGCTTAACATCAAATTGCAGCATTTGTGCTTCTAGGCACTATATTTGTGTTTTTAAGTGATAAGATCATATTTTTAATGGTGTATTGTGGATTTTGTATCGTATTTGGTCTTGTTTGTTTAGATAAAATATTTACTATTTTTCTAAACCTGTGTTGTCATTTTGTAGTGATTCACTGTATTACTGTGTGTTTTGGTACAAATACTTAACCCATTGTCTATGAGTTAAGCCTACCTGCTCGTGCCAAGCTACAGAGAGGATGAGCGGGGGTTAACTGAGTGTGAGTCTCCTTTACCCTGACTAGAGTGAGAGTCCTCGCTTCTCTCTATCAAGTCTGAGCTTGAATACTCCACTGGTGCACAACACAGTAGCGGACTTCCAATGGAGGATACGACCAGTGCTTTAAATGGGTACGTACTGAGTACCTGCACTTTTTTACCTTGAAAGGGAGAGTACCTGCACTTCTCAGTTCTGCTGCCATACATGACAGAGGACCTGCACTTCTCGGGAGACAACGGGTATTCTAAAGAAGGAGGACCTCCTTTCTAAATTTTCATTTAAAGCACTGGGTATGACTCATGCAGTTACTTATCAAACCAAATAAAGGGG
This sequence comes from Pleurodeles waltl, assembly GCF_031143425.1. Lineage (NCBI taxonomy): Eukaryota > Metazoa > Chordata > Amphibia > Caudata > Salamandridae > Pleurodeles > Pleurodeles waltl. The sequence goes on from NC_090446.1 coordinate 128,267,361, forward strand.
CTCATTTACAAGCCCATAGCGCCTCCAGAGTTGCACTTTTTGCGATACTCTAGTGGCGCTGTGCACTGCGTCGTATTGACAAGGAGGTGTTAAGCCACTTTTCGTGGCTTAACACCACCTTGTAAATACGGCCCCTTCACACGCAGCACTTTGCGAGGAAGGGGTGTGCAACGCGTGTTGCTTCCACCATTGAAGATTGTTTTTGTGCAGGAAGGTGTCCTTCCTGCTCAAAAATAATCTCCCCCGCTACACAACTATCCTTGCACCATGGTGCAAGGGTGGCTGATTTTGCGCTCGGCAGCACATTTAGCGCCGGCAGAAACACAGGGGTGCGCTGTATTCTTGTTAATACAGAACATCCATACAGTTCTAAAATGAAGCAGTGTGGCACTGCCAATTTTGGTGCAGCACTGTGCTACTTTATTGGAAAATAGACCCAAAGTGCCTGATGTCTGATGCAGGGAGATTTTAGTTTGAGATACCTGTGTCATACGTTGTTGCACTTAGTTTACCATTGGTTTTACGGGGTTTTCAAAAGCTGGTGGATGAATTTACACCAAACAAAAAAGCCTCCCACCATTTGTTCTGGATTTTGCTATTATGACCTCATTTTGGTTCTGTACTGATTTATCTTGATTGGGTCCTTACTGACGTACTTGCAGTCTACTGGGCGTGTATGTCTGCATGTGCGGTATTTGTGTATCAGAAATTGGTAATAACCTTATTTATGCCTGTCAGGACTTCATAAAGAAATTTCTGGCAGAAGTAGACCCTGTGCTTTAAGTAGGCTCGGACACTGTAGTAATTAAAAAGAGGCATTGAAACAGGTCCCTATCGGGCCCTATGTTCACGTCCTTAATTTTACAGGCAAAAACACTTATCACCCTTGTATAGTGCATACTTTAAACGGAGTCACTGCCATATATTTATAAATTACCACGATTGAGAGATCTGGAATTGAGACTGAAGGCAGCGCAAGTTTCTCACTTTGCCTATCGGTAGGTCTGAAATGTGTTGAGAATACCTGCTCATCCAGTCCTTGGCCTCTCTGCAGTGCACTCAGAGCGGTCATCACATATTCCAGTTGTAACTGTGATTCTTTACAAATGAGTGTGAAGAAGGTGCAGAGTTATCAAAATATTGACAAGGCGAAAGAAAAAGTACAGTGCTTTCAGTGGGCGGGTGCATTGTGTATTTGGGGGAGGTGAAGTAAAGGAGATGCAAGTAAATGCATTCCAGAGAGAGTGAAAAGGGGGTACTGAAGAGGAAAGAGATGAGCTATCGGATATGCAGATGGATGAGATGTAGAGAGAAAAATGGCATACATGTCTAACATAGAGTGACAATCACAAATTGATTAAGACACTCAAAAGACCACTACCTCGTCCACAGAGGTCCATAATGCTTATTTCACAGTGTGAGAGTTTCAGAATTAAAACATTTCAATATTAATTATTTACAACAAATTATTGTTGTTACTGATTCATCTTAAACAGCTATAAGCACTGACCAAGCCAATATTCCTCACTTAGTTTAGAAGTATATTTGGATGCAATAACAGAAAGCTCAGACAAGCACCAAAATACCAGCTGGACGGTACACTACAGAAATCAGAAAGATTTCTTCAAAGGAAAAATATTCTCCCAACAGAGAAGAAACTGTGGCCCATATTTATACTTTTTTAGCACCGCATTTGCGCCACTTTTTGACGCTAAAACGGTGCAAACTTCAAAATACAATTGTGTTTTGTTAGTTTGCACCGTTTTTGCGCCAAAAAGCGGCACAAATGCGACGCTAAAAAAGTATAAATATGGGCCTATGTTTTAACATGAGATCCAAATACCCTGTAGGACATCTTTGTTGTGGAAGGCTGGGTGCTGTGGCAATATGATCCTGCTACAACAGAAATCTGACCTACCCAGAAGTTTGTTTAGAAACAAAAGTAAGAAAATTACTTACAGATGGAGCTCCATATTCATAGTTTTCTGAAATTGTGTGTGAATAGAGTGGATTGAGAAACACAGAGACAAGGAAGGTGAAGGGGACTGTAATCTTAGTGGCACATAAGAAAGATAAATGATTATGGTTCCTCCTTGTCCTTCTCAAAATATCAATATGAACCCTGACTGAATCCATACGGTCCACCCACTAAATATAGGGCTTACTATTAGGCCTCATATTACATTAATTTGGCACATGGTCTCCGTTTCCCATATGCAAATTGAGGCCATGCACCATAGTACAAAACTAACGTCTGTCAACAGTGCAGGCATCAGGGTTGTAGCAAGGATTTCATTGGCCCCTGTTCAAGCAGCAAGTAACAGCCACTCTCCAACCCAAACTGCTGATGGCCAGCCACACCCACCTGCTGCACCTCACAACATGCAAAACACCTTCCACCCTGCCATACTCTCTCTTTTTTTAATGAAGACTGGGCCTACCCTTATTCAGACTCTTCCCCTCATTGTGAGCTCGGGGATAACTTCTGATCCCTTTCCGAAGTCTTGTTTGCACAAGGATCAGAATTGGGAGTTGTCTGATAATTATCACACCCTCGCAGTTTTCCCCTGATATTTTCCGGCAGGTCAAACCTTCTGAAATTTATCAAGGAAAATGCCTGGTATGATGGTCAGTACATGCAGCTTTTTGTGTGGTAGCACCAAAATCTGCATGTTATTCCCCAAAAACTTGCAATCAGGTGATATTTATCGCACCAGATACATTCTTACTCTGCGGAGTAGGTGATAAATATCGCACCATTTACGGGCTGCATGTAATGAGGGCCTCTGTCTCTTCCCAGTTGTTAGGTCGAGCGTGCAAGCGCTCTGACCTGTTGTAAGTATTGTGGGCTTTTAACCACGCCCACCGCACGCTCATTACTATCACTTGTTCGTGGGTTTGCCTTTCCAAAATCCTTTGTTACCATTGGTAAATGCTTTACGTTTGTCCCTGCTTGAGGCATGTTCAATACCGCCTTGCACATCGACCCTGTTGCATGGAAAATTGCACGATTGCCGATACATTTGACTGCGAGCAAACTTCTTTTTCCTATTGTGTCTCTCCTTTGCGCTCACACTCATGGCAGCCATGGCGCTTTGAATCGGCTCGCTTATGTCAACTGTTTTAGTTTTCATTTTCAATTTAAGTGGCAAGAAAAGTCCAGTTAAGAATTTACAACTTTAACACCTCTAACTCGAGCAAAAGCTAAACCCATTACATTCCAAATGCTTGTTTTTAATTTTCCCCTGCTATCCATCTGTCTTTCCATAACTTCCAGTGTCCTCTTTGCAATGGCCAGCAAGGTGACTAATTGACTCATTGTTATTGTACTCCAGATTTAGGCGAGAACACAATGGGGCATATTTATACTTTTTCACGCACAACTGCACCAACGCAGTTGTACATCAAAAATTTCACCGCCGACTAACGCCATTCCAACGCGCCATGTGGGCGCCTTATTTATAGAATGATGTTAGCCGGCGCTGCGGCCTGGTCTGAGTAAAAAAAAAATGACTCACACCAGGCAGCGCCAGCGTATGGGAAAATGGTGGTTGTGCGTCAAAAAATGGTGCAAGTCAGGTCTGAGGCAAAAATCAGGCCTCAAACCGGACTTGTGCCATTTTTGTTGACGCACAATCCCCATTGACATGACTCCTGTCTTAGCAAAGACAGGAGTCATGTCCCCTTGCCCAATGGCCATGGCGAAGGGACTTATGTCCCCTGGGCATGGTCATTGGGCATAGTGGCATGTAGGGGGGCCCAAATCAGGCCCCCCTATGCCACTTTAAAAAAACGTTAAAAAATACATACCTGAACTTACCTTTAGTTCCATGGGATGGGCCCCCCATCCATGGATGTCCTCCAGGGGTGGGCAAGGGTGGCAGGGGGTGTCCCTGGGGGAAGGGGAGGGCACCTCTGGACTCCTTCCGAGCCCACAAATCCCTTAACGCCTGCCCTGACCCAAGCGTTAAAAAATGGCGCACATCAGGCTGTGCGCCGTTTTTTAAGGCCCACCCCCTCCTGTGCGTCAAAATGACGCTGGGGTATAAATAAGGCGCACAGGCCTTAAAGTCATTTTTTGGAAGGGAACGCCTCCCTTGCATATCATTAACGCAAGGCAGATTCCCGCTTCCAAAAAATGACGCACATTGTGGAATTTTGACATCCGCAGGGTTGGGCGTCACAGTTTAAATATGGGGCAGTGTCTGCGCCGAATGTGCGTCAAAATGTTTGACGCACATTCGGCGCAAACAGAGTATAAATATGCCCCCAATTTCCTCTTTACGTTTTGTGTGGAAAGATGGGTAATTTTGGCTTTTCAGATTTTGCCATTAAGTACCGAGCAAAAATGTTGATGAGAAAACTGCCCAGATGGAGGCGACACGTCCTGCACTCGATGCGCGAATTGCAGACTATTTGTTATGCCTCATTCAAGTGGAAAATATTGTAATGACGCAGTACAACTGTACAGGGTAATTATCACACCTCAGGGTGTCAGTAATACTTATGAGGTAATATTGCGTTATTTTACAGGAAACTCATAATAAGCCCCTGAGTGAATTGATGCTAGCTTCTGACATCTGTAAATTGCAGGTCACAGGTTTTTTTGGTAGGGTCAACCGAGTCTTCTATCTTTCCAGTGTTGGTAAACTGAAAACATATTCCTTTCCCTACCCTTCCCTTCCCTCAATTCCCTGGTTATATCTTGCTGCCTCCATCCTTTATGTTGCATTATGTACACGTGCTGGACCCCAGAGGAGGCGCACGTTCCCCTCAGGCCACTTCACTTCAGAGAGTACTGGGTGTAGCGCGGCAGAGAAAAATACTTTAAAAATGCTGGCGTAAATGCATGAGATCTCAGAGCACAAACCGAACAAACTTAACACAACTGATACTACTAGCAAATATTACTAACCTACTACCTTTGGTTCATGCGTACAGTGCTACTGCCACAAAGCACTTCAACACCTCATCAGGGACAGTAAGCGCTATAATAAAACAATTTACAGTGACAAAGACATCAACATACATCCTGACATCTAGTCAGACCAATGCCCATGTGGGTTTCTTGTGGAAGGCTGGTCCGGCAAAAAAGGAAGGCTTAGGCTGTGTTTTAAAATATCTGTTCTTAAAACTCATGAGTGAGAAAAGATTTTTTATAAATGCCCATTTAGACCACAACTAATTGTGATGGAGAGATGATACCGCTGCACATTGAGCTTGGGCTTAAAGCTTTGAAAAAAAAGAGAAGAAGCTTTGGAGGTCATAAAGACCTGGGCTATTGTAGATGTATAAGTTAGACATTTAAAAAACAATGTGGTAAGAAAGCTCTTGATGCCTGCAGCAGAGGTCTAGCCATTCCGTGTGGCTCTCATTTTTGTATCTCACTGGGATGGTTCAATCTTTCATCCTTCTAAGGTTGATAAAGTAAATTCCCTCAAGTTAGGAATCAATAACACTCAATATTTAGGCACCAAGGCTCAGGTTTATAAACATTTTCTGCTGGGTTTGCATCACAAAAGTGACGCACATCTACTCAAAATGTTAGTTTTTCTATTTGTATTGCTCTGGAAAGTTTCCTGAAAGTAATGGAAAAAGCTGCTTTGTGTTACTCTGCATCAAGGGGCAGTTCCGTGGGTTATCCATGGGCATTCCCATGCAGCCACCCATGGTTTTTCACACAAAACCCTTCTAACAAAAGTAGCCATGTTGTTGCATAAAAAATAACCCCACTTTGAATCAGGCTTAAAAATGGAGAAATGGTTTTATTTCTCCTAGCTTTTCACGCTTTGCAGGTGTGCTGCACTGTCCAGCACATCCACAAGGGGGGGACGTTTTTAAGTTTGTCTACGCATTGTATTTTGTACTGGAAGGTGTTCCCTCCAGTACAAAACCTATGTTGAACTTACGCAAACACTGTTGCACTGTGGTGCTACGGTGTCTGTGTGGCTCTCGGCAGCCTGATTTCGCTGTGGTGCTACGGTGTCTGTGTGGCTCTCGGCAGCCTGACTTCGCTAGGGAGAGAGCAGGATAGTGTTGTATCTTAGTAAATATTGTGTTTTCTTGCTGTCTCCATCTCACGCAACGCAGCAACTTTGAGTGCTGCGCCTAGTTCCCTGGCAGTTTTGTAAATCTGGCCCTTAGAGTCATATTAGTTTGTGATTTTGCTGTTTACAAAGTGCCTGCTCTGTTATTACGAAACTAGTGCCACTTCCAGAAAATGATGGCGAAGAGGTTGTGGTTTTTAAACAATGCAACCAGTGGTATGTATTTCACAAGGTTGGGATGCCGTACCATGGTTAGATTTTAAAGGGTGCACAGACATTAATGGAGGCCAATAACTGCAAGTCAGCTTTCATGAGAGATTGCAAGTGAAAATGACAAGTCAAGTGTAATAATTTACTCAAGACTGTGTATACTAACGTCCAGTGAGGGTTCATGAAATTCACGAACTGCTACCCCTGACTATTTCAAAAGTGTGAAGCGCTGTCAACAGACGGTGAATAAACTTGTTGAGCTGTCATGGTTGGATCGAAAGAGGTGACCCTCTAATTATGCATACCTGAGGTATCGAAAATAAAGCAGTATTATGGGTGCCTGGATTCTTGAAGCAGTTATTTTCCTCCCAGCTGCAATAAAGTACATGCATTTCCCCAGCCTGGAAGCACCTATGTGGGATGCCGAGGTTCCGCAAAGGACGTTTTGCCTTATATCAATATTAAGACCCATATTTATCCTTTTTGGCACAAGCCTGTGCTAACGCAGGTTTGCGCCAAAAAGTATAGCAGCAGCTAGCGCCATTCCTAGACGCTGGCCGGGCGCCATAATTATTGAATGGCGCTAGCCGGCGCTAAGGCCCTGTTAGTGTCCTTGGAAAGGACGCAAACAGGACTGGGGTGGCGTAGGGGGAACAGGGGCTTGTGCGCCAAATTATGGTGGCAGGCAAAAAAATTGCCTCTAGGCAGTGTAGCGCCATTTTCTGATGCACATGCCCAATGGACATGGCTCCTGCAAGGGGCCCAGTCAGGGCTCCCGAGCGGCGTTGGACAAAAAAAAAAGATACTTACCCGGACTTACCTTCAGATGGGTCCCCCATCTGTAGGTGACCTCCTGGTGTGGGTAGGGGTGGGTGGGGGTGTCCCTGGGGACAGGGAAGGGCACCTGTGGGCAATTTCCATGGTCTCTGACCATAGACATCTGCCTACAGGTCCCCTTACGCCTGCCCAGACCGAGGTGTTAAATAATGGCGCTAAGCAGGCTTAGCGCCATAATTTAAGGCCCTCCTCCTCTCGTGCGTGATTTTTGCATGGGAGGATAAATAAGGCGCTAGGGCCTTTGGGGCATTTTTTGCCCAGGAACGCCTACCTTGCATCTCATTGACGCAAGGTAGTTTTCCGCAGGTAAAAAATGACGTTAACTCCAATATTTTGGTGCTAGACTTGTTTAGCGCCAAAATATAAATATGGAGTTAAGTTTGCGCGGGATATGCATAAAAAAAAAATTACACAAATCCAGCACAAACAGAGTATAAATATACCCCTAAATACGCTTGTATATTTTAAAATTCAGTGATGTATAGATGTAAGGCTTTTCTAATTATTTTGTGACCATAGATAGATAAATGTTGTGGACTATCTCGTCATAAGGAGGGAAGCGTTTGAAGTTTCATACCTTATGCAAACACGCATGGGCATATGCCTGGTTCCAGTCAATGGACTGTTAGTAGACCACAAAGTCCAGAATCTGCAGTCATCTAATTGCAAAGCAGTGCAGCTCATGACTAGAACAGCCTACTCAGTCCAGTAAGCAGCCTTTAAAAGTAACCTCTAAATTCTGTTTACATCATTTTATTAAGTTGTCAGAATATCAGAACTGATACATCATCACACACATTTTGGGGCATTTTTACAAGCCCCTAGCACCGTCATAGCGTCATTTTTTTTTTTTTTGACACAAAGGCGGTGTTAAGGAGGCCTTTCTCCTGTGCCGTATTTACAAAGTGGCATAGTCCTTGCATTGCGTTATTTTGTAAACCCCTGCGCCACATTATGCCTGTGCCAGGCATAATGTATGAAAGGGGGGGCATTCCAATGCAGTGAGGCATGAAAAAATAGCGCTGTGAAATTCATATTTCACTGTGCAATTTATTCCATCATTTTTAATGCCTACGCAGAGCAGGCATTAAAATGACGCACCCATTTTAATCAGTGGGCCTCCCTGTGCTTTGCTGCAGTAGCGTCAAACTTTTGTCGCCAGTGCAGCAAAGCGCTGCAATACCGTCAAAAATGTTGACATTATTGTCCTAATGACCGCCTTGGTGTGCCGTATTGTAACTATGGCGCAACCATGGTGTCTTTAGGTGGGCAGGGGCGAAGGAAGAAAAGTGGCACATCAGGACTAACAAATATGCCCCTTTGTCTCTTCATGCATGGAAAAACATAGGGCCATTTTTAGATATTGGTGGTGGGGTTACTCTGTCACAACAGTGACGGATATTCTGTCCACCAAAATCTAAATCCCATTGGATATAATGGGAATCAGATTACAGCAGATGGGATATCTGTTACCGTTGTGACGGAGTAACCCCTCCGCCAATATCTAAATTAGGCCCATAGAGATGGAAAACAACAGTGTTACAATAAGGAAACACACCAATGAAGACTGGATGCATGCCCCACCTTCCCTCTCGGCCCTGGTGCCACTGCACTGGCTGCCCCATAATAGCTACGCCCCTGCGAGGCGTGAACCCGTGGCTTTGTTGGTGACAGTGCATTACTGAGAAGCAGATGGAGGTTTGAAACTTTGCAGAGGAAGGAGGGATCCCACATGGTGGATGCATTGGGTGGTGGGTTCCTGAACCGGTTTGCAGGGAGATGCCTGGGACCCAGTGCTTTATCTGTAAAAAACATAAGTGCCTGGGCACTTCTCAAGAGGCCTGCCCTATCAATTGCTCCTGCCAGAACTGCCAATACTAATATCAACAGAGCTTCTAACCATCACACTTCTTTTAAGTATGACAATTTAAACTATTCCAGGTCACCGAAAGTTATAAGAATGGGTTGGACAGCCGGTATTATCGATTTCTAATGTATATGAATTTAATAAAACACTGTTGATGTGATCACCTTAAAAGTAGACAAACCATGTGGTGGACTGTCATAAGTGCTGGTGTTGAGAATTAAGTGCTGGTGCCGAGCACCAGCAAAAAACAGCCAAATTAAGCACTGCTGGGACCCCTGATCATGTCCTATGAGGCACCATTCTCAATGCACTGACTGTGTGCCACCTGATATGTAGTCTAAAATCAAGTGCACCTATCGACAACCTGTTTACACCTGCTTGTAAGTGTACAAAAGTATACAAAAAGTGATGGATGAAATGCTGAAATTCATCTCCAGACTGATTTGCCTATGGCTAGGTAAAATTCACATTTACAATTGCAAAAGAAGCAGGAAGTTACCTAACCCTACTCCTTTGTTTCCCTCCAGGTAGGAGGGTGGACTTTGGAGAAACGTGTGGAGGACACAAAAGTGAGATTGGAACGTTTTCTTTTTCCTTTCCATGTAGTGCCTGGGGAGAGGTGTGACGAGTAAGGAGTGGGGTAAGGTTTGATTGAGGAGCTATTGTGCTCCTGTGCAGCCCCTAAAAGTAATCAATGGATAAGAAACACATTGACTGGGAGTAAATGCCTTTGTGAGGTGCCTCAAAGAATTAAACACAAAGCATCCAGCTTTGATCTAAAATTGGGGAGAAAGAGCTAACCATGTAGTGGGTGAATTACACAACATGAAACCAGCAAACCGTGTCTCAATGCCGGCCCCATTCATTCATGTACGAGTCTAGGCATTTACGTTTTTCAAGGCGCCTTTCCCTTCATCATCCCATAGGAGGACCTTGAAATACAGCAGATCGGCGTGTGCGCTGCACAAAAGCAAAAGAACTATGTTACCTCTTTTATACTAAACACCCTAAAGCAGGTATAGGCCGCAAAGCCAGCTGACTTGCCTTTTGGGTCACTAATAGAATCGTCATCAAGGAAGTGGTGGCGGGGGTTTGAATGTTTCAAGTTCATGATTAAAAACTATCATTGCCAACAATTCCCCCTCACTCCAGTTGTCTATTCAGTATTGTAAACTAAAACGTTTTGCAGCAGTCGAATTATAAACACAGACTCTGTTCTGAATTTTGAAGAGTCTATCATACATGGTCTGGACTTTCTGAGCCAAGCACCAGTAGATACCTCAGCGCCCTCCACATAAAGACCTGAAGGTCAGCGCGGGTCCTGGTGACCCTCCAGAGACAAGGTCGAACCAGATGCAAAAAACAGGTGGTTTTGAAGCAATTTGTCTGGAATTGTTTCAAAGCACCCAAGCAATGGAGGCAGGGAACGTGGTCAGCCTGCCCCCCTGCAACAAAAGAAAGGACAAGTATGCACCGTATGCACAGATATTGCGCATTCCTGCCCTTTCACTTTGACGCATCGCTTTATGGTGACTGTCTGCGCTGCCCTGTGCAAAATCCCCATAAATATGCCCCTCTGTTCGGGTCTGTCTTGAGCACAAGGTAGAGACTCTCTCTGACTCCGCCTTGTCGCTCACCACTGATATAAATACATTGTCGATGTCCCCACCCTTTACCTGTCGCACCAAACGTCCCCACCTGCCTACTCTTGAATCCATCTCTAAAGCTGAGCGCCTGCCTACTTCCCCATCCTTTGCTGCTATAGCCCAGCTCTCGTATGTCCTCTCACCCATGCCAGCCCCAGGCGTGGAACTGTTGCTTATTCTCACCTTATATATCTGGCTAGAGAGTGCCTCCTGTGGCCTCTAACCACACTCTGTCTGCAGTACACAACTCTGCAGCCTGTGCCCCGCACTCAGCTGACCTGCCCAGAGGAAGAGGCGAGCGACTGGGCCTATTAAATGTCCACCGGGGAGGAATATGTTCTGGTTTTTCCATAATCTTTGATTTTTGTACAAACCTGTCTGGGGGTGGCATAACGCCTCATGTGTGATGACAGGAAAAAGAAGAGGATGAAGAGGTCCATACTACGCCCCAGCCCTATTGTTTTTTAAAGGCACAAGCCTGAAATGTGACTGACTCTAAAATAGCCCCCCCAGCCATTCACACACACCTGCTTAACACGTGAGCCACTCATCTCCAGCCAAACCGGCCTCGCGAGAGAACAAATCTAGCATCTGACTCACAAAAATCACGAGCGATATGGGTCTGGGTCTGCTTAGATCGACCACATCTCAGAGACACATCCCTGCCTTTTGAATGTCTATGGCCAGCTGTACTAGTCGGAATGGGCAAAACATCAAAGACCTCACATTCTCAGCATTGGCGAGGTTTTGCTGCAGTATTCGTTTTCATAATGCATGCACTGTTCTTGCGCCAGCCAGTAACACAGCCTAGGCTTGTCATATATGCTCATGCTGCCAGAAACTGTGAAAGATGCTTAGGTTTCGACTGTCAATTACATATTCCCACGCATCCCATCTCTATGGCAACCAGTGCTTAAACCGTAATCATTCTTGTATCCACCTGATTCATACTTGGAGTTGTGGTCCTGCAACCATGATCACATATTGGCAAACACACAGGTCCAACCTGCAGAAACAGGGTTCGTTAAAAGGGATATTGGTGAGCAAGAGATGTTGATTTAATCAGAGTTAAAAGAATCACAAATTGTAGGAACACGTCTGTGAGGGTAGAATTAGCAAACAGGAATGCATGGAGAGAGAGGGGACCGAATTACCAGATAAGTATAAAATAAACGTGCAGCTTTGTGCGGTTTCTGTACTTTATTCATGCACAGATTCCACGTCATCTGTTCCTCTGATGTACCTTTTTGTTGCAGAGCTTGAAAGCAGTTCAGAAAACAGAGGCCAGCTGAAAAAAGACCAGTGCTTAGAAAAATCTTACACATAAGAAGGATGGAAACAAAAATCCTGAGCTCTTCAAGTCACCAATCCTGTGACATCCGTTGAGTGACGCCCACTCACCTCCACCTTCTATCTCTTCAAGTCTCAAACTCTAACATTAGCACGACCACTAGGTCGAACCCATTGTTTCGAGCTATCACTAGTATGACTCCATGTCCATAAGAATAACATGCTTGTTACTTCAACCAGGCGCAGCTCCTCCGCTAGGTTGGAGGAGCGTTGCCCCTTCCCAACCAGCAGCAGCTGCAAACCTTTTACCAACAAAAACGATAATAAACTACGTTTATTATTGTTTTTTAGTAATAGGGACGAGCACTGAGGGGGAGCGCACAGCACTCCTGCTCATTGCGCATATATGCTTGCCAGGCCTCTCGGACTGGAGAGAGTAGGGGCAGGCTCCCAGTCTGCCTGGGAGCGCCCTGGCGGGGTGCTCCCAGCCAATCCTAATGTTGCTCTGAGCAGCTTCAGGATTTGCCGCGGGGCAGACTGGGAGCCAGTGCCTGCAGCAGAGGAGCAGGAAGGTGATGACGGCCCGAGCGGTGGCTACGATATAGATACGTTTTTTTTGTTTTTAATTAATTCCCGCTGTGCACCACCCTGCCCCTATTATGCACTGTGAGCCGCTCCTGACTTCATCACAGTCACTCCAAGCTGTATAGACAGACAACATCACACCGCATCCTAATAACCACCCTTCAGGGACAAATCAAAAACATGTCAATTCCATATGTGTTTGGACAGCAGGTCGCAAGACTGAACCAACTACAAAACACCAGCTTAGGGTAAACCAGAGCTTTAAGTGGGCTGGGTCCTGCCGGTGCTCAGCACCAGCAGTTCTAAAAATCAGGTGATGAGACGAGTCCCTATCGGGATCTCCATTATTGCCCTAACCCCCAGGTTGAAAAAAAATCTTAACTCATCAGAAGTACTGCGCAAACTGCCTTTTATGTGATTTCAAAAAGACTCATTATAGTTATTCCACAATCTCATCATTGCAGAACTGAAGCATTTTCAATATTATATATAACAAAGTCATTGTTGTACTTATTTTATGCAAGTAACAACCACTGACAAAGCCACTAGTCCTGGCTTTTTTATGTGTAATGTCAGTTGTATTAAATATATCTGGATGCAATGGCGGAAAGAAGCAGCAAAATACCAGTTGGGTGGCACACTATGCTAAGCACAGATTTTTAGCTTGTGTGTTTTCAGCCAGTGATACTCAAAATACGGCCCGGGGGCCCCATACTGCCCTCATGAACTTTACTTGCTGCCCCCAGTTGAACAGCAGTACTTGGCTGTTGTTTAATTTACAAAGCACTAATATTCGTAAAGATATTAAATACATGCAAGTGCTTATTTACAGGGGAACTGAAGGGAATCAAATGTTGCACAGAAGGTGTCCTGTACCACTTGACTTTTAGAACACCTTCATTTTTAAAGCCATGCAACAAACGAGTAAAAATGTACTAAAGTCCTTTCGAAGTTCAAAAAAGTGTATTTCATTAACATGCAAAAGTGTTTCACCTTAGTGCATCAGATTTAAATCAGTGCATTGAGAAGTATTTTTTTGGTTTAAATGACAGTTTTCAAACATTCAGTTACAAAGATTCATGCCTTGTTATGTGCTCCCTCTGGCTGGCCTGGGTTGCTATTATATATGAACAATATCGTTTATTAAATCAAACACAAGAGAAAGTTTAGGCCATGGCACATCCTGAAATCATATTTTGAGGTCCTCTTATATGTGATAATGAAGAATAAAGAAGCAAAGTGAAATAACACAGTTGCCTAGGAACGCACAATTTAGTCAAGTGGGAAAGCAGGAATTGATTCCAGGTGCAGTTCAAATAAAAGATATACGTGCGTCGCTTCCCTCCGCCCACCTTACAGTCCCCCGACTGCCGCGCTTCTGGCATCAATGCGGCCCTCAGTCACCCACACAATGAAGATTTGGCCCCTTGGAAAAAGTCTACGAGTACCTATGTTTTAGGCCGTGCCCTTAATTATACAGGCCACTTCACTTTGAGAGATCCCCCAGTTTTTCCATCCCACTTAAAGCACTGGCTTAAACCCAGCTCCTCATTCCACACCACACTCGCTTACCTGGACCAAGGCTTGTCCATGGACATCGCCCACAGAACCCCTCCTGGAGAAATTGACAACACAGACTCATACTCTGAACGAGAAACACCAAGGCCCAGATTTATGAAAAGTGACACTGCACCTAGTGCAGTTCCACTTTTCTTGTGTCCCTTAGCGCCCCCCAACACCACGATGTGTGCGCTGTATTTAAAATACAGCGCACCATGGCGGTAGTCAGGGAGACTAGCGTAATAGTTTTTTACGCTAGTCCATCGCTTTGCAGGACTAGCGTCAATTTTTTTTCGCTAATCCTGCATAGCACCCAGAGCCCATTGAACACAATGGGAGCCTCTTTTTAAAGCCTGCACTTAGCAGGCATTAGAAATTGCTCATAAAAATGGCGCAAAGGAATCTCTTATATTTCTTCGTAACATTTTTACTGTCCCCCTTGCTCCAGAATGCCCCCCTTGCATACATTATGCTTGGCACAGGCATAATGTGGCGCAAGGGGTTACAAAGTGGCGCAATGAAGACATTGCGCCACTTTGTAAATATGGTGCCGCATTTTTGCCTTTCCAACGCCACATTAGTGTAAAAAAATAAAATGCCGCTAATGTGGCATTGGAGTGGCGTTAGGCCACCATAAATCTGGGCCCAAGTAATTGGCGAATGTACACAAACTTAATTTTAATCCGAACCTAAAACAAAATCCTAATTATATTCCATATTGATAGTGCACAGCCAAATTAAAACTTTAACTTAATGCATAGTGTAATATTAGTTTTTTTTCAAATACAAATTCTACTCACCTTTGTCAGGTCCGCTAAAATCATCCCAACAATGGTTATTTAGTGATAGACTTAAAGTAATGGTATGCTTCTGCACAGGCAAGTCAAACAGACGGTAGGTCGAAGTAATGAGGGCGCAGCCTTAAGAAGCACTGTTCCATACAAAACTCAATGCCTCAATCAACAAATCTCTCCATCAGAGGATCTGTGCGATTAGCTCCCAACAATCCTCACCTCCAAAATTCTTAATCTTCCTAAGGGGGCATATTTACAAGGAACTGCGGCATCTGCTCCAATGGGCCAGTTTCCTTGTGTCACCCTACGCCTCCCTAATGACACCATGGTAACGCTGTATTTACAATACAGCGCACCATGTCGAACGTTAGCACAATAGCATCACAATTTTTGACGCTAATATGGCGCTTTGCTGGACTAGCGCCAAAAAGTTTGACATTAGTCCAGCAAAGCTCAAATTACGCTACGACTGCACTAAGGGGCGCAAGGTGCTTGTAAACATTCCTCTAAATTCTCATTTCTTTCATATATAGTTTTAACCACCTTTCTACAACTAATACTATTTTTCTACCACTTTAGGCCTTTCTCAATTAAAGACACCCAAACTGTCACCAACTCTATAGGCTAATCCGTACCCCTTTGACCTTAGCCGTGCATGAATCACTATCAGCTTGGAGGATACCATTTCACTTGATGCAACAACCATCATTATCACTTCCTTCCAAGAAGGTTTCTTTTCCTCACTGTGTCAATCGTGCCTTTGGGTTCCTAGTGCTAAAAATCCCTCCTTGGGCCATGAAATCCCAGCTAATTTACAACCATTGTCTATGTCATGGAAAATATGGTGATAAAGCCATTCTAAAGCAAGGTTGAGGCTGGTTGAGGGTGGTTACCTGCTTAGTCCTCATCAATCTGGATTCTAACCCTTGGGACTGGAAACCACTCAGTCCTACTGGTGTGCAACCTGAATTCTGACTGCCAGAGTATCAATGGGACACATTATCAGGGACAAAATATAAAAAATAAAATATCGACAGATAATTAAGTCTAGATTTCCTATACCTAACTCCACGTATATGTACCAAGGCAGTATAATATACCTTCAAAGTATGTATATGTGGCATGAGGACTAATACATCTACACATCCCAATATGCACTAACTTTTTGATATTTTGTCCCTCAACATTCTATCCTGGATGTGCCCCACAATATTCTGTGGGTCGATACTTAGTAAAAAAAATCAGTCCTCCCTGATGTGAGGAAGTGTCAGATATTGAAGCCACTGAACCAGGACTTCTTATCCTTCTCAATTTATCAGCTGTGCTCAACAATCTGGACCACAAGAATCCCTTAGGCAACTGAGAGGCTGGCTCAGAGTGTCTGGTGCCTCTCTCGCCTCCTTAGAATCATTTCTCACAAGTCATTCCCATCAGGTTAAGCAAGTTATTTTCTCGCTCTGAGTAACATTCTAGACTGTGGGATGTCATGGGTTTCTTTCTCCCACCATTGCTGCTTAATGTCTATATTGCCCACTGGCTGAGGTCATCAGAGTTCAATGTCAGGTTACTAAACTATGTTGATGTTACCCAGGAAGTTGTTATGTGAATGCAAGTGTAAGGAAATGCCTCATTGGCATGGTTAGCCCCTGACTTTTTGCCTTTTGTTGATGCCAGTTATGATTGAAAGTGTGCTGGGACCCTGCTAACCAGGCCCCAGCACCAGTGTTCTTTCCCTAAACTGTACCTTTGTTCCCACAATTGGCACAGCCCTGGCACCCAGATAAGTCCCTCGTAAAACGTACCCCAGGTACCAAGGGCCCTGATGCCAAGGAAGGTCTCTAAGGGCTGAAGCATGTCTTATGCTACCCTGAGGACCCCTCACTCAGCACATGCACTCTGCCTCACAGCTTGTGTGTGCTGGTGGGGAGAAAATGACTATGTCGACATGGCACTCCCCTCAGAGTGCTATGCCCACCTCACACTGCCTGTGGCATAGGTAAGTCACCCCTCTAGCAGGCCTAATAGCCCTAATGCAGGGTGCCCTAAACCACAGGTGAAGGCATATGTGCATGAGCACTATGCCCCTACAGTGTCTAAGCAAAACCTTAGACATTGTAAGTGCAGGGTAGCCATAAAGAGTATATTGTCCGGGAGTTTGTCAAACACGAACTCCACAGTTCCATAATGGCTACACTGAAATCTGGGAAGTTTGGTATCAAACTTCTCAGTACAATAAATGCACACTGATGCCAGTGTGGAATTTATTGTAACATTCACCCAGAGGACATCTTAGAGATGCCCCCTGAATACCAGTCCGACTCCTAGTGCTAGGCTGACCGTCCCTCCGGCCACCGCCCCCACTTTTGGCGGCAAGGCTGGAAGAGATAATTAGAAAAACAAGGAGGAGTCACCCACCAGTCAGGACAGCCCTTTAGGTGCCCTGAGCTGAGGTGACCCCTGCATTTAGAAATCCTCCATCTTGGTTTTGGAGGATTCCCCCAATATGATTAGGGATGTGCCTCCTCCCTTCAAGTAGGAGGCACCAAGAGGGTGTAGCCACCCTCCAGGACAGCAGCCATTGGCTACTGCCCTCCTGACCTAACCACACCCCTAAATCTAGTATTTAGGGGCACCCCAGAACCCAGGAAATCAGATTCCTGTAACCTACAACAACAAGAAGGACTGCTGACCTGAAAGCCCTGCAGAGACGACGGAGATGACAACTGACATGGCCCCAGCCCTACCAGCCTGTCTCCAGACTTAAAGAACCTGCACAGCGAAGCATCCAACAGGGACCAGCGACCTCTGAAGTCTCAGAGGACTGCCCTGAACCCGAAGGACCAAGAAACTCCAGTAAACAGCGGCTCTGTTCAAAAACAGCAACAACTTTGCAACTTTCTTACAACTTTCAAAGACCTCACTCTTCCCACCGGAAGCGTGAGACTTCACAATCTGCACCCGACGCCCCTGGCTCGAGCTCCAGGGAACCAACACTACAGAGAGGACTCCCAGGCGACTGTGACTTCGTGAGTAACCTGAGATGACCCCCCTGGACCCCTACAGCGACGCATGCAGAGAGGATCCAGAGGTTCCCCCTGACCGTGACTGTCTGGAACAAAGAAACAAACGCCTGGACCAAGTACTTCACCTGCCGCCCCCAGAACCTGAAGGAACCGAACTCCAGTGCAGGAGTGACCCCCAGGTGACCCTCTGCCTAGCCCAGTCGGTGGCTGGCCCGAGAAGCCCCCCTGTGCCCTGCCTTCACCGCTAGACTGGCTCCCGGGTCCCTCCATTGATTCCTATTGAAACCCAACGCCTGCTTTGCACACTGCACCCGGCCACCCCTGTGCCTCTGAGGGTTTGTTTTGTGTGCCTACTTGTGTCCCCCCTAGTGTTCTACCAAAACTCCCTGGTCTGCTCTCCGACGACGCAGGTACTTACCTGTTGGCAGACTGGAACCAGAGCACCCCTGTTCTCCATAGGCGCCTATGTGTTTTGGGTCCTCCTTTGACCTCTGCAGCTGACTGTCCCTGTGTTGCTGGTGCAGTGTTTTTGGGGTTGCCTTGAACCCTGAACGGTGGGCTGCCTGTGCCCAGGAACTTGAACTTATAAGTGCCTTATTTACCTGAAAAACTAACCAATACTTATCTCCCCCAGAAACTGGTGATTTGTGCACTGTGTCCACTTTTAAAATAGCTTATTGCCATTTTAACTAAAACTGTGTATGTTACTGCTCTAATTCAAAGTTCCTTACTTACCTGTGTGGAGTACCATGCATTTGATGTATTTACTTCAAATATCGAATCTTGTGGTTCTAAAATAAATTAAGAAAATATATTTTTCTATATAAAAGCTATTAGCCCGGAGTTAAGTCTTTGAGTGTGGGTTCCTCATTTATTGCCTGTGTGTGTACAACAAATGATTAACATTACCCACTGATAAGCCTACTGCTCGACCACACTACCACAAAATAGAGCATTCGAATTATCTAATTTTGCCACTGTCTTACCTCTAAGAGGAACCGTTAGACTCTGTGCACACTATCTCTCACTTTGAGATAGTATATACAGAGCCAACTTCCTAAAGCAAGGCATTGCTTTCTTCGTTCCTTCGTGTTTTTTACACAAACTGTTTAAAAACTAGGTTGGATGAATTACAACAAACCAACCACGTACAGTGAGAAATCCTACAAAGTACTGACAGACGTGCCTCACACCTCAATCTGCCCTTCCACTGGTCCAACGATCCAAAGTCTTCGGCACACAGCAAATCTGTGCTGGAACCTTGGAGTCTAATCCAGTGAGAAACTGTCCTCCAACAAGCAAATCAACTAGCACGATTACCTAGAATTATCATCTAAGACCAACTTGTGACATTCTCCACTTACTAGAGGACAAGGTCCATGCCTGCCTCACAGGATCAGGCTGGCCTAGCTGTGCAGGCCAGGGGAAAGCCCCCAGGAGGCTAGGCTAAGTGACAGAGGGACACTCTCATGGCACATGGGGCTGAGATCCTCAGCCTCCAGAGTCCTAAACTGTGCTGTGTGTAGTACATGTTTTGTACAATGGGGAAATGATGCTCCGCTGTACTCTGCCAGATCCAAGGTTTAATAATTTATCATATGTTGTCCTATAATTTTTAAATCATTGCTATAAAATTAATGGTTTGGGCACATTGTTAAAATTCTTGAAGGTAGAACCGCCCTACTCCCTTGCCCTAAAACCCTTCCTGCCTGGGTCACCCTCTCGAGCCCTGTGGATTGGTTAGTGTAATATGGGAATCGAAGTAAGGCATTTTCTTACCTCCCGTACATCTGTGCTGCTTCTTTGCAGGAGATGGTTATACGACCCCTTCTGCTCGGATTTCTCCCAAACCTTAGCAGACAAATCTCAAGGTGCCCAGATAAGGCAGCAACCACACTAGCAGGCCCCTAACTTATACACCTGAAAGAAAAGTAGTCTGCCCTGAAATGTCTATACCGCCCAGCAAATGAAGGATCCAGGAACTGCCATGCCTCACACCTGGGCTCAGCAATAACAGAGAAGGACTGACTGTTTGCTCATGATTGGACTTTGGACTCAGTTGGTCTAGACTAGTCAACAGATGAGGACCATCCACCCCTGGAGCCAGGTGTGCCATGACGCAAGGATGTATGCATTTTGGTCAGAATAGTTTTTGTGCAGGATGGAACACCTTCCTGCGTAAGAATTATTCTTCAAGGCTTATTCCTCTTTGTATGTCTGCTGCAAAATACAGCAGGCATGCAAAGAGGAAGCAACAAGGAGAAATAAGGAAACTACTTCACTTTACCCAAGCCTCGGATAGGCGCACCATTTTAGAGCAAACCCATCTTTAATGACTTTAGTAAATATGGTTTTGCATCAAAATACATGGGAGGATACACAGGAATCCCTGTGCTCCAATCATGCAACGCCACCCCAACAAATTCAGTGCTACACGCTGCGTTACGTTATTTACTTTTTTTGTTACAAAGTCATGCAAAGGCACGCAAATCAGACTTTGTGTGGCTTTGCAATTACCAAAATAGATTTTGGATTCGGACTGCACCAAAAAAAGTGACAAACCCCTGACGAAAATCTTGGTCGATCTGGGCCCCAGAGACCACTGATTCCCTATGGTTTTGTGTGCCATCCTCACTCAGAAAACTTCTGAGAAGAGGTTCGCTAATGCCATCTGGTGGATAAATACAACTGTTCTTCTTTTACTATTACTGCCAGGGTAATCAAGTGGATCCATACAACTACATACTTCAGGCCACGTTGTCTGGACATTCCCCTGAATGGGGTTCCGCAGACACAGGTAGCCACTGGCACAGACTTTCAAAATTGTTCCCCAGTCCCTAAGCTCTGACTTCCACGCAGGGGCCATTGCTAGTGGATTGTCGCTGCTTGTTACACATTTGTCCTCACACTTCAGCTGTTTTAAGGTTGGTGTCTACCAGACAGTGCAGCTGTCTCGTTTGCTAACAACATCTTGGTGACATTCAGAAAGTTTCCCTGGGAATGCATTCCGCCCATTTCATACCATTGGCTTTGTGTTTTGTAACTTACATTTGCTTTCTTTCTATTTGCTGGCTTTGATTGTTTTAGGCTTTCCATCTTGAGTTTGTCCCTTCCCTTTCCTAGACTCTATTTACTGCATTATTCCAGTAGTACTGAATATCTGTAAACAGGCCTTTAAATTTTGTTCTTATCTTGTCATATTTGTTGTGCGTTCAAATATAGAGATCAAATGTCAGTTTCTGTCTTCCAGGGAGCTAGGTGTTTATTTTAATTTATCTGACTTCAAAGTGAGAGGATTTATGTGGCAATCATGCTGGCTACTTGGGGTGTGCTGTAGGATGTATTGTTTTTTTCTACCACAAAACAAAATTTAAATGTCTGTAAATGAAATGTGCAAATATTTCCGAATATGGAAGCACAAATTAAGCACATTTTTTCGTAATTCTGATGATGTGTGGTAGAAACTTATTTTAATACTATCAAAACAAATCAATACACTAGGTGATGACATTATCAATAAAACTATATGTATGTTCAAATGCAATGGTCATTTCAACTGAAGATCTGTTGTCTGTATTGGAAGTGTGCTACTACACCATACATACTCCAATTTACTCCACTCTACTCTGCACCACTCCACTCTTTGCCATTGCACTCTACGACACTGCAATCTACTCTGCACCACTCTAATCTATGTCATTGCAGTCTATGTTAATGGACTCTACATCATTTTACTCAAAGCCATCTACTCTGCGCCAAACTACTCTGTACCACTGTACTTTACGCCACTTCACTCTAGTCCATTTTACAACAGAACACTCTATGATACTCAACTCCATGATGCTCTACTGAATTCTATGCCACTTCACTCTACTCCACCTTATGGCCCCCTGTGACACTACTACTCTATACACAACTCCCTCTATGCTAGTCCATGCCACTATACTCTACTCTGTTCTACGACACACTAATCCACTTCACTGCTCCACTCTATGCCACTCCACTTACTCTGCACGTCACTCTACAACACTCTACTCCACTCTACATAACACCCGCTATGCCACTTCACTCTGTTCTACATCACTTCACGACACTCTATGCCATTCCACTCTATAACACTCTACTCCACTCTACGTAACACCCGCTATGCCACTTCACTCTGTTCTACATCACTTCATGACACTCTGGCCCTCATTACAACTCTGGCGGTAAATCCCGCTTTCCGCCGTGCTGAAGACCGCCAACATACCGTTGCAGCGGCGGAATCCCGCTACAGGTATTACAACCCACATTTGGGAATCCATCACAATACAGACACCCACACAAGTCTGCCACACCAAAGGTGAGTGATAAATTGGCAATACCAAAACCTACACCGTTACGCCAAAAAGAATACGCCCACATTATCACAACCCACGAATCAACGCAGCGGTCTTTAAACCGCAGTAATCCATTGGCGGTACACACCGCTGCGCTCAAAATACACACACACTTACAAAACACAACTACATTGGACAATTCAAAATACACACACCTGATGCACATACACATACCATACACCCACAACACTATAAAGCACACACCCACATTACCCACAAACCCTTACAATTACTTTTTTGGAAGAAGCCCAGAGAGAGAGATTAGCAAACACAACACCAGCATCCACAGACACACAATACCAACACCCATACAACATCCACGCACCTCAAACAACACACACCAACACATCCCCCCACACATCACAACAGACAGCACCTCACACATCACCCACACCACATCATGGCACCTCAAAGACACCCCAGGTTTTCAGAGGAGGAGGTCAGGGTCATGGTGGAGGAAATCATCCGGGTAGAGCCACAGCTTTTCGGATCACAGGTGCAGCACACCTCCATTGCTCGGAAGATGGAGCTATGGCGGAGAATCGTCGACAGGGTCAACACAGTGGGACAGCATCCAAGAGTGGGATGACATCAGGAAGAGGTGTAACGACCTACGGGGGAAGGTGCGTTCCGTGGTATCAAGACACCAGATTGCTGTACAGAGGACTGGCGGTGGACCCCCACCTCCTCCCCCACAACTAACAACATGGGAGGAGCAAGTCTTGGAAATACTGCATCCTGAGGGCCTCGCAGGAGTAGCAGGAGGACTGGACTATGGTGAGTCATATCTTTATTACCATATCCCCCACCCCACCTGCAGGCCATCACATACCCCCACCCTTACCCTCACTCCCATCACTCCATCATCTCACATATGTCCCACTATCACAACCCACACATCTCAATACCAAGGCCCTGCATGCAACACCTATGCATGGACCACCGTCACCAAAGCATGTCCAGTACAGATACCCACAAACACAATGATGCAAGCACAGGAGTAGAGGGTACCTCACCCAATGCACAAGATGGCACATACAGATACTAAAACTATGCATTTACACCCCAACAGGACCCATACCCAACATCACCGGACAGGAGGTGCCAGACATATCCAGTCCCCCCACAGAAGAGGCCCACAGTGATGACAGCAGCTCTGCACGCCTGGATCAAGATGACCAGCCCGGCCCATCAGGGACCTCTGGACAGTCGGTTCCCCTGCCACTGTCACAAGCCACCACAGACACTCCCCCCTCAGGAAACTCCAGCACAGCACCCACCCAGCGGGCTCATCCATCTGTCCCCAGGACACGTCAATCAGCAGGTTGTCCACCACTACAGGGAATCCAGGCAAACCCACCAACCCAAGAGAATCAGGGACCTAGGGTCAGTGGCAGTGGGCACACGGTTCAGAGGACAGAGGCACAGGATAACAGGGAAGCTGGGAGGACTGCTGTGCGACAAGGGGAGGACAGGCCCAGGGAACCGACACTCCAGGAGGCACTCTCAAACATCATGGGAGCATACCACCATTCCCAGGAGACCATGGGCACGGTCTGGCCAAGTTTCAGGAGACCCAGCGGCTGCAGGAGGAACACTACCTGGGGATCAGGGAGGACTTGAAGTCCATTAACAACACCCTGGTCACCATTGCAGGGGTGCTGGCAGACCTTGTCAACACCATGAGGGGCACAGTGGGACACAAACGGTCCCCTGACACTAGCCTGGACGATGAACAGCTCTCCACCTCCGCCGGCGCTAGTGGACAGGAGGCCCCGCCACAGGACCAACAGACCACCAGCACCCCACCCCCTGCAGAAGGAGAACCACCCCGCAAACGGTCCCTGAGATCCAGGAACAAGACAGAGAACATTGCCAGGACCCCTGCCAGGAAATAAGACCCTCCTGAATGTCACCCTTCTGTCCCACTTTGTCACCCTGTCCACCTTAAGCTGCCATTGCTCCCCTTCCTATGCCCCATTGGACAATGCACCTGTGAGACCAAGAGACTGGACTCTCCCATGGACATTCCTCCACCATCACCCCAGCCCATTTCACAACCCCCTCCCCTTATTAGCACAGAAATAAACACCCTTGAATCACCAAACAATCTGGAGTCAGTCTGTGCTTTCACAAATGTGTAATTGCAACATCTCTGAAATATAGCAATGTCAATGTACTTGTTCACATACCAATGTTACACAGCTGTAGGCCAGGAGTAAACATAGCAGAGGGCACAAATTGGGACCCAGATCTGTGAAATGGAAAGCCAAAGTGACAAATCAGGGTCCATACACAGAGGTAAAAAGGCAGACTTATGCTAGGTCCTACAATAGTATGAGATGTGGGAAGCAGTTCCATCCTCTTACCTGTGTCTCACTGGAAGTATTGCATGATGATGTTGTTTCGGTTGTCTACATCTTCTTCTTCTGCCTCCTCTTCTTCACTGTCCACAGGCTCCACAGCTGCCACAAGACCAGCATCAGGCCCGTCCTCCTACAGAAAAGGCACCTGGCGTTGCAAAGCCAGGTTGTGCAACATACAGTAGGCCACGATGATCTGGCACACCTTCTTCGGTGAGTAGTATAGGGATCCACCTGTCAGATGGAGGCACCGGAATCTGGCCTTCAGGACGCCGAAGGTGCGCTCTATTATCCTCCTAGTTCGCCCATGTGCCTCATTGTACGTTCCTCTGCCCTTGTCCTGGGATTCATCACTGGGGTCAGTAGCCATGAATGGTTGGGGTAACCAGAGTCACCTGCAAATATCAAGGGACAACGGTTAGACATCCTCCAAACATTAGGGAATCTCCCATACCCAGACAGCAAATGAAACTGTGTGGGGACTTTAGGTTCACCTATTAGCCACACACGGTGCCTCTGGAGTTGCCTCATCACATAAGGGATGCTGCTATTCCTCAACATGTAAGCATCATGCACTGAGCCAGGATACTTGGCATCCACATGGGAGATGTACTGGTCTGCCAAACACACCATCTACACATTCATAGAATGGTAGCTGTTCCGGTTTATGTACACCTGTTCATTCCTGCGGGGGGGACAAATGCCACATGTGTACCATCAATGGCACCAATGATGTTGGGGATATGTCCCAGGGCATAGAAGTCACCTTTCACTGTGGGCAAATCCTCCACCTGAGGGAAAACGATGTAGCTGCGCATGTGTTTCAGCAGGGCAGATAACACTCTAGACAACACGTTAGAGAACATTGGCTGGGACATCCCTGATGCCATGGCTACTGTTGTTTGAAAAGACCCACTGGCCAGGAAATGGAGCACTGACAGGACCTGCACTAGAGGGGGTATTCCTGTGGGATGGCGGATAGCTGACATCAGGTCAGGCTCCAACTGGGCACACAGTTCCTGGATTGTTGCATGATCAAGTCTGTAAGTGATAATTATGTGTCTGTCTTCCATTGTCGACAGGTCCACCAGGGGTCTGTACACCGGAGGATGCCGCCATCGCATCACCTGCCCCAGCGGACATGCCCTATGGAGGAGAACGGTGAGCAGAGGGTGATACAACACATAGGTTTCAAAGGCTGTTTAGCACAAACGTTAAAATTTCTCTATGTGCCTTGTCCGTATTCATGGCCTAAATAGGTGTCACACAGTTATTTGGCCTGCCATGTGGCCCCTTGAAATGGCGGCTGCCTGGCCTGTAAGGTGGGACAAGGAGAAATGAGGTAACTGCGCTGACGTTGTACACCGTAGCGGTAGGCGGTCGAGAACCGCGGCGCAATTCAGCATTGGCTATCATTGGGCCCTATGGGTTCCAGGAGCCAATGACGATGTACGCCAGCGGTGACGGTAGGCACCGCCGCGGACGTGACCGCCATTTTCTATCACTTCTCTCACTTGATACCTGACCCTCAACAGGAGAGGACCTACACTGCAAGTGCTGCTGTGACCTGTGTCTGGGAGCGACAATGGCTACAGTGTCTGGGGAAAGGGCCCCTGCCTTCACTGCAGAGGAGTTGGAGAAACTGGTGGATGGAGTCCTCCCCCAGTACACGCAACTGTACGGTCCTCCAGACAAACAGGTGAGTAAACTGTGTGCATGGTGGATGGCACATGATTGTATGAAGTGTCGTGGATGGAAGAGACGGGGGGGACAGGCCAGCATGTGAGGATGGTGTGTGTATGTATGTCTGGGCCATGGTGGGAGGTTTGTGGGCAATGTGTGAGAAGAACTGTACGGGAGAGTAACATCCATTAAAACTTCACTTTTCCTCTAGGTCAGCGCCCACCAGAGGAAGGGGATTTGGCGTGCCATCGCCAAGGCAGTGCGGACCCTGGGGGTCTGCCATAGATGGAGCACCCACTGCCGGAAAAGATGGGAGGACATGCGCCGCTGGAGCAAGAAGACAGCAGAGGCCCAGCTGGGGATGGCCTCCCAACGTGGAAGGGGTGCCCGTCGCACCATGACCCCCCTGATGTACCGGATCCTGGCGGTGGCATATCCCGAGTTGGATGGGCGCTTGAGGGTATCACAGCACACAAGGGGGTGAGTACAGTCTCATTCAGCTGACTCTGCGCACATTACGAGGTGTCTGGGTGGGGGAAGTGGGCTGTGGGTTCCCCTAGGCCAGGGCAGATGCGCAAAGGTAGATCCATTGATTTGCAGCCTCATTCCCTGTCCAACCCCAAAGGTGGTATTTGCCCTCCCCACCTAGTCAGGCTCCTATGGCTTCCAGCTGTGCATAATATGGTTCTTGACAGAGTCCCCTATGGGCATGTGCTTTCGCCCTGCCCTGTCAGTGCATGGCTTAGTGCATAGGGCTGCTCCCTGTGTGTTGTGTCCGCCAACTGTAGTGGTGTTGCATGTATTGACCATGTGTCTCCTCTGTCTTCCCCCACCCCTTTTGTTTTGTCACCCTGTCCTTGCGTGCGTTAGCATCATCTGGCGGAGGAGCAGTGGCACCGGAGCAGGAGGGTGCTGCATCTGACTTGGCCCTGGAGGGTGCAGTAACGGAGTCAGAAGGCACCAGTGGGACAGAGGGCAAGGGGAGCTCCGCAATGGGGACAGGAGCAGACACCAGCAACAGCGACTCCTCCTCTGATGGGAGCTCCCTTGCGGTGGTGGGCACCTCTGTGCCCACCGCATCAACAGGTACAGCCGCCGCCCCCTCTACCAGCACCGCCGTCCCAGCAGCCCCACATCGAGGTTCTTGTGCCGCTCACCCAGGAGGGTGGGAATCTCCTTCGCCCCAGGCACCTCAGCCCCTGCCCCAGTCAGCCCCGCTGCCCTCAGTGAGGAGGCTATTGACCACCTGAGATCCCTCACTGTTGGGCAATCTACCATTTTGAATGCCATCCAGAGTGTTGAGAGGCATTTGCAGCAAACAAATGCATACCTGGAGGGCATTCATTCTGGCCAGGCGGCCCAACGGAGAGCATTTCAGGCTCTGGCCTCAGCACTGATGGCAGCCATTGTCCCTGTGTCCAGCCTCCCCCCTCCAACTTCATCCACCCAAACCCAATCCCCTGTACCTCAGCCTATCCCAAGCACACCATCTGACCAGCATGCAAACTCATCAACACACAAGAGTGGACATGGCAAACATAAGCACCACACATCCCACCAGCACTCACACAAGCACCATCCCCATGCAGACACACCAACATCCACTGCCTCCACTTTGTCAACCTCCTCCACGTCCTCCTCCTCCCTCCCTCCCTGTCTCGTCTCCACTCACACCTGCATGCACTACTCTTTATCCACTACCTCCATCACCAACACGCCCATCACCACACACCGCTCACGTGCACTCACCACCCCCACTACCATTCACACATCCCCTGTGTCCTCTCCCAGTGTGTCTGTGAGCCCTCCTCCCAAACTACACAAACGCAGGCACACACTCACCCAACAGCCTCCGGCCCATGCACCTTCACCCAAATTCAGCAAACGTACACCTCCTACTACCACTACCTCTTCCTCCACTCCCAAACCCCCTCCATCTTCCCGTCCCAGTGTGTCTAAGAAACTTTTCCTGGCTAACATTGACCTCTTCCCTACACCCCCCCGTCCTTCCCCTAGGGCCAGGCTGTCCAGGTCCCAGCCCAGCACCTCAGCCACCAAATCCTCCAGCACAGTGGTCTCAGCAAGTCCGGTCACATCGTGGGCGCCACCCATCAGGGCTACCAGTGTGCCACCTAGCGAGGCCAAGGAGCAGGCCATTCTGCCACCTACCAAGGTGAAGAAGGTGCCCACACGCCGGAGGGAGAAGCCGTACCTACCAGCAAACAAGGGCTCCTCCAAGCCAAAAGGGGACAGTGGAAAGGCACCATCAGCGATATCAAAGGTGGGGAAGGGACACAAGCCAAAGAGCAGGTCAGGACAGGGCATGGAGGCTCCGGCTAAGGGACCAGCGTCACCCCTTCTGTCAACCACAACACCAACCTGTATGGCGGTGGACACCGCAACCTGCACCGCCACCAGCACCGCCACCTGCACGTCTGCTGCCTCACCAACAGTCCCTAGCATCATCCCCAGTGGGCAGCCGTCCGAGGCTGCAGGAGACGTCCTGCTGTGCCCCTCAACAGGTGCAGACACATTCACCACCGCCAGCACCTCCACCACAGACATCGCCGCAACCACCGCCACCAGCCCCGCGACGTGCTCAGACAGTGCCACCACAGCTGACATGGCAATCATCCCCAGTGGCCAGCCGTCCGAGGCTGCAGGAGATGTCCTGGACCCTGCCCAGCGTACATGAGGCATGACTCCCAGCACTGTTTTGTACCAGAAGGTGCCAGACGAAGTCGCAGCAGGGTGGAGTGTGTCTCTGCCTCCATGGAGTATCATGCTACCTGTTCCCAGGCAATCTCATGGCACACACACCCAGGTGAGGGAATGGGACCTGCCACACTGCATGTGAAGCACTCTGAGCACAAAGCCCCCTCCAGAACCCGTGGAGATTCACATCCACTACCTCAGTCCTCGGCAGGATGAAGCACTCTGGGCACAAAGCCCCCTCCAGAACTAGTGGAGATTCACATCCACCACCTCAGTCCATGGCAGGATGAAGCACTCTGGGCACAATGCCCCCTCCAGAACCAGTGGAGACTGTTATCCACTTGAGAGACTGTGGCTTTGCACTCCCCAGGATAAAGCAGTGGGCAAACCACCCACTGGAGAGACTTGAGAGACTGTGGCTTTGCACTCCCAGGATAAAGCAGTGGGCAAACCACCCACTGGAGAGACTTGAGAGACGGTGGCTTTGCACTCCCCAGGATAAAGCAGTGGGCAAACCACCCACTGGAGATACTTGAGAGACTGTGGCTTTGCACTGCCCAGGATAAAGCAGTGGGCAAACCACCCACTGGAAAGACTTGTGAGACTGTGGCTTTGCACTCCCCAGGATAAAGCAGTGGGCAAACCACCCACTGGAAAGACTTGAGAGACTGTGGCTTTGCACTCCCCAGGACTAATCAGTGGGCATGGAGCCCCCTCGTGGAGCAGTGGCGTTGTCTGTTCCTCCGGCTGAGGTGCCCTCCTTCCTCCTCCCCCTGAGGTGCCTGTTTATTTTCCATCTGATGCCCCTGCAGTGTTCTCTCCGTTTCGAGTCAGGTATCTTGTGTGGGCTTCGCCCATGCATTTTCGGACACTGATCCACGGACAATGATTTAATTAATATCCAGACTTGTGTAGTTGGTGTACATATTTGTATATACTGATTTTTGAATTTGGCCTATCTGATTTTTATTGATTACACTTGTTACAATCATTTCCTTTTGTCCTTGCGTTCTTCTAGGGGGTGATGAGGTGTATATATAATGTTGCTGCATGTATTTGTGTGTGTGGTGTTGTGGGTGAGGGTGGGGGTGTTGCGTGTGTCACTGTCTTTTCCCTCCCCCCCCTCCCCTGTGTGCTAGGTGCAGTACTCACCGTGGTCGTCGCCGGCGTCTTTGCTGCTCCTGATACAAGAGGAGGTATACCAGCATGGGCAGGACCTGTAGTTCGGGCTCCATGGCGTCCTGGTTGTTTGTAAAGTGTCGAAAGGTGAGTGGTTTCCGTTCCAAGTCCTGTTTCCGCCGTGCTTTTGATGACGTTGGTACAGCCCCGGAAAAGGTGGCGGATAGGCGTGTTGTAATACAGTGGGCGGAACCTTGTGTTCCGCCTGTCTGTTGGCGGTTACTGCTGCGGTGTTTGTTTCTACCGCCATGGCAGTCGGAGTGTTAAAGTGTCTGTCTAAGTTGGCGGTTCCCGCCATGGTCGTGATTCCAATTTTTTTTCCGCCGGCCTGTTGGCAGTATTACCGCTGCTTTAACACCGACCGCCAGCGTTGTAATGAGGGCCTCTGTGCAACTCCACTCTACAACACTCTACTGCACTCTGACACTCTACTCCCCTCTACGCCCGTCCACTCTATGAAACTACTCTCTCCATGACATTCCACGACACTCTATACCACTCCACGGTATGCCACTCCACTTCTCTCCATGACCCTCAACTTTACTCCACACCACTCTACGCCACTCCACACCATAACACTCCACTCCACTTTATGACACTCCACTCTCCTTTACCCCACTAACTTTTAGCCATGCTGAACAGCAGCCACACTGGTGTACAACATGGATAAACATATTAGCAAGCCAATAGCTCTTGCATGGGGAGACATGTTGGCTTTGCAAATGCTTATTCATTATAATATTTGTGTTCAGTTTGAGAAGTGTGGTGGAAAGGTGCCCCTTGCTTCAGTCTCACCTCTCACCACCCAGGCATCTATTTAGGTGCAGTACCTGTACCTTGAACCATTTGGCACTCCTTTGTGCCCCATGGCCTGTCTGGCCTGTTCTCTGCAACTTCTCAGCCCTCCCTGGCTCACCCTGGCTCTGCTGCGAACCAGGATCCTCCGCTCCCCCATATTCTCTTTCACCTACCACAGATCTGACTCTGACACTGGGACAGAGCTTCTGAGCTGGAAACCTATTTCTTAGGGCTCCAGACTAGTTGTTTCCTCGCTTACTGTACTTTCCTTCTCCAGATAAACCCTGTCTGTTTTTGTCAAACACACTTACTCTATTCGGTTTGCCCTGGATGCCCTGTTCTGTTAGTTTGTTCCACAGGTGTGCACAGCCCCAGGAGGAGTCTTCCTTTTCATGCATCTCTTGGTTCCTACAGCCCTAGCTGTTACATTCCCTTTGGTGGCGAGGGGCGCTCTCCCCGTGCACCCCAGCACAAGGGAGGCATCCCTAGTAAAGCTCGCCTGGAGGCACTATTCACTCTGTTATTTTCTTCACAAAACAGGACACCTGCCTCTCTCTAGACCGGGTCTGTCCTCAGGAGGCTGATGGGGCAGAGACTGCTGTTGGCTCCTGGGCACCCAGAACCAGTGCTTTAAATGGGCAGGGGCTGTCCAGTACTGAGTACCCGCGCTTCTTTAATTTGAAGGGGAGAGTACCTGCACTTCTCAGCACTGCTGCTATACATAAAATGGGAGAGGACCTACACTTCTTAGGGGCAAACAGGTACTCTAAAATAGTGAGTACCTGCACGTCCATATTTCCACTTCAAGCCTTGAACCCATAACCTTCAAATCTCTGCTGCAATAGCTTCAGAACATTGTAATCTAGCTTCATCATTCTACTTTCGTAACTCTTCTCGCGTCCATCCTCGCCACAAACTGAGTGTTTCCTCGACACCCCATGCTCCAGCACAAAATGTTGACTTCATTGACCAGTGTTCGGAGCTAATATGTAATCTACAGCGTGTATTGTGACTTTCAGAAACACCAAGCCAAGATTTCGGCCCCTATCTCCATTAATAATTTATAGTAACGGAGCCACATTTTGTTTTTTTCAGATGATGAAACCTAACCAGGCATGTGACTCACCATAACACCCCTACTGGACGTTTTGAGTCAGTAACTTCTCAAAGACCTTTTCTGTTGCTCCCTCGACGGTACTTACTGTTACTATGAACACTGCCTGCCGTAGGAGTGAATGCAGGCCTGAGGCCAGCAGACAATGGCGATAAAGTTACTTTGCTGTGTGATTGTCAGTATAATATTTCTGGATCATGTAACTATCCCTCGATAGCCCTAGGCCTCGCGTACCAAAACAGTTCATGTTTGTGCGCATGCGCGCTTGCCAGGCATCAGTGTGACTGCTGTAAGCCCTCAAAATCGGGGCCAGTGTAACAGGAAGGACGTATTCCTTCATAAACAACCCTTATTTTCCACATATCAATGTAAGATCGCCCACATGATGTGAGAGATTAGGGGGTTAGATTCTGATAAAGGCACAGGTGTGAATATTGTGTTTAAGGTTTGTTTGCTAAGCTTCAGAGCAGCAAGAAAAACAATGCAAATACAGATAAATTGTTAAGTCTGCCTAATTGCAAGCATTCCTCCCATCACTTTTTGTGTGTTTGATGTATCGCCCTAAATGGCATGGGTATGCCCAGATTTGGGACCCATGCTCACAGTGTCAGTACCATGCTGATACACCCTTATCAGGGTGAAACTGGTCATACTTTGCTTGTGTTCTGGTTCGGTGAAGACCTTGCCTGGCATTTTGGGCTGGACTGTTCCCATGAGGAGCAGGTTCAAAACTAAGGGGCATATGTATACCCCTTTTGCGCCATATGTGCGTCATATTATTTACACAAATTTTGGCGCAAAACTAACTACATATTTATATTTTGACGTTAGATCAATCTAACATCAAAATATTAGAGTTTGCACCATTTTTTACATGCATGAACCTACCTTGCGTCAATGAGATGCAAGGTAGGTGCTCCCATATAAAAAATGGTGCTACCCCCATTGCCCCATATTTATCCCCCCATGTTAAAATGACACACGGGTGGGAGGAGGGGCTAAATAATGGTGCAATGCTTGCTTTGCACATTATTTAACGCCTGGGTCGGAGCATTAAGGGACCTGTGGACCCATTTCCATGGTTAAACACCATGGGATGGGTCCACAGGTGCCCTCCTCAATCCCCAGCAACACCCCCACCCACACTGGAGGGTGGGGGACCCCATCCCAGGTAAGTATAGGTAAGTACATTTAAAAAA
The DNA here is from genome assembly GCF_031143425.1 of Pleurodeles waltl. Taxonomy (NCBI): domain Eukaryota; kingdom Metazoa; phylum Chordata; class Amphibia; order Caudata; family Salamandridae; genus Pleurodeles; species Pleurodeles waltl. The sequence goes on from NC_090446.1 coordinate 128,300,650, forward strand.
AAAAAAAAATTGCAATCAGGAGCCCAACTTGGGGCCCCCTGGATGGCACAGGGTGCACTGGCCTTGCCCAGGGGACACTGGTCCCCTGTGCTGGCAATTGGGGTTGTGGACATGACTCCCGTCTTTTCTAAGACAGGAGCCATGTGATATGGATGGTTTTGTGTCAGAAAATGATGCTAGGCTGGTTAGAGTCATCTTTTTTTACTCTAACCAACCTAACGTAATTTTTTGGTGCAAAACCCCTTCTCCCATACTGGCACCCCCACCCGGCTAACCTCATTTTTTTTTTACGCTAGCCCACCCTTTGCACCGGCTAGCGCCATTCCATAAATATGGCGCCCGGCTGGTGCTCAGGAATGGCACAAGCCGGTGCTAAACATTTTGGCGCAAAACTGCGTTAGTGCAGTTTTGCACCAAAAAGTATAAATATGCCCCTGAGTTGTGTATGGCTGGATGCAAACTAAGGTAGTATGGTGAGCAAAAGAACAAAGGGTTTGGATGCTCCTCGAGTGATTGGCAGTGGTTAGACAAATTGCAAGCATTCATCCTATCACATTTTATGTGTATCCTGTATGAGAATAAACACATCATGGTCTCTTGGTGATCATTAAATCACCCAACCAAACGGATGCTTCCTTCTATCCCGAACGAATAGAAGTAAACTGCTGGTATAGATACCATATTGAAAGTGAAAGGTGCATGTCTTTCAGACCTATAACATTGTGGCACTCTTGCCTTGTAATTCTAAAAAACTCAACATTTATTTTTTGTGCAAGTGGGAGAGGATAATCTACATCCAGAAGTTACCACTCACGACGCTTGCTGCCGCCGCTATCATGGTTATTGTAGCTACATCTTTCGTTGCATTGCATTGCCCAGCAGTAGGCGTTTGCCAATCAACAAAGCTTAACCAAAAGTATGGCTCAGGGAGGTTACGTGTTGCTGTTAACAAATCAGATACTCTGAAGATCACAAGTTCGAATCCACCCTAAGTAGGCTTGGTCTTCTGAATTTGATAAACTGGTTACTAGTAACATAGTTTATTTACAATGCTTAGAAAAGGTACGAAGCGTTGTTTGAAAAATGCATTATTATTAAGTACTTATATTTTATATTGAGTTCCACCTATTTAGCTATTCTGTATACTAACCTACCTTTTGCTTTTCATTTTGGGACTTGTGCTTTTACAAATTAAAGTCCAAACTACAACTCCCAGAATCTAAAGCAAAAACTCAGATCTTATCTAGACCCATCGGTACGTTGTTGTGGCCACTGAGACATGCAAAGACCCACTTATATCGAATAATGTACTGCCACCAGTGCATTAAAGAAAAAGTTACTTACCTTCGGCAACGCATTAACTGGTAGAGACTATACCTAGCTGCAGATTCCCCAGGTGTCAGTCTTGGTCTGAAATCTTTTGCTTGAGCAATACCCCTGTATGTGCCATCAGGTGGCTCCATTCGGTTCCACGTAATGTCAGCGGCACCGGATGTGACGTTGCAGCCACCTATATAGGTGCCACCCAGGCACGCGGACGTCAGTTACTTTTTTCACACCCTTCCACGCCAGGAGCGCAAAGCCATAAAGCAAACTGACAAATGTGTCCAAACTAGATCCCTAAAAGGGATCAACCTGACCCTAGAAAAAGAGTCCGCAGAGGGGGGAGGCATGGATGCATGTAAGGAATCTGCACCTAGATATAGTCTCTACCAGATAATGTGTTCCTGAAGGTAAGTAACTTGTTCATCTGTTAGAGACGTCTAGCTGCAGATTCCTTACCTTTGAATAGATACCTAAACCATATTCTCCTGGTGGTGGGCTGTGGACAAATTTCTTCCAGTAGAAAGTCCTGCAGGACTGAACAGGCAAAATGACTGTCCCTGTGGACCAGATTGGATGCCCACATTACTGCCTGAGAGATGTCCAGGATTGGGACTCCACCGGCTAACGCCTTGGTCGCAGCTTTTCCTCTGATGGAATGGGCTTGTAAGCCCTCAGGAGGCTGCTTTTTACCCAGAACACAGCAGGTTTTCATACATAGAAAGACCCAGCACGAAATAGTTAGTTTCTATGCTGGCTGACCTTTCTTTGCTCCCATGTATCCCACAAAGAGTTGGTCGTCCACCCTGAACTCTTTTGTGGGGGTAAGGTAGAACAGCAACACTCTTTTTGGGTCCATTGGGAGTTGCTCCTCTTCCTTAGAGGGATGCAGGGGAGCAGAGAAGGTGGGCAGGGTGACAGTCTGTCCCAAATGAAATGGGGTCACCACCTTTAGAAGAAAAGAGGCACAGGTGTGAAGCACCACTTTATCAGAAAACACTGTGAGATATGGAGGCTTGGATGACAGAGCCTGTAGCTCACTCACCCTCCAGGCAGATGTTATGGCCACAAGAAAGGCTGTTTTGATGGTGAGCAACGTGAGAGGACAATTATGAAGTGGTTCAAATGGAGCAAACATGATGTCCGTGAGAACCAGGTTCCGGTCCCACACAGGCATAATAAAATGTGAAGGTAGAAACATATGTAAAAACCCTTTTAGAAACCTATTTACCGCAGGGGTTGGTCAGGCAGCCACAGAAAAGCAGATTGAGCAGACAGCTAGCCCTTAAGAGTGCCCAGAGCAGAGCCCTGCTGGGCAAGAGATAGAATGAAAAAAGAAAATCAGAGGGAGAAGCAGAAAGAGGATCTAAAGACTTCTCTGTACAATATCTTACAAATCTGTGCCGACAGCAGGAGTACATCGTTTTTGTGGAGGAATGCTTGGCTGCTAAAATAACATTACAGACTTAAGATGGAAGGTCGAAGGCTGTCAACTGCCGCCGCTCAATCTCCACGCAAGAAGGTGTAGAGTTGACAAGTTCGGGTGGAGAACCCTCCTCTGATGCTGTGACAGAATTTCCTCCTGAAGGGGCAGCCTGATCGGAAGATCGATGCTCATTTTCAGAGGCTTGGAATTACAAACTCTCCTTGCCCAGTCCGGAGCCACAAGGGCGATAGCGGCGGATAATCATCCTATTTACAGGAGCCCTTGTGCTGGGCTTGGACCAAGTTCCCAGCAGAACGTCAGTAAGTGCCTCATTAAAGTGCAAAAGAGGTTCGGAAGTGGAAGCCCCAGATCGTAGCACTTCAATCAAGAGGTTTGTCTTGACAGCCACCGAGGGGAGTTTGAGGACCTCCACTTCTCCATGCACCACCATTGTAACCATAGTAGGGGAAGAGAGCAAGTCAGTATCTGGAGAGGTGTCCAGTGCACTGACTTCTCCTAGTTTCTCATACCAGTCCATAGACATCTCCAACTGGTGTTTTAAAGGGTCAAGTGGCCCCTCCAAATTTCCCTCCATGCCCAGCTGCTGGAAATAAGGCCCAGGAAATGATCTGGCACTTGTGGGTGCTGACTGCGCCAGAATCAGTGCCGTGCAATGCCGTTCTGGCGCCGGATCACCTGGGATCAGAATGGGGCCTTCGCCGCTGGTGAACGCTGGCGGCACCGGGAGCATCGGCCTCATGGCGGGCACTGTAGAAGGTTGCGTGGATACAACTGGCACAGGTCCGGATTTGGATCCATGAGACCCCATCGGAACCGAGGCCAAAGCCACCAGGGTGGAACCTGATGGGGCCATCTCCAAACCCGCAGGCTCCAAGGGCACTCCGGGGGGTCAGCCTGCTCAAACACACATTGCATGGTCTCGTACAAATTATTTTCCCTGGGATGGGGTCACTCCGGCTCCCGGAAATGGAGGGAGACGCATAGCCAGACCTGGCTTAGATTCCACGGAACCGTGCCCAGGACACCAATGTGTCGAACTCGTCACGTCGGCGGACTGACGAGCCGAAGTTGAAGCCTGCTTATACTTCTTCTTGTGCCTCTTTCCCGAGTGCCCCGAGAACCTTGAGTGGGAAGAAGAGTACTTGGGGCTCCTGGAGCAGTCCCATGACCTTCTCCTCAACCGGGACCGTGACCTCCTAGGACTTGCACCGGATGGTGTCAGCTGCCGGGCCTCAAGCAGCTTTAGGGACCGCTCCCTCAAAGCCTTCAGCACCATGGCCCGGCAATCCAAGCATGACTTCAAGTCACAAGGCTAGGGTCTGTAATCGACATGGTGCGTTGACAGACACCGCACAGCTTGAATCCTACCTTTCTTGATGTCATTCTCAACACACTTTAGAAAAATACTCGACAAAACGTTTAAAAAAAGACTGTCCAAAAACAACAGTGGGTGGCACTCTCTGGATCTGTGCTAACTGGTGTGGAAAGGAAAGAATTGACATTTGTGCGCCTGGGTAGCACCTATATAGGTGGCCGCGACGTCACATTCGGCACCAGCGGCACCACATGGAACCGAATGGAGCCACCCGGCAGCGTGCACAGGGGTATTGCTCAAGCAAAAGTTTCCAGATCCAGCCTGACACCCTGGGGAATTCAAAGGTAAAGAATCTGCAGCTAGAAGTCTCTATCAGATTATTAACTTGTAAGTGACCTTGAACGCCATTGCTTTGGGAAGGAACTCTGCCTGTGGTTTCATGCCTCTATATGCCTCAAAAGTGCATGGGGACTTGACATTTCTTTCTAATGTGCAGACAGGGATATGTTATCCCACACATCATCTGATTTTGCTTTATTATGGGCTATAAAATACACCATGTAGGAGCATGTGTGTTAAAAGCACGAAGACAAATACTTTTGTATACAATTTGGCAGGGTAAAAAGCACTTATAGGCCTAGATTCACTAAGTCATTGTGTCACACTTGCAAAGCGCAAGGCGACACAGGCAACAGAAAGGCTTATTTGGAATTTTCAAAGCCAAGAAAGGGTTTATTTGCGTGGACTTGCCTGGCTTTGTAAAGAAATGTAACGCAACACAGCTTTTTCCACTGCGTTATGTTACATTTCAACTTGGGAGCCATCCTATCGGCAGACCATGGGCTTTCCGATGGATCCACCCATGGTTGTTGGCACATTCTCCAATTTACAAAAGCTAGTAAACATGGGAATGCATCAAAATGCTATGCCTTTCCCAGAAAGGTCTAATGAGGAGAAATATATGTATTTATCCTTGTTATTTCCTCTTTCACACATGGAAAGGAGAAAATGCTTTTAAAGTTTGTTATGTGCAGGGAGGTCACCTTCCGGCACAAAAACAGTCCAGCCTGTAACACAGACCCCCTTGCAGTATGGTGCAAGGGTGTCGGCGTTGGCCCTGGGCAGCACACAGTGCACCTGTGCAAGGAGAGAGGAGAAATGCTTTACATCTTTGTAAAATATGGAGCATTTCTACTCTCTCCCTTTCACACAATGCACTGCAGCAACTTTACTTGCCGCTCTGTGCTGCGTGAAAGATTAGTAAATATGTCTTATAGTATATAGTTTAAGAGTGTCCTTTCAATCTTAGGAATTCTCCTGCAGTATTTTCCTTTTTAGTTACGGACATGAAAGGAGACTGACTGGCGAGGAAGGATTAACACCAAGGCATGTAATATACACAGGGTGCACTGTACAAGTTTCCACCTCCATGCACCTTTCAAAAATTATACCTGGCGCAGACTGGCATAGTGTGTCCCAGGGCAGCTGAGAACTAATGTCTGCCGCCCCCAGGGGGCAGCACATTCAGCGTACTGCGGAACAGCTTCTTCACAGCTGCTCAATGTTTCACAGTGCAAGCGGCAACTCACCTGCACTCTAAGAGGACAGAAATGCCCCTGCAGGCTGGGGCGCTGGGAGTGACTGCACCCACCTGTAGGGGTGGTGTCTGAGCTATAGAAGGCTGGACTCCGGGGGAGCAGTGTCAGTTCGGAAACTCTTTAGAGGCACACTTTCAGTGCGCCTCCTAAGGGCCTGTTTGCCTTTGCATCCCTAAAAGCATGCAGGCACAGAGGCAAAGTGATTTCCTCATTGGAATGGGGCCATGTTCCATGCCAGTAAGAACCCACTCTTACAATAGCGCTGGCGGCTATATGTGCACCAGCACTGTTGGTTTTACAGAAGAGATCCAAAAGCATCTGGGGCCCCTTCTGTAATTTTAGGGCGGTGCGAGTGGTGTGGCCGCACCAGGTGCTGACCTGGATTCGGGGGCGCTGACCTCAGAGGTTCGCTGTGTTCAGCAATAATTTACCAAACTAGCAATTTAAAACCACCTGCTGAAAAGTTCCTTGTGCGTCCAGCCTTCAGTAAACAATTAAAATGTCAAGATACCTCTTGTGATTAATGTTCCTGCAAGCAGTGCTTAATTTGTAAATAAAGAGGTGCTGGTGCTCAAAGCCCTTCTCTTAAACCCGAGGCTGCTGTAATTAAATCTGCCAGCACTGAATACTGAGGCAGTGTAACCCTGAAGCTATCTCGGGCCTCTTCAATCAATTTACGGCAACACCTGCCCCTTCAGCTCATCCTGCAACTTTCTACTTTCTCCCTTTATGACGCTTTTTAGTTTTTCCTTCTTCCCTCTTTCACATGTGTCTTTTGCTCGCAGCAAATGCTTGAGGCATAAGAATAAGCCCCGGCCCTCACAAATAAGTGCCGGTGCTCAGCACCGGAAACAACAAGCACAAATTAAGCACTGCCTGCTAGGGAGAGAGATGGGAGTTTTATCGGCAGCTTTGACTCACCATAAAGTAGCGCAGAGGGTTAATACACCTGCTGCAAAGAATAGATCTATATTTTATGTGGATAATTGAATGGATTAGTAAAGCCAGCCTTTACAAGCGCTTTAAAAGAAATTAATATATGTGAAATGGGAGCTATGGAGAGTTGAGGGGCTCATTTGCCAGTGGTAATGAGGGATTCAGAGGAGTTAGTCATGGGGTGGGGGCGCCAAAGAAAAAGGCGCCACCAGCGCTAAAGTCGGCCCTGATCTTAGTGCCCCCGGGGCACACCAAGAAGGTGCACACAACTGTTGCGCCAAGGGGCGCTATGCGTAATATGACTCCTGTTGCTTGGAATTGTAAGCTAACAATGACCTAGATTGCTCAGAGTGAAACTTAACTACAGGGTGTTTTCGGAGATTTCCCAACAGGGCTGTGCCTAAGGAAAGGCGAGCGGACTTGGGCATAATCAGTCGTATGTCAGTGAGGCAAGACTATCATTGCCACTGAAGCTCTCTGGTATTTCCGGGTGGACTGTAAACTAGTGGGTTGCTCTTCGGGCTGGGTGGGCTGTCATGATCAAGCCGTGCAACTCTTAGCTATTAAATTACGAGATATGAGCCGTAATTTGCACGGGTTGATGCTGTTGTTTTGGGTGAAGACTGCGGTCGCTCAGTACACTTGCGTGCACAGCGAATTATGGGGATGATTTGAACATTTCTGTCAGGGTTTTCAGCCATAACCCATCCTTGCAGGCGAGAGCCTGTGGAAGACGATAGAGCTGGAAAGCTGTCAATCTCACGACAGGAGCTGACCTCTGAAAGGCCTGTAGGGCTGTATCAGAGTAAATTCTGTGCCAGTCTGTGCCTGGCTTTTAAACGTGCTCAGCTGCGGATCAAGTGACCCCACAGCAGTGGTTTCTAATCTCTCACTTCTCATATTGCAGTTTAACCACAGAGCAGCAGATTTTCGGTGAACAACGCCCACTTCATATGTTTGTCCAGGAAGTTGCACAAATTTGGCTTGGCTCCTTTCAGCATGCACATTCCTATGCTTTAGGTGTGGCTTGACAGTTCTGCTGTCACTTTACCTTATGTGATCAACACAATAAAATCTTTAGGAAGCACTACTGGGCAAGGGGCGTGTCTCCACACACTTGATAACTTTCAGAACAGAATTTGACAGGACAGATATTGTGATCTGCCACTGAAAAAGAGGGCGTGTTTTCCAATTGTTGCTTCTACGAAAACATGTTCAGTACAGCAGGACTGAGTTGGATCTGGTGCCAGGCCAGTGATCAAGACAAAAGGCCTGTTCTCCTTATTATGAAAAGAAATAACTCGCTCAAGAACCCCAACCCATAGCTGATCACACTTGCCTGCCTTTTTGTTTTCGAGTTATTTCTATCTTATGATGCAAAATATTTTCAGTATGTTCACACGTATGTTCCCGACCACTCCAGCATTATTGTATCCATGCAACAAATGTCACTAATTACCCACTGGTGGAGTGTTCTGCACTGAAACACCACCATTAGACCTATTGTAAACTAATTAAGTAATAATGAGAACAAATATGGTTATGACAAAGACAGGAGGCCTGATTTGTTTATTGTGACAATCACATGTTAAAGTCAATAGGTATATCAAGGTGGATTCTTATTACAGTTTTATGGCCTGTAGCCACAGATTACTGAACCAGACAAAGGTGTAGGATATCCCCACTGACACACAGAAGAACTACCCTGTGAAAATACTTGTAAAGGCACTCTTAGGAGGGGTTATATATTGTTTTGCCATCTTTAATAGTACATACAATTTTAATTTTATGACTATGCCAGAGGATTGCCTTGTGGCCAATCTTATGCTGAGTGCAGTAGGCTTGAGTTGGTTATGATGACAAACCAATCATGAAAACTCTGGGTGTGGGTGTTTTCTTTGGGAAATGTTATGACAGATGTCATGGGTCTTATTATTATGAAAAGTTACAACAACGGCTCTAGGTCTGCCTTGTATATTGTGAAAAGTTCATGCTAAAACCAATATGCCTTTAAGGATGGGTGGGCATATACTATGTTAAAGCCTGTAGACGGATATTTTGTTACATGAATCTCACTGATAAATGTTTTGATGCAGGTGCCCCCCCCACCCCACCGAAAAACTTTGGAGGTAAACAATTTGCATTGTAATAATCCTTGTAGGTTCTTTTGGGAGGGGTGTGTATTGTTTTGCAATCTTTGAATGGGTATATATTTTAAATGTTATTAGTGTATGACTGATGACTGCCTTGTTAGAAATATTACTCATAGTACAGTAGGCCTGAGATGGTTATAGTGACAAGCCAGTGGCAAATACCATAGGCCTGATTGGTTCATTGGGAAATATTCTGTCAGAGATCATCGTTCTGATCTGTTTATTATGAAAAGCTACAACAAAAGCTGTAGGTGTGATTCATTTATTGTGGAAAGCCTATGTCAACTCCAATACGTTTTTAAGGGTGGATTGTTATTTCACTGTGTGTAAAACAGTAGAAAGGTATTTTGTTAAATACATTTTCATAGATTATTGTAGTAGGCAAGAGGCTTGGTGTTTTCCTTTTACACCTCCACCCCCACCCTTTACAAAAGCTGTGGTTAACATGTGTGCACTGTTAGAATCCCTTTTAGGCCCCTGTAAAAAGGGATGTACATTGTTTTTTTCAACTGTTATTTGTGCTTATTTAGAATGTTATGACTGTGCCGGATGGTTGTCTTGTGGGAGAGCTTATGCTCAAGGTGATAAGTCAATGATAAAGACTGTAGGCCTGACTAGTTCAAATTATGTTAAATGCCACAAGTTTGATCTGTGTATCATGAAAAGGTACAAGAAAAGCGGTACATCTGACCTATTTATTATTAAAAGTACATATTAAAGCCAGTTATTTTAAGGGTGGGTTGTTATCACACCGTGTTAAAGCCTGTAAACAAGTATTTTGTTACATGAAAATCACAGAATACCCTTAGGCTTTAAGTGTTGGTTACTCTCTTTGAGAACGCCTGGGGGTATTAGGCATCCACTGTGATAATTCTTACTAAGCAATGGCCTGACCTGTTTAGTTGTCAGACAGGCTCTTGAAATCAACTAAATTTTGTAGTTTTGTTGGTCAGCCCCCTTCTGCTATTGGCGTCTTTGAGTAACATTTGTATTCTACTTGTACCTATCACAAGCTCCTGCATGGTGCAATGGGTCAGCCAGTTTCAGCATTTGTCTCCATTTCCTGTTCAGTGATGCAATTTTTTCTAATCACACGTGCACACTGACCCGAAAAAGAAAGTGTTTCGATGTCAGGGATGGTAAGGCTGTCCTTTAGTTTTATATTTTCTCCTTTTATAGATCCCCTTTCATTCTTTCCTTCTCCGGTTTTTTTGTTGCTAAAAGCATCCTGAAACTCCCCAGCCAGTGCTACCGGTCCCCTGCACTGCAACTTGTGCAGCTAGCTTGGAATGGTCTTGTACATAGAGTATCATTGTTTTACCGTGGCAAGACGGTTGCCTATTACAACCGTGCTGAGATCCGTGATGGAGAAAGTACACAGAGCTTACCAGAGCATGATTGCACTAAAAGGAAAAAGCAGCATTTGATATGCTGTCCATCAGCATGTTGATAGATACTGTACTCAGGTCATGGCTGGGCGTTCATGCTGCCTTCATTGGTCAGCTGCCACCTCACTCCAATTTCCCAGAGGAGTTTTCTACAACCTCTTTGAGCACAGCCAGGAAGGGTGGTGGCAGGGCTTAGGAAGTCAGGAAAGCATGAAGGATGTCAAACTTAAGTTGCTTTTTATTTTTCCAATGAGACAACCTGGGGCCGTATTACACCAAGTGCCCGGGGCAGCAGCAAGAACCCACTTTGTGTGCCACTAGGGCACTTTGTTACTACAGAAGGGGCTGCAGATGCTTGTGCGGCCCCTTCGGTAATACTGATAGCACTGACACAAATGTACACCAGCCCTATCGCGAGAGGGCGTTCCCTCGTGTGCATGGAGGCATGACTTCATAAAATGAAGGAATCTTTTTGCCTCGGCGCCGTGCTAGATAATGGATGCAGCCGCAAAGGGGAAGAAGCGGTCAGGAGGCACATTGACAGTATTAACAGTGTGCCACAGATAGGTGGCACACTGTCAATGCATCCACAGAAGGCAGCCCTCAGGAGGGAGGAAAGGGGGTCCCGTGGACATACTAGAAACCCACCTGCAGAGGGTGCAGTCACTCACTGCACCCGCCTGCAAGGACATCTTTCTCCCTTCTTGAAAGTGCATGCGGGACGCCACTCTCACAGAGAAACATGGAGCAGCTTGTAAACAGCTGCTCTGTATTCCACTTGTATGCGCTAACCCCAGGGCACTTCGGGTTTGCATCTGATCTGCAGGCAGTGCATTCACCATAATATGGCGCACTTTCTTTATTTGCGCCCAGCATGCCTTTTGAAAGGTGCCCCGTGGCGCAAACTGGGGAAGTGTACCCTGTCAGTAATACGGCCCCAGGTGTTTCTGGAAAGAGGCTTTGTTAATCTTGATAAGCAAACATTTCCAAGAAGGTGGTCTGTCAGTAAGAGGATGGCAGCGATCTCCAATCAAGATACCACAAAGTCATATCCAGTGATGTCCGTTCCTGTTTCAAGCAAATAGAAATGAGGTAATCACAAGAGGAGCATGTGCAGCAACACATTCATTCTCTGATTTATTATGACATTCTTCACCCCTTGCTTCTAGTTTTGTCCCTCATATTTGCTTCTAGCAGTTTGCAACATTCTTGTGGAACCTACTTGATAAAGTCGAATACAATCTTCTTTTCTCAGAAGTCAGACTTTATTTTCATCTCCACTGCTTCAATTCTTCAAGCCCTCCACACAGCCTTTTTGTTCACCTTCTTCTCCAGCTTCCCCAGCATTCTAACCTGCCCTCCCGCTCTCAACTGTCCGAATGTTCCATCTCCAGACAAAGGGGGAAAGAACATACCAATTCTAATAAACTTACCCATTCTGATAAACAACTATATTTTCACTACCCTATAGGTTCCCCATAAATTACAACTCACATTACCTATATTATAAGAACTATATTACAACACGCTCCTGGATTTGGCTGGCCCCTTTCTCCTTCCTAATGTCTGGAGGCGTATGGTGCCTTGGAGTGGTATTGTGCCTAGTGTTATTATTGTTTCACCGCTCGAAGGTGACTAGCGCGAAGCTGTCCAGTTGCACTAAATGTCAGGCATGTTTGAATTTTTAAACAATACAATATATAAGATACCATTGCAAAGCAGCTACCCGCTGCTTTTCATAACTTTATTTTTGATTGCAAGCATATGCCAAGCATGTTTAGGCAACAGCAGATTTTCTTTTTTCTACTTGTATTATTTTAATTTATCTTTCATATGCTTGTTGACATTGTGGGTGTTTAGGTGTGGATGGATATGTGAGTGACTGCAAGAATCAGTCACTGTGTGGATGAATGGATGCATGAGTGAATAGATGAGTGGCAGAGTGCATCTAAGAAGACTCACTGTGGGCCTGATTTATGGAAAGTTAGCGCCGCCTTTGCGTCATTTTAGGCAGCGTTAACTTTCCATAAATCAGGCCCTGTGTGCCTAAACTCACCAGTGACTGAAAAGGCGCTTTCAGTAATAAGCCACACATATTAGCATCGCTGATGTTTCTTGAAGGGTTGTATAAAAACCATGGTGGCTTTGGGCATATTTTAAGCTAAAGCTGCATCTTGGATACATATGTGCCATTACACTTATTTTACACATTAAACCCAAACACTTGCAATTGGGGCGAGAACAGTGACCCCCAGTGGAATTACTAGTGATATGTATTACATTTCCCATATCTGTAGTAGATGCAGATACTTTCCCAGTGTTCTGCCTCTGAGCTCTGAAACAGGTCCATAAATGGCGCAGGAGGCGCACAGCCCTTCACTGCAACCCTATTCTGATTTTGCATACCAACTGTTTATTTTTTGCATACTGCAGGTACTGAACACTACTTGTAACACTGATTTACTAAGTCAACATTTATGTACTTTGTGAAATCTGATGCTCATGTGAATGCTGCAGTCGAAGGATGTTTGCCAAACTACGGCGAATATCAACAACCTGACGGAGAAACATGGGGGCATATTTACAAGAAAAAGGCGCATCAGCTATGAGGCGACCTTTTCTTGCGCCCCCAAACGTCACCATGGTAGTGCTGTATTTACAATATGGCGCATGTTAGCACAATAGCGTCTTGTGGTGCATTGGTCGATTAGCGCCAAAAATTATGCCGCTATTACAGCAATGTGTGGGGAGGGTCACTTTAATGCATGCCTTGGGCAGGAGTGAAAAATGGCAGGAAAAATGGTGCAGTGAAATCTCGTAAATTTTACTGCGCCATTTTTCTGGGCCTCCTAGCAGAGGAACGTCCGGCGCAGGCATAATGTGGCACCAGGGGTTTCAAAGTGGCGCCATGCTTGCATTGTGCCACTTTGTAAATCTGACGGGGGACAAAGGCCTCCTTCATGCCACCTTAGCGTAAAAAAAATGATGCTAGTGCAGCGCAAGGAGGCGCTAGGGGCTTGTAAATAAGTCCCATGGGGCCTATTCCACAGACTGATGTGCGATAACTTAGCAGACGGACTCGGTGTATGTAGATCAGAAATGTCTGCTTTCACAAATACCCATTTGAAAATATTTGCGCAGTCCTAGACTAACTTCTGCTGACATAATAGTATGTCTCGTCAGAGCAATGTAGTATTTCTACCTTTCTTAGAAAAAAATACTGGCAATGTGTTCCTGTGTTTTTTTAACTTTATGAGGGCCATGATCTGGTCATTGATTGAGTTGAACAATTATTGTACTCATAAACATGGTAACACTGAATAAGGCACGTTGAGAACACAGAAGAACTTCTCGAAATACACACCCAACAATATTTGGAAGCTGGCAATACAAATTCCACCAGGGGGAGGAAGGCTCAGTGAGGACTTTGGTGTCACACCCCATCCCACCTGCAATTGATCAACCCAGTGACCACCACACATGGCTCAGCACCGTAAGTGATACAGCCATAGTCTCACCAGGTCCTCCACAATGACAGCATCTGTGTATCTTGAGCTGCGTATGATTCTGAGGATCATCTATTTGAGGGGAGAAGAGAGAGAATATGCAGATGTAGCATCACTTTCTTTGGCAGGGTGGACAAAGGGGTGCTGGGGAGATAACGCTTCCCTCTATCAGTGCTCCTCGACATGGCTGCAGAATGCCTCTGATGGAGCTAACATCTCCCACATCCAGCTTCCATATAATCCCTGCCTCAATCAAGCCACAGGATGCACTGCACTTCCTGGTTCTTGGATAATTTTACAAATTCTCATTGAAGTGGGACATAGTAATTGACCCTGACTGTCAGGTCATCACTGCTGGTATCCCAAGGTTAAGCCAATCTAGCTGCCCAGGGTATTATCATGCACCAAAAGCCGAGTGCAGTAGGACAGAGGTTAGGCAATGGCCCACACTCTAGTTCTATGACATTGCTCATTACCCAGGGTACTTGAAGCCTATCACTGGGCACAAGTGACCCCCACCGCTGCTCCGAGATACCGCACAACTTTATTATAATCAACACCGTAAAAATACGAGCTTTTTCAACACCAGCGGCCACCTCAAAGACGTGGCTGCCTGTTGTGTGTGCTAGCGGCATGTTGTCAGCGACTGCTGTGGAACTGACGAGGATTAGGGTGACACGTGGTTGCTTGGTAACAGAAGTGCAGGCGATGTGCATGTTCGCCTGGGTCATTCTGTGACTGTGAACAGTTCACATCACAACACTCTACCCTTCGGAAACCCTTCAGCAACTTCACAGCCTATGCATGAGCTCTCTGCATCTCAAGGTGTAAAGGAACATCTTGGGCACAACAAAGCACACATAGGCCCATACTTATACTTTTTAGCGCCGCATTTGCATCATTGTTTGACGCAAAATCGGCGCAAACGTACAAAATATTATTTTATTTTGTAAGTTTGCGCCGCTTTTGCGTAAAAAAATGACGCAAATGCATCGCTAAAAAAGTATAAATATGGACCACAGAATCCTGAGGTATCATAGAGCAAACATTTGTTATTCCCATAGCACGCTTCAGATGTCTTGTCCACACGGGCGATGGAGAAATGCTTAACTCCCCCAAAGGGTGAAAAATCCCCCTCGACTGTCATGTGTTGCACAAGATTCCCTTGCAACAAGCTGCACTTCAGCCCGCACTATGGTTAAGATCTGAATGTTCGTATCTAGCACGTGGCTCCGCAATTCACCTAAACCACGTCAGATTGTGGAATTACCACAGAAGAGTGCTGAGTCAAAGATGAAATGTGGAATTTAAGTCAATCCACACGTCATTCTGAGACACCGCTGACTAATTTACACTGGTGTATTTTAAGGGAAGGCCAGTACAAAGTCCCCATTTTCCCCAAAACATTAATCACTGTGTTCATCCCTGTGGGCAAAAATATGAGAACAGTTGCTTGTGCTTCATGACATCCATATTTTCTGCAGTGTTTCATTTGTAAATAAAAATGTGCCTTGCCCAAAGCCCTCCTCTTAAACACGCGGCTGCTGCGATTAAATGTGCGAGCACGGAATATAGAGGCAGCGTAATCCTGAAGCCATTTTGGGCCTCTTCAATCCATATAAAGCCACCCCCTGCCCCTTCAGCTCACTCTTGCAGCTTTCTGCTTTCTACCTTTGTGACACTCTTTTGTTTTTCTCTTCATCCGTCTTTCCCATGTGTGTCTTTTGCGCGCAGTAAATGCCTGATGAAGGAAAATAAGCGCCGGCCTTCAAAAATAAGTGCCGGTGCCCCGTTCCGAAAATAACCAGCACAAATTAAGCACTGATTTTCTGTCATGTAGCCAATTCAGAATATTACACCACCTGCACACAGTTTTACGTCATAATATTTGAATCCATTTGCCAATGTATGTTTAACAGCGGTTTAATAGTTCATCACGATTGATTGCAGAGTTCCTTCCCTTCCTTTCTGTCACCCATTTGAGCTGCTTTCCAGATCCAATGCTGCACAGCTTTACACAGGGTGCAACAGAGTCTTACAACAAAAAACATACATGAACAACGTGGCATGTAGAATCAGCCATTCCTAGGCCAACCTACCATCATAGAAGGCGCCCACCTCCACCCTGCTGCTCTGTGTCGTGAGGACCAATACAATAAATTGACACCCTGGTTTCAACAGGGTTTCCAGAACTACAAGGTTAATAAAGAAATAAAAAACTTACTTATGGTGCCTAAGTAGATCATCTAGTCTGGTGAGGTGTGGCTGCAGACAGGTTTAACTGTCTGAGAAGTTCATATCATCAACACAAATACACACAGGCCCATCAGAATTGCAATGCTGTTGAAGAAAAAAGTGGGAAAATGTGTTTTAGTGTACCACACTTTCCCACGTATTTTGAACTTGGCTGTACTCGCGGTTTATCCACATGTGGGATAAGAATGTGGAGGAAGCATAGGGAATGTGTTCCAATGTACAGTCAAATGACCATTGCTCAGACCACAGCGGTACCACTCATCCCATGCTTCCCACCTATCTGTGTGCTGGGAAATGTTTTTCTTCCATACAGTGGGTACATCCTATGCCTGCACTTCAAAATCCTGACCTTATTGCACATTCCAAATGCAAAACCAGACGCCTAAAATCTTGAGACCTCAAACACGTGGTCAAGAAGATTCTAGACTCCCTGATACACTCTATAAAACTACAAGGAACCAAATGGTATCCCACTTTCCTTTATGGTAGTTCAACATTCTTATGATATGACCCCCAGCACTGTAGACAAACTAGTCCCACTTGCCTGCAAATTGAAAAGATCCAACAAACCTCAAACGAGTGCCGCAGTGAAGAAAACAAATTCTGAAAAACCCTAGAAGACTCTAGGGTTTTGATTATGTGTAATTCCATGTATTGGAAAAAATACTCTACACCCATCCACCGTCCAATATTCAAAGTTAAACTCTTTCAGATCATACAAAAACAATCCCAAAGCCTGCCCTACCTTCCTTCTTTGTATCCAAACGTAACAACTTATCCTCCCATTTCTTCAAACAGAGCATGGCAATCGGGGAGCCCATAGCCAGCTGCAACCTATTTTGGATTCTGAAAATTGGAGTTTACCAAGAACATTTCCTCCATAACTGTAATCACCTTCAGTCCTATTACTATGAATACATTACGCAAAGTAATTACTAATAATAAACCTTCAAATTACTCACCACACCCCATCGCCCATTTCTAGACTAGGAACACTTCCGTATCCTGTCACCGCTAGGAGTACAAATCATGAACTTCTCCTTGAGCCAGGGCTATTTTACAGAGTCTCTTATGGTCAGCCATACTAATGAAGACCCGGAAATGCAGGACAACTGTAGTTGTATCACAGTCCTTCTCTTCCTCTCCACGCCAAGATTCTGGAGTGGTGTGTCACCTACAAACTACAAGAGTACACTGGTAACAAGAGACTTAGGCCCATATTTATACTTTTTGAGCACCGCATTTGCCTCGTTTTTTGATGCAAAATCGGCGCAAACTTACAAAATACAATCTGGGCTCACGTCTGGGTACAGCACCGCCACCGCCATCATTCAAATTGTGGATGGCATTCCTGGCTCCTGCACCTCCTTGTCCTAGTCCTGCTCAACCTTTCAGTGGCCTTTGAAACTATTGACCCCAAAATCTTCTTAATAATCCAAAGCAACAAAATGAGTATTGAAGCAAACGAGCTCAACTGGGTGAGGTTCTAACTATCGGAAAGATGGCAATACAAAAGCATTAGAAAAACTTGTTCAAAGCCTTTCAAAATCCCAAATCGAAGTCCTCATAGCACCATTCTTCTCCCCTTACTTCTCAAAGTTTAGGGTAGGTGAAGTCTTAACAAATTAGGGAGTCACCTTTCTCCTACATGATGTTGTCTCCCAGCTGTATAGTAAAATTGAACAGTCAGGCAACCGTAAGGCCTTAACCACCCCACACAGGAAATTCAAAACTGGATGACAAATATGAAACTTAAGCTGAACCCAAAGAATACAAAATTCGCCAGCTCCTTCCCTACAAATGTCTGGAATTATCCACAGACTGGACTGAGCAACTTAAATCCATGGGTCTTAGCATAAACTATCAGATTAACTAAACCCTTGGCTTCAAATCTGACAAATTACTCCATCTTGACTTTCAAGCCAAAGAGATGGCCAGAATTGCTAGATCCCTGCAAAATCTTCCCTGTGGTTTTCAAGCACTTTGTTAATTGCTTTGTTGTCCTGAATTAAGAGGAGTCACGAGCCACACTTATGTGCTGAGCAGAGGAGACACTTTCTTAGGTGTTGGGTTTTTTAGGGTCGAGCCTGCGACTGCGTGCCCTAGTGGATGCGTCTCGCTTGGGAGACTCTTTTTTGCACACTAAAGGGCCTTGAGGCTGCCTATCATTTGTTGATTTAGCTTAATCAGTGCCTGTCTGCTGCCCCTGACATGATTAAGGTACCATATTGTTGAACTTCTAGTGCCCTACAAACAGAAGGGTTGTGACTGGAAAAAAATGTGCCCCGCAGGACAAACACAATTGCAAAGTTTTATTTTTAATAGCTTATTTTTATTTTGCCAATTGGTCTTTTCTCACTTTGCAGTCAAGTTTTTCTATGCTCGTGGTCTCTGTTGTCAAAAGATGATAATTAACTTGTTCTAAATATTGCAGAGCGACATTGTTTCTTTATTATGTGTAATTTCTGAAATGATGCTTTAACTTTAACACATAATCATGCAGCACTCCTCAATCCACCCCACTCCAATCCGCCCCACTCAATCCAATCTACCCCAGACAAATCCAATCCACCGACTCCAATTCAAACCACTCACCCCAATCCATTCCAATCTGCCCCACTACAAACCACCCCAATCTACCTCACTCCAAAATTCCCCACTACAATCCACCCGCTCCAATCCGCTCCACTACAATCCACCCCACTTCACCCCACACCAATCCACCCCACTCTAATCCAAACCACTCATCCCAATTCAATCCACTCCAGCCATCCTCAGTCCAATCCTCCCAACCCACCCTAATCTAATATGAACCACTCCAGTTTGCCCCACTCCAATCCAAAACTATCTGCACCACTCCAAAACAAACTGCCCCACTATAATCTGCCCCACTCCAATCCTACAGTTATCTGTTCTGTACCCTCTCAGTCGGCTTGGTCCTTTCTGGATAGAAAGGAATGATCTACATTAAACTTTCCTGATCAAAGGTTTTGGTAAAATGTGTGGTCTTCAGCTCTGTCTTGAAGTAGTGATTATTGAATTGATTCCGAGGCCTTGTTTTGCACCTCCATAGGTCATGAATGGGCTTTCACCATGTTTTGTGGTGACACACTTTTTGTCTCTGGGTGCGTCAAATTTGGTGATCAGACTTTGACCAAGACAAAGAGGGGTGCCACAGGTAATGAGGTGAGTGGGCTCCTTGTCCCAAGATGCAAACTGTCTTGTGTATGTGCATTTTACTTTACAGTTGGTCATTATCTATCTGAAGAAAATAAATCCACAATGATAATCCTTTGTGAACATATTAGATGGAGTATTGTTCGTTCACTGGGTAATTTCTAACCCTTTCTCTATGTCCCTCCAGTCTGTGGGCAGTGGCAGCAGCACAAGCACACAGGTCACAGCTGATGGTCCGAGCAGTCAATCTACAGTCAGTTATAACTTGGCTTCCCTCCAGGTTGTGCTGATGGAGTAAGCGCATGTCTGTCCAGAGTCAGAGCGCATTTGGATTTGTGGTGGGTTTTTTTGCATTCTGGTACCTAGAGGTACTTGGAGGCCTCATTTCTAAAGATAAACAGAAAACAACATCAGAGTGCAGTTGAAAGACAGGATAGCATGAGCTACTCACGCATCTACATTATTGATCTCTTGGCATTAAATATTTGTGATCTATTTTTTTAGATTTTTCATTTTACAAACAATACAACAAACAGAAGTGTTGCTTAACCCCATTGGTCGTTGATCAAAAACAGAAGAAAATGTTTATTGATACAAACAAGACACATATATAGTAAGTAATATAAAGTCTTGCAATTGCATTAAATATTTGCTATAACCATATCAGGATATGTCTGTTCTTGAACCACTTTTTAGGTCTTGCCAAACAGCGAACATGCTGTTGTTGCGAGGAGAACTGTATACGGTAAAGGGGTTAGAGCCTGCCTATTACGTACCATTGGTTTGCTCAATCCTCACTCTTTATCATCATAATTATGCATCACAAAGCCATGCATCAGTTCCATTCCTTCAGTGGAGCATAGACAAAGTACTGAATAATTAAGGTTAATTAGTGCTGGTCTGCAGGTCGCACTGTGATTCAGCCACTCTTTCATTCTTCCACACTTTGTTATGTTTTTACCCAGCCCTCCCCTCCCACCTGCCCCATTTCTTCTGACAATGTTTTTTGTTGCAGATTTTTATCGCACAAACTTGGCTCAAGGGCATTATAAGGTTTTACAAGAAAATCAGCTTTCCTGATGCAACTTTTTTTTAAAGCACAAGGGGCCTCATTTACAAGGTCCTAGCGGCACACTGCACCACCAGAGCGTCATTTTTTTTAATGCTCCGATGGCGTAGTGTGCCAGTCCATACTTACAAGGCCACGCAAAGCCACCTTGCTTGGCTTTTCATAGCCTTGTAAATATGGGCCTCTTTCACGCATAACACTGCGTGAAAGAGGCGTTTCATGGGTTTTGCTTGGGGTGTTCCCACACAACACCCATGGAACCTGAAGGAATCTGACGCATTCCTGGATTTACAAGTCTGGGAATGCGTCAGATTCCTACTCCTCCTCACCCTGAGGTGGTGTAAGAGTGACGCAATGGGGAGAAATTTATTTATTTCTCTCTATTTTTTTCCTCTCTATGCTGCATTCTGCATCCATCCATCCCTTCACCATATTGCTGCCCCCGTCGACTCTCCAATGCTCGCGTTGATTGAGGATTTCTTTTCTTCTGGTTGTTGAGATGTCCGTCCCTCCTTCCCCTTTGTTGCTAGTCATTGCTCACAGGGCCGGCTTTAGGGCGGTGGGATCAGGTGATGATCTGGATGGAGGGGCGCTGACCTCAGGGGCGCTGTGTTTAGTGATAACTTACAAAACTTGCATTTAAAAGCACCTGCTGAAAAGTTTCTGGTGCTTCCAGCCTTCAGGAATCAATTAAAATGTCAAGATAACTCCTGTGATTAATTTTCTTGAGAGAGAGAGATATATATATAGATATATCAGCGTTTTGTCCAGTGGCAGTTTTGATTTGCCATACAGTAGCACAGACGGTTGATATGCCTGATGCAAAGAACAGAACTATGTTTTATGTGGATAGCTGAGTGGATTAGTAAAGTCAGCATTGTCAAGCGCTTTAAACAAATTAAATGTATGTGAGAGGGGCTATAGAAAAATGAGTGGCACTTTTGCCGGGTGGTAGAGAGGGAATCTGAAGAGGTGGTCATGGGAGAGGGGGGGCACCAAAAAAGATTGCTGCACCGAGCGCCACCACAGCTAAACCAGACCCTGATTGCCCCCTTCCTGGTGGCCTTGCCACTGTCCCTCTCTGCAGCACTCTGGCTGACGCTCTTCTGCCTATATGCTAGCTTTAATTTGTGAAAAGTGTGCTGCGTTTTTTTAGCCAAAAAAATGCCTTTTCCTCAGATTTCAGTTTTGGATCAGTGGCGTGCTTTGGTGTTTGTTTCTCAGCATGTTTTGTTTTGTATTGCCCAATAAGTCTGCTTTGATTGTGGATTTGTATCCTCTTCGGCGATGTATTTTGCTTTTACGAGTTAACCAGATAAAAACGTCCATTAGCGACGCAGCCTTTGTGGACCAGGGATGCTACTGCACGTGAAGCGGATGTTCCAGTCAGCAACCTGTGGCTTTCACCTGTAAAATGGGGGCAGGGTACTCTAGTACACAGCACCAAACCCTTGGGGTCCTGCTGCTCCTCGCTGCGTCCGCGGTGCCCCAGCCCCATGGTTCATGTGTTGTCGAGCAGGGTACCATCTTCTTGAATCATCATATGTCATAGGGTGACCAGGCGTCCTGGATTTGCCGGGACAGTCCCGGTTTTTCTTCAGCTTTCCTGGAAGATTGCGGGAATTTTAGTTCATGTCACGTTTTTTTAGAGAGGATCGATTGAAAACGGTGGAAGGTGCCTTTTTATGTTTACCAAAGCAGGGATAGTTAGCAGCTGTTATAAGCAAGCAACATAATTAACAGGCTTAATAATGGCATAAAAACGGCGTTGTATTTATGTTCTTAGTGTCTCTTCTGTAAGTCCACGCTGATGGGTGCTGTCATTCTGTGCGCACGGTTGAAGTAAAACTGTAGTCTTTCTTCTATTTTTGAGAAATGTCCCAGTTTTTGGCTTTAAAATTCTGGTTATCCTATCATATGACTTATTCTGCTGTCATTCAAGGACTTGTGCACATTCGCAAGGGGGCTGTGCACTGAGCTGTACAGTGGTTGTTTTAAAGGCATGATGCAGCTGCTTTCTCTGAAGGAGGAGACCTTACGGCAGATGTGTATTTCTTGGCCATGCGTGACTCACCTGCGCACATCATGATTAAGGGCCTTTGTTTTTTATGTGATAGTCTTAAACCATGGGTAACTTCAGGTTACCAACGCCTGCACTACTTGTCATCTCTAGGTCAAGGCCTTGTGGGTGTTTTAAATTAAAGGATTAGCACCCAAGATGTTTCATGTGCACGGCCACCAATGAAAAATCTCATAATGAAGTTGACGCAATGTGTGATCTTGTGCATGCAGAGCTCAGTGGAGAGTTTGAGGCCTGCTTTGAGAACAAGCATTGACAAAGCCAATAGATCTATTTGTTAGTAGCCATGCTGTAAAGCAGCGTGTCTACTGTGCAGCATGGCTGAATGTACAAAGAAAGCATGCAATAATGCCATCAATGCTGGCCGTGTGAGAGCTCTTTTTTTTTTACTTTCAACGTGCTGCACAACAGACATGATGCTGTACAACATGGCTTAAAAACTTTGACAAGATCAAATAGTACAGCTTTTTGGCCTTGCCATTTTCTTCATTATTTTCAGATGTTGAGCAACATCGCTAAAAGACATTAACAAAGCCATAATATCTTACATAGGGAAGACCTATTGGCTTTGCAAATGCCTGTGTCAGACTTACAAAGAAAATTGTGTCAAAGCCTCAAAGGAGAAAATAAGCTGCAACCTAAAGTGGAACAACCTCAGAGATCTTTTTTTGAAATATCCAGTTGTGCCATATCAAGTATGATAGTTTCAATAAGTTATTTATTTTTTCATTGCATTCTGGGACTTGTAGTTTTGATATCTTCATTATAAACACAAGGCTGCAAATGCCTGAATGCAAACAAAAAACAAGCAGTTACATAGCCAGTCGGTGGTGCTTTGTGGCTTTGCCAATGGAGGCCTTGTGGCCTTACCAATGCTTTTTACCACTGCTGTTCCGCATCGGCAAAAACAAAAAAAATGGAGAAGGAAATGTAAATGTAAAAAACATTTGATGTCTACTAGCCTATGTGCATTCACTCGGGTACATATGCATCACGATGTTGTAGCGATCCCGTGTAATGACGTGTGCACATGCATCAACAGGCATGTACCACATATATATTGATGCTTTTATTTTATTTTTGATTTGCCATTTGGTGAGATGATGGACCATCCTAAGAAGTTTTTTAAAACGTTAATCAAAAAAACAATACTGGGGGCGAGAAGGCTACAGAGGAGCAGGGGGCATATGGTGACATCAGGTAAATACCACTGTCAGGTGGTGGTGGCGTGAGCAAGGAGTGGTGGAGGGGCGTTATGCAAGAAAAATCCAAATGGGGTGGTGGAAACAACAAACGAGCTGGGGGTGGAACAGCAACAAGGAGTGCGGTGGAGAGTAAGAAGGGGGGAGCAGCACACAAGGGAGAGAGCAGGAATCACATCTGGTGCAGTGTTGGCCTTTGCTCAAAGAGCGCTCTGGGTGAACCCAACTTGGTGACCCTTCCACTTGTACTCTTTCATTTTCTATTTATTGAAAATTTGGGAGGAGTAGGAGGGAATTAAATAAAAACAGACGATGAGATACCTGTTTCCTTACCGTACTACTTACCGTACTACCCTACTTCCAGCCATATCTCAAAGCGCTGTGCTGCTGTGCAACTTGGCTGCAAGTAAAGAAGATAAGGGCCGGGTGTATCAAACGGTTTTACCCATTCTGTGTCTATGGGAACATGTGTTCGTACATATGGCCCTAAATGTGTAATGATGCAGCCATAGTGCTTTTTTTCCTGATGCTAGGTGGCGGCTAGGACCGGGCTAGTAACAGGGTGCGCAGGGACAAGCAAGCAAGGACAGTTGGAGGCGGCTACGGGTCAAGTTGTGAAGGGAGGAGGCACGTAATGTTGGGAGGGGGGATCGTGGACAGGCCAAGCAACAGGAGGTAGGAGGGGGCACGCAGTGACTGGAGGAAGGTGGTGGGGGTGAATGGGGCAAGCAACAACTAATGCGGTTGGGGTGGTGGTGCGGATAGAGACAGTCTGCAAAATGATGCAGTTTGATGGCGAGCTACACTGCAAAACAAAAAAGTACCTCTGAAGGCACGCAGGCACAGACAGGAACATGCACTTGGTCCATATTCCACAGCAGAGACGCATGCAAAGCCCCAGGAGGAATCCAGAGGCGAGAAGGAGGCACTGACCAATAAGAAGCAAGTAAACGCGAGTAACATGGAAGCCAAGCTGTGGTAAAGAATGATAAGTAATGGGCAGGCTCTAAGCCCATTTACAATCTATTACGTAAGAATGGTGCAAGCGCTGTGCAGGCGCAACATAAAAAGGAAAAGTACCTTCTTGAATGTAAGCTGTGGAAGGATATAGGTCATCCAATGAAACTTGTCGTAAGGAAACTAGGCTCCAGGGCAGGGACAAACATAAACCATCAAACAAGAAGCAAGTAAATGAGACTAACAAGAAAGAAACAAATGATAAGTAATGGGTTAACTCAAAGGCCACTGTAAGTATTGGTATTGCCCACAATAGATATTTTGACATCAAACAGCATAGACGTAAAAGCAAGACTGGAGGTTTCAGCATTAAACCACTTTTCTAGTGTAACAAAAGTGTTACACATAGGCAGGCAGAGTGCAACACAGACATTTGCATACTGAAAACTTGACAGCTTTGCCGGCAAAACCAAAACCTTAGCAGAAGTGGATTGGTAGCCAGCCTCGTGACTCATATCTCCAGGAGACCGACATTCCTTCCAGATTCCTGCCTGAACCTGTCTGACACACTCGCAGACAACGTCATGGGTCAGGTAATGGACACAGCCTCCGTAGGCACGCGCACACGCGCGCAGCTTCAGCTCCTTCCAGACCACGCACTACAGTCATTGGCCTCTTCGCGCAAGGATTGAGGCGACACCCGGAAATGAGTGAAATGCTCTCTTTGTGTAAGTGGTGAGCAGCTTGACGACAGTAGGACGACGATTGAAGCACACATTAGAAAATATATTATGTATTTTGGGGGACCTGGAAGGAGCAGTGCTTAATTCGAACCTGTGGTAGCAGGTGGGGCCTACCGGCAATTCGTTTTGGAGATCAGCACTTCATTTTACTCAGTCTATGAACAAGGGAGAGAAAACCACAAAAGGGAGAACGAAGGAGGAAGAGAAAGACGGAAAAACAGTGACAAAGGGAGAAAGCAGAGATGGAAAAGAGCCTGCTAAGTGAGATGAAGGGGCAGGGTGTGTCTGTTGGTGGATGAGAGAGATATGAGGTGGAGTCAAGTTTACACAGCCTTTGTATTCTGCAACCTACCATTCAACGGCCCGGCACTTATTCTTTTACAAATTAAGCGCTGCCAAGGAGCACACTTATAGGTAAGTCACGGGCGCAAGGGTTCTTCCCACACCCTACTCATGCGGTGCAACTCTCCGACTGCTTACTGAAGGTCACACTGGAGTGGGTGGAACAGAGAAACCTACACCAGGGACTTGCTGTAACATGACTCACCCTCACCACGCAGTAGTGCTGGATTAGTAAGTGAGCTGCCACCACCCCTTCACCATCTGTCGTCATATGAGAAGCGTCAGCCTGCTGGGTGCAGGTGATTTCAGCTTTTGCACAACCTCCACAGCGCCTGACCCTGATACCTGAGCGAGCAGTAAGGAGTAAGGTCAATTAATTGTGGTGCCTTGTTTTGTATTATGCCGTCTGCCTTGGTTTGTGGAGGTGCAAGAAGATTGATAAAAAAGACGGTGGCCACCTTGGGGTTACAGCCCATCAACCTTCACGGTGTGTCCCTGACATTTGTTATTACAGCAGAGCTACCACTGGCTCTGAGAAAGTGGAAAGGCTTCCGAAGCCTTGCCCATTCTGTTTTTGCATGCCGTGGACAACCAACCACGGTAAGGAGCCCCCCGCTCTAACAAAAATTAATGTCCCCATGTACTGGGAGGAAACTCCTAGCATGCCAGGATCATTGACTTTTTGTTTTCTAAAAATAACCTTGCCTCTCCCATGCCCCCCACCCCCCCAACCCTGGGGTTTGTTTTTGGAAAACAAAAAATTGCTGTCCAGCCCACTACACAACATGGGGTGGCGGCCTAAATCTGATGGCTGAGGCTCTTCTCCACAAAACCCTGGGTGCCCATGGTGTGAGACTGGACATGAGGCGCTTGTAAATGAAGCACTTGTACTAGAATCGATGTAACCAGAAACAAGGGAGTACATTAGATTATGAACAGTAGAACTGTTTCCTAGATAAGTGGTGGAAGAGAGTGGTGATGAATAGAACAATGCATTACATAAATTCAGAATTTTAGGCACAGGGAGATGAAGTAATTTGCCCAAAATCATACAACATTTAAGTCAAGTGCCTAAATAGAGGTTAGTACCCCAATTTCCTGGTGCCAAGGGCAGAATTTTACCCACTAGCTCATGCTTCTTCACCTGTTGGGTTTTTAGGCAACTTCACTTGAACTCAATGGAACACCCATTCAGTTGGGGCAGACCACAAAATCCTCAGGTACATTTTCAACGTGGCATCCACGCCACCAGCACTGATAGAATACTGGATGCTGCAACCTTACAACTATCGAATCCACCGTACACTACAAATGTGACTGAGTACTTTTCCAAGCACCTGGTGCTGTTGGTGCATCAAGAGGAAGAGAAGGCAGTGTTTTCGGAGCAACATCTTCAACAAATGTCACAAACATGTACCCAAATCTATAGTATTCAATTTGTCATGCTAGCCGACGGGTTCAGCTTCTGGGGAAAAGTTGTACGCCCATCAGTGGATTATCTACCGGAAGCCAGTGGGCCTGGTTGAGCCTTGTCACAGATCCGTAACTAGTACAGAATCATACAGAAGGCATTCTAGTCCAAGAAATAAAGATCATTGCACCCATTTGCTGTGGCACCACAAAAGGACCTGAAAGGAGCAGACAATGCTTTGTCGATCTTGGTACGCAGACCTAGACAATCTCATAGAGCAAACAAACCACCTGTGCTCAGCCCACGCCCCACCGCTCACATCATCATGATCATAGTGTGCATGACTCCATGGAATAATACAAGAATACATTTCTGTGACACTGGGGGTAAGCGCGCCCTGGTCATAATGGACAAATTCTCACAATACCCATTTGCAGCATTTCCACCCTCAGCTACCTCTGATCGTGGGACAAGATCCTTGCTATGTTGAGCCTATGTGTGTTCCTCAGTAGTGTCAATGAGCTGGTGTTACATAAGACAACAACACGTGTTGTTTGTCCACACTATGGTTTTTCATCACTACTGCAATTCACCTCACTGCTTTAAGCCAACAGTGAAGTCAAGTGCATCATCTAAGCATTTAAAAAGACACTCAATACAGTGATCATTCCTGGAAAACACCAGTGCTTACTACAAGCATACATATACCATCTCACAACACAAATTCTGTACGATACAAATTCCTTCTCTTTGAGAGGAAGACAAGATTGGAGAACCTCCACACTGGCAACCAAAACAGGGTCGAACTAAAGCCTATTCATACAGATGATGCAGGACTCGGTGGAAGAAAAACAGTCACCGGAGGTTCCAAAAATTAAATGTTGTTTCCACCCGCAACACTCTTACCAAAGTTCAACCACCATTTGACCCAAGGCCATACATGACTGTACAGGGCACAGACACACTGATCACAGCAATGGAAGAGTATGTTGGGAATATCGAAAACACAATATGGAATGGTCACAATATATTGAAAGGTAAGTTTGCATAGATTTTATAAACCTAATTCCACATACATGTACCTGGGAGGTAGGAGGGCGGGAAAGGTGCTTCGCGGGGGGGGGGGCTAGGGGGCAGAGGAAAGGAGGAGAGATTTAAAAGAAAAGGAAAAACAAGTGAAAAAAGGCAGAAAAGCAAGAATGAAAGAGGGCAGAGGAAAGGAGGTGGAGGAGGGTCTCTGCATCGTAACGCAATCAATCAATCATAGATTTGTAAAGTGCGGCTAATCATCCATAGGTCTCAAGCGCTGCTAGACTAGACAATATTGCCTGGGGTGGTACCAGGGCTTCTTGAACCGGAAGTACAATTGTTTTGCGCTCTTGACCACTGTTCCTTTAACCTCTGTCTCACTCTGAAAATGAGATATTGCATGCTAGCTCTCACACCCTGGCTATTACAGGGTTCAGCAACTACAGCCGAGTGTCACACTTCGACAAATCAGGCAACATAAAGGTCTGTACCCGTGGCCTTTCTTTTCACTCTCCGCTTTACATTAACACTCTGTACTGCTCCTTGAGTACTATCCCGCAATTCAAACTCCCTTTAAACAGATTCCCTCCTTTGACATGCCGTGGCTCTTTCTTTGCAATTGAGACAATAACCATTTGCAACTTTTCTAGACAACTCATTCCATCGCTCCAAGCAGCCTCCTCTCCTACCACAGACATGGAGTCACTCTCATAACATATCAATATTCAAATACTTAAGCTACATAGGAAGACTGTTCACTTTATAATCAGCTCAGTAAGTATGTTACTCATCTCCGCAATATAGTCTGTGTACAGTTTTTATGTCTCTCACTAACCTCTCTTTCTACAAAACAATATTTTCTACAGGAATAGATCTGAAGAGCAGCAGCCCAGGCCTTCATATATATGCATCAGACTCGCCACATTCGCTCTTCACATTGTCTCATGATGAACAACAGGTAAGTAGGTGGTACTACTTGCCAAAATTCCTTTCTAACAAACACAGAAAGGCTAGTATCAATGGGTTTATTACTTTCTTCTTTTTAAGCGCCCTCTTATTATTAACCACACCTCGCCCATTCTCCTGAAACTGACATTTTACCTTCTGCAACCACATACAGCAATTTTGCAATCGTTGGTTCCTGGGATATGAAATGAATGAACTATGTGTTACTTACGTCACAATAAGAATGTTAAATCTGGTACACCAAAAAACTTTCTCCAAGGCGCTGCCTACCCCGGGACCAATATTAATTACCACAGCTTGGTGTCTTTTGTTTACTGTACCAACTGTATATACTTTGTCACCCTCTCCACTATCCACAAACTACACAATGTATGACTGTTATTTTTTTTATTTTTACCATGAACAATCAATTTCACTTGGGAGTTGTTTAATTGATGTATGTATGGCTGAATGCATGTATGGATGATCGATGTGTGAAAAGATGGATGGTTGGACTGGCCAATGGATGGAATGGTGAAAGACTGAATAAGGAATGAAAAAATTAATGTATGATAGAAAGTAAAGGTAAAATGATGGATATCAGCAGATGGATCAAAGGTTGAAAGGATGAGTGGTTAGTCTTGGATGGAAGAAATAGGGCAGCTGTTCTAGGGAGACTCTGAGCTTGGTGCAATCAGAGCTTTGGTTCAAAGTGAGGGGTATTTTAAGATTCCAGCTACTCCCTTGTGTAGTATGGCCATATGTCAAACTTTCAAAGCATTTACAGGAACCGCTGCAAGTTTCCTATAAATGGAAGAGAAATCCACTAGGCTGATGGACATCTCAAAATCTGGAGAGCCCCATCCATCGAAGACTAAAGCAGGTCCTTAGTAACGCATCCAGGATTTTGCGTTAGTGGACCTATTTATGTCCAATAACAATATTCTTGGCATAGCCCCGAAAAAAACCAAAAGGCTTTGGCTGGATTTCAGGCCTAGAAAAATTAGTCTCAATGAGGATGACAAGATATTGACAAGGAGGCTGGAGGAGTTTACTATGCTTATTGGTGGTTGACAGTTAAACACAACTTGGGGTCAGCCAAGGGAAATAGAAAATTACACATGTCCTGGTCATGACTGTACATTATTTTTTTAACAGAAACATTAAAAAAGCCGGCTTCAATTAACAACACCTTCAGAATGCATTACTTGTATGAGATAATGTGTGACAATTCAGTGTACTTTTGAGATGTAAAATTATCCCAAGTACATTGCAGTGTAAGCACTTTGTAGGATGTGAAATGGAACACCAAACAATCAATTGCAAGAGATAAGAGATAAATACTTCTCTATGCAGAACCAAAACACATTCTGTGTAAACTTTACAGCAGTGGTTCTTAACCTTTTGACTTTTGTGTACCTCCACTGAATCACAGCTGGAAGCTGGGACCCCCCCCTGCACAAAGCAAAGTCTACAATTGGAACTTCAAAACAATACAGACAAATGCTGAAACTAGAGTACATCAAAAAATTGCACAAATTGTGAAATATTTGATTTTATTAAAGTTTGGAACTTCTCAAATGATACTTATATTCATAAACAACAAAGTAATGTGGTAGACTCTAGTTCATCACTTTGTCTTTTTTGCTCCAAATGCATGCTCTCTTGTTATGGGTGCATACCACTAATTAATTTGAGGTCACCAATCATCCATACTAGATTCTGTTTGCTATACTTGTGCTGCTTCCACAACTCAAGATATTCTATCAATCAGCATTTGTGTAGCGCTGCACTGTCACCCCAGGGGGTCTCAAGGCACAGGGGTGAGAGGTCTCCATCTAAAAGCCAGGTTTGAGTTTCTTTCTGAAGTCCGTACGGGACGGTCCTGTACGGAGGTGGGGGGGTAGATCGTTCCAGGCCCTTGGCTGCGATGTAGGAGAAGAAACGGCCACCACTGCAGCTGTGATGGATTCGGAGGGTGTGTGCGAAGGCCAGCAAACAGGAGCGCAGGTATCTGGTGGGTTGGTGGAAGCTCAGTTGGTAAGCCAGTGGAAGTTTCTGAGATGGGGTGGGGTAATGTGTTCTTTTGGGGAGGTCCAGGACGAGTTTAGTTGCTGCATTCTGTATGGTCTGGAGTCTTTTGCGGAGTTGGGCAAAGATGCAGGCGTACAGTGCATTGCCGTAGCCAAGGCAGCAGTTGACGAGGGGCCTGGGTGACAGTTTTTTGGGTGTTGATTGGGATCCACCTGAAGATTCTGTGGAGCATATTGAGGCTGTGGAAGCAGGAAGAGGCAGCTCCATTGATTTGACGCTTCATGGCCAGCTCTCTGTCGAGGATGATGCCGAGATTGCGTGCGTGGTCTGTTGGTGCAGGAGTGGGTCTGAGTTTGGATGGCCACCAGCTGTGGCTATATGGATGTGTTTCTCCCAAAGATCAGCACTACAGTTTTGTTGGAGTTGAGTTGAAGGCAGTTTGTTTTCATCCAGTTGGTTACGTGGCTCATGGCATTGATGAAGTTTGGTCTGGTGGTGGAGGGGTCCTATGTGAGCGAGGAGATGAGCTATGTATCATCCACGTAGGAGATGATGTTGAGTCCATGCGATCTGTCAATGTCGGCCAGGGGGGCATGTAGGTGTTGAATAGAGTGGGGCTGTATGATGATCTTATAGGTACATCCTGTCAGAAAGGAGGCAATCCATTTGAGAGCGTTCTCTTGTATGCCGATGTTCTGGAGACTGTTGATGAGGAATTTAACTTCGAAATTCAAATTCCTGCACATTTACAGGCCTTTTACATTTTTTGCTTTTTTATGTATACATACTTCATTAATCTAACAATATTATTTAATTTATTAAATAGTTACAGATCTCATGAGTAGACATTGCAGACCCACAGGTTATGAACTGCTGTTTTAAAGAATCAATAAGACATACTGCTGTGCCGTCAAGCCAACCCTAAAATGCTCAATCCAGACTTAAAATGGCACACTATTAAGGGTTTTTTGTAGGTTCCTGTGCAAGCATCACTTGTTTTAAATTGCATTGGATATCCTATTTTAAGTCACATATTGGGTACATCTTAGGCAGGGTCACTGGAATTATGTTAGTGTGCGGCCACTGCGTTTTTCACATAATTATAGATTTGCTGTATTTGCCACACAATCCATTATCTTCTGCATAATCTGCAGATTTTAATTAAACGTTTGTTACTAATGGTTCAAATGGTTCAAAGGTTACTAAAAATGCAGCAACATGTACTGCCACGCAGTGGAAGACCCTTTGCAAAGGTTTACTGGTCATTTTTCTGTTGCTTATTTCCATATTTGGGTGTTAGACCGGTACTAATAAGGTGCAACCAATGTGCAGACATTGTAAAAATGACAAAAAAATAAAGTAATAATATCACAAAATGTGCTGCATTACGCCACATTATTTGGTTTCTCTTGTTGCATAATTTACTCAACACTGCCGAATAATTTGGCCCTTCCATGCTGCATAATTCTAGTGGTCCTGACCTTAGGGCATTCCCCTTGTACCTTGTGTAGGATGCAAGAGCAATACAGATTTGAAGGATCTGATAGGCCTTTGCTTATAATAATTTGTTACAAAATGTCATATGACAGGGTTAGTTGGGATGTAATTATTATTCTTTTTACAATTGTTATCAGAAATAGACATACTTTGGGTTCTATTTCTTCATTGGCCTTCCTTCCACCTCTAACAGATGTTTGCTGGCTCGCTCATTGACCCTAAAGTTTGAGCTGCACTCCTTAAAATTGTGTGGAGCCTCCTTTGGTTAAAAACTTGCACATGTGCAGTCCCTGTGGGCTGCTTGTTCTCTGTTTGAGATGGAAGCGGGAACCAATGCTTCCTGTGATGAGCATGTTCTGAATGTGAGAGACGCTTGCACTGCTGTTTACATGATTTGACTGTTCCCTTCGAAAGGGAAGCTCACTTCCACCTGCATAGTGTGTGAGGAGCACCTGAACGTCTGCCTGTACTGTGCCTGCTCAGTGCGAGAAGCTTTCACTATGTGAATTGTTTTAAGCAAGGGAAGCTTGCACTGCTGCTGCACTTGTGCAGACAATCTATGCATGCTTATTCCTGGTGCAGGGCGTGCACTACATGTGAAGGAAACTTGAAGTGCTGCTGCCTGTGCTGTGACTGATCTGTGCAAGAGGTTTGAGTGGCACTTTCATGATGTGCCTGGTCTCTAAGCAAGGGATGCTTGCACTGCTGCTGTACTTGTTGCAGCCATTCTATGCATGCTTATTCTTGGTGCAGTGCATGCACTGCACGTGGGGAGGCCTTTGAAAAAGAGAGCAGGGCGGAATGTTAGGGGTACTTAAAACGTAATATGTTTCAAACTAATCAAGTAAGAGGGCCAGCCAAACCAACATGCACACTTTACAGTGCCCACCACTACTCCTCCTTAGGGCCCCGCCCTAGACATGCTGTCAGACAGTGACAAATAGAACTATTTCATTATAATTTTATTAGTGGCTGCCTGACTGATCGGGTGGGGGGTGGTGCTCCTCTGCCACTATGGAGGAGCCGCCCCTGCTAAGGCAGGCCGCCGCAGAGCTTCTGCGATCCAACTGCACCTCGGGGCACCCGTTGGGTGGGTTGGCACATGGAATGACCGGGCACCAGTGCGGTCTGGGGGTCTTGGACTAAGAAGGGGGGGCGATGGAAAGAAAGCACACTGAAAGGGACTAGGGCACTAGCAGAGAGGGAGCACATAGCTGTCACAGACAGGTGTGTGGGGCACAGTGAGAGGATTGGCACACACAGTGCTCGGCAAGAACTGCGCTGCTTGTGTTTGCCTTGGAACAAAGCCTCTAGCGACACGATAGACCTTTGGCACGAGAAGGGGATCGGTGTATAACAGTAAGACGAGAGGGGGGAGGAAGAGGAGTAGAGCTGGTGTATTGTACAAGAAAGAGAGCATCGACGGTGGCATTCAAGCCCTGGCGTCGTATATCGCTCCCTTTCGCACCATCCATAATGTGCCTTTCTAGGGCGATGGCCATTGTGTTGTAAATCTCCGAGGAGGGTGGGGGATATAATTTTGCCTGGACATTCTTCCTTCACTGTAGGAAATGTGTTGGGGTAAGGCTGTGGTAACAAGTGTTAGACCATGCTGAAATACAGCATCTATCTAATAAAGGAAGTAGCGGTATGATCGCCGGGTGGAGGAGGAGAGCACGTGGGAGTGGAGGGAGGAAGTGTGGCTGTCGTATGAGGCAGACAAAGTGGGAAGAAATTGTGCAGAACAGCCTTGGTTGGAGAGGAGGGTGTAGGTGGTTAGCGTAGGCGTTGTGGTTGAGTTGCTAAGCTGCTGCCTTTGGCTCCTGCCTAGCTATTTCTAATTGCAACTTCCCCCATGGACCACACTGTGTGATCCTGAGCAAATCGCCCTGCCTCTTTGCGGGTTCGTTTCCACATTTGCCACATTTGAAAGCTTTTACAAATTGGCTACACGCCCACTTGAAACCCAGTACAAATAATTAAGCAGCTATTCTCATGATGGAGGGACAGAGGAGGTATTAACCTGCTCCAGACGGCCGTCCTCTGGTTCTGCCCACAAACGGAAGCTGAAACCACACACCCGGTTTGCCTGCGGAAGAGACACGCAGGTGGGTCTCAGCAGCCAGGTATGAGCCGCGGGCGGTCATGGCGCCCGAGCAGCCAGTGTTTTATAAATAAACCCCCGGGAGGCCGCGGGGAATGTGACGGGCCTCGCCTGCAGGGGTGTCTCCCTCGGTGACATCACCCTGTACGCCGTCTCATGCTCGTCGGCCCGGTCACTGTGTGTCTGTGGTGGTGAAGCTCTCTAAAAATAAACACCCGCCAAACGCAGGCACGTGAGGCGAAGGTGCTGTGTCACGCCGCCATTACCTCTCGGCCACTTCCTTGTTGTAGTCATCGAGCTGAGTCGCCCACCCAGGGCACACCCTAGTGTCACGCCTGTAACCAGGTTTAAATAACCTCAGAACTCCCTCTGACACCCACGGAAAGGCCGCGTATTATATTTGTCTGCCATTTGAACATGCATTTTATGGACCCTGATTCTCTTCCATGTGTGTTTTTTTTTATATTTCCTTCTTTTTATTGTGGTTGAACTCACTTTGGGCCCGGTGCATGTACACAAGAAGGTACCACACAAAGGTGAACCTTATTTTCTTTACGAAATTAACGGGGCAATGCGGTTTAATCCGTTATTTGCTTCAATAGTGTATTCGTGTTTTCAAGCTAGCCAAACCAAGGAAAGTAAGCACTGGGAAAGCCAATAGGCCTGGTTTTTGGGACTGCTGTCTGCAATTCCTATTGTTTACAATTCACACAGAGTGGGCTTTGAGTCAGTCCCCCTGGAATCAATGGCTTGTTTGTGTCAGCCGTCGGCACCTGCTTCGAGACAGTGTGTGAATCACAGTTCGGATCAGCTCACAGCAGTACTACCATCTAGCGCCTCCTGCTATTTGGGTGTCATTCTCCCTCCACGGAAGTGGTTACGGAAGTGGTTCCATTGCAATGCATGAGTGGATGTTTTACATTCGAAAAGTATATTAGTCATCACACTTTTTTGTCACTTTCAGTTATCTATCCTACACACGCACTGTGAAGGAAAAAAATCCTTTGTCATTTAGTTTCTCTGCAAGACGCACTGGTATACTTTATAGTAAAACAAATGCATTTCTAGGGATGCAGAAGGATTCTTCTGCTAATGATTTCTACTAAAGAAACACTACTTTGGTGTCCCTATCAGTTAAATTCTGCCACCTGGCTTTGGTTTAAATTAATCATGT
The DNA here is from genome assembly GCF_031143425.1 of Pleurodeles waltl. Classification (NCBI taxonomy): domain Eukaryota; kingdom Metazoa; phylum Chordata; class Amphibia; order Caudata; family Salamandridae; genus Pleurodeles; species Pleurodeles waltl. The sequence continues at coordinate 128,336,336 of NC_090446.1, forward strand.
TCAGCAGTTCCCTTGTTCCTGATGCAACTCCACCGAGAAATACAAATGCAGAACACGTAGTGGGTTTGTTAAAGCTAAACGTTATGGCTTATAACCAAAATGCAAACCCTACCTATGGCCTTTGTCAATGCTTGTTTTAAAATGAAAGGTCTTCTTGATTGACACAAGTTGGTGAGTATATGAATGCAGGAATGAATTACAAGGTGGATGGAAAGGTGAGTGCATTCATAAACGAATGATTGAGAGACAATGCTTGACTGAATCAGCTGTTCAGAAATTGAGTGCACGGATGAATGAATAAATGCATGGATGAATGAATGGGCGAGTGGGTACATATGTGAATGGCTGGATAAAGGGGCGAGTATGTACATGGACAAGTGAAATAGTGACGAGTGAGTGATTACATGGAAGGATAAGACCAGGATGCTAGAGGTAGCCACAGTCTTGTTGGTGGTAAGATGCAGATTTCTCTTCTTGCTGCTGTTGCACAGACCAACAGAAATGCAGTCATCTATGCACACATAAAACAGCTTTGAACACATGCACCTACATTGTGAAATACTGGCTTATATTCACATGAAGGGACCCATGGGCACCCAAAGTCCACCTACAAGCATTCGGCACACACAAACACCCATTTACAAACAAGAAAGACCCGTATATGGAAAGAGATGAAACACATCTGGGCACACATACAAACACATACTAAATGCATACATGCACACCTGGATGGTTAGTGCATGCGTGTGTGGACGCCATTGCTGAGTTATTCTGACTATGGAGATCTATTCTCTACTATGTAGACTATTAATGAGTCATATAGGTAAGTCCTGAACACTCAGGAGCCTACGGAGTTGGTAAACTGGGATGGTATTTTCTAACTAGCCACATCCTGCTATCTACTTCTGCTGCCACACCTGTAAGAAGAATCATCAACAACTCTTTAACTTCAGGAACTTTTCCTGCAGACCTGAAAAAGGCATACATACGACCATTATTAAAGAAAACAAACCTAGACCCGCAAGACCCCAACAACTACAGACCTATCACAAATGGACCTTTCATGGGCAAATTGATAGAAAGAGCAGCATTCGCCCAGATGTCACAATTCATTGAAGACAATTCTATACTTTCAGACTTCCAAACTGGATTCCGCCCAGGAAGAAGCACTGATAGCAAACTCATGGCAATCTGGGACGATCTTAAAAACACAGTCGACCGAAATGGAGTTGCTGCACTACTTCTCTTGGACCTCTCAGCTGCCTTTGATACGGTTGACCATGACACCCTAACTCAAAGACTCCACGAAGCCGGCATACAAGGGATTGCTCTCGACTGGATTACTTCCTATCTCCAAAAAAGAGCGAATATCATCCATTCGCCCCCCTTCTCGTCCGTACCCTACCTCACAAAAGCAGGGGTCCCCCAAGGGTCAATCATCTCACCTTTGCTTTTCAACATCTACATGATATCTTTACCAGAACTGATCAATGATTTCCATCTCACATGCTACAACTATGCAGATGACACACAAATACTACTTAAATTAGAATACCCCAAAAACATTGAAAGCTCACAAATCTTCAGTTGCCTCAGAGCCATTGATCAGTGGATGACCTGGAGCTATCTCAAACTAAATACCTCCAAAACAGAAATACTCATATGTGGTGACTGGAAAAATTATGACCCTCTGTGCGCCTGGCCTGACGATCTTGGACCACCTCCTCAATTATCCAAGGAAGTTAAAAACCTAGGAATCACCATGGATTCCAAGCTAACTATGAATGCCCAAGTAGACAAATTAGCACGCACAAGCTTCATCACCTTAAAGACTTTACGACGCATCTTCCCCCACCTCAGATTTCCACACAAGGTGCAAGCTACTATCTCACTTGTACTATCCAAACTGGATTATGCCAATAGCCTCTACCATGGATCATCTCTATCTGTTATGAAAAAAACTACAACGTATCCAGAATTCCGCAGCCAGGCTACTACTACATATAAAGCCGCAAGCCCACATCTCCCCTGCCATGAGAGCACTACACTGGTTACCCGTTGCCAGAAGATGCACTTTCAAGCTGCTTTGTATCACCCACAAAGCTATACATGGAACAGGACCGCTTTTTATCAGAAAGAAAATTACCAAATACATCCAGCAAAGAACCCTCCGCTCAAGACTGGCACCCCACCTTAGAACACCACCATACAAGAAAAAGACTGTAGGTGGTACATCCTTCTCCGTCCAAGCAGCCAAACTATGGAATTCATTACCCCCAACTATAATAGCCACAGGTAACTTTCTTGTCTTCAGAAAACTACTCAAGAGTAGGCTCTTTCCTTCATAACCACCTTTTTCAAACAACTATGAACTGCATATGCCTATGTGGATAAAGATTTTTTTCAGATTATATGTATATTTCTATTTATTTATAGTTTCTTTGGAAAATATGTATTGCTACTGTCATAACAATAAAATACACACACACACTCTTTAAACCTGTCTGACTAAGTATTTTTTACCCATGATTCTAATGATGTATTGTATGTGCATATGTGTGTGTATTCATGTGTGTGTGTGTGTGTGTGTGTGTGTGTGTGTGTATATATATATATATATATATATATATATATATATATATATATATATATATATATATATATATGTATGTGTATATGTTGCTTCTGTGCTTGGCATGTTCGTGGATCATTGCATGGCTCCTGGTTTTGGGTTGTTATACTAGATATCTATGAATTCCTGCTCTCATCTTATCACACTTATCTACTCATCACTCTTATGTCATATCTCTATCAAACTATCCTCCATTCTCACTCTGACTCATCACAAATCCCTTCTACCACTTTCATCTCCTAAATATCTCTGCCTAAGCTCTTCCCTCCACCTCCACATCTAACTCACCAAACCTCACTCTACCTCTGTGACCTCCCACACAACCCTACTAAATTCTCCTGCATTCATCTCACCCTGCTACTATGCTCTCCCTAACCCTTCCACATACTCTTCCCCCTCTGCCCCCCTTTATTCACCCCAAGCCTTTGGGTTGAGTAAATGAAGGATATACTCCCAATTAACACTTCTGGATTTCTTTCCTCCTCCACCCCTCCAATACTCCAGTCAATCTAACTAACAAACTCTCATATCCGCGGCTCAAATTAACTCATAATAATACTAAAACTGTACTCATTATTAAACAATACTAATCCATCACTAATTCTTGTTGGGTTCCGGAGTAGCGTGCTACTCATCGAAAAGCGCTTCAACGCCTCGTCAGGGGTAGTAAGCGCTATATAAATACGATTACAATACAATACAATACAAATGCACTATGTGCCTTGCAAAAACCTAGATCAATAAGTCATTGGTTAAACACACTTTGTACATGAGAGTGTGGGACACCTTCAAAATATGTGCTGTATGCATGCTTGAGCCAGGGTAAAAAGCAAGGGCCTGTCAGAACCTGTTTCATAGGACCACTGGGCAATCAGGAGTTACTGGGCCTCGCTATGGGGTTTGAAGTATTTTACTCCTGATGTCCAGGGGTCCGACTTATGCGACCTAGTGTCTATTCAGTACTTGACTGTCAGTAGACACGTGGATCGAGCAGTCCAAGACTTCTTGGGGAGGGCGTGGATGCAGGGGTTACCTAGGCTTACAACTCAAAATACATTCAATAGCAGTAATAAGTGATTGTCCAGTCAAATACTTGCTTTTATGCACAGAGGAGTATTTACGAACACAAAGTAAAATCCAGCATACACATACAATATACACAATCCCCTGCGGTCAGAGCTCTAGTGTTTGATAGGCAGGTCTCTGAGTCCCACTGCCCTCTCACTAACAGTACTGGTTATTCCCCATTCACTATAGGTGACATTCAGGTTAAGCCCCATTAGTAGCCTGAGTCTCAGGAGTCCCACTCAGACTCTTCCAAAGTCAAAAGTGTTCCAGAGTTTAAAGCACTACGTGGCAGAATAAGTTCCCCTGGGCCCTTACGGCCCTATGATCCGTTTTACCCATGCCTACAGGGGTTGCACTACCATAGTGCCTGGTGGCTTTTCACTTTTGGAAGTTGCGGAAGGCTACAGTGGCTGCTGGCAGTGAGTAGCACTCATGGCTCTGGCTGGGCATTCACAGCGCTTCCTCCGGTGAGAGGGTAAGCTCCTCTGATCCTTCTCAGAAATGGAAGAAAGATGGCTTGGGTCTGAACCTCAGGCAGGGCTCGGACACACAAAGGTCACCATGGCGTCCTCCCCTCTTAATGACAGCTGAACCAAGCAACATTCCTCATTCTTAATGGTGGCCTCCTTTGGTACCCAGGGTCACTGACCTTTCTCTACACACGGGTGAGGGACCGATTGGCACAGCAGTAACTTCCTCATCATGGTAACCCCTTCTGGCATACATAGTCTCTGACTTTACTCCACATATGGGCTACGACTCGATCAACACAACACGACAGTCATGCAATCTTCATGGTGGCCCCCTATGGCATACAGTGTAGCTGATCACTCTGCACATAGGCTTAGGCCCAGCATCACTGGAGTGAGGTCAAACTCATGGCAAATCCCTGTAGTATAGGGGTCGCTGGCTTTACTCTGCACAATGGCTGCAGCTTGATTGGGGAAACCACAGATATCTTCACAATGGCTCATTCTGACATAGGGGCGCTGATTTGAATCTTCACATTGGCAATGACCAGATGGGTGCAGCACCCATCTACTTACACCTCGCTAATGGGATCCACTCACCTGTATCCTCCCTGGACCTCGCTTCCCCCAAGCGCTCTCCTCTTCCTCACAGTGCACACTGGTCTTGACAAGCAGGCAGGTAATGGTGCTCTAGGGTCAGGAGATCTTAGAGTTCCCCGGATGATGTCCCCTCACCCAGCTGGGAAACTGGCAGACCTTGGTCGCCAGTCCTAATCACCGGCAGACGTCTTGCAGAGATGCTTCTCCTCGACATACAGCCAGAGCGTCTGCTGGACAGTTGACCATTTTGGAGGCATTCAGCTCCCTTTCTTATAGTCCATTTCCAGACACCAAATGTGATCTAGGGTCTGAGTCTTTGAAGTTTGCATTAGGGGTCTGCTTCATTTTAAGTGCCCACTCCTCTTTCCTACCATTCTTCCAGAAAGCAGCCTGTCACAACTCCAAATCTGACAGTCCCGCAGCATAGGCCATGGGAGTGACTAGAGGCTCACATCTGGATGTCAGCCACAGTGATATGTGCATCAAAGGGTTACTCTAGAGCCACAGCCCTACTCTTTATGATTCTGTTATCAGCCCCAGCTCCTTCCTGAGATATGCCCAGGCCCTTTTCAAGTGACCTCTCCATGAATCAAAGAGCATCCTTTGATGTGTACTGAAAAGCCTGGCTCTTCTTCCTCCAGTGTGTGCCATACCAAGCTCGCAAGAATGCAGCAATCCACAACTCTGTCTAGGAGGATTCCACTACATCCTTGTGTTCCTCCAGTCAGCCCTAGGCCTCTCAAAATGCAACCCAGAATTTTCCATGTTTTGTATCAGTCCCAGACATACATACATACAGAACACACATGTAACCAAACTCACACACAGCTCTACACACTAACTTGGCATAAGCCAAGGGTGAGCTACGCACAGAGCAACAGAATGTTATATAAATTAGGCTGTAGGCCTCACTTCACTGGCCCAGGTAGCAAGGCCTGTTCACTCCTATTGATCACTATGTGTTATGCTGCCACCACTGCACTTGTGCACTTGTGATACTTAACTCATGAAAAATACAGTACCTTTTACCACTATGAGGGTAGTGGTTTGGGTGACATTCCCAGTCCAACAAGACCACATTCCATGAAACATGCCTATGTCATGGTGCACACAAATGATCGGTGTTTGCCCATGACAACAGAAATCAGCACCAGGGATCCAGACACCATTGTCACTGGGGCATTCAGGGCAGGGATGCACATTGGTAATCATCAAAGGGACTTTTCTGTCCCTGTAAGACTGTACAAAAGAAGGAAAATACGCTGGTGCTCGTGGCATGGAAGCCACATTGATTACCACATGAGATGGCTTCAAATCTACACCGAAACAGAGCTGCAGGCTCTGTTTTTATTATAACTAAATTCTGCCTTTGATTCTGTTCTTCAGCCCACATTGATCCAAAGACTCAACACCATAGGTGTAAAGGGTAATATCCTCCTTCCTCACCAAATGTTTCCTACTTATATCACTTCCTGCCTTCACCTCAATACCATTCCTCTCCCCCACTGTGTCATTCAATGCTCCACCATTGCAACTCTCCCCTTCAATGTGTACTTCAACTTTTTACTTAATCTCAGCTACTACATCAATCTAAACTACTGCAGCTGCACTGATGACGCGCAAGTCATTCTAAAGTTTGGTAATCCTCAGGTGTCGACTTTTATGCCGTCAGTCAATGCCTGCAGTAGATGGACCACTCAATATTAACTAACCACCTCCAACTAAACACTTAAAGACTGTGAGATACTTGAATGTAGGAAATGGATCAACTATCATGCATCTTCCATCTAGGTAGGAGATGGGTCCACCACCAGCCATTCCAGTTGAGCCATAGGTACGGGGAAAGGTGAAGGGGACCAGGGCCTTCTTTATGTGTGTGCCACCTCCCACAAGAAAATGAGATTTTTCCTATTTTTTAAGTTGAGCAACAGAATCGGACTGGCCACTTTGAAAATCAGGCTATCCCGTTGTAGTCTGGAGGCCGATTTCAGCCCCCCCCCCTTCCCCATGGGCATCAATTCATCAAAATGCCAGGGGTAGCGGATGTGACATCAGACGCCATACACACACTGTCACTCACATAAACACACTCTCATCCACAAGCACGTATACAATATACCTCTAAAAGATATTTTTTACTTTCCTTAGCTGCCAGATAGGGTCATATTCCAGCTAATTGTATTACATTTTTATTATACAAATAGTGAATAATATTATTCACTATTTGTGCAATAAAAAGTTGTCAGAAAGCTAGTACAGTGAAACCACAACTGACGTCCATTAGGTGGAGCTGCCCCTGTTTCGCAGGCAGCGATTTTGCCACCTCTGAAGCCAGGGGTCGCAAAGGCAGTGCCAGGGGTCGCATAGGCAAGCCAGGGGTCGCAGCTGCGACCCCCGGTGACCCATAAATGACGTCCATGCTCGCCCAGGGCATAGGTTAGCTAACAAAAGCAATTAAAATGTTGCAGTGAGCTGTCGCAGCTCCCAGGAGGAAAAAGGGGTAGCGCGTGGCGGGGAGGGTGGGGCCCCCCCAAAAATAAAAATAAATAAAACTTAACTTTTTCCCACGCCACGCCGCTCCATCCACTCCGCTCTGCTCCATCATTACAGGCACAGGCTCCCAGCCTGCTCTGCGGTCAATCCTGACGCTGCTCAATGCAGTGTTAAGATTGGCTGGGAGTGCCCCGCCAGGGGACTCCCAGGCAGACTGGGAGCCTGTGCATGCTCTCTCCAGCCCAGCAACACAGTGCCGGGCTGGAGAGACCACAGTGCACTTCTATGTTTGGCCGGCCTGAGACAACCGGCCTAATATACTTGCGCACTGTGCACTCACCCTCCGTCCCCATCACGCCTGTGGCCCGCCCACTTTTATAGTGAAAACATAATAAACTGAGTTTATTATGTTTTTACTATAAAAGTTTTGCAGCTCCTGTTGCTGGCATGGGAGTGACGCTCCTGGCAGCAAACTGTATTTATCACAATCTGTCGATGCAGCATTTTTAATGCATGTTATTTCCGGGTTGCTTTGGCTGCGTTTGCAGTGAGAAAGCATTGTACACACAGTGCAGGGTTGGACATCAGGTAAGAGTGATCAGAGGAGAGCTGTAGACATGCTGCACCTGCATAGGAAGAGAATTCATAAAGTCAATGCACAAAATGCAAAAAAAAACAGTTCCTCCAGCATTATCTTAGAAGCCGTCTGCCATAATTATTCAGTTCCATAATTCAAAATGGAACAATTCTAAAGTCACGCGCTCTCAAGAACTATATAAACTTTAACAACACTATTTCTCTTTTTCAGTCAACCAACGTTTCAATGCATTTGAATAGCTGAAATAAATGGGACAAGGTTTTCATAGATGGGGGTGTAATCCAGCAGTGGAACTGATGAATTGTTATTGTGTAGTTGTTAGGTTGGTTATTTGAGAGCGAAAGGTGGCTAGATCAAGTTTATTGTAAGGCCTGAATGCAATTTTGAAGTTTGTGGGAATATCAGTCAAAGGCAACGGAATGACAGGATTGAAGTAAATCACACAGTGATCAGTTCAGGTGATTGAATAGTTTCCAGTGGCTGTGGCATGATTACGGGGAGCATACATTGCAGTATGTACATGCCCAATTATATAAGAAGGATGGAAATCAGTTGATCACGGTTAAGCAATTTGAGGCTGGAGACCAGGCGTTTAGTCCCGTACAGTTCATGTTTCTCAAACCAGGCATTGAAGGCTTTTAGGGCCGATTTAAAAGGCCCTAGTGCCATCATACCACCGCCATAACGTCATTTCTTTTGCACTAAGGCGGCGCTAAAGTTGCTTTTTACACGCACCATATTTACAAAGTGATGCAATGCATGCATCGCGCCACTTTGTAAATCCTTGGCCACATTATGCCTGCGCGAGGCATAATGTATGCAAGAGGAGTGTTCCCCCGTTAGGGGGGCAAAAAATGGCGCAAGGAAATCTAAGAGATTTCCTTTCAATCTTTTTTTCAGCACTTTAAACGCTTGCTCAGAGCAGGCATTAAAAGGGGCATGCCATGGAATACAATGGGCCCCTTTGTACACTGCAGGAGTAGGAGACCCTCCCTTGCATAAAACAGCCTCCCTTTATATCTGGTAACCATCCATGGCATCTGGTGGTTATCCCTGCCATGTGGTGCAGTGATAAATTGGCATATGAGGATGTGCTCTGACAGTTTCTGCCTGCACAGTGCAATAGTAAATGAGAGTGCATGATGGGATCCACAGGCTATTTGGGATACAATTATTGTAGAAAGAACAAAAATAATAAACACTGATGTTTAAAGGGAAAATCTGTTTACTTCCAGGTAACTGCGATGTCATTTTTGAAGGAAGTAGCAAAAATAAAAAGCTGACAAACGATGGAAAAAGTAATATATTTTCAGTAATTGGCAGTTCAATGTTTGAGAAAACTTAGTGCATCAAAAATGAAAAGCAGGTATTGGCAGGGAAAGTACAACTCCAAAAAGACAAGTTATAGTTTGAGGCCAAAAATTGTGCATTTCCAAAATATATTTAAAATTAATATTTGAGTGTTACTATAATCTCAGCTGGTGGGCATTATTGCTGATGCAGCGGCACCAATTTATTGTATTCAGAGGGCTGTTGCTGCTTATTTCTTGATGTTTCTGCCAGTACATTGTGCAGATCATGGGCTTAGTGCTACCCCACAACTGTTGAGAGGCACCATAGGAAAGTTGGTCTGGACTCCTCATTTTTAAGTCGAGCACGAAAGCGCTCTGACATGTTGTAATCTATCTGTGGGCTTTTAACCACACCCACCACATGCCCATCACTATCACTCATTCATGGGCTTGCCTTACAAAAATCCTTTGTTATCATTGGTGAATGCTTTACGTTTGTCCCTCCTGGGGTCAGTTTTGTTACTGCCTTGGCCATCGACCATGTTTCGTGGATAATTGGACTTTTGCAAACACATCTGACTGCAAGCGAACTTCTTTTTCCTTTTGTGTCCCTCCTTCGCGCTCATGCTCAGAATTGCTTCGAATCAGCTCGCCTATGTCAACTGTCTTACTTTTAATTTTCAATTTATGTGTCAAGAAAAGTCCATTTAGGAATTTACAATGCTAATAGCTCTAATTCGACCAAACGCAACACCCATTGCATTGCAAATGCTTGTTTTCCGTGGCTCCCACCCCGAGGGGTGAGTGCTAGCACAGAGTTAGTCCACCTCAAAGGCTTGGGCAGAGCAATGAACCCACGTCAATAAGAGTTCAAGATCCATAAGTTAGTTACCTGGAAAACTCTATTATTTTGGGAATTTTTATAAGTTTTTGACAAGAAAGTGCCAATTTTCAATATTTATTAACAGTGAAACAAAAAATATGGCAGAAGGTCTGTATGTTATTTGCTAAGGGGGCCTGCAGTATGTAGGTGACAACAAAGAAGACAGCAAATTGGGCCCTCGTTATGAGCAGCCCATACATTCCACTAGGCCCAGGTAACAGTAGTTCCAGAGTGGGGAAATAACAGGCATTGTAACAGGCCATTGACTAATGAGTAGTTCAGTCTCATCTCCATACTTCAGTACAGGTTTACACAGAAAATGACTGTGGAGGTCTCTCCTTAATATTAATAATAGATTCCCTGGGTTGGTGATGCATGCAGAGTTTTAAAATAAGTGCCTGCAGGTCTTACGTTTTAGAATTTTGGCCCTCATTTTGCGTCACATGGAGTGGTTTCACCTCACAGGAGTACCAGTGGGAGACTACTCCAGGTGAAACTAGGAATTACCGGGGGCAGGAAAACTACAGAGGCTACTTAGAGCAGGTGGAAATGCCTGTACCTGAATCTGTACTTCTGGGCCCTACAGAGTATTCCCCTTTTTGAGGTCTAGTGCTGAGATACTGGATGGAACCCCTAATTCTGGCCCTGGTATCTCCTCAGGCAGTTTAACGCAAACAAGCAATCAGGGCCTTTGAGGCTTCATCCCCATTTCGCTGTCCTCCCTCTTCATGTCATGTGTTTCTGCTCTTTGTTCAGTTTGCTGTTCTCTGATCCCTCTTACATGCGTTGATGCCCTTTTATATCTGATATACACATTTGTTGCTGATGTCTGATCACCCTTCCTTATGTTGCTGCTCTCTGATCTTTCTGGTTGCTCTTTGGTATTCTCACCTCTACATGCTTTTGTTGTCTTCAGGTTCTCTTATTGCAGTTACTAGGCATTTTAGCAGAAGCAGAATTGAGAAATGAAAAGTGTCATGGGTGTGTGCGAAAACTGACCCAGCAATCTGCACCCTCCACCACGCTCCGACTTCCTTTTTAGATCAAAGCCTACCAGACAGTCAGCTGTCTGGTCTGTTGAAGGCATCTTGTGGACATTCAGAAAGCTGACCTAAGAATGTTTTCCCCCAGTTGAGTATTATTGGCTTTGTGGTTTGTAACTCTTATTTTCTAGCTTTTAATTGCTGGCTTTATGTGCTTTTAGGCTGCCGAGAGTGAGTTCGTCCTTCCCGTTGCCCAAATTTTGTTCATTGTATTCTTCCACAAAGTTGCTTTTTGTAAGCAGGCTTTTAAATTGTGTTCTTATCTCGTCACATTTGCAGAGGTCAAATGTCAAGCCCTCTCTTCCAGAGGGAGCTTGAGCTCGGTGTTTACTTTTCTTTATGTGACTTCAAAGTGAGAGAATTTATCTGACAATCCTGTTGCGTACCCATGGAAGAGGAGAGGGTGTAGGATGTTTTTCTTTCAACAAAGAAACATTTACTGTGCTGATGTTTCAGAATATTTCAGAATTAGGACAAGTGAAGCAATTTTTTTGAAGTATGGTGGAAACAAATATTTGAATACGATAAAAACATATCAATACACTAGGGGCCTCACTTACAAGGCCCTAGTGGCACACTGCGCCACCGGAGCATAATTTTCTTTTATGCTCCGGTGGCGCAGTGTGTGCCAGCCCATATTTACAATGCCATGCAAAGCCACCCTGCGTGGCTTCTCATAGCCCAGTAAAAATGTATCCCTTTCACATATACCGCTGCGTGAAAGGGGTGGTCCATGGGTGTTGCTTGGAACCTGTGGAACCCAAAGGAATGTGACACTTTCCCAGATTTACAAGTCTGGGAATGCATCAGATTATTACACCTCCTCATGAGTTGGGTAAGAGTGACGCAACAGGGAGAAATATCTTTATTTCTCCCAATTTTTTCCTCTTTCTGTGTGTGCTGCATTCTGGGGGGAGAGGACATAAATGCACAGTATTTTCTAGATATGGCACACTTCAGCCCTTACCTGGTAATGCAGGGTGGCGCAGAAAAGCACTTCTAAATGAGGCCCTAGGTGCTGACAGCTGCACACGTTATCATTTTCATGAGGTAAAACTGTATTTCAGGGCAAATGCAATAGTCATTTCAATTGAAAATGTGTTGTCTGTACTGGCAGTGCGCTACAGCACCATGCATACTTCCCTGCAATCTACCTCACTCCACCCAATTCAACCCACACCACACCACACCTCTCCAATCTACCCCACCCCACTCCACCCCAATCCACCCTACTCCAATCTACCCCTCCCCAAGCTACCCAACTCCAATCTTCCACACTCCATTCTACCCATCTACTCCACTCCAATCTACTCTACCCCACTCCACCCACCGTAATTGAACCCATCCCACTCTACCCCACTCCAATCGACCCCACTCCATTCCAATCAAACCCACTTCAAACTACCCCACTCCAGTCGTTGCTCTTCAATCTACCTCATTCCATTCCAATCTACCCATTCCATTCCAATGTGCTCTACTTAAATCCACCCAGTCTACCTCAATCCACTCTACCCTAATCTGCCGCTCTACTCTCCACTCCAATCTATCCAACCCCACTCTTTCCCAATCTATCTCACTCCACTCCAATCTCTACTTCACTCCAATCTACCCACACCAAGCCACCAATCTACCCTACTCCACTATACTCCAATCAACCCACCTCCAATCTACCCACTCTAGTCCACCCAATCTACCCCACTCCACTTTACCACAATTTCCCCAACTCCCATCTACCACTCCAAACCACCCAATCTACCCCACTCCATTCTACCCCTATCTACAACACTCTGTCCCACTCTGTCCAATCTACCCACTCCACTACATTCCAATCTAACCCACTTCACCCAACTGCAATCTACCCCGCCCCACTCCACCCCAGTCTACCCTACTCCAGTTTTCCCCTCCCCAATGTATCCTACCTCAATCTACCCCACTTCAATCTGACTCACTTCAATCTACCCCTATCTACTCCACTCCAATCTACCCCACTCTACCCCAGTCCACCACACTCCACCCCAATCTATCCCACTCCTCCCCAATTTACCCCACTCCACCACAATCTACCCAGCTCACTCTACCCACTCCCCTCCAATCTACCCCACTCCAAAATGCCCACTCCAAGCATCCCTCTTCAGTCTACTCCATTCCAATCTACCCCTTCAACCTACCCACTCCATTCCAATCTACCCACTCCAATATACCAAATTTACCACCCTCCATTCCACTGTACCCAATCGACCCCATTCTACTCCGTCCTAATCCACCCCACTCCACTCCACTCCAATCTATGTCACTACACTACACTTTTCCCCAATCCATCTCACTCCACTCCAATCTCGACTGTACTCCAATCTATCCACCTCCATTCCAACCCACTCCACTCCAATCTACCTCACTCCACTCTACCCCAATCTACCCACTCCAGTCCACCCAATCTGCCCCACTCCACTCTACACCAACCTGCCACATTCCAATCTACCCACTCCGGTTCACCCAATCTACCTCACTTCTAAAGTTGGTTCATGACACATCACTAAGAACATTGCAAAGGTCAAATTAGTTCTGCCTTTCAGATCTAGACATGTACTTTTTACGTGGTATTTGTAAAGTGCCAAGTCTGCCAATGCCTCTTAGTGCAGACATATAAGCATACACATTCACATGCTCCAACACACTTGTGAAAACGCACATCAGAAACTTAATGTTCAAGGGTAGGTGTGTCTTTGTCTAGCTGATGACTTGCAGATAATAACTTACAACAATAATAACCTGTTTTTTGTAGCTGTTGCGAACAAGATATTTTATTGTTACCCACTCTAGGGGTATTGAACTCACAGCATCAGAAGGATGAAAGACTATGTGTGTTTTGCTGGGATTTGAGCTACTGATCTGCATACCACTGCATGTGTCGGCAAGTGGCGTTGAATTTATTATGCCAAAGTGATCTATCTTGCAGCCATCTCTTGTTATTTTTCTCCACTTTCCTTTGTAATCAGTTGGATGGCTTGAAAGAAGTGTGTTGAAAAAAATGATTGGTCTACCGAAATGAACAACTGTAGCATTAGAAACAGAAGCAAGACTTACAAACACTCCCCTCTTTTAGAGACAGTTCAGTACATCAGACCACCTGGTAGAGAGAGCTTGGAGAGAAGCCATTGACTACAAGAATCCAGTCATGTTCACCATGTGCAAAAACATCTTAGGAATTACACTGAAAAAACCACTTGACCATCCAGACCTAACTAATCTCAGTACAAATCGACTCAAAGGCCTCTTCAAGCAGTGCTCACACAACGGAAGGGTGTCAGTAATTAACCTACGGATGGAATCAAACAAGGCATATTCTGGTACCAACTCTTCTGAGAGGAAACAAAAAGGGACATTTGCCTGACTCTGAGCATCATGTTATCCCAAAAAGGACAGCTGTTTATGGCATTTAGAAATCTCTTACCACTCTGCAAACACATGTCCAGGCGATGCAAAACCAACTTGGCAATATGTGCCTCCTGCAGCTTCTGGATGGAATCTGTAATCCATTTCAAACTGGTACTTGGAACACAACCCAGGTCTGTAAAACATCTATATGGACTTTGCTAAAGAGAGTTTGAAGGACCAAGACTGAAGGTATGGGTAGACTCACAACTAAACGGTATCTCTGCTGAGGGGCCACTGGCAGAGGTTCTAATGTTGGGGGTGAACCAGACCTAAATGCACAAAGTAGTTTTCCACATTAGTCTATTTCTCAAACTCTCCATCTCTGTTTTGCTGACAACCTTTTAGGTCTCAGCTCATCAGCTGGCATTGGGTTTTCCCTGTATTGAATTTGCATACATTGTTTGTAACTTTTTGTGATCCTTTGTAAAGTGTTCTAATGCTTTTGGGCCACTTTTGTGCTACATAAGACTGCATACATATTAAAAATGATATATGGATGAAATTACCTCTCCAATCCCAACACCTCACTATTCAAATAGAAGTGGTTCAGTGGTCTCCTAGATCTGGGACCTATCCTAGAGCAGAAAGGATGGCACTCAACCGGGTCCTCCCTGGCACTGATAAAGTAAAATGTGAGTTCTTAGAGGATTTTATGCATAAATATCAGGGAACAAACTTGAGGACTTGGTTGTACTTCACTCATAGCAGGTAGGCTGCTTCCTCCCAAGCTAAAGCAGATGCAGCCCACCCTAGTCTTAGTGAGGTCCTGTCCTCTTCAGGTACTCTGTAAGCTTCTTGCCTGCAGCATGAGTGTAGGCCCTAGACCCACACAAAGAAAAAGCAGAAACACAGCTTCCCCCTCTGCTGGATCACTCACAAAGCATGTGAGTCCTCACCTTAGAACTTGAGATATCGTCTTTTTCTCAGGATCACTGCCACGATTATCAGGGATACTCAGTCCAAAGGTTAGCACGATACCTCATGGAGCTTGTGTCCACCGTGGTAGAAAATCCTTACGATCTCATGTGGTATTCGGACAATGGGAAGCAATCAGCATGTAGGGTTGTTCTATTTCTGTTTCCTTATCTGAAAATGTAAAGCCTGTCTTGATCAGAATAGAATCTAGATCATGGATTGCTACATAAAACGTTCAGTGCTACTTATACAAAGCCTTTCCACAATACCGGTATGTATGTGGTATTTGTATATCACAAACCTAGTCAAAAGGCAGTGGCGAGCTATGCAGCCTCAAAGGCTAAGATGTAACACATGATTGAAGGGTAGCTGCATTCTGGGATCAGAAGTGGATGGTTACTACACTGTGATGTGGTGTTCATTTCAAAAATCTTGTCTTCAGTTATTTCCTAAATTAGAGCAGGTCTTGATGAGTAAAGGGATTTTCCAGGCCCATTGTTCATATATATTTAGAAGCTCTGTTGCCTTTTTTAAACACTGTTGCCTCTATTCAGATAGAGTCTTGGCTGTGGGTGTGCTGAGAGCCACCAAAGCTGGTGAGCTTCTCAGCCAAAGAGGTGGGGGTGTTGGTCGTGATGGCTTTTTAAATGATGCAGCAGAAAGTGTCTATAAGAGCTATTTTTTATGTTGTAGCCACCCATTGTGATGTAAAGACAATACATTTGCTTTTTTATATAGATCTTTTTATTGAGTTTCTCACAGCATAGAACACACCTGAATAATCCACTATGGTATGGTTCAAATACTCATTTATGCAACATGGGTAAAAATAATAATAAACCTTGGATATGGGAGAGACAGTCACATGTAGCCCTTTGCCACCACCATCTTCAGGTTGAGACACATTATTGTATCACAGCTTCCTCCTCCAATTCCTCAGAGCCCATATGCCATGGTGCCCAGATCCGCTGGTGTCTTTTACTGCAGCCTCGCCCCCAGTAGACTGCCTCTTCAAGTAAAGAGCAATGGTTCATTCATGGACCACTCTACCAACATGCGAGCCCCAAATCCCTCCACTTACTGGCAATGTCTCTCTTGGAACTTAAAAGACCTATTAATGACAAGGTTAGGGGCGCTTTTGTCCCCCCCACCATCTCCATAATACGAAACAGAGCAAGTTTGGGGTTCACTGGGAGAGGCCAAATTAGGATCCTCCCCAAGGATTCATGAATCCCTATCCAATAACATCTAGTGACGGCGCACCTCCACTTCATGAGGAGGTATGTACCCTCAACGTCACTGCATCTCATGTAAGCTGCAGCAGGCACCATCCCCATACACCACAATCAGGTTAGGTGATAACAGACACTCTGGAGGAATTTGAACAGGATCAGTCTGAGCATTGCTGAAATTGCCAGAGTTCTAGGGGCCATAAGCACCAGGGTCTAGACATCATCCTCCATGACCATGAGGTTCTCCTTTCACCGCCTGCACAAGTGGACAAACACATCAGTCACATTTACTATTAAGGCCCGACATAACACCTCCCATGCAGTGGTTCAATGGCCAGTTTAGCCTCATTGGGATTATACTCAGGGACCTGCCTCAGTCCGTGGTCATATAGGCCTAGAGTTTGCTGAATCTGCAGGTAATGGAAAAACTGGGACATCGCTAAGTCAAATTCCCAAGGGAGTTGGTTAAAGGGTTTTATATGAGGCCCATTCCATATGTCCCCCAGAGCTGAAATTCAAATAACGTCCCATTCCCTGGAGCCCTCCAACTTGATCACCTGGTATGGTAGTGTGGCTTGCCACAGGGGGGGTTTCATTCGTAAGGGCTTGTCACCAACTGATGAGGCAGAGCGCTACCCACCAGCATTGGAGAGGCAATTTAGTGATAGTGGGATGGAAGTGTGGAGTCGGGGTTCCGCTTATTAGTGCTTGTATTCTATATGGTTTCAGCAATTTACCAATTCCAACCTCACCAATGAGTGCCCCCTGTCCTCAAAGATCCAATCATTAATCAGGGTCATCTGCACAGCCCAATAATAAGACTGGATGTCTAGTGTTCCCAGTCCCCTGTCATGTTATGACTCTGTGCATTTTTTGTGGGAGACCCGAGCCCCCCCCCCTTTTTATCAGTGGCGTAATTAAACTTATGGTGGGCCCCCTGCAAAGTCCCTGGTGGGGCCCCCTCCCTCTTAACCCAGTCACTGGCCTGCCGCCCATGCATAGTGTACAGTACTGAGGGGACCACACTGAGGCTCTGGGGTCCCCCACACCTGGCGGAGGGGGGGAATGCGGGGGCCTTTGTTATGCCACTGCCCTCCATGGACCAGCGAGAAGTCTAGTTGTTGTAAAAACTGTACAAGTAGGGGAAAGGAGAAGTTCTGCAGCATATACAGAAATTGTGGGAAAGTTACCACTGACTATACAGTTTCTACCTTCCTTTTTTGAATCCTGTCTGTCTACACTAAATCTGTTTGCTCAACTTATGTTATAGACGGTGGGAAGCAGGACCAACAGTGCACAAGGTCCCATGGTGACTAAACTCCCTTCGTCCACTGAGGATTCGACATGTACCCAAGGTGTTGGAGTGAGAGTTTGCTGGAACACAGGAGTGCCAACAGTGGAAAATGCCAACCACATTTGCATCTTTCCCCTCATATGGGTGGTCCCCAGAACGTTTAGACAAGATGAAGGCAATTAAAGCTGGACGCAAACTGATTGTGTCTTGCGCAACATGTCGAGCAGCCGAGGCAGAGTTAGTGGTCAGCACTTGCTTTAGCTCTCCAGGCTACCTGTAGCCCACCCATTTATATGTAAGTGAGAGGGGGGCCAAGCAGTCTTGGTACCCACAGAACCTACAGCCCATGGGAGCAGATGATGCAGTAAAATTGGAGGAGCAAACTGAGCAGGAGAAAGATGGACATGCATCTCCTTTTACTAAGGTATATGCACTTTCAGTAGGAAATCTTTACTATATCTCAGATTTTGAGGACCTATTTTCCTTTTGTGTATCCCCATCTTGGACAGAGTGTAAGAAAACCCCCCTTGTGAAACCACCTTTTCTATAGAAGCTAGGTCCTAACTATAACTACCTAGTGGCGACCGATAAATATATATATATATTCGAATTAGTAAAGATATAATATTTTATATTTGAAAAAATATGCAAAAATCGAACAATTTGACTGGGAAGGTGGGTGCTGCATCTCTGCGACTAACTTTTCATTGGTTAGTTTTATTTGGGAAAGCTGAATCCTCAGGCCAGATTCAACATTTCCCAAACTATTTCTGTTTATATTTCTTAGATATGTAAGATCTGAGAAAGCTTTTTCACATAAAAATGTTTTGGGTAAAGGAAGTAAAAGCATAAGGGCCTCTCATCTCTCCATAGTCTCTCTGTCACATGTAATTCATTTGTTTTATAGCACATCTCATATCAACGTAGGGTGTCGGAGCTCTTTACAGGGGACTACAAGGTGTAGAATTCACGTCATCCACACTGGTAGGCATTTTCGAAGAGTGCTAGGTGTAGAGAAGCACAAACTCAGGATTCAGAACATATCACAGTGGTTAGCATTGACTTTAATAATAAGAATGTGTTTCTACGCAAGCAAACCTTTTTTAGCAGCATAAGAAAAAAGAAAGACTGGGAAAAAACATAACTTTCTAATTTGTGACATGCATTTTGCATGCAGCTCTTTGATGACAGTTCATAGGTCACTGTGCTAGATTACGATTGTAACTTATGAGCTGCACAGTACCAAAACAATCTCTGACAAAAGCAGTAAACCCCTGTGCTATGCTCATAAAACACTGCTCTTTGCATGATACACGTTCATTGCAGCAGGCATATTAACCACCTGCGCTACCTTACAGCGTCAAAACTACCACTAGACAAAACTCCCGTCTCTCCAGCAGGTACATTAATCACCAGAGTTATCTTGACGCTTTAATTTTTCCCTGAAAGCTGCTAGATGTACAAGGAACTTTGCAGTGCTTTTAAAACTGCTGCACAAAGGAAGTAATATAAAAACACACAAGTATTTCTGTCAGAGGCCTCAGCTGGAGAAGTGCCTTCCTGCTGGCCCAGGCCTTCGGACACCAGGGGGCCACAGACCACAGGTTGGGAACCGCAGCTCTAAAGGGAGCCACAACCCCACCTTCCCTGGGGATTGACACTTACTAGCAAGGCTGCCAACCTGTAATGCTGATTGAGCCCACTCTATAATCCCGGGGATAAAGGCAAGATCCACTTCAAGCCTAGCTGCCTTCTTGCCAAAAAAACATGTGGGTATAAAAATAGTCTTTGTCTTTATACTCAAGGATACCAAAAATCACCAAAGCGAAGCTTACCTTAATTTCTCTAAACTGTATCTCAGATAGAGCCTTACCCACTTCCTGTCAGAACAGCTGAATTCTGGGACACTGCATAAACATGTGTACATCTTCTGCCATCTGAAGCCTGTATTTAAAACAGCTCCTCCTGGGTCGGAAACCAAGCATCAGCAGCCTTTGCGGGGTCCAGAAAGGTCTATCCAACGTAAACAATTGGTTCTTCTTTAAAGATGCAGATTTCACTGATTCATACAAAGTAGACATTGATACTTGCCAAAAAATGTTTATCTCCAGCGACAGAAGGTCCCTTCTCCAGGTGTGTTCTGGCAAGATGAAGTTGCCATCCTTTCCTTCCAGCAGCAGCCAGTACCATTTTGCGACCTATTTCTTTATGGGGGAGTTAACTTACAGTTGGGACTCTAGTTTGACCTCACCCCTACCTTGCTGAATAACTTTGCATGCCAAACTAACCAGCTGGTAATATTTGAACCTAGACCGGCCATCCCCTTTAATCTATGACTAATACTCCCAAAATAGTAATCTCCCTTCCTGAATGATCTGCCCCATCTGTTTATTCCAGCTTCTCTTAAAGACATTGCTAAACAGCCCTGTAAAACAGCTGGGTTCCCTGGTGAGTTTCAAATAGAAGCAAAATCACTGTAATGTGGTATCCCTATTGCTTGTCTAATTTGCACCCACAGCCTGATCGCTGCACTTAAAGACTTTAATCTAACCTCTTTTAAAAAACGTGGGGTTTCCAAACTAATGTAGAAACTGTGGGGGTCATTACGAGGGCCGGGGACCGCGGATGCACCGCCAACAGGCTGGCGGTGCATCCAGGCCAATTCTGACCGCGGCGGTAAAGCCGCGGTCAGAAAAGGGAAACCGGCGGTTTCCCGCCGGTTTTCCCCTGGCCTGAGGAATCCTCCATGGCGGCGCTGAAGGCAGCGCCGCCATGGGGA
This sequence comes from Pleurodeles waltl, assembly GCF_031143425.1. Lineage (NCBI taxonomy): Eukaryota > Metazoa > Chordata > Amphibia > Caudata > Salamandridae > Pleurodeles > Pleurodeles waltl. Next base: position 128,357,070 of record NC_090446.1, read on the forward strand.
TTCCGACCCCCTTACCGCCAGCCTGGTTCTGGCGGTTTTGACCGCCAGAACCTGGTTGGCGGTAACGGGTGTCGTGGGGCCCCTGGGGGGCCCTGCAGTGCCCATGCCAATGGCATGGGCACTGCAGGGGCCCCCTAACAGGGCCCCACCAAGATTTTCAGTGTCTGCATAGCAGACACTGAAAATCGCGACGGGTGCAACTGCACCCGTCGCACCCTTTCCACTCCGCCGGCTCCATTCGGAGCCGGCATCCTCGTGGAAGGGGGTTTCCCGCTGGGCGGGCGGGCGGCCTTCTGGCGGTCGCCCGCCCGCCCAGCGGGAAACTCAGAATTACCGCGGCGGTCTTTTGACCGCGCAGCGGTCTTCTGACGGCGGTACTTTGGCGGGCGGCCTCTGCCGCCCGCCAAAGTCAGAATGAGGCCCTGTGTGTCTCCCTATTGCAGATTTCTTAACATTGCTTGAATCTATCTGCGAATGGTCAGCACTCCCTAGGAGCCCAACAGTAAATTTGGAAGTCCTTGGCAGCTATCTCTCCCTTTTCATTCTCCTACAAAGCTTTTTCCATGCAATCCTTAACCTTTTCGAGGGGTACATAAACCTACCCACTTCTCCCTGCAATATCTTAAACCACTCTGGTTTGCAAGAGAAGGGAATAGCATTGAAAAGGAAAGTAAACTTAGGAAGTACCGTCATCTTCATTATATCTTCATTCTATTAGATTTTCATATAATAGTGAGAGGAATGTTCATCCACAACTTTAGCAGCCTTTTAGTGTCCGTCATGCTTTTGTTGAAATTACCTTGCGCCATTTTACCCACATCTTGCACTATTTGTACACAAAAGAACCTAATTTCCTTCTTCAATAAAGGGTCATCGCAGGAGATGTTCCTAGCCACAATTTAGATCTTTAATGTATTCACCAAATAGCCCAAGACCTCACTAAATTTCTACATTATCTATTGTATAATGGGATACGAACCTACCAAATCTGAAGTGTATATCATCAGACCATCTGCGTATAACACCACCTTCCTCTCTTAGCCATTGAGTATAAAGGGTTCAACACCTGGTTTCTCCCTAATCCTTTTTGCTAATAGCTCTATATACAGATTAAACAACGGGGGTGAAAGCGGACATCCCTGCTGGGTTGCTGCTCTCCTTATTTTACCCGGTGGGGCCAGCCTCCTATTCAGAATAATCCTAGCCGTTGGTTCTCTGTAAATTAACTGAATTGCTCTGGAGAATTTCTCCCTCACGTCATTGTGCTTGAGGACAGAGATGAGATATGACCGGCGTACTCTGTCAAAAGTCTTAGCGGCATCAAATGTTAAAATCCCCAATGGAAATGTCCATTCCGTTGCCATATCCACTGCCGCCACCAACCCATGTGTCAGCACATATAACTGTCAGCCCCTAATAAAGCCCTTTTGATCCACATGCACTAGATCGCCAATCACTTTATCCAATCTCATTGCCAAAATGCGTGTATCTAAATGTTATAGTCACAACTTATCAAGGAGATCAGTCCAAAGAAATCACAAAATTCTGGGTCTTTATTACATTTAGGATCACATTAACTATGGCTTTGTCCTACAAGTGCTTCAGAGTGTTCCCTTGAGAATAAATGTTATCAATCAACCCAGCGAGAGCTGTCAGTATCTTAACCCCATGGCAATATACAGCTCATTTGGGAGTCCATCTGGGCCCAAGCATTCCCCTTTTTTTAATTCATTCAGAACCACCCTCACTTCTTCCTGATTTATCGTCACTTAAAATTTTTCCCATTTAAACAAATGTATATTTCTTTTATATATGTGGCATCATGTCTACAAGTCACTGGGTGCAAGATGCCTGGTGTTTGTAAATGTGACACTTGGAAATTATAGAAAATTTAAATGAGTTTCACGGAATCCATATAAACAAAGTTAACTCTTCAGTTTAATTTTCTCGTCACAGGGTCATATGTATAAGTGAAAACATACAGCCATTACTTTAAGTGCTACAAATTTAAAGTGCAGAAAAATGCTCCATATTCTAAACATGTTTATCCCTTTTTTTAAAATGGTTGTATGTTTGTGTTATACATCTAACAGTGCCACATATGGCAAAAGGTATATCCTGTGCCCCAAGTGCATATGACACCGTCTCTCAGTCACCCCTACACAAATATCCCATTCATAAACACACATGTTCATACATCCCCAAAGACCAAATCCTCACTTACCCACATGGCAGTCCTGTAATAGTGACCCTACTCAAAGTATTTAGTTCAAACCATAATATCTGGCTCTTTGGACATTGGGCTTAAGGATTAAGCCAAATTAAGCTGGGTGTGGGGCCTCTGGTAACAATGCACGAGTTGCTAAGCCTTCAGTAGCTCACAATGATTTTCACTGATCAATTGTGCAACCATCTTCGAGGAGTTTGTGTTTTTCCTCGTGGTGGATTTGTCAAATACTGGATAAAGCAGTGCATTACAATCTCCCCTTATTATTATTACTAAAAGGTGGCAGTATGAGGCCTGGAGAGGACCTGGGTCATCAATATTAGGACCATAGAAAGCATCTATAGCAAACCAGGAGCCTTCTAACCAGACCTTCGGTATTAACCATCGGCCAGCCCCATCAGCAAAGTACTCTCCTAATGTCGCCAGGAGGGAGGTTTTGATCAGAATAGCCTCCCCTTTTATGGGGTGCATCTGGTTTGTGCAGACAAACTCCCTAAACCATCTTTGTGTCTTCATCAGCTTCTCATATTGGTTCTTCCGCAGATGCATCTGCTGCAATATCTGAAATTCAGATTGTTTTAGGTTATCAAAATCCTACTCCTTCTATTTCTTGCTCTGAGCCCTTTCACATTCCAAGATGAACCTCAAAAAGGGTGTTCTCTACTAACTTCGCTTATTGCCCTCACTTCTCCTGCTGCATAAGTGTCCAAAGGTCTCCCTCATTATACCCCCAGCCGCCATCTAAGTTTAATGCTCCAAACTGCACATACAGCAAAAAAGAGGACCATTTTTCTTTTATTTTCTCCCTAATGCTCCCCACTCAGTGCCAGTCACCCTAATTCCCCTGCCTAGTGCAACCTCACCCCCCACCCACCCTGGGGATCCCTCCCATGTATCCTCAAGGGTGTTCTCCTGGAATCCACTTGCACTCTCATCTAGTCCAAATCTATACCTAACATGACTTAGTTTGATTGATTAGGCTTATGTCTTCCCCTGGTTCTTTTAGATTATGCATGGTATTGTTCCACATAGCTTTTAGATTAACAGGAAATGTATGCTGGGTTGTAGTGCCCAGCTCTCTAAGCCTTGTATCTGCTTCCCCAACTTCCACTGTCGATCCTGAGTAGTTTTAGAAATGTCTGACCTTATACGGAAAGAAAGATCATCTACCATGAAAGTACCCACTTTCAGAGCTGTTAAAAGAAACTGTTCTTTAAGGGAATATGTTTTAAAGTTAACCAGAATCTCCTTGCATTCTTCCTCCTAAATGAGTCTCAATGTACTCTGTATATATAAACTGCTAAATCCCAAGAGTGTAAAGATGGAATCGCCTTCTAAATTAGATTCACCACTAGACTTCTCAGATCATCACCTTCTACTTCTTGAGGGATATTCAATCGCCTTACATTGGTACACCTTGCATTGTTCTCCCAATCCTCCAATTTTTCATGTCCTTGAATCTCCCCCCCTTCCACCTTTAACTTCCACTTTGCCCCTTAATTCCTCCAGTGAGGCTTCCAGGGTGTTTAACCTTTGCATTATTATGTCCATGTTCCCCCAGCGCCTCACAGGTACCCCAAATACTTTTCTGATTTCCTCAGATATTGCAAACTTGACCTTGACCTCCTCCATTAGTTTGGTCAACAAAATCTCAACCTCGCCCTGAGCTGTCGGGGGTCCCATGCCCCAGTCTTTTCACTGTGGGGTTGAAGAACCCCATCCTGGACAAAGTCCGAACACAGCTTCACCAAAGACTGAAAGCTGTTCTTACAGGCACCTCTGCTGTGTATTCTTCCATCCTGCCCTATTCAGGAAACCATCTCCTGCTCTCTCCAGAGTAATACCGCCATGCTGTCTAAGCATTGGGGGGTCTTGTGGGGGAGCGGGCAACTTGTTCCCTGACCTCTTTTGTGTATTGAACCTTCAAGAAGGCTCTTAAGGAAGGGGTAATTTTACCTCTATGTGCTGATTTAAAATACCTTCTCCCCCGCCAGGAGTTGTCAAACTAAAAGTATTTCCACCTTCATCAGGGGAATATGAACTGAGGCAGACCCAGAGGAATGAACACTTGCAGTGCTTGTGCTAGTGGCAATAAGGCTGGCTGCTGAGGGACCAGTTATTGGTATTAGTGACCCCGAATATCTTCGACTAGCCTCAGAGACTGATGAGACTTCCACCCTTAATTTACCCTTTCTTAAGAGGTATCTACCTCTCACACCCACTGACACACCGCACATCCCCTCTCACTGCACTAAGGTCCTTCCTTTTGCCTTTTTCTGTGTCCACTAGGGGGGCTCCAAACCTCTCTCTGTCAATCCTCTTGTGCCGGACCACTTTGCCGAAAAACATATGATTGCTGGGGTCTTCTTCCACCTCCTTTATCATGAGCCTCCTCATCTGCGTTCCCTCCGCATGCAGCTGCCAGCTAGTGCTGGCACCATCTACCATGCCCCGGAGGGAAATCTGCACTGAGGACCGACGGTCTCTGCTGAGCCCCAGGGCCGCCTCCTGCCAGATTGCCACTCCACCACACAAGTCCGTTGGAGTACTCCGTCAGGGCATCCATGACGCTGTGTGCTACCATATGCGCCACACTCCAAACCCCACACTGATTTGGACTTCAAGCAACTGGTAAGTCCCGCTGTTATTGCGGCTGGCTCCTTCAGCTAGTCTTCATGTTCCCCCATTCAGGTGCTGTTTTGCATAAGCCAATAATATTATATTTAACACAGACTTTAATCAAGGCTCTTCCAGATGTATTTGGTCCACCCTCAGTCTATAGTTACAAAAATCAAAACCCCCTTAAAATGTCATTTTTAGGCCCCTTTCTCCCTTATCCAGATGCTAACACTTGATAATCAAGATGTGATCAGGCCTTCTATATTTCTATATCCCTTACCTCTCTAGCTCCCATTTTCTCTTATGTTGTTACTGCAACCTCCAGTGAAGAGTTTTAGATATTTGACTATATTATGCCATATGCAAATTTTACTCATAACTTTACATTGATTAGTGAAGGTCGTGATTGCCATACAACTGCCTCTTCTCTGGAACTTATTTCCTTTTGGCATTATTTTTCCTTTATTGTATTTTGTTCTGAAAAATGTAAAAAAAAAATGTTGAAGAAAAAAAAACCAGTAAATCATGGTACAAGTGACACAATGGAGGTGAAGCACAAAACAGCAACAGTACTCCCCAAAGTAAAAAAAAGTGGAAACATCAAAAATATAAATTGATAGCCCCCCCACAACTACAAATTCAGCCAACTGGAATGGCAAATACTTGTTCAACGCCATAGAGTGTCATCTTTTCACATGACAAGGACATTGAGACACTAAGCACCTTCATGCCCGATATTACCAAAACCGATGTAGCACAAGCGACAAAGGGGACATACACAAATCTCCAACTCCTTAGATTTAGAAAAACTCTATTTAAAAACTGGACACAACAAATTAAGCTAACAATAATAAAAAAGCTTCTAACTTTAAACAATCTTTCATAAAGTGCAAAGTATAACTCATCTTCACTGGAGATCACTCAAACAAATCTAATGCCTGCTTTAAATAGCTTAATAAAACCAGTGTCCAAAAATAGATTTAAATCATCTCAAAGCAGCAGTGAAACAATCATATAATCACATGAAACCAATATCAACCGTAAGAAATTGCTTCACGAAATCGCTGAAAGAATTTCAGTTATTGTAAAATCACTCAAGTACACATCTCTTGATACAGTGACTAATAAGCAAAAGAACCAAAATAGTGGAGAAGAAAACGCCACACCCACAGAGGACTCAACTAACAGCTATAAGGGGTATAGAGTAACTAGCCATGAGAGCTTGGAAACTACTCATTGTATACCAAATTCACATAAAGTTCAACATACATAAAAACAGAATACCAAGCAATAATTCTACCTCCTCATCATATTACAAAATCACAATACAACCCGAAAGTAACAATAGGCGAAACAATTCAATCACAACACAGTTGGACTTCTTTCCTAAATATCATTCAAAATGTCAACAGATGTACCAAACAGGTGGAATATCTTGAAATGGTTACACTCTTTAAGGAACTGGGGCGAATAACCTCACAAAATTTAACAAGCATTAAATTATTCTTGATCATGATGAAGGCAAGACAATTACTCGTATTAGGTGGACCAAGGATAGTTGGCCTACTAAAATCTCATCCAGGAAATTTGTGCTGGCTTACTACACAATAACACTAAAACTTGGCAATAAAAGAAAATACTACTGTATATCAAAACAAATGAAGTTGGGTTATAATGAAACCTCCAGATACTCAGCCCTGAGCCAACAACATTTTCTAAAACACCTGATACACTTCTTTCTAATGAAGTAGATAACATAATAGTAAAGTTAATAAATGAACACGAAGAAAAGAGACAGATTTGATGAATATCGCATATAACCACCATATGAGGGATGATATTGAACATCCGTTGCAAGGAAGGATTAAATGTATCAGAATTCCTGATAAACAAAAACATTTTACTCAACCTCCCTTGGCCACTATTCAGATCTCACTCATGGGATATTGTGAGGTTAGGTCAGCAACTAAAGTGAGGGGTACAAGATTCATCATCCTTCCTAGCAACTTATCAAATTATTTTTTTTACAAGGGATTTAGAAAACAGTGGATAGGAATATTTCAAACGTTACAATTTCTGAAACATTAGCATCAAAGAGTGGAAGGGGGAGTTCTAGTGGAGGTCCTCTATCTTCATTAATAAGAAATTTGACACAAGAAATATCAGATTAATTACAAATCAAATGAACATTCTTACCCTATTACTGCAGTTTAACAACAAGTCTCAATTGCTAATAATAAACATCTATCGATAGTCTATGACAAACAATCAAACAGAAATCAGAAATTCTTTCTGTTTTGGATCATCTTGATCTTTTAATAGAATTCACTAAGAGTGATACGTCAATAATAATGGAGGGCTTTAACACCAACCTATAACAAACTACAAAAAAATTAAAGGTTTGAAGAAACTGTAGAGAGATTTTATTCTATCCCGTAGTCCATCCACACGGTGTCTAAACAAAAAGCAACTAACAAGATAACTCATTTTTAAGATGATCTAGACTTCTAAGAGATTTGACAAGAATTGTGTCACTGATTATATATTTCATGGTATGGGAAGGAAAATAACTATTGATTATACAGTCATACATGTTTATGATTCATTGAAATGTATCAATTTGAAACTTTTGCCAAGAGGAGAACTCAACCACCAACCACAACATATAAGCTTAAAGTGAAGTTACAACTGGCTAAATCACCCTAATACTCTTGAAACAGAAGACATCACTGTGATTGCCAACAAGAGAATTGTACAAAACTGTTCTTTTAACAACCAGAAAAAGCTATGGGAACAATATTTCACAACGGATCTAAATTTGAAAATTAAAAACCTTGAGAATAAAGTCTAGCTTTTGGATACATAAGAGGGTGACATTGATTGCCATTATTTAAAACTTTTTGTCGTCAGCCACCTGACCCACAGCAAAACTGCAGTGACCAGCCAAAAACAGAAAGGATTATTCTTAAACTGAAGCGAAACTATAGAAAAATAATAAGGTAGATTCTAAAAATGTTACTTTTAACATCCAGTAGCCAAGAAATTAGATGTATCAAAAGTAATCATAAAAGGGAAATGTTGCATCAAAATCAAAATAACAACACGTCTGGTTAAATTTGCAGGAAGCAATAAATTAGATATTCAGATGTTGGTCTCTAATTGGATTTGATGTCCATGGAAGCAAAAAAAGCAGTGATTCTCATATCACTTACAGGAATTTTAAAGCTTTTAAACTTGTTTCAGATCTTCCAGATACAGTGGCTCATATTGATGGTGACGCCACTAAGCTTGGTTAAAAATTAGTATCACATTTAGCTTACCAGACAATGTGGTAATATAATGTACCACATAAAAAAGCCTACAGCATCATCAGAACCATTTACTGGATTATAATTATTTGAATGCACTGAAAATAAATCATGAGATAACGAAAATGATGTACTTTGGATGCACTACTCCGTAGTTTAACAGAGGTCATTGACCAATCAAGAATCAAACAGGTATCTAACTACACCTACCTTCGGCATGAACTAGATAATAAACTCATCTGAAACAATCAAGTCACATGTTTTTTAATTAAAACATCCAATATTACTGGAGCTATTAAATGGTTTTCTTTGAACTATTGTGGTGGTGAATTAGCCTAACTATAACTGCCGTAACAATTAGGGTGACACCCCTAATCCTTTATGAAACACTAGCCCTGAAACAAACAAAAAAATACAAAAACTCAGCTAGTTTTTATAAATTGTATCCAGAGGATTTAAAATTTAAGAGCATCAATACCACACTGTGAGCAAGATTAGAAGTAGGTTTATCATAGATAATCATTGTGAATAACCTTAGTCTTAATAACTGTTATTGTGACTCTGTCACTTAAGAAGATGACACATTACAAGATCTGATAAAAAAGGAACTGTTCAAAGCTATTGGAGAAACAGTTAACAACATCACTGATGGAATACGAACTACCAACAATTTATTATCTGAGCTGAGCAGGATGGAGTGAAATATGTTAATATAAAATCTGTCAAAAACAAACACCTCTGGTTGGATTTAGAACAATCATCAAAATATAAAAACATCCATTATATACAACTGACCTATACCAAGAAAAGACAACTCTATCTGGACTATTTTAGAAAATAATTATATGCTGATTATAAGTTAATTGTGCTCTATTAATGTTTTATTGTAAAGAGTTTTAAGTAAACTAATTTATTAACGGATTTCCCATGCTTTAACAATGTCATTGCCTATGCATAGAGGTAGCAGCCATCAATGTTAAAAGGAGCTCCACTTCAAGTGGACCACATTTCCAGAGCAACTCACAATAATTAACATAAAGCATCAAGTGAGTCTCCTTTGCAGGAAACAAACTAGGCACAATAGAAACGCTTAAAACAGTAACAAGTTGGTGCCTTTCTTGTGTGCTATGGATTTTCAGCCATACACTTCCTATTATACTGGCTGCAAAGCCAGACCACCCGCACCTCTAATCTCAAGCAGGCTGTAGGGTCTGGCTTCACCAATCTCTAAATGGAGAGTTTCCAGCATTCCTTTGCTCCTTCCCCCTTACATTGACTCCAAGTCCAGGTCTTTCTGTGTCTGCTCATCAACGGAGTATCAGGAGAGGTCAGCCTTAGTTCTTTATGATTATAAACCAGGCTGATGATATATCCCTAGCTGGGATGTGATTGGTTTGAGAAAGTGGATTATTAGTTGGGGTAGTTGTTAGACCTCCCCAAGCAAAAATGTCACTATTCCATGTCAGGTCCATTTAGGTTTCTTTAAATCCAACCCCAGCTCAGTCCTGGGTAGCTGCACCACCGAGCAGTCAGGCTTAACTCAAAGGTAAGTGTAAAGCATGTTTCAGTACCAACACAGTAATAAGTAAGAGACATGACACAATAGAAATCCCACGTCAATTTATAAAAAGAGTATATATTTCTATCTTTGAATAGGCACCAAAACGAAAAATATCCGATGAAGGGAACCGGAGTTAAGATTTTTGCAAGATTTTCATAAATCACTGCTTTTCACTCTAAAAAGTTTGAATATTTCCAAAACGTTTGGTAAATCACTGCTTTTCACTCTTAGAGGTAGTATATGAACTTTGAAAGTGAGGGTCTGGGGTAAACTCAAAGTTTAAGGCTGACTGCGATGGAAGTTGGGCTGGATATGGGTGCCAGGTTGGTTCCTGTCAAGATTTTAACTTCACATTTGGAAACTTTTCTGGTTCTTTTTCTTTTAGACAGGTAGGTCAGCGGGTTCGTCTGCAGCTTGAGGGCAGCATTGGCTAAATGCTGACGAGTATGTAAAGTCCAGCAGTTTGGCAGACAGCCTTTGATCTTGACTGTAATCGAGGCTCCCCATGAACCGCCAAGTAGCAGTAGGCTATAAGCCTCAGACACTGTGCCCAGAAAACATTATCTTTTGCTTTGAGTTGCAAGTTGCAGTTCTTTAGGGAGACAGTACATTCTAGCACCAGCAAAGGGTTCAGGACCTGAGAGGCACCTCTTGGGAGCTAGGAATCGATATCATGGGCCACATCAGCGGGTCCTGGAAAAGTCCAGTGGCAACTGGTCAGCTGGACACTTTGCAGGTACAGGCTTCTTTAGCATTTATGTCCCTGAAACTTAACAAGAAGCTAGTCAACTAGCCCTTTGAGTCCACTCACTAGTCCTTGGCACAGGTGGGATCAGATCCAGCCCCTGGGGTCTCTTGCCACGAAGTCAACAGTAGTAGCATTTCAGATGTGCTGTCTTGATTCAGACGATGCAGCAGGTAGTTTTCCTTGGTGCACCCTCCCTTTCTGAGGTCTACAGGTTCAGCAGTTGCAGGCCTTCTCTTGTCCTTTTCGAGTACAACAGTATTCTGAGGCAGGTAGCCAAGAGTGCCACTTTTAAGTTAATTTCAAGATTGTGGGTAGAGGGGACACATTAGAAAATGAGGTCACAATTCCCAAGGGACAACCCTACCCACCAATACATCATTTCCTGTGGGGTTAGAACTAAAAGAAATATGTCCTTCTTAATACTTGGCAGCCTGCCTTGCGGGTCACTAAGGCCTTCCCTACAGGTGACTTATAAATATTAAAAAGGAAGGTCTTGACTTGTCAAAAGGGGGTTTATTTTACCAAGTCAGGTTGGCAATTTAAAAGCTGCTCGCCTAGGCGGCATGGCCACCCTAGAGACATTATTTCACGTTGTCACTGTAGCTTTTGGTGCAGTAAGTGCTGCAGGCCACTAGTGATGATAAACTTACTAGCCCTAGGTGCACTTGTACCATACATTAACGGCTTATAGGCAAGTTTACTATGTGAATCAGGGATTAGTGAATTAAACATGCACTTCAAAGGTCAGAGCACATGCACTGGGGCTCGGACCAGGGCTCAGTGCACTTGAGTCACAAAAACAGCAGTATCAGTCCACAAATTTGGAGGGTGATCATACAAAAAGATGCATTTTCTTACAACTGGCTTAACTTGTCATGTGTTAGATTTGGAAAGTTGTAGTCGTGCCGTATGATGTCACAGAGCTGGCTGGTAAAGTGTTAGTTCTGGTTAACTATGTTTATCCAACATGGCAGACATGCTGTAATGCCATATGCTTGGTTAGCTAGTTACACAATACTCATGAGTTGTGATGTGTTACGTCTGGCTGGTGATGTTAGTCGTAGCTAGTGATGTGATAATCCTTGATGGCGATATCAAAGTCCTTGCTGAGGATGTGATAAATCCTACTGATTATCTGTTAGTCCCGGATGGTGATGTGGTAGACCATGCTGATGATGTGATAGCTCTCACTGGTGCTGTCATAGGCCTGGCTAGTGATGACATAGTCCTTGCTGGTGAAGTCTCAGCTGATATGCAATAGTTCTGTTTGATGATGGCATACTCCGGACTGAGGATGTGGTAGCTATAGATTGTATTGTGTTAGTTCTGGTTGTTGATATGATAGTCTTGGCTGGTGATGTGTTAGTTCTGTTAGAGATGTCATATTCCCAACTCCAGATGTATGTGTTAGTTCTGGCTGGTGATGTGTTCTAGCTGGTGACTGTGATAGTCCTGGCTGATGATTGGATAGCTCTGGCTGGTGATGTCGTAGTCCTGGCTGGAGATGTGATAGTTCTCTCTGTTTATTTGTTAGCCTTTGTGGTGATCTCATAGGCCCTGATTTAAGAGGGCCTAGTGCCACTCTAGTGTCATTTTTTTATGCTTAGGTGGCGCTAAGGTGGCCTTTTCCCAAACCATATTTAGAAAGTGGCGCAATGCATGCATTGTGCCACTTTGTAACCCTTTGCACTACATTATGCCTGATGTCACCACCAGGAGTTTAGTTTTAATCCTGTCCAGGGGGTCCCTGAATAAAATTGATGAGCGGACACCCATGAGACAGCTTTATGTACTGTGTTTTGTTCAGATCCCCATCTTTGTTTTGTCTTTTGTTGCATAGAGTTTTATGTTCCCCGCCCCTACTGCTCCAGTCCGAACGTAGGTTTACGTAGAAATGTGTTAGCAGAAGCCCAATGATGAAGCATGCCACAATTAGTGGGTGAGGGCAGTTTTCTTTGACAGGCAGTCGCCTACCCATGGGGACTGACTTCTCTTTCTTGTCCCCGTTGTGTATAATGGTAGATATCTAGGGAGGTAGGACAAGAAATATATTTTTCCTCTCACCCCTTCATGAGTGTGTAGATGGTGATGTTGTAGCCCCTGCTGAGGATGTGTTACTCCTGGATGGTAATGTGACAGTTCAGTTTCGTGCTGGCATAGTTGTGACTGGGGATGTGGTAGTTATGGCGTGTGATGTCTGTGTTCTAGTTGGTGATCGAGTAGTCTTGGCTGGTGATTTACTGTTTTGTTGGTGGTCCCATAGTCCTGACTGCCGTACCTGACGGATATCCCATCCGCCATATTATGATCCCATTATAGCCAATGGGGATCATAATACAGCGGACGGGATATCTGTCACATTTGTGATGGAGTAACCCGTCCGCCAAACTCTAAATTAGGCCCTAGTTGTGACTGGTGATATCATAGTACCTGCTAATGGTGTGATACTCCCGTTTGATGATGTGACAGTCCCTGCCGGTGATGTGGTAGTTCTGGCTGATGATGTCATAGCCCTGGCTGGCGATGTCAAAGTCCAGAGTGGTGATGTCATAGCCTCGAGTCTCACACCATGATATTATTGTCACCTGAACTCATTATTTGTTTTTTCTCTTAATTGACTGTGTTGAACTCGGTTTGCACCACATTTATTCAGGTGGAACCAGAATATCAATGTTAGTTTCCAATGTCTCAGAGTAGAGGGGAACCCATGCCAGGTGGGGGGTGGGGTGAACAGCGGAAGATCAGACAAAAGTCTAGGGTTGTATCTGAAAATGACGCCCCCTCTCCACTTGCAATCTCCATCCCCTCGACTTTCCTTCTCCTCCCATTGATACACTCTCTTGGCGCTTTCTTCCGTCTTTCCCCTACATTGCTACACACATCACTCTCTCCCCCTCCTGCACTCTCTCCTCGCCCCGCCCACCCCTGGGCTGTGACCTCATCCTCCCCTTGTGACTGTGACCAGCTGACACCGCCCCGAGAAACGGGAACTCCAGAGCCCTGATAAAAGGCTGAGAACTTCCTGGTGGAGAAGCAGGAGCGACGGACGGACAGGAGCAGCACCCCGTGAATATCTGGACAGGTAAGAGCCCCTGTCCAGACTCTGGAGACCCTGGGACGTCTTATCCTCCGGTCTATCGCACCCCCTCTCATGCTGTGAGCCCCTCGCACCGACCCTCTCCCGCACTGCCTTCCTTCCGCTGAGCCCCCCGCACCCCCTCCATATCCCGCACCGCCTTCCTTCCTCTGGCATCAACAGGCCTTCAGGATGTGTCGCATATCGCGTCTCGGCCTTCATTATAGGCGCGTCTGTAAAGTCTCGGGAACTCTTCCCTGTTCACAGGGCGGTCTGGGGTGGCTCGGATACTCTCCTGTGCGTAGGGTGACCTGTAATTATCTGCCGTGTTATAGGGGTGGACTACGAAGCCTCTGACTCGCTGCCCTTTTATAGGTGGGGCTGTAATGCTTCGCTTTTTCTCCACCCCTCTTATTGGGGGCATCGAATACCACTAATATTCTAGCCTTTATTATAAGGTAATCTATAATATATGTATAATACCCTGCCATTGTAATGGATGGTCTGGAATGCCTTGAATATTCTGCCCCGTTTAGAAAGTGGTTTGTAATGCTTTTGATACCTTGCCCTTTATATAGGTGGTCGGTAATGTTTCTGATACGGAGGTCACATTAAAGGTTGGTGGTCTTTAATGTCTCTGATTATCTGATACAAACATTAAAAGGAGCGCATTATGTACTACCTTGTAACAGAAGCTGAGTCCAGGGACAACATCCATCGTTTTACGAGGGGGTGGCACGCAGTGAGATGGATTAACAGGAAGGAACACAGCCGTCCGGTGACGCGCACCTCTCACTTAGGTGACACTATGGAAGCGTGAGGCAATGTTGTGCTTTTCTTGCTCAGCAGTGAGTGCGGGGGCGGAGAAATTCCTGCCCTCAAAAAGCCCAAGTCAGTGGGCGACGCACTGACGTCACGGAAGCAACTCTACGTCACAGAGGAGGCGGTAACCCATGAGACCTAGTGAAACCCAATGCATGGCGCAGTGACTGTCACCCAGATGACGTCAAGGAAGGAACCCGGGGCTTTCACGTCACAGTGGGGTTCGAGCCAGGGAGATCGATGCTCAAGTGTCAGACACCTGGGATAGCCTTGATTCTTTTCTAATTCCAGAGTGACGTGTCGCTGATAATGTTTCCTCCTTATGAAGTAGACTGTGTTCAGTAACGCCAGCTTTTTTTTACTTAGACGGCTGCCTGTTATTGGAATGCCCACGAATCAGACCTGCCTCGTCGGTCCACTTTTTAAGGCCAGTTGTGCCCTGATGCTCTCTCCTACTTATAAAATGACTTGCTATAGCCCCAATAGTGTCCTGATTTTGAGGTGCTCATTTTAAGGTGGCCTCATATATTCCTAATATTCTCTCCTCCTTTTTAAGGATATCTCCGATTAGAACCTTGATACTCTTTGTTTAATACTTTTGTATTGTAACCAGGTGAACCATGTAAAAAAGATAGGGTGATTGTAAAAATACTATTAGTAAAACTAAACTCGTAGTTTGTGAGCATCAAAAAAATAGTACATTTACAGAAAGTATAAGTTTACCTTTGTGATCGGGCCCTTAGAGACAGATTTTGGTAACATGCACGCTGCACAACGCAAAAATCAGCTGTGTTGTACTAACGGACACAAATCAGAAAAAGAGTTGTATTTAGAACAGATCACGCACTGGTGATATCAGCAACCACGTAATAGCAAAGAGCGTGCGCGCATGATGCCAAACGTAAGTTAGTTACCCCTTTACTCTCGGTAAGTAGTAGTCCATGTTGGATCAGAATGACGGCTCTAAACTGAAGACGAGGTCTGGAATGGGAGCAAGCACTGATGGAGGCCAACACACGTTTCAAGTGCCTCGGATTAGCATGTCATGATTCCTCATTTTGTTTATCATAGCGGTTGGTCTTGAAACCATTTGTAGCGGCTTTTAATCATAGACAGAGCTAGGTGTTTTTGGATTGCCTTTAATGGAGCAAATCTTTCTGTATGGGGTGACCACTTGAGTTTGAGCACTGCCCAAACGTGTTAGAAAGCGGTTTCATACTCTCAAGCCAGTTTCAAACGCCCAGATGTCTTTTCCTAGAATCTGGCCGTTTTCGACCAAAAAAGGCATTTTGCTATGTACAAACAACATTTTGCAATTCAGTCATCTTGTTACCGAATCGCAAAATAGATTTGCGCGTGACTATTTGGAAGTGTCGTGTCGAGGGCGTCCCTTCCAAGTAGGGAGCCGTGGGGGGATATATCATTGTTTTGTGACCGCAAATGCGGTCACAAAACAATGGCAGTTACAACCAATTTCAAACTGGTGGTAACTCATTCACAAATGGGAAGGAGCCTCGCTCAGGGCGACTTTCCCTTCGTGAATGAATGCAAAAATATTTTTTCTACTTTGAAAACTGAAACATTTCATTTTTTCTTTACGAAATGCATCTCGTTTTCCTTTGAGAAAATTTGGGCTGCATTAAAAAAAAAAAAATAATAAATAAATAAAAACTGCTTTATTTAAAAAGCAGTCTCAGACATGGTGGTCTGCTGTCCCCAGCAGGCCACCCTCCCTGTGAGTGTAGCCATTCCGAATGGGGTTGAAAATTGCGACCTACCTCATGAATATTGATGAGGTAGGTCATTTGTGACCCCCCCATAGGGAATCGCAAAGAGTGTGAGTGACACTGTTGTGCATTTGGTTTTGCGACTCGCAAATGAGTCACATACATCTGGCCCATAGTGTTTGAATTTTTTCCAAGACCATAAAAAAGTGTGGCGTGGATGACAAAGGCTGTCAATTGTGGTTCAAAATCACTTAGATTATTCTTGAGCTTTGCCAGCAAAAAAACCCAGCACATTACTTGCTCTAGCACCAGTGCCCTTTTCAGCATCCATCTTGTTTTGGGAACATTGATGAAGGCAGAGGGTCTCGGTTTAGAAGTTCTTTTGCTGTTCTTAAGAGACCTCACAGGCTGGTTCGGTGAATCCTTTTTCTTCATAGAGGAATCGGGGGTTAGACACTGTAGCTTTGAAGCTCTCCTCACCCGCTGCAAGGCACTTGTGCTTAAGCAGAAAGGCAGGTCCTCTGCGCCATCGATGAGAAGAACCTCTCAATAATTCTTTCATCATTTTTAAGATGGTTTGTTACACTCCTGATACCGTTGTCATTTTGAAACCTGCTACGTGTTTGACATTTTAAATTAACTTTAACATGGCCTGCAGTTCCTTGAAATTTATTTTAAGCTGTTTTGCATTATTCTTGGTACATTTCTTCATTATAGGTGTACTACTGTATCTCAAATCTCCTCTCTTCATTTTAAGACACCTGTTATGTTCCCAATAACCTTTCCTTGTTATAAAGGTTCCTATGGTGACCAACACTCTCTCCTCTGCCTCTTATACTCTTTCTTGTAAACATGGACCCATATTTATTCTTTTTTTTTTTGCCGCATTTGCGTCACTTTTCGATGCAAAAGCGGTGCAAACTTACAAAATATAATTGTATTTTGTGCCGCTTTTGCATCACAAACTGACGCAAATGCGGCGCAAAACAAGTATAAATATGGGCCATGGTGTTCTGCCAGTGATATGTTCCTTGGATGCAGTGAACTATTCAGCCTCCCGCATGCAGTGTTCCATATTTGTGCTTCTGGCTTGATAGAGTATTTCACTGCTTGACCTATTGTTACCAATGCTTAGTATGAGCCTGTTATTACCAATACTTAGTATGGGCTTTGGCTCCTCCCAGACAAGAATATCTCTCTCAAATCATGCTGCTTGGTATATCATTTCACCTTCTATTTAGTGCTTACATTGGATTGCACCAACAACTTTATTTTACCATCCCATCAATTACCTCTTAGATGTATGGCATACAGAAAAACATTGTTATGTTTACACTGTAGCAGACTTTTAAAAATGTTTTACTGAGGGTGCAAACTGCAAGCCAGACCTATTGACTTTGCCAAAGCTTGTTCATTTTCATGGGAGCTAGTATAGCTTGCTCTGCGGCACTATATTTCTTGAAAGAATTTGGAGCAAATTCTATAAACAAAATACAGATATGAGGAGTTTCAGTGGGGTGAGATGGTAAACCTGCTCCCACTCGTAGAATTGGGGTGACTTAGTGTAGTATATAAACTGCACGGACCCTGGCTGGTTCCTTTGCCCGTGACGGCTGATCATGGCCTGGCCCCTGCATTGGTGGAACCTGGCCTAATGTGCATTTCTCTCCTGTTGGCATCATGCCACCAACACAACCACACCATGTTTTTGATAACCGCTTTTTATTATATTTAGTAGTACGGCATCATCCACCATTTTTATGTTGTTTTCTCCTGCTCTGATGCGGCAAAGATAAATTCTCCACCATTATTTCTCTGGCTGTTTTCATGTGTCGATATATGCCTTATTGTTTTTTATTCAATTATAAATTCTTTTGGGCCTGGAGTAGTCGGTCAGTTGAAGAAATAGACATTGATGACCTTTATTGTTAGTTTGATTTGTTTATTCTAAGGGCCCCTATATCTTGAGAGCCCATGTAGGACTGTACGCCCTGGCTAGAGGAATTTGGGAATTTATTAAGCCAGATTCAAGCAAAAGCTTCCACTCAGCTAGAAGAAAGTTTGGACATTTATGAGTGAGCTCCTGGAGCAGTCTTCCTGAGGAGACCATACAACAGTCTAGTCTCCAGAATTTATTTTTATTTTTGAAGCACTTTAAAGCTTTTCAGCACAGTCTCCAAACTTTAAAAAATGAAATCAAGGCTTACCTGTTTTAGACTTCTTAGTCTTCCAGTTAACATTGCAATGAATGACAGTTAGCGATGTTTTTTGGTAACAGTAAGGCCGTACAGGAAGATTGGCTTTGTTCAAAGTGGGTCGGCAAGGGTAATGGGAGGATGAAGAGCTCTGGAGGACTGAAAGGACCGGAAGGATTATGATGAACAATAGAATTAGGAAGACAGAAGTGGACCTGTAGATCCTTAATTGAAAGGGCACTGGTAAGTCTGGAGGGGTTCGGAGAGACACTAGATAATAGAATTCAAAGGATGACTTGTAGGTCTCAAAGAGGAAAAAAGAGAAGTAGGTCCCAGAATTGGTGGAGGATTGTTGGGTCTAAGGGAGCTAGCAGGTAGGTCTTGTACGTTGAAGATTGGAGGTAATTCTACCAGAGGATGGGGAACCGGTAGGTCAAAGGCAGAAAAAGGTTTACCAGTAGGTCTTGGATTGCTTAGCACTATGAGTAGGTCAGTGGCATGAATTGATGACTAAGTATTAAGGTGCGATCTATAGGTCCCAGAAATGTCCGGTAGAACTGAAGGGATTAGGAGAACCAGTAGATTTAGGAAAGAAAAGGAGGGTATGTAGGTCTGCATTAGGAAAGGATGGACCAATATGTCTGGTATGGCTTGGGAGGATAAATAGGGCAGTGTGGTGATATGAATGGTAATTACAAGGAAATACCGGTAAGTTGGAAGGGCGTGAAGACTGGTAGGTCGAAGTGGATGGAATTTTAGGGAGCTAGGGATAATTAGGAGAATATACGTATTGAACCTGTATTTATAGTAGGTCTGTAACTTGATATAGTCAGGGTTTGCAAGCGCAAACGTAAAGCAGGTTTTTGGTTGGCTGTTCCGTCCCGTCCGATGTATCCACTGGAAACTTCTTGCACATTTTTAGAAACATGTCCTAAATGGTGGTGGAATCAGCATTTTTCCAGCAGAAGTCATGGGTAGAACAGAAGTCCAAAGAAATGCCTGGCATCTGAAAAATAACAGAGTACCTGTCCACCCAGCGAGCGCCCCCTTCATCCACACAGAGGACTCCCTGTTATTGTAGACGGCTCTCGTGCCAGCAGTGTGGCCCTGTGAAACGAGGCCGGCGTTTGTTTGTTTCCTAATCGTGATGTGCTATTTCTGGCAGGGCTTGGCAGAGTGTTTTATGTTTTGCATTGCCAGCTTTAACTGTTATTTTTGTTACATCCTTGGCACAAGAGGGTGGTGGACCTTGACAAATAGAAGTAACTTCTAAGGTTCCTGCTTTTTCAGAAAGTATGCCTAGTCACACTGTGACAGTATGGTATGTGGGAAATATCAAAATGTGGAAAGTACTGAAACCGCCTCCCCGTTCCACTGTCTCTTGCACTGCCACCAGTGCAGGCTTTTCACATAGGCCACCAGTGGCAGCCCCACACTGCTGCTCGCCACTGCCAGCTGCACCCACTACCCACCAGAGCCAGCCTCCCACTCTGCCCTCCAGTTCCAGATGCTGACACAGCTCATCAGTGAGAACTCTTGGCTATGTGCCACTAGCCCCCACCTATCCGCAAACGATCCTTTATGCACTTTCTCGCACTACTCACTAGTGCAAGCTTCTCATCCTCCAGTGTCCATCACATCCATGCAGCAGCATCAGAGGGGAGATAGGACTCCATGTTGCTCCATTTCCAGGTTCTCTGGTGAGTCCGGCGACAGGAGAGGGGGTTGAAATGGAAGAGGAGAGCATGTAACATTTTGAATGCCGGTAGCAAGGAAGTGTCTGTTCTGAGTTCATGAGGTGTATTATCTTGAATGTGTGCATATTACGCACAGATGTTAGGAAAGTGGGGACAAATGTATGGGAGACAACTGCACGCTCGGGGATAAGTGGGCCCACTCCCGTGTGCAGATGTCAGTAATGCAAGCATCACCACTGTCCCAATATGGGGCACATGAAACATGGGCATTTGACAAAATGTCTTTGTTCACTTTATAGTACAAACGCTCCATACTCTATAAGTTATCAAGTTACTGTCATATGTAAAATATACAACAGAAACAAACCCACATGAGGAGTGTAAGGGGTTGTGCTAGCAGCTAGAGAATAGCTGTCCTCCCAATCAAGGTAAGGGCTGTCATATTAGTTCAGGCAAACTAGATGGGCATACTCTGAGGACTGTAGACAGTCATTTAGATTTCCTTTCTACCAACTGTCTGCAAATTCTGATACTCTGACTCCCTTATGCTGAATTAGGCAAGTTACTCGAGAAGCCAGTGCTTTTGAAAGGCCAGCGTGACTGTGCCAAAACTAGTTGCATCTCTTTCTTTCCGGTTGTCCTGAGACGAAACTAGCTTTTCCTAGCCTCCAAATCCTTTCAGTTGGTCGGGGCAGGCGTGTTGAGTTCTGCCTGGTTTCACTATATAGACAATCTGTTGAGTTTTCTCCGGTTTCCCCTATTGGCCGGTCCGTTGCGCTCTTGTCCAGTTTTCCTAAGTGGCAAGTGTGTTGTTGAATTCTCTCTGGTTTCCATACTGGCCACCTCTTCGAGTCTACTCTGGTTTCTGTAAATTACAATTATTCTCTCTGGTTTCCTGAATTGGTCAGTCTGAGTTGTCGCTATTATTCTGTTGGACAGTCTGAGTTCTTTCTGCTCTGTCTATTAGACAGTCTGAGTTTTCTCTGGTTTATCTATTGGCCGACCACCTTGTCGATTTGCTTTATCATCCAACATGCCTTCAGATCACCCAAGCTGGAATCCTCTCCCCCCCACCTCCCACACACACACAAAATCTACTGCACACATTAGCTATAACTTGGTCCACCAATCCATGAAAATAATTATTTATTATTGTGTCACTCTGCGTCTTCTCTCGTTATTGAGCCTTTTGGATATTGCAGAGAACTTAGAAATCAATCATCACATTTGCTAGGAGCCAACAAAGTGGTGTGTAGATGATCCCGTAGGACCAGGTATATTTTCGCCTCTTGATTTAGTCTTCGTAGCCTTTTGCTGAACCTCTTTGGAAGCCTGCGGTAAACAGTATTACAATAGTCCAGACCAAGGCTCTTGCTAGCTCCATGTGATGACCTTTACATAGGAACAGAGACATTGTCTTTAAGGCTGTTACTTTATAATGGGCAACATGTTAGTGATCTTAGATCTCCAAGATATAAATTCAAATTTGGGCATCCACAGCTTCAGCAAAGCAGCTGTGGCAAGTGTCAACTTTATAAGCGACCATTTGAGATTTAACTGAGTTGCCTCAATATACTGATTAAATGCCCGTGCAGCACCATTGCGTTGCTGTGTCAGCTTTTTATAAATGGGGAGCAAGAGTTGGAAGACTGCAAGATCAAATTAGATGCTGGATGGAGAATAGTTGCCTCTGGCATGGAAGCACTCAGAGATGCTAAATGCGTGACTTTAACCAAGCGTCTGTTGGATTTCATATTTTGAATACAGTCAGCGAGAACCTAGGGTTTGTGGACCCTGGTCACATACGAGAGTTGCGTGCTAATAATGATTGAGACCAGTCGAAACTGCACTCGAGACGACAGAGCCAAGCTATAATGATGACTTCTTTATTGGGGTCAATCAACATCAGTTTTACGCCTTCCAGGCGACCATGCCTGAAGCTTTCTCAATTGAGTACTGCTTGCTGGAATGAGATAGATATATTAGTATTTTTTTATGGTGTTATATAGTGGAAATGAGGCACCCATAAGCGCGCACCCCAGTGCTTTGTAGTTTTGAACATTATTTTTAAACATTATTGCATGCATATTTGCATTGAGCGTCCAACTCTGTAGACATCATTGCATTTGCCACACGGGCAGTGGTGCATGGCAGGCACAGTCTACTACACACATTAAACCAGTATTGCAAGTGGACCTTGTAGGCATTATGTATGGATTCGGTATTTGTATAGTGCAAGCCTAGTGGAAAGACAGCTAAGCACTGTACAGGATCAAAGCAGAGATACTGTCCGAGAGTGATTATAGGCAGGTGGTGAGGGTTCTGGGAAGGAAGTGGACAATTTCATGCGTCACAATGTAGTGTCCTCTAAAGAGGTGTGCTTTCAGCTTCTTCGTGAATTGAAGGATGCTGCAATTCCAGACCCGGGGCATACAGATGGAGAAAGTCCGTTGCCTAGTTTTTTTGCCTTCTTACACTTGTCTCCAGTTGGTGGTGACCTGTTTGTGGGTGTGCTGAGACCACCAGGTGAGGTGGGTTAGGTTACATATGTTGAACATAATTTGCATTTCATGGCATACAACACCCAGTAGATACTGGAGTTAAAGAGGTGGCCAGTGTAGATCCATGAGGGCTGGAACCATGCAATATTTTCAAGTTAACCAGAGTGTGAAAATTATTTATATTAGATTAATTGTTTGTAAACTTATATTGTGTGGATATCCAGAAAGCCTGGTGTGGATCAGGCTGTTGTTGACCTCTGCTGGACACCTGCAGGGGGGAGCACTCAGTTCTGAAGTGTGGGTTTACACATTTACGTGGAGTGGCTTTACATGGGTAGAAGGTAAATGGGGTCACGAGGTATTGTTGGAGGCCAGCTGTAACCGTACTAGTTTGGTTCTCACCATGGGCCAGAACCTACTTTTTGGAGGCATGGTGAGATGCTGTTTATACATTCAGGCTAGTGAAAGCATGTCAACTGTAATCTTCCAATGAAGGAAGAGGGGTGTGTGAGTGGAAACTCCATCAAAAGTGTGTTGTGATCAGCAGTGCACGGGTTTATTAGAAGGCAAATGTTGGTCTCACTTATTCCCTGGGGTGATCACTGGCTTAACATGAAACTCGTGTACTACACAGTTGGCAGCCCGGTTGGCTGTGAATTGATAAGAAGCTCCTGATCTGAGCACTGGGAGATATTGTAGGACTAGAAACCGAAGGCAGATATATTTACAGGTTCAACTGTGGGTAATTTTATAAGGTGCTCAAGGAAATGTGAACTATGGTCCTGAAGTCCTTGTCATTCGTCTGGTATGCGCACTGGAAGACGTTTCATCAGGGTTAATCTTGACAGATGAGGTACTGAGGCTCTGTAAGCTTTCTTTGGTTGAGGTACCATTAGGAGAGAGGGAAGGAAGTTTGAAAACTTTTTTTTCCGGAATATGATAGGGTATGTTGCTAGACATAGTTCTGGCATGTGTTTGAGTACCAGACTAAAAGCTACATCACTGGAAGCATTGTTTAATGGCTTACTCTTTCTTTAAGCTTGGAAGCTCAATGCGAAGATCCTCCTTATCCCACAAAGCCCTCTTGACAATGGACACAGGTTGCGTTCTAGGTAGTCCACGTATAGGAGGCTTTCAGTCTTGTGTGTCAATATACCAGCTTAAAGACTCATCAGGTTTTTATGGGAAACGGTGACCCAAGATGACCAGTGAGATGTGGTTATATCGGTAGCACAGCGGCATGTTGCACCACTCTTCTCGGCACTTTTTCCGGCAGCGGAAGGTGTGTTTTTTTTTTTTTTGTGTGTGTTTTTTTTTTAGAACTTGGTGGACAGCACAGGTGCCTGCATCCCTGTTCAAAGCTAAGATTCCTGCAGATAGATTTTACGTCTTTCTGAAGGTCAACTAGTGCTTTGACCCTGCTTTTGATGTGGGAATTGAGCTGCTGTTTGAGATCAAGTACTGCAGAACTTGTCTTCCATGGGGAAAAGATACAAAACTAGGGCCGAGATCTGAGTGAGTTGCTTTTTGCGTAATATGGCAAAATTCAGTGAAATGCAAAACCGGCATTTACGGCTATATTTTAGAGCGAAAGAGGCCCTTGCGTCCATTTTAGACAGGTTTGGCGTATTTCGGTCATGTTCTGGTAGCCTGCGTATTCTTGTGCTAAAGTTTGTCGCGAGTGCAGTTTTATTACACCAAGTGGTATAACGGCATACATTCTGTAATCATGCCAGAACTCAAAATTCCCGTAATTATGCGTGATTACGCCGGCCTAGAGAAAATTTCATCTGGACTTTAACAAAACTCCTGTATTGTTTTTGAGGGTTTAACTGCACAGAGCCTCTCTGACCTGCAATATCCTTATACTGTACACCAGAAAGGTACTTTATTACATATATAATATATGGTTAGGGATTTAGGTATACCGCGTCTCCTGGACTTGGTGAGACAGAAAACAAAAGGGAGATTCCAGGGAGGCTCAGGATTTGGAATCCCCCCTATTTCATCCCTTTCACGTGTTACGCAAGCCCCTCGCTGCCTGTCAGGAGACCTGTAGTCATGGGACAAGGGCTGAGGCACAGCATACCAACCACCCCTGCTCACCCTCAATAGAGGCCTGTTCATTCAAGTGGTGTGATGGTCATAGGGGGCTCGGCTCCTTCCGCCCAGCTGCTCTCCTCTCACGGTATTCTGATTAATACTGCGTCCTGCCCCAAGCGAGTCCCCCATCTTCACGGTTTGAGCACCTCCCTCTCCAACCCACCTTCATTCGTCCCGCCCTCTTCCTTTCTTGGTCCCTCATGTTTGTCTGCTCATTACGGTGACCAAGTTTTTAAAGCCAAAAAGAGGGACTATAACTTTACTTCGACCGTGCGCACAGAATTACAGAAGTGGCTCTAAGAACATTAAAAAAATGCAATTGTTAAAGCGAGTATAATACCCGTTAATTACACTGATTTCTGAGAACAACTGCTATCTCTTCTTTGGAAAACCAAAAAAATCACCTCCCACCGTTTTCAGGCGACCCTCTCTAAAACCGGGACAAGAGCTAAATTTCCCGCAATGTCCCGGGACAGCTGGTGAAAACCGAGACTGTCCCGGCAAATCCGGGACGCCTGGTCACCTTACTCCACACGCTTTCCTACCTGTTCTTTTTACCGCCACATTGCCACCTTCCCAGTTTAAATTTAACTCGCCGGCCCTTCATGTATAACAAGGGACTCGGCGTATGTCTTAAATGTGCGTGATTTTTTTTTTTTTAAAGCGCAAACCCAAAAGGGTGTTGTGCGTTTAGTGCAGACGTCTCTTCCGACAGACCCTCTCGTCTGGAGTTACTGCCCCAGGGCAGGGGGCCATCACATTGCTTCCAGTTGCACCAGCCTGGGTCCAGGGTAACCCCTTAGTTCAGTCATAATTCTAAAATATCCCTGCGCTGCTGTGGAAAACATGGCCGTCGTCCAGGGCACTAA
Organism: Pleurodeles waltl; assembly: GCF_031143425.1. Taxonomy (NCBI): domain Eukaryota; kingdom Metazoa; phylum Chordata; class Amphibia; order Caudata; family Salamandridae; genus Pleurodeles; species Pleurodeles waltl. The sequence continues at coordinate 128,382,523 of NC_090446.1, forward strand.
TGTCAATAGTGGTTGAAGCCTCGCCCTGAGCAATGGCGCACTTCCTGAAAGGTGCCTTGGAATCGATTTTGAAAGGTTGCAAGCGTAACATCTTAGGAAAATGGGCGCCTATCGAGAGAGGTCCAGCCTATGTATACTTATCGACAATAATAACTCTTTGCGCGTTGTGGTAAAACAATAGCTTCGCCTGATTTTGTTTTCTTCCATTTTATACGCTTGGCGCCCCTCTGTGTTTCTTCTAACTCCCAGATCTACCATTTCACAACCTCCTGCCTTGCCCGCCTTTGCCTCCTCTCATCTTTCAGTTTCTCCTCTCGTGTTCTCTTCTTCTTGCTGTTTGTAATCTTTTTCTTCCTTTTCCTTTATCCGCTCTCCCTCCTTCTCGCTAGTTATATTTATTATGTCTTTCTCTTCTATATCCTGAATCGTAACTTTCTGTTTGCTTGTAGATAAATATCCTCTCTTCCTGCCTCACTAGTATTTAACACTTCTTTATCGCTTCCTTTTTTTGTAACTCCTCGATTCTTATACCACATCTCCTTATCTTTCTTTCATGTTTTACCCTATATATCCTCTTTACATCCTACTCATCTCCCACTTTTCATTTATCCAACATCTTAATTTGCCTTTTTTTTATTTTCTCCTACATACCCTCTGCACTTTTTCGTTCTTCTTTGCATCTACATATATCCGAACTCTCTCACGCTCCTCTGTTTTTCAGTGCACGTCCATGCTGTTCCCTATTCTGCCTACTGAACACTTACATTTTTTTCATTCTCTGAACCACATTTCATGTCCTGGGAAAGGGTGGCCTGATGTTTATGTTTCCTTGCTTTCACAGATTTTAGGACAGTCTGTAGAAGTACCCAACATGTCTTTGTATCCATCCCTAGAAGACCTGAAGGTTGACCGAGTCATCCAGGTAAATGTGAAGTTTTTTTTTGTTTTTCTCCTGCTCCCATCGGAGCAAGGATTTTTTTCTGAAGAGTTAACTTTGAAGCAAGCAAAGATTTTAGTAGTGTGGTATGATGAACATAATTTGCCATTGCAAAAGCTTCCAGAGCTCTCTAAATAGGGGAGGCCACAGTCACTCAGGCCCATATTTATGGGAAAGTGGTGCATGGCTGTGCTACACTGCATCACTGGGAAAGGGCGGACTGCCTCATATGAAAGGCATATGGCGCATTCTTGTCTTTTCCCCCTTCGCTGCCTAGCACGGGTACCCTTTAGGAACCTGGTGTAAGGGTGCTTGCATTGCATGCAGGATTGTTTTTGTGCAGGACGGGGCAACTGCCTGCACAATAACAATTCTTAGAGGCATATTCCTCTGTGTGTGCTGCAGAATTCTGAACACATAGAAAGAAGCAGTAACAAGGAGAAATAAATATATTTCTCCTCGTTACGCCTCTCCTGGGGAGGTGTATCTTTTTGGTGCATTCCCAGGTTTACCAGGTTTAGAAAATCTAAAAATGTCTTATGCCCTTACGTCCTAAATATGAAGTAAAACAAGATTAAAGCAATGTAGTTATTCTGAAGGTAGTGACAATTAGAAATAAACCATCACTAAGACCTAGGAAAGGCCAGCTAACTGCAACAAGGGAAACCTGGTCATATGAGCTATGCAAACTAGCAACTTTAGCACACAACGCAACACAAAAAACAGACTGAATGCTGGTTGAACTGTCTGTATATTTATGAATATGTTGCCATATAAGAAGTGTTCCTAACAATGGTGAGTTATTGTGGTTCAACATGCGAGAAGTCTTTGCTAACATGCTGCTGGTCACTGATGTGTGCATCAAACTTCCGCAGGTGTGTTGCAGTGTCGCCTGCACCCTTATTGTGCTGTATTGTCAGGAGATATATTCTTGGGTGTAAGGAGAAGACGAAAAGGCTCTGTATCGTTATAATAGCTGCAAACGGATGAAAATAAGTTACTTACCTGTAACTGTAGTTCTCCACTATTGGAATCTTTCATAGATTCACATGCTTGAATCCTTCCCCGTTGTCGAGATGGGAGCCCCCGGTACATCAAAACAGCTACACATACAGGCTACTGCAAAGAAAAAAGGCCTAAGGCCTTCCCTTTAGTAGCTTATCCTCATCATTATGAGCAAAAGGTCCAAAACAAGGCCCAGCCAATCTCCCCTCCCTCTAGAACCCTCCTGAGAGGAGCTCCCTTCCCTCAGATTTTCTCAAGCACAAGTATAAGAGTATCTGAAGAAGACAGGAGAAGGTGAGCTTCCCAGGGGAAGAGGGAGGGTCACATGTGAATCTATGAAAGATTCCAACACTGGAGAACTACAGTTAGAGGTAAGTAACTTATTTTCTTACTCCAGTATTGGAACTTTCATAGATTCACATGCTTGAATCAGAATAGCAAGCAGTAATGAAGCACATTGTATAACATTAATCCATATGTATTGTTATTGATACATGTATACACAAATGTATATGTATATATATATATATATATATGTAGAACTATATCTATACACCTTGTAACATATATATATCAGCAAAATATTGAAGGAAAAGATTATGTAAGAAAGAATAGCATATTAGGTAAACAATAAGTAAGATAACAGGACGGTATGTTAAACAGGCAAAACTATGAATATGAGAGCCGTAAAGGAAGAAACAAACTCATGCAATGTACGCAAATTAGACTGGGCTGGTAGGAAAAAAGGAATGAAGAACTTACAGCAGCTCACCATTACTGGAAAAGATGTTGCAACACCGCTTGTCCTACCGCCATAGCTCCTTGCTTAGTTTCCTCTAAACAGTAATGCCTTGCGAAAGTATGCACAGACTACCACGTGGCTGCTCTGCAGATGTCCTGAATGGGCACTCCAGCAAAAAGTGCCATGGATGCAGCCATTTTTCTTGTAGAATGTGCACGTGGTGGATTCTGCAAAGGCTTTCCTGCCACTGTATGACAATAGTTAATAGCAGAGGCTATCCACCTCGCAATTCCTTGTTTAGATAAAGCTCGTCCCTTACGTGGAGCACTGAAAGTCACAAAAAGCTGGTTAGATTGTCTAAACTGTTTAGTTCTGTCCAGGTAAAACTTCAGGCACCTCTGAACATCCAAAGAATGTACAGCCTGCTCTGCTGCCGTCAATGGATTAGGAAAGTATGTTTTCAGTATCACTGGTTGATTTATATGAAAATTGGACGGGACTTTAGGTATGGATTTTGGATTTGTTAGCAAATTTACTCTATCCCTTTTGAATTCCAAGAAAGGATCCTGGATAGTGAATGCCTGTATTTCGCTTACTCTTCTAGCTGAGGTGAAAGCGAGCAGAAGAGAGACTTTCCAGGATAAGAACTTTATATCCGCCTTGTGGATTGGCTGAAACAGTGGTTTCATTAATTGAGACAAGAGCAAATTAAGGTGCTATGAAGGAGGTGGAGGCCGTACCGGAGGGAAGGACCGGAGTAGACCCTTAATAAACAGTTTATGACTCTTGCTGACCACAGAGGAGGCACGTTCTCCGTATGCCCATAACAGGAAATTGCTGCCAGGTGAACCTTAATCGAAGAAATTGCCGAACCCGATCTGGCTAAGAGCAGAAGATAAGGTAGTATCTGCTTCGGTGATGAAGAAAAGGGATGCATCTGAACCTGAGCACACCAAGAGCAGAATCTCTTCCACTTTAGACAATAACATTTGTTGGTACTCTCAGCCACAGCTCTGGCAAGAATGGCCCTGCAATCCGATGGTATATCTAGATGCGCAAACTCATGGTGTTCAGGAGCCAGGCTGCCAAGTGAAGTGAAGCAGGATCCTAGTGGAGAACTTTGCCCTCGTTCATCGTAAGCAGGGAGAGCATAACTGGTAGAGGGATGCTGCGGCTCTCCGAGAGGGGAAGGAGTTCCGTATACCAAAACTGACGAGGCCATGCCAGAGCAATTAGAAGGAGCTTGCAGCGTTCGATCTTGATCTTCACCAGAACTCTTGGAATCAGGGGAATGGGAGGAAAAGCGTAGGCATAAATTCCTGAGCATGCCATGGAAAACGCATTCACCCAAGAGCCCCGATGTGGATCCCGACTTGCAAAGAAATGGCATTTCACATTCTGCAGGGTGGCGAAGAGATCCAGGTTCGGTTTCCTCGATAGGGCGAAGACATGATTCCAGACTCCCTGGTCCAATTCCCACTCGTGGCTGGACGACCGTGATCTGCTCAGGTAATCCGCAATGATGTTCTGCATGCCTGGGACATGTTCCGCTCAAAGGTTTACTTTGTGGCAGATAGACCATTTCCAAATGCACTGAGATTCTCTCTATAAGAGCAGAGACCTGGTTCCTCCCTGCTTGTTGATGTAATGCATTGTCGTTGTGTTGTCCGTCCGGATGAGAACTGAGGAACCTCTTATTTTTGGGAGAAAAGCGCAAAGCGCTAGTCGAACAGACTTCAATTTGAGGTAATTGATGTGAAAGACTTTCTGATGTGGCTTCTATTTGCCTTTTACTTGCAGGTGCTGAAGGAAAGCACCCCATCCTTCAAGAGAAGCGTCTGTAGTTATCACCCAAGGTGCTTGTTGGGGAAGAAAAGAAAGCCCCTTCCCTAAGTGAGACTCCTGAGTCCACCAAGCTAGAGAGAGTATCATGGGCTTTGTTATCCTGATGATAATAGTCGAAAGACCCCATGGATTGTGCCCATTGAAGATCTAACTGCTCCTGAAGGGTTCTCATTCTTAGACGACAGAAAGGCACCAGAGGAATGCAGGAGGACATCATCCCTAACAGGGACTTGAAGAGGCGAACTGAAACGTACTTTCTTTTTTGTAAACGCTTCACAAGGGAGATGAGCTTTCTCCGTCTGTCCTCTGTAGAGGCTGCATTGTTGGTGGAAGTGTCCAGTACTGCCCCTAGAAAAGTTCTTCTCCTTAAGGGCTGGAATGCTGATTTTTCGCGATTGACCGTTAGGCCCAGGCTTGTGAACAGCTTGATTACAAGCTCTCGTGTACTTCTGCGCCTGAGATCTGGATCTGGCCCTGACCAGCCAATCATCCAGATACAGGAAGACTTGATGGGTCTGTCTCCTGAGGAAAGCTGCCACTAGAGCCAAGCACTTGGTGAAGATCCTGGGAGCCGATTTCAGGCCGAAGGGCAAGACTTTGAACTGGAAATGGTCTCCAGCTACTGCAAATCTGAGATATCTTCTGTGGGAGGGATGAATAGGGATATGGAAGTATGCGTCCTGCAAATCGAGGGTGGCCATGAAATCCCCCGAATTTAGAAGGGACAGAATGTCTGATAGGGTGATCATACGGAATTATTGTTTTTCTAGATAAGTGTTGAGATCCCTGAGGTCTAAAATTGGACGCCAACATTTTTGTTTCTTCTGGACTAAGAAGAATCGGGAGTAGAAACCCTTTCCTTTCTCCCGATGTGGAACCCTTTCTATAGCTCCCTTGAGAAGCATGGACTCGACCTCCTGCTTCGAGCAGATGCAAATGCTTCACCTTTAGAGGAAGGGGAGGCTTTGTAGGAGGGTACTGCAAGAACTCCAGGGTATGGCCAAACTGTATAAGATTTAGGACCCATTGGTCTGATGTTATCTTCTGCCAATTGTGGAAGTAGAGGGAAATCCTTCCCCCCTAATCTTGAACGCAAGTAAAGGTTCGTAGCCGGAGACGATAGCAAGTCATTGTCTACGGCCTGTATTTGTTGGTTGCCTTCCAGCCTTTCCTCTCTGGGAAGCTCTTGAATAAGTCGCCTGTTGAGGCATCCTCTGCTGGAATTGAGGACGAAAGGAATGGGATGTCGCAGAGACAGAAGGATACCTATACTGCTGAAAACCTGGTCTATACGATGAGTAGCTATGGCCTCGAGCTCCTCGGAAAGGCTGCCCTTTAAACTGCAGGGTGCCAAGGGACCTGGCCGTGTCAGTGTTAGTCTTGATTGACTGAAGCGCATCATCAATGTGCTTCCCGAAAAGGGCTTCACCATCAAAAGGGAGGTCAAGGATCTTGTTTTGGACCTTGAGTCTAAATGAAGTCGCTTGAAGCCAACCTTGCCTTCTGAGGACAGCAGAACCTGCCATCTGACGGAAAGCTGTGGTGGCAATGTCCATAGTGCAGTCTGTGATTCCTGCAGAAGACCTCTCCTCTCCCTGCAAGACATTCTTGGCTTCCAATTTAGAGTCTTCAGGCAGTTGATCCAAATAGTGCGCAATGTCAGCCCATATCTGTCTATCGTATCTGCCTAAGATAGCCAGAGAGTTAGAAGCTCTTATAATAAGCGAAGCCATTAATGACAAGCGTTTTCCTATATTGTCTAATCTCCTACCCTCTGTCAGGTGGGACAGAGATTGGTGCTGAAGGGTTCCTTGATCTGCGTTGTGCCGCCTGTGCAATAAGTGAGTCGGGTCTTCAGGCGCCTTATACTTTTTGTCAAGGCGAGGTTGAACCGGGGTGACCGTGGCCGAGTTCTTCATAACTTTAATGTCCTCATTCCAGATATAGTCCACAATCGGCATAGATTTAATACTCTTTTGAAAAGGCTCCTTAAAATCATACAAAAAGCAGTCCATCTGCTTTGTGGGCATGGGCAACTCAAATCTTTTAGCAGCTCTTTCAAGCAGGTTGTGGAAACCACTGATGTAACCTAGAGGGGAATCTACAGGAACTGGAGAGGGAGAGGACAGAGTAGGAATTTGATAGTCATCCCATTTTGTTATTGCACCCGGTAATTCTCCCTCCTCTCTGTCATCATCATCCTCAGAAGAGGACAAATCCTGCGTAGGAATGGAAATCAGTGTCTGTGGCGGTACATGGGATGGTTGGATTCCTGGATGGACAGGAGTAGAAGGTATAGAGGGTGCAACAGGTTGCTGAACTTCCAAGCCAGCTGGTGAAAACCGCCTTCTGTAGTCATCCAACATAAGCTGTAGATCAGCTATGAGTGATCCTGGCAAAGAAACCATCTGCTCCTGATAATGATACTGGTGCGGTTGCGGGTAGTAAGAGTTCAGATCATGCTGGGTGTCTTCCTCTATGTCCTGGCACTTGACGTGTATTTCTGATGGGCTATGAGCAACCTCGAAAGGTCCCTGATCGTCTGAGTCCTCTTGTTCCAGCAGATGCGTAGGTACCATGGCTGAAACTCTACTTGGAGATGTTACCAACGGTGAAAGGAAAGAAGACTTCTTGTGTGCTTTAACCCTCGTCGACGACATTGATGGCAACACGGATGACATCGTCGACGGGGACGTAGCTGGTACACTCGTCGGCATCACTGATGGCATCGTCGACGGGAGCACCGACGGAGACATCGATGGAGAAATTCTCGTCGACGAGGAAAACGACGACGGCAGAGTCAACGTCAACGGTCTCACAGGCGGTGGCATCGATGAAGGAGAGGCAATGGGTGAGGCAACCATGAACGCCGTCGACGAGGGCGTCGTCGACACGATCGTCGATGAAAAGGACTACGCTGTAGAGATTGTAGCAGTCAACGACGATGCTGTGCGGACACCTTTAGACACCGCCGTCGACAGTGCTCTCGTCGTCGACGATGATGGTGTCGTAGATTTTACAAATGGCCCTTAAAAACATGTTTCACCACAGGAAGTGGTGTTGGAGGCTCAGAAAAGGCTCTTTTGCTGTGCTCTGACGAGCCAGATCTTTCTTTGGAGTGCCTTCTGGAAGAAACAGAACTCCTGAGAGGAGAACTGGAAGGACTTCCAGGTTATAGAGGACACTCTTTTGGATTTCTTGTGAGCCTGTCTAGGAAGATCTTCTGAGTGAGGAGATCTGCCTCTTTTCTGTAGCTTTCTGGAGGAAGTTGTAGATTCCTCACTGTCAGAACCAGACACTGGATTAGATCTGGACTTCAACTTCTGGAGCCAAATTAGTAGACTACCCTCCCTGTCTTTGAGGGTTTTGTTAGAAAAGGTCCTGCAAACCCTGCAGTCTTTGGCCACATGGTCAGGGTAGAGGCAGTAAATACAGTCTCTGTGTGGGTCTTCAGAGTGAAGCCTCTTCTTCCCACAGGTCTTACAGGCTCTGAAATGGCCTTTCTTCTCTTTATCCGATATGGTGAATTCTTTCCAAAATAGAGTTCCCTTTAGTAAAGTAAGAAGAAGACACCTTCCATGCTCTAGGAAATCCTTTTTCTGAAGAAAAATAGCAAAAATGAACTTCTCTGAAGTGTCGACTTAGCAGAGCTCAATGGAGACTCACTAGCACGACATGAGGTAGAAAATCTGAGGGAAGGGAGCTCCTCTCAGGAGGGTTCTAGAGGGAGGGGAGGCCTGATTGTCTGGGCCTTGCTTCGGACCTTTTGCTCATAATGATGAGGATAGGCTACTAAAGTGAAGGCCTTAGGCCTTTTTTCTTTGCAGTAGCCTGTATGTATAGCTGTTTTGATATACCGGGGGCTCCCATCTCGACGACTGGGAAGGATTCAAGCATGTGACTCTATGAAAGTTCCAATACTGGAATAAATATAAATTTGTAAAAGACATAGGTACGAAAACAATAACTGTGGTTTCTGATTAAATGGATGTGTTGAGTAAGTGTGTTGAGGGACACCCAAAGACCTTTTTAATTCAACTGCACTCGCTTAAGGTTTTCACTGACTGAATCTGTGGTGCCTACATTTAGCAGCATTTGCAGGCCTGGAGTCAGTCTTCTGCCCCAGGTAGCACAAATTCTGCTGCTTTATCAGTCAATTTATAAACGCAGGTTGTACCCAATGTTTTTTCTTACTTTGTAAGAAATTGGATAAGAACAATTGCCCTGATACGCAGGCTCCAGGCAAACCTCAGTCAATTATTTTCCCCTCTTTGTCTTCCTTGTAGGCTCAAGCCAATGCCGCTCAGTGGACTCAGATGCCTGCTGTTATGGAAGGCCCGCAGGCTGTGGGTGCTCCTGGTGAGTACCACCCTCTTAAGGATGGCAGATGCCAAACACAGAGCAGGCAAGCGTGAGAGCAAGTGAGGGATGCAGAGCAGATTAAGGAAACCTGGAGATGCATTCCTGATGAGCAGAATAAGAAGCAAAGATGGGGAGTGGATGTCAGAGGCAGGGTTCAGGAGGAAAGCTAAACAGATGCGGGCACAGGGAAGGGATTAGAAATCGTAGTGAAGAGTAGGCTGGGAGACGAATGAGGGCTAAGAGGTTAATGGAGGTGAATGAGGGATTATGACGATGAGTGAGTGGAGGGAGAAAGATAGCTGGAGATGAGAGGAGCACAAGGTTGGGAAGGCAGTGGAATGTAGTTGAAGACGTGGTGGGGGAAGAGTGTGTGAGCCAGGAGGAGTGGAGATGAGTGGATGGAGATTGAAATGGCTTTTTAGAGGAATGAGTGGTTGGAAGGGAACAGGGACACATTGATGAGATAGTCCATGTAGCGTGCGAGTGGGAATGGCTGTAATGAAGAGCTGCAGAAGAGGGATGGATGGCGTTGTGTGGGCCGTGGCAAACATAACTTTTTCTGTTTTTTAGCCCGTCATCTCGAGTTCAATAATCCTTCTCTCCTTCCTTCCTCTCAGGCTTGTACCCAAATTTGGGTGAACTGTGCAATTACATGGGTCTCTCCCTCTCCAGCGAGGAGGTCCAAATGAACTTGGCCCTGCTGCCAGCGGGAGACAATGTACGTATCGTCCAGTGTTTGCCTGTGAAACCCCATGCTCCCTTTAAGTGTGTTATTCTCTACACTTACTCTGTTAATGTGTCCCAGGACGTTTGTGCAAATGCTGCAGAAGTGTGTTTCTGTATCAAACTGGTTATGTCTGTATATTTAAATGCATTTTCTGTGATACAAATATTAGGAATCTAGTAAGCAGATACTACCCAGTCGCTTAATTCCATTATGTTGTACATTGTACATCATGCCACCAAATTGGCGCTTTCCAACTCCATAACCGTAGCCAGCTTTCTCCAGTCAATCCATCTCCACCAGCAATGGGACCTCCACAAAAAGCTCTCCATTGTTGGGGAGGAACATAAAGCTCAGCTGCTCCTTGAAACCCCTCAGACATCCCCAGATTGCAGAATTCACTGCCTGGGGATTCCATACTCTCACACTTCTACCTTTCTTTCTGCAGGACTGTTGATGCAGAGGTTCAAACATAAGTTGCTGCAGGATTAAACCTAATGCTCTTATGTCCTGTTATGTACCTGCGTGTTCACAATCATGTCTGCTAAATTCTAAATCTTAGTTACTACTCCTTTAGCCGTTATTGTATTTTCTGGTAAGTTTGACAACAAGCCTTCCTTCTTGGTGACTGGAGCTCCTCTCCACAGTGACCAATGGAGGACTGCTTCATATGTATGAATAGAGAGTGAGCTCTGTCCTTGATTGTCTTGACTGCAGCACCACTCACTATACTGGGTGCGTTTTGAAGCTTCCCTTTATGCTAATTCTCACGGTTGTTCCAATTATGACGCATCTGTTCGTGTTGGCTGCAATTCATTGGCTTCTCTTCAATATGGCTGTATATTGAAATCCTGTTTATTCAAAGACTTGGTCGAATGCACTTTCTGAACACAGTTGTATGTATTTTGTTAGGTTTGAAAGGTCTCTTCCTGCTGGTTGTGTATAGAACACTGCTGTTGTGCATTAAGGATTTTCTCATGGTCAATGAGTTTGGAACTCCAGTGATAGCTTGGCATTTTTTGAAAAACGATTTCTTTACTAGGTGTCCTTGGAGTACATCTCTCCATTGGGTATGCTTTGTAACCTTCCACCATGCGTTGTACTCACAGCACTTTCTTCACAGCTGTTTAGTTTGGATCGGCTGTCAGTTGTTATTTATGGTGACTTCTCTTCCAGGTAGAAATGTGCCTGGTGTAAGCACCTATATTTTTAATGTGGTGTCTTCAGTGGACATGTACTTTGCTTTGTCTACAAAGACTTAAGCTTCGATTGTAGTAGGTTGGTGATCTTCTTTGGAAGGCCTTTTTTACGATTTCTGTCCGAAGCTTAACTTTACGTTTGTGTCTAGGTTCTTGTGCTATGTTGATTGTTCACAGAACTTTGAATCTTGGGCGTGGGTGTGCTAGTAAGGACGTATTTGCATGCATGTCTCTGCACCTCTTTTCATTCTCTGTATTTAGTGTGTTTGCATCATGCGGTGTACTTGGGGACCTTTATTTATAATGGTTGTGACTGAACGACCTGTCTTTCTGGTGAATGTGTTGGCGGTCCTCCCTTTGTGCAGTTTATGTTGAGGTGGCTTGCTGCTCTTGTTAGCATATTTGCAGCCTCTCCGTTACTTAGATATGTTTATTGAGAGGCCCTATTGTGAATGGATAACTGTGAGGAGAACTGGTAAGACATTTAATTATCCTTTTCTTCCATAGCGGGTCCCTAACTCCCTCCCTGCCCACGTGGCACCCTGCCCACATGGTAAAGTAAGGATTTGCCCTCCCTTGGTCTGAGGCAGAAGTCATTTTTTAGGGCACTACGTGAATTGAAAACACGAACCACACTGCCTTTTCAAGATTATTTATGTTTCAGGATAAATGAACAAACAAAAATCAAAATCACTTTAGGTCTAGCAGGTCACATGTTCTCTAAACAAAACTAAAACCCATTCATTAGATGGGTGACGCCGCCCAGTTGTGTAGTGATTTGGTAAGGTGTCTCAATACCCAGTGGATAGCTCTGTACTCCAGCTATCTGTCGTTCTGAGCCCGTGTTCATCCTTTTTCCCTTGTTCTTTTTGTTTTGGCAGACGGTGGCCACAAGGCCAACAGCGCACGGCATGATGGTGGCCCCTGTCACTGGAAACAACATTGGCTTGTGCAGAGCAGAGATTAAGCAGGGCATAAGGGAGGTAATTCTGTGCAAGGACGAGAACAGCAAGATGGGCCTTCGCCTTATTGCCATCGACAAGGTGAGTGGAGTAGGCACCATGGGCAAAGAGTGAAGCCGAAGTGTGCCATTAACAGAATGTATGCTGGGACTAGCATTTTGGTACAGCCTGTAATTTGTACTTGAAGAACTGAAATCCAACTTTGTTTTTGCAGCTTGTCGTAACTCACTCACTACTTAAAACACACCACACACAGCAAGGCACACCCATGGTAAACATGTGCACTTTATAATTGCTTCAAGCATATTGATACACTCCCTACCTTCTACAGAACAGCTGAAAGAGAATGCATTGAGGGGGTGTTTTGAGTGGTGGCTGTGCTATTCTGGAACCCGGTTTAGATGCCACTGAGATTTGAAGACTCTGCGTACATTTGTCATCATTCTGAAGGGCATATTTTATGTAGTGAGTAATGATAGGTAAAAATAGCTAAAATATTTATTTATAAATTTAGCGCATCAGATAACATTTTGATTTGAAATGTTGAACAAATGCCGGTTTATCAATGAGTTCATATCCCAACACTGTTGAATATGGTTTGAGTTAGGAATGATGTCCTATGAAAGAAAACAGCAAGGGCAAACATATTAAGTACGCTATGAACACAGACATACAACAAACAGTGTGGTAGGGCAGAGGGTGGTTGTCTCCCGTATCCCTTGATGCATATACAATGGGCCAGATTTACAAGCAACCGGTGCAGCACTGTGGTGAGCCAAAAATCAGCAGAGCTGCGCTAGTTTTGAAATGCAGGGCTGCATTATATTCACAAGAATAAGGCCCAGCCCTGCGTTTTCCCCCTGCGCTGGCACTAATTTAAGCTGTCTGTACCAATGCAGGCATCCTTGCACCATACTGCAAGGGTATTAGTGTTGAGGGTAGTGATTGTGTATGTGTAGGAGGGTATGCCTTCCTGCACATAAACAATCCACAATGGCGATTCGGCACTCCTCAGCACACATTGAAGTACCAAGGCGTCATTTTTTTAATGATTGTTATGTGCAGGAAGGGACACCTTCCTGCACATAAACAATCTATGGCACTTTGCTTCTATGTGTGCTGCACACCATTTTTTGTAAATCTGGGGCAACGTCAAAAGCAATAGGTGTTGCGATGGAACGCCCACTGCATCACCCATTGCACACCCGTCTGATTCAGAAAACTGCATCGGAGGGGCCCATATTTACAAGGAGTTGTAAGGCCACAAACAGTGGCGTTACACCTTCTTGTAAATATTGAGCAGTGGTTAGCGCCACCGGAGCGTTGCAAAAAGTGATGCTCTGGTGGCAATAGGGCCTTTTAAATCTGACCCAATGTTTGGCTGGATGTCACTGTGCTTTAGTTATCCTTGATTGCATTTGAGAAGCCAGAAATGGTTTCTTAAGGTCGATTTGAACTTCTATACTGAAGAGGGCTGAAGTTAGGAAGTATGTACTAGCAGATCGTAGGTTACAATAGGAGGTATAGTACCAGGGTTTGAAATCAAATAGGTAGTTTGAAGTTGCGTGGATGGCTGTTGAAGGGTTAGGCCTTTATGTTGGCAGAGAGTGAACCTGTCTAGTGACAGTAACACGAGGCTTCATGCTACTAGGGAGGACCGTACACGGTACTTGTATAAAGCTTAACACTTTTTGTCCAAAGGGAAGGAGTAATATACTATTGCAGTAGTCCACTTTGCTGAGTACTAATGAATAGTAAGTGCCTTGCTTTGTTGCACTGTGTATATATAGACTAATCATAAGTATATGTTCGATGGCATCTGTCGCTGTAGATACGCATGTTTTGCAATAGCTCGCCATCTGGTGTTGGGCCGGAGTGTTACAAGTTATTTTTCTTCGAAGAAGTCTTTCGAGTCACGGGACCGAGTGACTCCTCCTTTTGTCTCCATTGCGCATGGGCGTCGACTCCATCTTCGATTGTTTTTTTTCCGCCATCGGGTTCGGACGTGTTCCTGTCGCTCCGAGTTTCGGAACGGAAAATTAGCTAATTACGGAAGATTTTCGTCGGTATTGTTGCGTTCGGGATCGTCGTACTTAGATTCCACACCGCATCGAAGATCGAAGAGCTCCGGTGCCCTTCGGGGTAGTTTTTCGATCCCCCGTCGGGGCCTGGTCGGCCCGACCGCGTGCTGAAGAACGCCGATGGAACGGACCCCGTTCCGTTTCTGCCCCAAATGCCACAATAAATACCCCTATACAGACCAACACTTGGTCTGTAACCTGTGCCTGTCACCTGAGCACAGTGAAGACACCTGTGAGGCCTGTCGTGCGTTCCGGTCCCGAAAGACACTCCGAGACCGTCGAGCCAGAAGACTTCAGATGGCGTCCGCGCCGACAGCCCACCGAGAGTTCGAGGAGCAGGAAGAGGAAGGTACCTTCTCGATCCAAGAATCGGACTCCGAAGGATTCGACGATACACAAACCGTGAGTAAGACGTCGAAAACCACACAGAGAAACATTTACAAGGCCCAGGGGACGCCACTGCCATCCGGCCATGGCTCCACCCATAAATTCGGTGACCGACCGTCGGCACCGAAAAAGGCCCAAACAGTGCTGAGGTCGTCCGACTCCGGTCGAGACACCGGCACGCAGCCTTCTCGGGACCGAGAAAGTGCTGGAGACAAGCCTCGACACCGAGATGCCGGTGTGTACACGGCTCGACGCCGAGACAGCGGCACCGAAGAAGATCGACGCCGAGAGGTTTCGGCCCCGAAAAAGAAAAAATTCACCTCGGAGCCGAAAAAACACGCAGACAGGGTTTCGATGCCGAAACAAACTGCAAGCGACCCAGCTTCAGGCTCTTATACAGAAGAGCACTCGCTAACCTCCCAAATGCAAAAGCATAGGTTTGAGGAAGAGCTACAAGCAACTGATGTGGACCATACGCAAAAGCGTATCTTCATACAGCAGGGGACAGGAAAAATAAGCACCCTTCCCCCCCATTAGGAGAAAGAGAAGGTTGGAGTTCCAGACTGAACAGACACCACAACCAAAAGTGGTGAAAAGAGTTACCCCACCACCCTCTCCTCCGCCCGTGATTAACGTCTCACCAGCACGAACTCCATCACACTCCCCAGCTCACACCACCATAAGCCAGGGTGACCAAGATCAAGACGCATGGGACCTATACGACGCCCCAGTGTCAGATAACAGTCCGGAGGCATACCCTACGAAGCCATCTCCACCAGAAGACAGCACCGCGTATTCTCAAGTGGTGGCTAGAGCAGCACAATTTCACAACGTAAGCCTCCACTCAGAACAGGTCGAGGATGATTTTTTATTCAACACACTCTCCTCCACCCACAGCTCATACCAAAGCCTGCCTATGCTCCCTGGTATGCTCCGGCACGCGAAAGAAATCTTTAAGGAGCCGGTCAAAAGTAGGGCAATCACACCAAGGGTGGAAAAAAAGTATAAGGCGCCTCCTACAGACCCGGTTTTCATCACTACACAGCTGCCACCAGACTCTGTCGTTGTAGGAGCAGCTAGGAAAAGGGCCAACTCTCACACATCTGGAGATGCACCACCCCCAGATAAAGAAAGCCGCAAGTTCGATGCAGCTGGTAAAAGAGTCGCAGCACAAGCTGCAAACCAGTGGCGCATCGCGAACTCCCAGGCACTACTTGCGCGCTATGACAGAGCCCACTGGGACGAGATGCAACATCTCATTGAACATCTGCCCAAGGACTTACAAAATAGGGCAAAACAAGTGGTTGAGGAGGGACAGACCATTTCCAACAACCAGATCCGCTCCTCCATGGACGCTGCAGATACAGCTGCACGGACAATTAATACATCTGTAACTATCAGAAGGCATGCATGGCTCCGAACGTCTGGATTTAAACCAGAGATTCAACAAGCAGTTCTCAATATGCCTTTTAATGAAAAAGAACTGTTCGGTCCAGAAGTGGACACAGCGATTGAGAAACTCAAAAAAGATACGGACACTGCCAAAGCCATGGGCGCACTCTACTCCCCGCAGAGCAGAGGGAATTACAGCACATTCCGTAAAACGCCCTTTCGAGGGGGGTTTCGGGGTCAGAGCACACAAGCCAGCACCTCACAAGCAACACCGTCCAGTTACCAGGGACAGTATAGAGGAGGTTTTCGGGGACAATATAGAGGAGGGCAATTCCCTAGAAATAGAGGAAGATTTCAGAGCCCCAAAACCCCTACTACTAAACAGTGACTCACATGTCACTCACCCCCTCCACACAACACCAGTGGGGGGAAGAATAAGTCATTATTACAAAGCATGGGAGGAAATCACTACAGACACTTGGGTTCTAGCAATTATCCAACATGGTTATTGCATAGAATTTCTACAATTCCCTCCAAACATACCACCAAAAGCACAAAATTTGACAACACACCATTCCAATCTCCTGGAGATAGAAGTGCAGGCACTATTGCAAAAGAATGCAATCAAATTAGTGCCAAACACACAAATAAACACAGGAGTTTACTCACTGTACTTTCTGATACCAAAGAAGGACAAAACGCTGAGACCAATCCTAGACCTCAGAGTAGTGAACACTCATCAAATCAGACCACTTTCACATGGTCACACTACAAGAAGTATTGCCATTGCTAAAACTACACGACTACATGGCAACTTTAGACCTCAAGGATGCTTATTTCCATATACCAATACACCCATCGCACAGGAAATACCTAAGGTTTGTATTCAAAGGAATACATTACCAATTCAAGGTACTGCCTTTCGGATTAACAACCGCACCAAGAGTCTTTACCAAATGCCTTGCGGTAGTCGCTGCACACATAAGAAGGCAGCAAATACATGTGTTCCCATATCTAGACGACTGGCTAATCAAGGCCCATTCGTTAATACAGTGCTCAAATCACACAAATCATATCATACAAACCCTCTTCAAACTAGGGTTCACCGTCAATTTCACAAAATCCAAAATTCTGCCGCGCAAGGTACAACAATACCTGGGAGCCATAATAGACACATCAAAAGGAGTAGCCACTCCAAGTCCACAAAGAATTCGAAATTTCAACACCATCATACAACGCATGTATCCAACACAAAGGATACACGCAAAGATGGTACTACAACTCCTAGGCATGATGTCTTCATGCATAGCCATTGTCCCAAACGCAAGACTGCACATGAGGCCCTTACAACAGTGCCTAGCATCACAATGGTCACAAGCACAGGGTCACCTTCTAGATCTGGTGTTAATAGACCGCCAAACTTACCTCTCGCTTCTATGGTGGAACAACATAAATTTAAACAAAGGGCGGCCTTTCCAAGACCCAGTGCCACAATACGTAATAACAACAGATGCTTCCATGACAGGGTGGGGAGCACACCTCGATCAACACAGCATACAAGGACAATGGAACGTACATCAAACAAAACTGCATATAAATCACCTAGAACTTCTAGCAGTTTTTCAAGCACTAAAAGCTTTCCAACCAATAATAGTTCACAAATACATTCTCGTCAAAACAGACAACATGACAACAATGTATTATCTAAACAAGCAGGGGGGGACGCACTCCACGCAGTTAAGCCTGCTAGCACAAAAGATTTGGCGTTGTGCTATTAGGCGAATTTGGTTGTGAATTGCCCAATTTATACCAGGGATCCAAAATCAACTCGCAGACAATCTCTCTCGAGATCACCAACAGGTCCACGAATGGGAAATTCACCCCCAAATTCTGAACACTTATTTCAAACTCTGGGGAACACCTCAGATAGACTTGTTTGCGACAAGGGAGAACGCAAAATGCCAAAACTTCGCATCCAGATACCCACACGAACAATCCCAAGGCAATGCCCTATGGATGAACTGGTCAGGGATATTTGCTTACGCTTTTCCTCCTCTCCCTCTCCTTCCTTACCTGGTAAACAAACTCAGTCAAAGCAAACTCAAACTCATATTGATAGCACCAACTTGGGCAAGGCAACCCTGGTACACAACGCTGCTAGACCTATCAGTAGTACCCTGCATCAAATTGCCCAACAGGCCAGATCTGTTGACACAGCACAACCAAAAGATCAGACACCCAGATCCAGCATCGCTGAATCTAGCAATCTGGCTCCTGAAATCCTAGAATTCGGGCACTTACAACTTACCCAAGAATGTATGGAAGTCATAAAACAAGCCAGAAGGCCATCCACCAGGCACTGCTATGCAAGTAAATGGAAGAGGTTTGTTTGCTACTGCCATATTAATCAAATACAACCATTACACACAACTCCAGAACATGTAGTGGGTTACTTGCTTCACTTACAAAAATCTAACCTGGCTTTCTCTTCCATTAAAATACACCTTGCAGCAATATCTGCATATCTGCAGACTACCTATTCAACTTCCCTATATAAGATACCAGTCATTAAAGCATTCATGGAGGGCCTTAGGAGAATTATACCACCAAGAACACCACCTGTTCCTTCATGGAACCTAAATGTTGTCCTAACTAGACTTATGGGTCCACCTTTTGAACCCATGCACTCCTGCGACATACAGTTCCTAACCTGGAAGGTGGCATTTCTCATCGCCATTACTTCCCTAAGAAGAGTAAGCGAGATTCAGGCGTTTACAATACAGGAACCTTTTATACAACTACACAAGAATAAGGTCGTCCTAAGGACCAATCCTAAATTTTTGCCAAAGGTTATTTCACCGTTCCATCTAAATCAAACAGTGGAACTTCCAGTGTTCTTTCCACAGCCAGATACCGTAGCTGAAAGGGCACTACATACATTAGATGTCAAAAGAGCATTGATGTATTACATTGACAGAACAAAAAACATCAGAAAGACTAAACAACTATTTATTGCATTTCAAAAACCTCATGCAGGAAACCCAATATCAAAACAAGGTATAGCCAGATGGATAGTTAAATGCATCCAAATCTGCTACCTTAAAGCTAAACGACAGCTGCCCATTACACCAAGGGCACACTCAACCAGAAAGAAAGGTGCTACCATGGCCTTTCTAGGAAACATCCCAATGCAAGAAATATGTAAGGCAGCCACATGGTCTACGCCTCACACATTCACCAAGCACTACTGTGTAGACGTGTTATCCGCACAACAAGCCACAGTAGGTCAAGCCGTATTAAGAACATTATTTCAGACTACTTCCACTCCTACAGGCTGATCCACCGCTTTTGGGGAGATAACTGCTTACTACTCTATGCAAAACATGCGTATCTACAGCGACAGATGCCATCGAACTGAAAATGTCACTTACCCAGTGTACATCTGTTCGTGGCATCAGTCGCAGTAGATTCGCATGTGCCCACCCGCCTCCCCGGGAGCCTGTAGCAGTTTGGAAGTTACCTTCAATTATTTATATATGTATCATCTCAACCTTAAATAGGTGCATACTTAGTCACTCCATTGCATGGGCACTATTACTACAATTCAACTCCTACCTCACCCTCTGCGGGGAAAAACAATCGAAGATGGAGTCGACGCCCATGCGCAATGGAGACAAAAGGAGGAGTCACTCGGTCCCGTGACTCGAAAGACTTCTTCGAAGAAAAACAACTTGTAACACTCCGGCCCAACACCAGATGGCGAGCTATTGCAAAACATGCGAATCTACTGCGACTGATGCCACGAACAGATGTACACTGGGTAAGTGACATTTTCATTTCTTCCCAATACCTCGCTGCGGTAGTCTGTATGGTGAAGGATTCTACGCTCAGATTGTGACTGAAAAAAATGGCCAGGTTTCTCGCTGATGGGTGAAAAGTCGGAGGGTGAGGGGGGGGGGGGGGTGCAGAGATTGAGCTAGAATGAAAATGTCACTTACCCAGTGTACATCTGTTCGTGGCATCAGTCGCTGAGATTCACATGGTATGCATGAGCTCGCCATCTGGTGTTGGGTCGGAGTGTTACAAGTTGTTTTTCTTCGAAGAAGTGTTTTCGAGTCACGGGACCGAGTGACTCCACCTTCTGTGCTCATTGCGCATGGGCGTCGACTCCATCTTCGATTGTTTTCCCCGCAGAGGGTGAGGTAGGAGTTGTACTATAGTAATAGTGCCCGCGCAATGAAAAATGTAAGTATGTACCTATTAAAGGATTAAGTAATATATATACAAATGTACAAAATTGAAGGTAACTTCTGAACTGCTACAGGCTTCCGGGGAGGTGGGTGGGTCCATGTGAATCTCAGCGACTGATGCCACGAACAGATGTACACTGGGTAAGTGACATTTTCAGTTCGATGGCATCTGTCGCTGTAGATACACATGGTATGCATAGACTAGTAAGCAGTTAGTTCCCCATAAGCGGTGGTTTAGCCTGTAGGAGTAGAAGTTGTCTGAAATAGAGTTCTTAATACAGCTTGACCTACTGTAGCTTGTTGTGCGGATAGCACATCTATACAGTAGTGTTTGGTGAATGTGTGAGGCGTAGACCAAGTGGCTGCCTTACATATTTCTTGCATTGGGATGTTTCCTAAAAAGGCCATTGAAGCACCTTTTTTCCTTGTTGAATGTGCCCTGGGAGTAATGGGCAGTTGTCTTTTTGCTTTAAGGTAGCAGATTTGGATGCATTTAACTATCCATCTGGCTATACCTTGTTTTGATATTGGGTTACCTGCATGAGGTTTTTGGAATGCAATAAATAGCTGTTTAGTTTTTCTGATGTTCTTCGTTCTGTCAATGTAGTACATTAATGCTCTTTTGACATCTAATGTATGTAGTGCTCTTTCAGCCACAGAATCTGGCTGTGGGAAGAATACTGGTAATTCTACCGTTTGATTTAGATGGAATGGAGAAATAACTTTTGGTAAAAATTTTGGATTAGGTCGTAGGACGACCTTATTTTTATGTATTTGTATAAAAGGCTCTTGTGTTGTGAACGCTTGAATTTCACTTACTCTTCTTAGAGATGTAATGGCGATGAGAAAGGCAACTTTCCAGGTGAGGAATTGTATTCCGCAAGAGTGCATGGGTTCGAAGGGTGGGCCCATGAGTCTTGTTAGAACCACGTTTAGGTTCCATGAAGGAACAGGTGGTGTTCTTGGTGGTATAATTCTTTTAAGCCCTTCTATGAATGCTTTGATAACTGGTATCCTATACAAGGAAGTTGAATATGTAGTTTGCAGGTATGCAGATATTGCTGCAAGGTGTATTTTAATAGAAGAGAAGGCTAGCTTTGCTTTTTGTAAATGGAGCAAGTAATCTACTATATGTTTTGGAGTTGCCTCTAGTGGTTGTATCTGATTATGATGGCAGTAACAAACAAATCTTTTCCACTTACTTGCGTAGCAGTGTCTAGTGGATGGCCTTCTGGCCTGCTTTATGACTTCCATACACTCTTGGCTAAGTTGTAAGTGTCCGAATTCTAGGATTTCAGGAGCCAGATTGCTAGATTCAGCGATGCTGGGTCCGGGTGTCTGATCTGTTGGTTGTGTTGCGTTAACAGATCTGGTTTGTTGGGCAGTTTGATGTGTGGTACTACAGACAGATCTAGCAGTGTTGTGTACCAGGGTTGTCTTGCCCACGTTGGTGCTATTAAAATGAGTTTGAGTTTGTTTTGACTCAATTTGTTTACTAGGTAAGGAAGGAGAGGGAGAGGAGGAAAAGCGTAAGCAAATATTCCTGACCAGTTCATCCATAGGGCATTGCCTTGGGATTGCTTGTGTGGGTATCTGGACGCGAAGTTTTGGCATTTTGCGTTCTCTTTTGTTGCAAATAAGTCTATTTGTGGTGTTCCCCAGAGTGTGAAGTAGGTGTTCAGAATTTGTGGGTGGATTTCCCATTCGTGGACTTGCTGGTGATCTCGAGAGAGATTGTCTGCCAGCTGATTCTGGATCCCCGGAATAAACTGTGCTATTAGACCAATTTGATGGTGGATTGCCCACTTCCATATTTTTTGAGCTAACAAGCTTAACTGCGTTGAATGTGTTCCTCCTTGTTTGTTTAGATAATACATCGTTGTCATGTTGTCTGTTTTGACAAGGATGTATTTGTGGGTTATGATTGGTTGGAAAGCTTTTAGTGCTTGAAAAACTGCTAATAATTCTAGATGATTTATATGCAGTTTTGTTTGATGTATGTTCCATTGTCCTCTTATGTTGTGTTGATTGAGATGTGCTCCCCACCCTGTCATGGAAGCATCTGTTGTTATTACGTACTGTGGCACTGGGTCTTGGAAAGGCCGCCCTATGTTTAAATTTATACTGTTCCACCATAGAAGCGATAGGTAAGTTTGGCGGTCTAGCAACACCAGATCTAGAAGGTGACCCTGTGCTTGAGACCACTGTGAGGCTAGGCACTGTTGTAAGGGCCTCATGTGCAGTCTTGCGTTTGGGACAATGGCTATGCATGAGGACATCATGCCTAGGAGCTGTAGTATTGTTCTTGCTTGTATTGTTTGGTTTGGAGACATGTGTTGAATGACCCTGTTGAAATTGTGGATCCTTTGTGGAGTTGGCGTTGCTACTCCTTTTGTCGTGTCTATTATGGCTCCTAGATATTGCTGTACTTTGCTTGGCAGAATGTTTGATTTTGCAAAGTTGACGGTGAACCCTAAATTGTAGAGGGTTTGTATGACTTGATTTGTGTGGTTTGAGCATTGTGTGAGCGAACTGGTTTTGATTAGCCAGTCGTCTAGATACGGGAACACATGTATTTGCTGCCTTCTGATGTGTGCAGCGACTACTGCTAGGCACTTTGTGAATACTCTTGGAGCGGTTGTTAAACCAAAAGGCAGTACTTTGAATTGGTAATGTATTCCTTTGAATACAAACCTTAGATATTTCCTGTGTGATTGATGGATTGGTATATGGAAATATGCGTCCTTGAGGTCTAGGGTTGTCATGTAGTCGTGTTTTCTGAGCAATGGTAACACTTCTTGTAGTGTGACCATGTGAAAGTGGTCTGATTTGATGAATGTGTTTACTACCCTGAGGTCTAGAATTGGTCTCAGTGTTTCGTCCTTTTTTGGTATCAAGAAGTACAGTGAATAAACTCCTGTGTTTATTTGTGTGCTTGGTACTAATTCTATTGCATCTTTTTGCAGTAGTGCTTGAACTTCTATCTCTAGAAGTTGTGAATGGTATTTTGATAAATTTTGTGATTTTGGTGGTATGTCTGGAGGGAATTGCATGAATTCTATGCAATAACCATGTTGGATAATTGCTAGGACCCATGTATCTGTAGTTATTTTGTCCCATGCTTCGTAATATTGATGTATCCTCCCCCCCACTGGTGTTGTGTGGGAGGGGTGAGTGACGTGTGAGTCACTGCTTGTTGGTAGTGGTTTTGGGGCTTTGAAATCTTCCTCTATTCCTAGGAAATTGCCCCCCTCTATACTGGCCCCGAAAACCCCCTCTGTACTGTCCCTGGTAGGTGGGCGGTGCGGACTGTGAGGTGCTAGCTTGTGTGGCCTGACCCCGAAACCCTCCTCTAAAAGGTGTTTTGCGGAAGGTGTTATAAGATCCTCTGCTCTGCGGGGAGTAGAGTGCGCCCATGGCCTTGGCAGTGTCAGTGTCCTTCTTGAGCTTTTCTATAGCTGTGTCGACCTCCGGACCGAACAGAAGTTTCTCGTTTACTGGCATGTTAAGCACTGCCTGCTGAATTTCTGGCTTGAATCCAGACGTTCTGAGCCATGCGTGCCTACGGATGGTAACCGACGTATTAATGGTTCTTGCGGCCGTGTCTGCTGCATCCATGGAGGAGCGTATTTGATTGTTGGAAATGTTTTGACCCTCCTCAACAACCTGTTTTGCTCTTTTTTGCAGATCTTTTGGGAGATGTTCAATGAGATGCTGCATCTCATCCCAGTGGGCTCTGTCGTATCGCGCTAGCAGCGCTTGTGAATTTGCGATGCGCCACTGGTTTGCTGCTTGGACAGCAACCCTCTTCCCGGCTGCATCGAACTTCCTACTTTCTTTATCTGGGGGAGGTGCATCCCCAGAAGTGTGTGAGTTTGCCCGTTTTCTGGCAGCCCCTACCACCACAGAGTCTGGTGGCAGCTGAGAGGTGATGAAGACAGGGTCCGTAGGAGGCGCCTTATACTTTTTGTCCACCCTAGGCGTCACTGCCCTACTTTTAACTGGCTCCTTGAAAATGTCCTTTGCATGGCGTAGCATGCCTGGGAGCATCGGCAGGCTTTGGTAGGAGCTGTGGGTTGAGGAGAGGGTGTTAAATAAAAAATCATCCTCTACTTGTTCCGAGTGTAGTTCCACATTATGGAATAGAGCTGCTCTAGCCACCACTTGTGAGTAGGCTGTGCTGTCTTCCGGTGGTGATGGCCTAGTTGGGTATGTGTCTGGGCTGTTATCAGACACTGGTGCGTCGTACAAGTCCCACGCATCCTGATCTTGGTCGTCGTGGCTCATGGCGGTGTGAGCTGGCGAATGTGACGGGGTGTAAGTTGGCGAAGCCGGAGTTACAGGTGGAGGCGAGGGAGGAGGTGTTACCTTTTGTGTTGTTTGTTGCTGAGGAGTAAACTGAAGCGTTCTCTTTCGTTTGACAGGTGGAAGGGTACTGATCTTCCCAGTCCCCTGCTGAATAAAGATACGCTTTTGCGTGTGATCCACGTCAGTGGATTGCAGTTCTTGTTCAAATCTATGTTTCTTCATTTGAGAAGACATAGAATGCTCTTCGGTATAGGAGCCAGAAACAGGGTCTGATGTCGCTTTTTTCGGCTCCGAAAGCCCTGTCGATTGTTTTTTCGGCTCCGAGGTAACCTTCCTCTTTTTCTGTGCCGAAAATTCTTGGCCTCTATGGTCTTCGGCGCCACTGTCTCGGCGTCGATCGGTGTCGACACCGAACTCTCGGTGTCGATGCTTCTGTTTAGCACTCTCTCGGTCCCGAGGAGGCTGCGTGCCGGTGTCTCGACCGAAGTCGGACGATCTCGACACTGAAAGGGCCTTTTTCGGTGCCGATTGTTGGTCACCGAGAATTTGGGTGGAGCCATGGCCGGTTGGCAGTGGCGTCCCCTGGGCCTTCTTTCCTTTTTTAAGGTTTGATCTCGACGTCTTACTCACAGTTCTTGTAGAGTGTAGCTCGTCGGAGTCTGAATCCTGGATGGAAAAGGATTCCTCCTGTTCTTCTTCTGTCTCGAACTGTCGACGCTCTTTTGGCGTGGACGCCATCTGCAGTCTTCTCGCTCGACGGTCGCGCAGAGTTTTTCGGGACCGGAACGCCCGACAGGCCTCGCAGGATTCTTCACTGTGCTCGGGTGACAGGCACAGATTACAGACCGAGTGCAGGTCCGTATAAGGATATTTGTTGTGGCATTCGGGGCAGAATCGAAACGGGGTCCGATCCATCGGCGTTGTCCTCCACGCGGTCGGGCCGACTAGGCCCCGACGGGGTGCCGAAATCTACCCCGAAGGGCACCGAAGCGCTTCGATGTTCAACGCGTCGTCGTATGTGTCTATCTCTAACCGGATCGCAACGATACCGTCGAAAATCTTCCGTCTTCAGCTATCTTTCCGTTCCGAAACTCGGAGCGACATGAACACGTCCGAACCCGATGGCGGAAAGAAAACAATCGAAGATGGAGTCGACGCCCATGCGCAATGAGCACAGAAGGTGGAGTCACTCGGTCCCGTGACTCGAAAACACTTCTTCGAAGAAAAACAACTTGTAACACTCCGACCCAACACCAGATGGCGAGCTCATGCATACCATGTGTATCTACAGCGACAGATGCCATCGAACATATATTTATAACGTGGAAAAAAGAGAAACACAGGACCTCAGATTTAGACGAGCAGCAAAAGGTAGCAGGACAGTCAGATATGAATGACTGGAGAAGTGAGAAAGCTGAGAATGAGAAAAAGATCTGGGTGTTGTCTGCATATTCATATACCAAGGGAGGATGTGTCCAAAAGAAAAACAGGAGCCTAAGAAGCCTTAGCGGTTGTGCAGGAGGGCAATGTTTGGATGTCAACCGAGGGCGTCTAGTTAAAAGGTTAAGAGGAAAAACCTTTAAAGGCAGAGCCAGAAAGGCCTTGAGTGGGTTTGTTTAAGACGGGTAGTAGAGGAGGGCGGTCAGGATACAAGGTTAGGAAGCCAAATTAGTTGAGTGATTTAGCAGACAGAGCAGTACCTTGGAAGTGAAAGCCAGGCGTCTGATATTTTTTAGGACATGAAAAGGCCAGATAGCGGGTTAGCAGATGTGAGTATTGGGATAAACTCTATGGGTGATGCAGTAATAAACTTGGAGAGCCTAGCAGAGTGTAGATGGGATGCCGTGGGGAAGTAGAGGGTATGATGGAGCTGTGAGTAATGTCTCAACGTTCGTCTGATACTGATAGTGTTAATTTTACCTGATAGTTAGGATACATACGTAGAGAGAAGATAGTGTGACAGTTAAGCGTGGCAGGTAGAGTCGGCTTTTTATTGTGCATATCAGTTGTGGTGGTGATGAGACTGATAAGGCATCTCGGGGGGCACAGATAGTTATTCCAGGGCTTGTTACACTTTTACGCTTCCAGAGGTCTTATTTTTGCAGCAATTAGAAGTGCATGCACTGAAGTTTCAATGAGTGTATGGAGGTTGTGAACAAAGGGT
The DNA here is from genome assembly GCF_031143425.1 of Pleurodeles waltl. NCBI lineage: Eukaryota > Metazoa > Chordata > Amphibia > Caudata > Salamandridae > Pleurodeles > Pleurodeles waltl. Next base: position 128,408,881 of record NC_090446.1, read on the forward strand.
TGTGAGAATGAAAATGTTTGGGGGTGTAGGGAGTGAACAGAGGAATAGTGGGTGTTTAAAACGTTTCGTGGTTTGGTTGGATTGTTTAATTGTAAAGGTGTGAAAGCATTGTGTTTCTGATCTAGGAATACTGAAAGATGATGAGAATTTTCTCATAGCTGTTGCAGCAGTCACAATGAAGGGTATGGCATGTGGAATATTTATCAAGTTTCGTTTCATGGTGGGGTCAACGTTGGTGGGGGGCGATTGTAAAAAGGGAGTGTATAAAGGTATTTGAAAGTAGTGTAAGATCCAGAGGTTTTCCCTGGTTGTGCCTGGCTCTGGTGCTTTTGTTGAGCACTCCGTGATCAAGGAGAGGCTGCATGCATAAAGTAAGCCTGATTTGATTATTGAGGGTCAGATTCATTGTGAGAACGAGAGGTGAAGTGGTGTGTCCTCATGATTCGAGGACAGTGCTAAGAGCTTCAAAGAAGGCCCCAATTGAACCTGGAAACCAGCACTCTACCAACATGTTCCCTTCGGAGGGAGCAATACCTGTAGTGAAGTGTTATATAAGAAGGGATGATGGTGTGATGAGCGTCAGGTCGGGGATCTTTGTAACAGTCTACTAAGATGATATAGTTAACAACCATTTTGAGATACAGTTATTAATCAGTCCTTACATGCACAAAGGAGAACAGACCAAGCTCTGTTAATCCTATGACAACCTCCATCTAATTATCCCAGTAATGCATTGCATACAGATGAGCCTACAATAATTTGTGGTATACAGTAACGCTGGCTGGCAAAGCCTTGCATGATTGTGTGCAAACACTTTATTCATGAGTTTTATGTGGCTAGAGTGCACACAGTAAACATCGAGAGTAATCTTAAAGCAACTGCGAGAGATCAGCTACTTCTTTCTGGGGGCGTTTTCTGCCTGTAGTGCCGGCGGTGAAATGCATTTGAATAAAACACAAAAATTACAGAGGATACCAGCGGCATGCCTATATGTTGTCTTCCAAAAGAAGTATATAAGTGTAAAGTGAACAGTAATGGTCAGCAGAAGTGACTGAGGTATAATTATAAGGAAACAAAGCTAATGTTTTATAATTATATTATAAAAAGTGTCTTGGTACCCATGACCTAGAAGTGTGGAAATGTTTACCATTTTTGCTCAAATCGACTTTCTAAGGAAATCAGTCATTAAATTATGTTTGTGTGTGTGTATATCTATCGAAAGAGCGAAATTAGATAGGTTAGGCACGTATATTTTGTTTTTGTTTTCGAGGCGCACGCACTGTTGGTAAATTTGATGCCAAGTAATGAACAAATCAGCATCATGAGGTGCGACAACTAATATAACGAAATAACTGAAGGTGCCTCGTAGGGGCACCATAAACTAGAAATGTGTCGATTGTAATTTCAATAAATGAAACCATTAGCAGTGAGAAAGCATAGCTTAAACTGTTACTGACTATTTTACTTCTACCTGGTTTATGTGGAACCTGAGAAACGAACCTAGTGAAAGCCTCCTAATGTTTCAAAATCAGTATTTACCAGGCTGCTGAAGACAGCCTAGTAAATGCCCTTCGTCGTGAAAATTGGTATTTTGTGCTGCCAAGTTGGATGCAATTCGTTTCTTACTGCTTTGTGTGGTGGTGGTGGTGGTTTTTTTCCTCTTTCACCCAATCCAGCACCCCCACGACCAAGGGCACTGACAGGTGTTTTGGTGAGGGTCATTGTGCCCCCCCACGCCTCTACCATGCCGCTTTGCCTCACCATTCTACTCCCTGTCAGTCCTCCACGTTTTGAGTACCTTTCCTGCCATCGCTGCACTCATACCCTGCCCACGGTCCCTTTCGGTTTCCTCGCTCCAACCTTAGAGCGGTTTTCCTGTGTTCTTCCTTAACTTTTTATATCTTTCCAAACGTGCACGACCTCCCACCTCCTTTTCCAGGCACATGGGTTCTGTGCAGCTCTGGCGGAGGTAGAGGTGTAGAGCAGGCAACCACACTACTTTTATAATAGAATGTTTTCCTTGTTCCTTTAACGTTTTTCACCGTCAAAACAAAATGTAATTTGCCTACGATCATAGCAGTTGGGAGTTACAAGAACTGCATGTAAAAAATAAAATAAAAAAAAACACATTTTTAATTCAGCGTTGGGATTCGATGTTTGTGTTTCTTTTTTTCTTCAACAAAATTTGTTTGGAAATCACATAAGTGTGTTTTATTTATTTTAGTAATTCTCCAAAATGGCCATTCCGCAGCCTGGGATTCTCAGGTTGGTGTGCTCCATGATGGATTTTTCACCAAATGAAGAATGGCCTTTCGGCCACCACAAACGCGTCCTGTCCTCTAAGATGATGCCCTGTTCAGAGCCTTCAGACAAGGCCTCATCCCTCTGCCAGATCCACTATTACCATACTCAACAGATAAATGCAAGCACCAACTACAAGTTACTCATAGAATATTTAAATCAAATCAAGACCACCAAGCAACTTCACAAATAAAATCAACGTGACGCCACCCCACCATTGAGTATGTTCAACTAGTTCAATTTTATAATGTTCTGAGTCGAAAACGTCACAGACATCCTTAATACTCTCAAGGTCATGCCATCGACCCAGTGAATACCTCACTGGCAAAAAAAGCTCCCAGCTCTATTGAGTATAATCAGCTTCTGCCTTGTATCTTCCTAGACAGTCTCTAAACATAGCCAAACCGCGTATTCGTGAAGAAAGCTAACCCGGAAACCACATCCAACAGCCTACAGATCAATCACAATCCATCAGTAAAAAGATTGAGCTAAAAAGCTGTTGCCATCCTATTTCAAGAGCAGACACGCATTAGACCCCTCTACACAATATAACCTGGCTTCAGGTCAATTTGCTGCACAGACACTCGCAATCCACATCCAAGTTGTGGACCGTGCACTTCGCTTTGAAGGCCAGGACAACACTGCCTCCTCGACCTGCTTGTTTTTTTTTTAGCAGCCTTCAACACTGGAAACTATTAAGCTCTAATCAATATCCTTTCAGTGCACATGGGCTTCAATTGCACTTCTCTTGTGCGTTTGTGTCACACCACTTTGGTTACTTACAACTCTTCCATTTGTACTCCTCGAGATCTCAATAGTTACCAGTTTCCTGCACCACCTCTCTAGGATTCATTGTCTCTCTTGTGGTTCTCAGTCTTAATGTGGATCCACTTAGATGTCTTCTCTCCAACCATGAAATCAAGATTTCCAACTATAGCGATGACACAACTATCTGATAGTCACCACATTAACAGACTCAAAGATGGTCTCTCCATTATCCAAGCATGGATGTCAAGAGCTTACCCTAGGTGGAGTTCTTTTTCATTGCCAATCTCAAGAGCGAGTCGTCAATTATACACCTGGCTTTAGAATTGACTCCCCCTCTTTTCAAAAACCTTCATTGCCAAAAAAGCCGAGACACAGATGATCAATTCCAATATTATGGAAATGCAAATTCATATCTCCCAAAGCAAACTTTAGGACCACCTTTCAAACCCTGATCCTCTCGAACTTGTCCTGCGACAATACCCTAGTCACTGATGTTCCTGGTTCCACTCTGACTCCTTAAACAGTCTCCTCCATGTAGTTTTACCTCTTAGTAAAGGACTGCAGGAAATCTGATACGTATGCATCTCATCTTGATAAGTCTACATTGCTTACCTCTCGAAGCTAGCATCATCTTTAAGATATGCTGCATCACACAGAAAACCGTAACAAACGGCACACCTATCAACATGGCTGCACAACAGAACACAGATGCATGCCTTCACCAGTTACCTAGAATATAAAACTACATTGCTGAAGTCATCGTGGGACCACCTTCGCTGTTACAATTACGAGAAGAACAGACAACAAGTTGCTTTGAATTACATTTTACCAATCAATAATGAAGGCCTCTCAGCTTCATCTCCCCACCTGGGCACAACTCTGTTGATGTTCTGCCTCTGCCTCCTCTCTACCTAGGTTTGTGATCTGTAAATAAAATCGATGCACTCAACATTAATCACTCGATTAATCAGCCTTTGGCAGCTTATTTTGGCATTAAGGGGCAGATTTATGGAAAGTGGCGCTGTGGTGAGTGCAGCGCCACTTTCCCTGCGCCCCTTAGCACCCCCCTACCCACCATATGTGTCGTATTTGAAATAAGGCCCAGGGTAGTGGGCAATAGCATCATTACTCATGACATTATTGATGTACTCCACAGGAGTAGCGCCAGAATATTGACACTGCTCCTGCAGAGCACATACAGCCCCATTCTAAAGAATGGAAGAGCAGGCGTTAAAAAGTGCCATAAAATGGTGCAAGGAAATCTCATAGATTTCCTTACGCCATTTTTCCGGCTCCTCAAACGGGGGGGACGCCCCCGCTTTGCATACATCATGCCTGGTGCACGCATAATGTAGTGCAAAGGGTACAGAGTGGCACAATGCATGCATTGTGCCACCCTGTAAATAGGGCGTGGCGATTTCGGCCTCATTGGGCCACCTTAACGTAAAAAATAATTATATTAATGTGGCAGAAGGTGGTGATAGGGCATTATAAATATGCCCCTGAATACTTCTACCATAAGACAGTTGAACAGGTGGACTGTAGGAAGGTAGATGGTGCCATGTGACAGACAAAATTGATACTGCAGTAATAAAAGAAAGAGGAAAATATCAGCTGTATTTTCCCTTCTGATTATGGAGGAGTATCATAGTGTTGTGCTTCTTTTTCTCACAGGGTATATTTGTCCAGTTAGTCCAGGCCAATTCTCCTGCATCCCTCGTTGGTCTGCGTTTTGGAGACCAGGTTCTGCAGATTGACGGGCAGGACTGTGCTGGCTGGAGCTCAGACAAGGCCCACAAGGCTTTGAAGAAGGCATCGCAGGATCGGATCAACATGATTGTACGAGACAGGTGAGCAGAAGACCGATTAGAGTGACCAATGGGAAATTCTAACATTCAGTTGTTGCAAATCTTCAATAAAATATATCCGTTATCCATAATATTTACGTGTGTGCGCGCGCATGGCTGTTGGGTTGAAGCTTCAGGATGACCAACCTGAAAGATTAAAGTAGCACACATGTAGGTTTCTGGGTGACTGGGCCTTATCACCAGTTGTGATTGCCATTTTGTCTGGGTGATGAGAACACACCCACGCTTTTTGCCCATATAGTGAGCTTCAGTGCCAGGCACCATTGGTTCAATGCATTAATAGCACCGTATAGCCAAACAGTTAAGTTTTGTTCCTTGGTACAAATAGATACTTTGGCCTGTCCTGGAGCCTTGTTTTCACTAACCCACCATGCTAACCCTTTTTCATTCAGTGCCTGGTGTAATGAGACTATCATCATATGTGCATTGTTGGACAGCACAGCCTAGGCCATATGGTAGACTGCTAATTCTGAACTTAAGGCTAGACATTGGCAGCCTGAGGGATGTCCATCATTCCCAGTTTTGAGTGCCATCAGTCCCTCTCTTGGGCAGGGATAATGAGATACCTTGGCTGTTCTAGAGCCTTGCTTTCGCAAATCCACCAGGCCTACCCTTTCTCATTCTGTGCCCGGTCAATCAGACTATAGTCACTAGCATTGTTGGACAACACAGCCAAGGCCATATGGTACACTGCTAATTCTGCACTTCAGACTACACATTGGCAGTCTGAAGGATGTCCAACATTCCTAGTTTTGGGTGGAGTCAGTCATCTCCTGGGCAGGGATAATTTTGCAGTGCATCGCCTACCTCAGACTGCGCCTTGCATGTCTCAGGCTCCATTGTCAATATGGCACTAACTCCTCTTTTCTCACACAGACCTTTCCAGCGAACCATCACCATGCACAAAGACAGCACAGGACATGTTGGTTTCATCTATAAGAAGGGGAAGATCACTTCCATCGTTAAAGACAGTTCTGCCGCGAGGAACGGGCTTCTGACCAACCATTACCTTTGTGAAGTGAATGGCCAGAATGTGATTGGACTCAAGGTAAGCCTAGCGTCTTTGAATATGCACGGCTGAGTGGGGAGTCACAAGTATGTGCATTTGTGTGCACAAGGTTGTTTGCACGTTTGTCTGTGTGGGCACACATTTGTTTGTTTTCACTTGTTGGCAGGGTTCCTCTTAATCTTTGCATTGCTACTGATAAAATCTGACAGTACGGACAAAATGCGTACTAACTTCACCCAGTGAGATTTGTTACAATGACACTAAGACCAAGACACTAGTACAATTCATCCTGGTACGAGTATCTCAACATAAATGTCATGTCTGAAGAGAAGGACAGAGTCACAAGTGCCTCAGTATTTCCTTGCATGATGCCACTTAGAGACACTACTCGTTTGACCACAGACCCACGGCAGCTATCTTCATCATTGTGGTCAACATGATTTAGTAACCCTAAAGCAACCTAAATATAAAGGGCGGATATATATATAATGAGGATGGGTAACGAGCGAGAGATGCCTCAGTGGATTATCCGCTTTAAATTCCATTTCATGGTGCTGTGTATCACTCGTACTTTAATTGTGTCTCTTGAAGGAACTAGAGATGTATAGAAGCACATCCAACGTGTATGTTAGCTGAAAAGTTAAGTAATAGTGTAAATGTAAAAATATGAATACAAATTGTTCAGTCGCTATGATTTTTAAAAATGTAGCTAAGGAAGTGGGAGGCCCTTTTTTCTGATCTTGGTGCAGTCGGGAGGATTAATGTTAGTTACTAGGACAGCCAGATTTTTATGTTTTAAAACAGCTGGCCTTTTATTTATAAGGAAGAAAGTTAAAAATATAAAAGTCTGATTGAGAGTTTGGCATAATTCCTGACACCATTGGAGAATCAAATGCACGAAAGAAGGAACTTTGGGATCACTTTGGCGTCCACTTGTACTTCTCTCAGTGGGATCGCAGTGATAAATGACAGCACTCAGCGTGGATAATGCTCAGTGACCACTGACTGCTCCATTACCCCCCGAAAAACGCATCACAGAGACATACAAGCGTATCTCAGACAAATGTCCATGTTGTTGTCTACACATTGTGCATAATCTTGTTTCCGTGTATAGAGGAGCTTAATACAGCCATTCTTGTGTTGTCTTAATTATTCTAAAACTGAAATCGACATTTTTGCAATAATCCAACCAAAAGCCCTTTCCTCTAAAGTGATGTTGTGGCTGATGTCAATGTTTAGTATAGTGTATGCCTGCACTATTTTATTGTGTTCCTGGATGGTTTAACAAATTGTGGCCTTAGTATTTGTGAGTTCTATTCATCCTAATTTAATATGTAAAATGTAGGACCTCATTTGTGAATCCAACAAAGAACGCTTATCGTTGCATTACACTAGGAGTTCTCTGCATGTCTGATGCACTCATGGTCTCTGATTCTCATTCTTTGCAGGACAGTCAGGTAGCAGATATTCTGACCACCGCCGGAGACGTCATCACTGTCACCATCATTCCCTGCGTGATCTATGAGCACATGGTGAAAAGGTGAGCAGATGGTTGGAGACTTGGGTGTGTGTGTGTGGGGGAGGGGGGTGGAAGGAGGGGCTTCTGGCAAAGCATCTTAGAGGAGATACTGGGTTTGGGGAGACAGGAGTGAGATACTCAGAGATTTGTGCTTAGGTTGGCAAGGGAAGGCAGATCCAGGGACAGCGCAAGAAGAAATTGCAGCGGAAAGTGGGATGCATATGGGGTATTTAATGCAGAGAGGGCAGAAGATTCCAAAAGGAGATATAGTAAAGTGACATGGAGGATTCTCAGTAGGGGGAGGGAGATACAGAGGAGGTAAGCGTAGGCAATGTACAGATATGGGGGTGGAATTCAAAAGGGAGATGGTGGGAAGCCACTTCTTCGCAGGATGCTGTCCTTGGCCCACTAAGGTGAGAAATGAGAAGACATTCGTGCCGAGTTTAAGACTGCCGTTATGGTGCCACCTTTCACCACCCTTGCAACTTGCTGTTCACTTATTTAAGATAATTGGTGTAATTTTCGTATGTGGTCACAAAAGGCTTCAAGAATACTTTTTTGCAAAGTGATCAGGGAAGCTAGCCTTTCCATTTTGCAGGAGGTGCCCAGTTGATCATTTGCTTAATGAGTAACTTTCAACGATTATATTTCTCTCCTAATTTTCTTTTAGGATGTCATCAAGCCTGTTGAAATCCTCAATGGATCACTCCATCCCAGAGGTGTAACTGCTCCTTCCTATGAGGTTTCTGTTCACATGAGCCTTCCCGTCCTGGACTGAATGTAGCAATTGTTCTATCTATGTGGGGTGGGGCTGCTGCATGTGCCACATGGCTTTGAAACCACAACTGAGTTAAGTGTTCCCATAGGCAGGATTTCTTCACCGTTCCAAGCCGCTTTCTCAAAGTCTCCTTCCATTTCTACAACCCTAATCTGATAGGTGACTTTGTGAATCAGTTGTGTCCACCTAAGAAGCACAAACGCCCAACCCCACCTGCTACAGAACATTAGCTGGAAATATCTCCTCATAATTTGCAGAAATGGGTGGCAGTGGAGGACCAACCTGCCTAACTGGTCCATCCTTCGAGAGAGAATTACCTGCAACACTATCTTCCCCTCTGAGCACGAAGCCAATACTTGTGCTAGTCGCATGAAATAAATACTCTTTGCCATCAGTGGAAAACTGCCAGTAAGCACTCCCACAGCCGATCACCTACAGCACAATCAGAAATAATGGAGACTTGGCAATAGTCAGAAAACTATCTGAGGTGGAAAATGAGCATATGCATCCTCTGTATCTGAAGAAGAGTTGGAACCGGCCACTACGAAGGATACACTGTACAAGTCGTAGAAAAAGAAGCTGAGATGCACATCATTGTGTGTATAAGTACCTTGGACTGGAACCAATCTGTGTTGCCTGGATCAAACCTTCATTGCATCCGCTGCTGGCATTATTTCTTTTTCGTGCTGTTAAAATCATGCCTTAAATACAATCAAAAGACCATCTCCTCAGGGTTTCTAAACATGTTGCCTGCTGAAGCACATACCCTCTTAGCTGAACTAGTTTTATATGCCGAAAGGTCAGTCTTTCAAGGCTAAAAACCATCAAATTCCATCTGAGAGTAAAGACTCCCAGGTTTACTTCTCCCTTGTCTTGGGGTTATAGTTGCTGTCGTATCTATATTTTTTGTTGTAACAATGTGCTTGCTGTATCTTGCATTCTCCACTTTACTCTTGGCTTTATGTTTTTGTGTATATATAATGAATATCATTTTTCCTCTTTGACTCAGTACCCCAAAATAGTTATCGTTGCACCTTTCTCTTATATACAAACATCTGTGGACCTCTTCCAGTTGTCTGCTTGAACGCTTGTCTTCTTCAAAGTGCTAGACAAAAGTCCCACTCCCTTCACTTGCCCTCTACCTCTGAACTGTCACATTTTTTGCATTACAGTTTGTTCTCTATTTGGATGGGGTTAGCTGTGCTTTCCCCTCACACTGTCCGTTACATTTGTTGTTACCTGTCAAAGTCTTGTGCTCTCTGTGTGCGCATTAATACATCTATTGCAATCCTTGAAGCAACCATCCTATGGCGCTGCTAGCTCGAGACCAATAAAATGATCCATTCCCTCTTCTTGTTGGTTTGTCCTTTCTTTCTGTAGTTCATATCTTCCAATGAGGACCGCCTTTCCATCCCAGGTGGACTAAAACTCTGGTGGTCAAGACCAGACAGGAAACAACCATGGTTTGGGCAAAAAACTTCTCTGCACCCCAGGGGCATTTTCCTCCATATGTAAAGACTGCTGTGCCTCCTTGTATTTCGATGAGACAACAGGGCACCAGCGTAAACAGTTACTCTGGGCAGTGCCCTGGGAACTCTTGGTGAAGTACCTGGAAACTGGTCCCTTCGGACTCAGATGTCTAATTGCGCCTGCACAGAACACTCTCGACAGGCAGTAAGAGCTTTGTACAGTCATTGATTTTTCAGCTTTCAGCAATCCCCTGAATCGCGTGGCGCTTGGGGCACTTTGAACAAAAACCTCTTTATAGCCTTTTACGATACATTTTGTTCTGTGCAGGGTTTGTCCACAGTCTAATGACATTCAGTCGAATCATAATGGAACATGCGTTCCCAGCTGCTGCCGGGGCGGGATGCTGGCTAAGAAATGCAAGCTTCATCTTTGAAGGGGGACAGATGCTCTGGGCCGTGTTCAGGCTTCCAAAGGGGTAGAATAGGAATCAGTGATTGCCCATGCCCCATATGGTGCCACTCCTCTCTCATTTGACTGTGCAACGATACCGCAAATAACATTGTATGGACAGCCTTCAAAAATTTGAGGCTGCAACATCTTCAAAGGGAATTTAACAGTAGTAGTATTATTTCTTTTCACACACAACTAGCAATAAACCGGACAGCTAGGATATTATCACACTCCATACAGAGCCAAAGGGCAGACAGGGTCCATTCGTCCCTAACTATACTGTTGAGGACGTTCACCCTGGTGTCCTGGGGTCAGCCCTACTGTGGCTCTGCAAGCCAGGCTAAGTACAACCCTTCCTGCACTTGGATCTCAGTGTAGCAAGGGTGATCAGTCGCAGGCATCTCGGGGAGGTAGCAAGAGCTCAGAATTCAGTAATGAACCAACAGACGTAACTCTGTCCAACCTAGTGCTTATCATTTTAATCCCATAGCAGAAATGCTACACAATCCATATTTTGAATACAGGATGATATCCATGATTACCGCCCCCACCCCCCGTGTGTGCTCTACCCAACTCCAGTGCTCTCTCCAGCACGGATAACCCTATTAATTATAGTACCCTATTTTCTTTGGCAGAGGCATGAAATAAGCACTGCTGCAGAATACATTCCACACAGCCTAGTCCTTTCTCTTGAATGAGCATGTGAAGCCTGTAGTACTTGTGTGTCGACTCTACAGTGGTTAAGGGAGGTGGTTAGGCACAGCCACCCTTAGTAACGGTTACTGGCTGAACATAACTTCCTGGAACGTGTCGTAATTATCATGACGTCTTTTACAGTTATGGCTCTTCACTGGCCAATTGCAGAGGAGCTCTACAGAAAGTCAGTTGCGGCCCACACCAGGTTGAGGGCTCAGCAGGTATGTGTTCCCGGTAGTTTTGGATGTTCTAGGTACACGAGCTCTCCAGCAACAGCACTATCAAATTGTGGTCCACTTCGGCCACCTGGTGGACTCCCAGTTGTGCAATTAGAAGAGGCTTTATGGAGTTCTTAATATAAACTGTATAAACTAGGAGACACACCCACAGCACAGGCTGCTCCTGGCTTTGCTGTCTCATGCAGTTTACTTTATTTGGGTCTCCCTCAACCCTGGGCTTCTCCTTTTAGACAGTCTCACCTTCTGCAGGCCCAGGCAGCCCCCTTCACTTTGTCAGGACTCAGGCAGGCTTTTAGGCAGACTCTTAAGCTCTTCCAACAGAAAGTACAGACTTCATGTGATGTACTCTCATCTGTAAGGCTGCTGTGTGACCATGGCTGGTGTCAGGCTGTGGGACCAGTGCCTGCTCTTAAGAAATGTTTTAGAAACATTCACAAAGAGGGTCTCTTGGGGACCCCTTCCCATTTGCAAATGGGTTACCACCTACTTTAAGAAACTGGTAAAATGTGAATGTTTTGCTACTGCATTTCAATCGCAAAACTTTCTTACATACCACTGCGATTCAGTATTAAGAAGGGATGCCCTTAACACTCTGCTTCCTAAGACCGAATCACAAACCCAATTTGTGATTGGTAATAGATTACTGAATTGCAAATACGGCTCTGTACATTTGAAAACGCCTTTTTGCTTTCACCAACGGTTTGTGCAGGTGGCTCATAGTCTTGCATTTATGCCACATGTGCGATCAGTAAAATGCATAACAAAAAAAAGTTGAATTAATACGACCATTGAGAAAAACTGCTCCTTGACAAAAAAAGTATTTAATCAGCGCAAAATGTGCATGTTTCATGAGAAAGATCATGAATTATTGTGCAACCACTCCTCTCCCAGGCTCTTGCGCCCAACTGCATCTACTGCTCATGCTGTATTGCTGCATGTAACTCTCACCCACAGTTATCTCACTCACAGCATTAGCATAATCTACTCTCGCACTCCACTACTCTCAATCCTGTTTCCATTCACATAGCACTTCCCACCCCACTGAGATACTGCACCCATGGAATCGATAATCCTCAACTAAAGAATCCACCTTGCTTTCAAAAGCTTAATTTACTCCACCCAAAAATAACTACCCAACATCATGGACTTGCTCACTCACCTCATTCTTGATGAGAATTATGGCCTCATTCAGAAGAATCTGACGCATCTGCCCCATGCATCAGATTTCTTGTGCTGCCCGTCGATCCCCTAACTATGCCATGGATGCGTTGTAGTTACACTACAGAGCTCTATGGTGCACAATTTCACAGATGTGTCAGAAATTCTGACATCTGTGGCGCTAAAACTCATGCACTGCTGGACTAGTGTAATAAAAAAAAAAGCTACTCCAGCAGTGCAAGGAGACCCCCATAGAGAAAAGCCCTGTGTCCATTTTACGCCTGCTCTGAGCAGGCAGTAACATTCTGGTGCAGTAAAGTCACAGAATGATGCAGTGAAATGTTGGAAATTTCACAGTGTCATTTCTGCATGGCTTTTCCTGTGGGTATGCCTACCCTGCATACATTATACCTGGCGCAGGTATAGTGTGATGTAAGGGTTTACAAACTGGTGCATTGGGCCCAATGTGCTAGTTTGTAAATTTAGAGCAGTGTAGAGCACTGCTAGCGCCACCGATGCGTCAATAAAAAATAAATGACAACAGTGTGCAAAGGCCTTGTAAATGATGCCGTTAGTTCCTTCTTGAGAGCTGACCTACTCAAACTATCATTTTATTTTTAAACAAAATAACAGCACACATATACAACCTAACCCATCAAACGTGAAGCATAAAAACATGCGCCGGGCGCTTCATTATATGCACTTACTCATTATCACCACTGTGCCCAAACAAATATCTGAATATATTTCAGCTATCCTCACCCACACTGCGGTTTGATAAGCCACATTCTGCTTCTTTCAACCTCAGCTCACGTATCCATACTCCTGTCCCCTGCCTGTCTCCACTCCCTTCTTCCCTGGATGGATGACTACGCATTAAACTTCCCAATCGCCCTACAATATCCCTCTCTATGGACAACTCTAACATCCATCCATTCATCATACCTAGAGGCTTCAAGAACCTCCTCTCCAATTGTATCTAGACATGCAGGGACATATTTATAGGCCCCTAGCGCCACCATGCGCCACATTAACGTAATTTATTTTGACTTTAATATGGCCCAACAAGGCTAAAATCCCCCGCAAAGCATACATTGCGCCACTCTGTAACCCTTTGCGCTACATTATACCTGCGGCAGGCAGAATGTATGCAAAGGGTGCGTTCCCTTGTTAGGAGAGCTGGAAAAATGGCGTAAGAAAATCTATGAGATTTCCTTGTGCCATTTCTTTACGGCACGTTTAACGCCTGCTCAAGAGCAGGCGTTAAAAGGGGGCTGCCATTCTTTAGAATGGGGCCATATGTACTCTGCAGGAGTAGCGCCAATATTTTGGCGCTACTCCTGCAGAGTACATCAATAGCGTCATAAAAAAATTACACTATTGCCCCCTACCCTGTGCCATGGTGCACCGTATTTTAAATACGGCGCACACATGGTGGCGGTAGAGGGGTGCTACGGGGCGCAGGGAAAATGCAGCTGCACTTAGTGCAGCGCCACTTTCTAGAGATCTGTCCCCTAGTCTGCCCTCTACCACAGCACAGAAAAGGATTTACACACCTTCCTTGACGCATAGCAGTACTTTCAGACCCAACCCATCCATCTCTTAGTACCAAACCGTCCATATCAAACCCCAATGCTCTGCACGCAAAGCCTGAAAAGACCCAATGCATACTCAAGTCTACAGAAAACCTACTGTCCTGACTGTTGCCAGTGTCTGGTGGTCACTAACCACTACTGTTTAGCCAAAAGTAATTAAACTCCATCTTAGGAGCCTTAATGTAATTTTGAGGATGGAAGGGACTGACTTAATATTAGCAACACAAAAGGAGGTTTGTCTGAGTGATGAAACATTTCAACCACTCACGGATCTTGGTTTAATCCATTGTTCTTTTGCTTACCATGCCACCCCAGTGTGGACCCATCTCTATGCAAATTAGTCTTGGCTGTTCCCCATGGGGACAGTCCAGCCCAAACTGCCAGGTTAGGTCCTCCCTGGACCAGAAATAAGCATCCTGGGACCAGTTTCAGGGTATCACCCTTCATCAGCCAGGCTAGCTTGAATCCAGTGGCACAGTGAGCAAGGGACCCACATCTGGGCATACCCTTCCCACTTAGGGCAAATTTAGCAACACAAAAGGATGATGGACGGAGTGCTGAAACTTTTCAACCACTCACCCCCCAGTCACAGATCTGGGTTTAATCCATTGTTCTTTTGCTCACCATGCCACCCCAGTTTGGACCCAGCCATATGCAAATCAGTCTTGACCCTATTCCCCATGGAACAGTCCAGCCCGAATTGCCAGGCCAGGTCCTCCCTGGACCCAAAACAAGCATCCTGGGACCGGTTTGAGGGTATCACCCTTCATCAGCCAGGCTAGCTTGAATCCAGTGGCACAGTGAGCAAGGGACCCACGTCTGGGCATACCTATCCCACTTAGGGCAACTTAGCAACACAAAAGGATGATGGACAGAGTGCTGACACCTTTCAATCTGACATCCACCCTGGATAGAGTACGGTACTGTCTCCCTACTGGATGTATATGACGGTCCTCAAAGAACTGTTAAAAAAAAAAAAAAAAAAAAAACCTCTACACGTCCATCTCTCCTCTCTGCTGCTTTTGACACATCAATCACCAAGTTCTCTTATAAACCCTCTTCCACATGGATATCTCAAACTCTGTCCTTAACTTACATTTTTTCAATGAGACTTCCAAGCACTTTTTCGCTGGGCTCTGTCTTCACATATAGTTGATTCAACTCTTAAGTGGAGCCCTTTGGAGGATTCCTGGCAAAGCAAAATGTTGCTCATCAACAATATACAGAGGATCAGAAGCAAAGCTCAGTGTGTCCTTCTAGCATCCAAGATTTGCCTGGGCACAAATTCCGCCATGGGTAGTTGCAGTCTAATACAGAACGTTACTAAAACTTACTTGACTCTCATCAGTGATGGGAAAATGTAACATCAGATCAGGGTCTGGTTGACCAACCTTCCACTTAACATCTTCCCCATCCAGGAAACCAGCTCCAAGACCTTTACGCTTTCATGTTGACCCTTGCGTCTTATTTAGCAAGCATATAAAAAAGACATACCAACTAGCCTGGTGTTAAATCTGCCTCCTGTGCAGGATAAAAACCTACTTGGCGGCACACACCTTCTGCTCCACCATGTAAGGTCTTATGTTCGTTCAGACTGAAGGGAGCAGTGCTCTGCTCATTGGACTCCAGTCTCTTTCCAATGAAAACTATATTCCATGGCACTGCTGCCTGTTCTCTGGCTTGCTGTATTATGGACTGATGCACATTCTTTCTAGTCACTATATCAAAACACAATAAGGTGCATGGGCCATTTTCCAGGGGAGTCCTGATCTGTGGATCCACCTACAGCTTGATAGATATATTTAAATATATAAAGTGAAGACACATCACCCACAACTAATAGTAGCATACTTCATCATCGATGCCTTTCCTTCATTTGGATAGGTGAGTATCCCCTGGAATGGGCTCAACTATTGGTTGGGATCCCTATAAAAACTGTCTTATCTGAATAAATGGCGGTATTCAGTTTATTGCTTAAAAATGGCTATGGGAATGCTCCAGGACCTCTCTTTATGTCCAGGGTGCTTATGCACGGGTACATTATGTTGTGAGGATGTGTTATGACACGTAATGATGCATACATTTCATTCACTACTAGTTAATCACAACATATCCTCACAACATGTTTTAACAATGGTATAGGCACCACGGAAGTAAAAAGATATATGTAACTAAAGTTCCGATTCCCTTTCTGCTATCAACTTGGTAATGTAAATTTGCCCCCTCTTGCTAATAGTGCAAATTTCCAAGGAAGGAGTAACGCGTACAAGACATATCCTATTCTTCTCTAAAGCTGTCACTGCCCCCAAGTGCTAGGTTTGTGCAATTTAAATACCCCCAACAAAATGGGAAAACATCTATATATAGAGCTGCAGGCGTTACCTGAGCAGTACCTTCAGCTCTCCAGTAAATTGCCCACTAGTTGTGTTTGAGGGCCACTGCCACGTGGAACATCTTTTTAGAGAGAAGGGCACCATAGGCCACCAATTTTCTGAAGCATTAAGCTAATAAAATGTGCAGACGCAGCAGCAACCCTCCTGAATGTTTTTTTTTGTGTGTAAAACGGGGGGGTACCCGAGGAAAATAAATGGGGGAGGTGACAAGGAAAGTCTGCATCTAGACAGGCAACTGGATGTTTCTCAAATGATGACTGCAAATTCTGCCATGGACGCCTCTCAGATGGCAATCATTTTCTCTACTCAATCCATTTTCTATGCATAACAATAGCACATGTAAGGCGTGATGACAAGCTGAGATTAAGGCAGGGAATTGTACACCCAGGGTAAGATCACTACAAATCGTTATTGCTCCTTACATAGCGGCACACTATGTGTTACTACACACTCTGGCTGCCCAGGTACCTAGGACGCACAGCCCCACGCTGACCTCATTAAAGGAAAAGTAATAATTGTATTTGGTTTTAATGTTGTTACAAACACAAAGCTAAGATAAAAATTTGCAATCATGTCTGGACACAATTTTAATATGACATCACCCTCCCTCTTTTTTTTTCCTTAAATGCAAAACCTACATAACAACTGCAAACATACCCGATAATGACAACAGGGCGTGTTGGATGCTTTGCAATCTATCTGTGGTACTCAAAGGTACACTATTGAAAATAGTAGTTTCTTGTTTGTTTCACTTGTAAAATATATTTGAGGTTCCCTCAAGCATCATAATAATTCAGCGAGTCCTCCCTCTCAAGGTACATCGCTCTATTATGGTTCCGCTTTTCCCAGTGAGCTGTAATTTTTCATAGTGCAAGGTCTTGGTACTGTGCAGGATTCTGGTTGTTTTTTGTCGGTGAATGCTGAGTCTCCTGTGGGCATGCAGGGGATTCTAAACCAATGCCTCGTGGACAGAAGTGATGGATTTGGAGCTGTCTCGGAGCGAGACTCACAGAGGAAGCATGTACATAGGAGTGTCCTTCAGGGGTGTCTGTTTGGTGAAATGTAGCTAGTCAACTGAGGGTTCACTGCTGCTGTGATTCTTCGGCCTTGGCTGTCCTTCATATTGGGGCGTCCATTTTCTTTCTCAATAAGTGCATGGAAACTGAAGGAAGACTACCAATACTGGAAAATATAGCCCACCAGCTCATGAAATTCTTCCTCGGCTGTCTACTGCAGTGCAAAAAGACTTACACAGCAGGAAAAGAAAGATTTCAGCAAGTAGCTTTCACCACATTTATTGAAAAGTTAATAGGGGACTCTGAGCCTGCCACCTCTTATTTGGCCCACTGGACATAGTCCGTGCCTCTTGAAGAAATGTACACCTGACTGATGAGATGCAACACATCTCAATCAAGCATGAAAGTGTCTTGGTTGGTATCACCACTCCTTAAAATTGCAGAGTTCCCACCAATAGGTTTCTTTATGCCATCAACGCCTGAGATCACTGGAAGGAAAACAATGTGTGGGGGAAAAACACTAAGAACACGATATCGACCTAACCTTGCAACTCTTTTGTTTTATAATTGAAAGCTTTCTGCTTTTATGGAAAATGTATTTGTTATTAGTATTATTATCGCCTTCAGCAACAAAACACAGCTTATCGCCTACAACCCCAAGGGTCAGCTACGCATGAAAGCAAAGTCAGGTAACAGGATACACAGCTGTACACCTACAACCCTGGGGACGGCAGCGTGTAACAGGAAGATTAATCAAAGTACCAAAACCAACAAGAAATTAAGTAATTCCCCGCCCCCTCCCCCAAAGTCTCCTATCATGTGGAGCGTAGTGGTCGGTAATAAAAGCAGCAGATTAAATCAGGCTGTGGAGGTTGAGGGCTGGGAATGCTCGGCTACTCCCACTGATACCCTGGGTGCTGCATCAGGGATCAAGCAGAGGAGTCGTGGGAAGGATGGACAAGTCAGCCCTTGGAACTCTTGTGAAAGGAGGCATATGAAGGGGGCACACATGTCTGCGTTTTGGGAGCGATCTGGGTCTATGTCCAAGGACAGTTTCTTCATGTCTAAAATAAATCACAGCTTAAGTACCCAAACAGTGTGGTCAGGGGTTTTATCAGAGCCCCAATACAAGAGTTTGACCTGGTGGGCAGCATTCAAGGGAAATCCATTTGTCTGCCTCTGCGTGAGCACAAGGGGTATGTCATTAGATTCCGAAGCCCTAGGATAGTGTAAGCTGGGAATCTCGGGATAGATGTGTCAAAAGCTCAGTCCATATCATTTAGGACTTGGTCCCGATAGCGTGAGAGCTTCGGGCAATGCCTTAAAAGGTGTAACAGGGTTCCTGTATTGCCGCACCCCTGTCAACATTCCGGAGCTGATCGGGCTATTAGTAGGAGGCAATCTTGTAAGCAGTTTCAGTGCTAGCTGTGTTATGTGCTCTGTGGCGTACCCTGTTAAAGATAACAGTCCAGTATTTATTGAATTGGGTCCTGCCCAGCTCCGCCTCCCACCTCAGCTACCCTTTAGACTTGGCTAGAGTTGTGTTCCCTCCCAGTAGGGCGTAAAGGTCAGAAATAAGACGCTTGTCATCAGACTTAAGAAGAATCCATTGTTCAAAGGGAGACAATGGCTGTCCCCTGCCAATATGGGTACCTGAGCCAGTCATCCTGTGGCGGAGCTGGAGGTAGCAGACGTCGTCTGAGTCCTTCAAAGAGTAGTCAGCTTTTAATTGATCGAAGGGGATGATCCACGAGGTATCGAAGAGGGGCTCCAGACATTTACAGCCACCCTCCCACCAATGCTTAAATTGCTCCTGTTGCAACCTGGGAGCACAGTCAGGGTTAGCCAGGATTGGGGTAATGGGAGAGGGAAAAGTCGTGAGGCCTGCTATAGTCACAATGGAGTCCCAGACACTCATTGCTGTGCTTGTCACTGGGGAAGAGTAGAGGCCTCAGGCCCTGTGGCAGCCAGATCTCCTTACATGTATGTGGGAGCCAGCAACCGACTGGTCCATGAATGTCCAATGTTTCTCCGAGAGTGGGCGGTTCCACTCCACCACATATCAGCACAGGGCTGCTCGATAGTACCGAAGGAGATGAGGGCCCGCCAGTCCTCCATTCTTCTCAGATGGTAGATCAAGTGTTTATGCAGGCTTGGCTTTTTGTCGTCTCAGATAAATTTAGCCAGCTGTAAAGCCTATCATCGCATGTGGCGGTGGGGTAAGAGGCAGGGTCTGGAAGACGTACAAAATGAGTGGAAGGATTGTCCACTTGACCACCGCAACCAGGCCCATCCACGAAGGATGGAAGTGGCTCCAGGGCATTAAGTCCTGTCACATCTGTGAGATAGGCTTAGAGAAGTTAACGGTCAGTGTTTTGTGTGCGGACCATGCTAAAACAATGCCCAAGTAGGGGATGGTGTCAGGAGCCCACTCAAACAGGAACATAATGCTGATTCATAAGCTGAGCTAACTGTAAGTTTAAGTATCTGGGATTTTTGTATATTCGTCTTAAAGCCCGCCACCTCCCCAAAATACGGAGTTCTTCAGTTAGCACCGAAAGGGAACTCAGGAGGTCCGTAATGGAGAGGGTGACATTGTTGGCATACAGGCTTATCAAATGTTGAGCCCCTCCGGACCGAATGCCATGAATTGCAGGGTTTTCCCTCAGCCTCTGTGCCCGGGGCTCCATGTAGAGCAAAAAGGAGAGGAGACAGCACTGCCATGTGCCTCTCCAGATCAGGAACAATGTTGATAGCATGCCAATAACTTTAACTGATGCCCAGGGGGCGCTGTAGATACTCCCCACCCACTTAGAGAAGTGTCCCGAAGCCATACCTGTGAAGAGTGTCAAAGAATAAAGGCCACTGAACGTGGATGAACGCTTTCTCCACATCCATGGACAATAAAAGCACCTCCTTTCGCGATCTCTGACCCTTATCTGTCAGGTGTAGTATACGCTTGGTGTTGTCGCTGGACTGGGGTGTGGGTATGAATCCTGCCTGGTCCAGTTCTATCAGGCCGGGCATTAAGGGATTTAGGCGGTGTGCCAAGACACTTGCAAAAAAATTTCACATCTATATTTAATAAAGAAATAGGTTGGTATGACACACAAAGGATGGGGTCCTTGCCCGGTTTGGGGATCACCGAGATGGTAGCTTCCAACATGTAATCCGTACTGGAGCCCGAGTTGACAAAGAAGTTATACAACTGAATGAGGAGAGGAGCTAATTTGTGGCAAAATGTCTTATAGAAACGGGAGATGAAACCATCTGATCCGGGGGCTTTCATGGGCTTCAAGTGGGCTATAGCTGAAACGACTTCATCTGTGCTGATAGGGTGCTCTAAGGCCAAGGGACCTGATTTTGGTAAAGGGGTTAGGGCGACGTCTCTGAGATATGTCAGTGGTCATCACTTGGGCTGTCCGCGGAGGCATACAACGTGACATAGATGTCTCAAAATGCCATTGTCATGGTGAAGGGGCCTGTGCAGATCCCTTTGACTGTGCATGAGTGACTTTTGCTGCACAGACGGTGCGCTAGCGTTCGATTACTGCACAGCTAGAATTTATGTTTAAGGTACATCATCGCATATTTGGCCCTGTCTTGGTCGAGGCGTTTAAGGAGCCAGTTCTTTTCCAACTCTCTCCACACTCTTAAGCATCAGTGGATGGCCTCCAATTCCACCACCACAATCCCCAGGGTTTCACACATATCTCTGCAGCGCTGGTTATCATCCACCACAATCGTTCTCTTTCCCCATGGACCACTAGTTTCAGAGCTTCCCAAACGGCTGTCAGAGAAGACTCCCCTGTGTCATTAATTTGTAAATATGACACAATCAGTGCCTTAATGGAAGCCACATTACCTTAAGCTGCAAAAGGTCGTCATGCACCCGCCAAACAGAGCTCTCCAATCATTTGGTAGGAAGTCTTAACGGAAAGATGCAGTGGGGCATGGTCCGAGAGGGAAAGTTAAGCTATGTAGACATCAGTTACAAGTTCTAATGGGGGATAAATGGCAAGAAAATGGTCAATACACACCTATGTTTTGTGTGCAGCTCAGTAGGTGTAGACTCTGGCAGATGGGAAGAGTCTGCGCCACACGTCGTGTAACCCGCATTCAAAGAACAAGCTGAGGCCTAAAGCGGAGAAGGCCCCTGATTAGCCAAAACATTGTCTGGATCAGTCCAAGGCTGTGTCCATGTCTAGATTCAGCCGCCCCCCCCCCCCCTCACCCCCCCCTTACCCCCCCTTACCCCCCCCCCCCCTTGCCCCCCCCAAAACCAAAAAAGCTTCATCAAGGGTCTGGGACACCTGTGCCAGTGAGGTTGTTAAAAAGGCCTCCTTGTTTTTGTTCGAGGTATAAACATTCCCCAACAAGAGGATCAGCGTGCAAACCTAAATACGGACCACCAGAAGATGCCTCTTTATCTCCTTAAGGGTCAACAAGCTCTCCCCCAGAATTTCAGAGAAAAAGAATGGCCACCTCATCCTTCTTTGTAGGCAAGAGGACCAGAGTTGTCTAGGAAATCAGAGATTGCATTCTATGGACTTCTTTCAGAACCAAGTGTGTCTCCTGTAGGAGACAAATATCTGCTCCAGAGCGCTCAAGGAGGGAAAGGACAGGCAGACGCTTGGTTGGGCTGTTAAGTCCCCTTACATTGAAGCTAAGAATCTTAAGTTCCAAGGAAGGGCTAATAGAAGTGAGGGGCGGGCCTCGCCTAGGAGCAGCCGACCAGTGCTTAGCTGCTACTACACTGCTTAGGTAGCATAGAAGTGACTCAGCGATATAACGGAGACAAACACCCCAAATAATTCTGCAAATAAAGAAAACCAACATGACTACGTTATGACAACACAATGGTCTGTACAATATGGAAAAACATACATGTTGAAGCCCAACTGGGCGGGGTGAACCAGTCTTACTGATCTCGGGCAGGTGAGGGACCTTCCAGAGGGAAGTAGAAGGGCCACAACAAGTCTTGGAGAGCACTCCCCCTGTCCCCACCACATTCTGCCCTGCTCACCCGTACAAAGTAGAATAGCATTGGATCTGACTTTTGGCACATCAGATTAAGTCATGTTCCCCATCAATGTGGCCAATACAGACTCTCTTTCCAGAGCCATGGTCGTCAGGTCTGGCCGATGCAAAGCTGGGGAATTACGTACATCACTCACAAAGCCCTTCATGACGCCTCACCCTATTACATAGCTACAAAACTGAAAGTCTCTGATGCTTGAAGGGGATCGAGGAAGGAACAATCCCTTGTCCTGGGGCCTACCACTTTCAAGAAAGAGCAGTGAACGAAACAGGCCTTCACAAGAAATGCTCCAAGGATTTGGAACTCTCTCACTAGCACCCTGCATGACCTTCTGCATCACCACCTTCAAAAAGGGAAACAAAAGCCTTGTTATTCAAAGACTCTGGCTGAGGGTGGGAATTATTCTTATCATTCCCATCCCTACGATCCACTGCTCAGTTGTGCAATGATGTCACCTGCCTATCCTGTTTTGATGCTTAACTGTAAAGTGGAGAAGTGTGGCACAATGGTTAGAGTGGCAGACCCTGATGCAGAGATCTGGTCCGGGACCAGGGTTCAATTCCCTTGGACCAGATAATTCTCGACTCTGTGCCTAATCTAATTAATGGGTCCCACTCTGTAACTCTGGGCAATAGCTTGCTTAATCTCCACAACGGCCCTCACAGCGCTTGGATGCTTGGCTTCACCCTGGGGCTGTCCAGAAGTGGGCGCATCACAGGGAAAAGCCAGGAAGGGTTCCACAGCGGTCTGCGTACAGCGCCTTGAGACCCTAACGGGTGAGCAGTGCGCTATACAAGTGCGAAGTTTACAGTTTTTATGTCTATTGGTAACCAGTATCGAGAAAGGGTTATGATAACACAAGAGTAATACGATGTGAAATTGGCCTTTGTGAGTAACACAAAACTACCTATTTACGACTGTGAAAATACCTGTTGTCACTTCGAAAGGCAAAGTTTTGGCCATGTAACTAGATTTTAAATGTACCTTGTACCATTTTTTGTAAAATACGTTTGTGTTGTTCCTTGCTGAAAAGAGGGAGTGGCGTAACAGTACAGGAATGTGGCGATTGAGGAGGTGGGCTTTCCTAAAATGCAAAAGAAAAATCGAGGCCGGATGACTTACTTGCTATGGACCTGGGAAACGTATGGGTTCTGCTTAGATCACTGCCCCAACCCTCAGTCACCTTCACATACATTGGTTAATTGACCTGATAACTGTAAGGTTTGTGATGACAAAGATTCTTTTAGAGTGATTGTGCAAAGAGTTAACAACTGGGCTCTGGAGTGTGTGCTTTTAATTATAAATGTATTTATATCGTGCTTACTACACCAGGAGGTGCTGACGGGTCAGTAATGTAAAAAAAAAAAGCACTACGTGGATACTGGGTATTACTAAAATCTATATTTTAGAAGAACCCTTTTACCTTAAACAATATGGCCATTTTGTAGCAGTCTATTTAATAATGTGTGTAATACAACTTTAAACGAATGAATTATACATACAGTGCTTTCTGTCAGGGAGTGACCTCGAGGCACTAAAAATACACAAGTCATTTTTCTCCACTGTCGCAGCCAAGACTTAATTCTGTGGTTCTCTGGTTACACTCGGGCAGCCCACTGCAGTGCATTAACTAATGGAGGTTTCATAATGTACTGTAGTGCAAGGTTTCATAATGTACTGAAGTGCATTTCCCAAAGAGGATAGCATTGAGGTCCCCAGACCCACTGCAAGCGGCACCAGGGTTCCTAAAAGTTTTTAAAGCACTTCGACCGCTGAGTTTAGAGGGGCGGGGGATGGGAGGGACAGTTGGATGTTAAGGTTTTACCCGCATTTACAGAGGTTTGAGCGAGAGAACACAAGCAGCCCAGGGCCGGTTGAGCCGTCACGAGGGCGACGCGGCGCTCCGCTCTGCCCGGGCCCGTTACCAGGCTGGAGGCGGCCGCTGGGACTGGGAGCGGCGTTTCTCTCCGACAGCAGGGCTGGGACTGCCACGAGGCCAGCACTCCGCAGCACCGCGTTTCTAAATGTAGCTCTCGGTGACGTCCGAGCAGCGCAAGAAACAGGTCCTCGCGCTCTCGAGTCGGCGTTCCCGGGTTATTGTATTCGGAGGCCGCGATGTAGACTATTGCCAACTATCCGCCGTGGGGATTGCTGCGTGTTAGTACCTACCACCACCCCCACGCCTCTCTCTTGGATGGGAAGTTCCTACAATAGGGAACATTGGGGGCCTTTGTTACGCCACTGGTGGGGGCGTGGTGCTTAATCAGCGGTATCTGAGAGTTCATTCATAGTTTATTTCTTTACTAAGCCCCATTGAAGCTCAGTGTTTAATGCGATTTATTTTTGAGTTTTCTGTCAAAAATAAATAAATATATATATTGTGTAGTGTATATGCATCTGTGGGACAGTGTTCGGTTTGCAAGCTAACAGTTGAGTAACTTTACCCTTGAAAGGTGAAAACACCCCAAATTGTTAATAGTGTATGTAATCCCCCATTCCTACATATGCACACAAGTTTCCAGAGCTGCAAACACTATTGTTATGCACACAGAACATAAATCAGTTTTGTGAACAAAAGAGAATATGGGCCTATTATGAGATTTGCCACCCAATCATAATTGGTCTAATATGTCAACCAACAGAGGCGGGACTAACTTCAATCAATGGAGAATGACCATCCTTAAAGCCTATACAAACAAGCATTGGCAACGCCAATAGATCTCGCTTATGCAAGATCTATTGTCTTTGTCAATGTTTTTAACCATATTGCATAGTAGCACAGCTGCTGTCCAACGTGGCTGAAAGTAAAGAAAATGAAAACGTTATGACGCTGTCAACAATGGCCAGGTCAGAGCGCTTTTATATTTTGTCCTTTCAGTCACGCTGCACATTGGCCGTGCTACTATGCAACATGGCTGAAAAACATTGAGAAAGACAACAGATCTCATATAGGCATCTCATATAGGGTTGTTTTTGAGAGACAGGAGTCGGCAGAATTTAATGCATGGGAGAGGGGAAGAGGTGGAGTGCTCTGAATAATGAAAAGGCGCCTATGATACACATCCTTAAGGCACAGGGAGCCCGTACACATAAGTAACACATAGGGAGAGAGACACACATTTACAACAGACAGAAACGATGACACATATACATAAGACTCAGCATTTCTAAAAATGTAAACCTTGGAGACGTCTTTAAAACAAAACACAGTAAAATGTGCACAAAAGCGCATTGAAAAGGAGCAGTCCAGCAGCTGACTGCAACTGCCAGACCTCCATAACCAGTCCCACACCTTCTGTGTGCAGGGCACTAGAAGTTGAAAAGAACAAAATAGTACCTCAATCACATCGGGAGCAATGGACAAGTACTGATTAATTTGAATCAATCAATGCCTGGTCCATGCTCCACAGACAGGAACAGAAGTGATGAAATGCCAGCCATAACCAACTGCGAGGCTGCAAAGAAGAGTGCCATGCAATCCGACAAATGATAAGCAAAAGGCCAGCTCAAAGCCCTTCTCTACTTACAACAGCATCTCGGAAGCAATACACATATGCTAGCACACGCTATTGCAGGCTTGCCCCTAAAAACGAGTGTGATAAATAGTAAATTTTAAACATACTGGTTAAAATCAATAAGGTTACAACAAATACGTTTTAGTACAGTTAACAAGGTTTATAGGCTAATGACAGAGCTCTCTAAAAAGGGGAATGAGCGATTTGACAGCTTAAAAGCAGCTTCTTCAGATTTCAATAAAAGCAACTTAGAGAACAGTTCTCACAAATCTATGTCAAGAGGACAACCTTTTTCCATCTGTGAAATGACAGTGAGTTCATGAAATATTTTTAATTCTATATTCAGAAGGAAGCTCCTGCCTTACTGTTTATCAAATGTACGTTTTCAGTCTGCTCATCGGGACATAGCAAAATATGTTTGAGTTCGCACACAAGTACAGGTATCAGAATATTGAGCTTAGTTGGGTAACACACCTACTTTCAGGATCTGTAACTGTCAACTCAGAGGTTTGATTCTTAATACAACTATCCTTCCTCCTGAGGGTGATTAAGTGAGTGGCAAACAGTTGGCAATATTATAGCCTTTCACATTTTCTGCCAGGAATCTGCGCTATCCTAAATTATTACAAAATTGTTTCAGTTAACACACCATATTGAGCAGCTCTTATATGATATGACTGAGACGGAGAGATGCCGGTGACGCCGCATAGAGGTGGAGCTCTCGCACAAGCAGATAGGCAAGCAGCAGGAAGACAGCAGTAGTGCGGCAGAGTCTTTCTCTCCCGGCTGGCCGGACACTGTGGAAAGACGCCATAGAAAGACGCCACGAGAGAGGCGGCGGAGAGCTTCAGTGAGCGCTCTCCTTTTCTCACTCCCGGCTGGGAAGAACCAGGAATTCGGGCGCGTGGAGGGACGCCGCGAGAGAGGCGGAGGTACCGTGCAGGTCGAGCGGTAGCACGGCAGTGTCCTCCTTTCTCCACGGCCAGCCGACAGCCCGCAAAGACAGCGCCCGTAGGTGAGAGGCTCCTGTCAGGTCCCGTGGAATGGGGAGGCGGAGGCAGCATGAGTGAGCACGTTCCTCCCCCCTGAGGTTGGGTTGCCTGAAGTGGGCAGAATCGGGCCGATTTGGGCAGTTTGCCCAAGGAAGTCACCGTCAACAGAGGAAAAGGTCGGCGGGGTCCGTGGAGCTGAGACAAGCTGCTGCTTTTCTCTTGAGACAAGTCCGGCGTCGCTCAAAGATAACAGACAGAGGGGGAGAGAGGAAGAGACCCTCTCTGCTCACACAAGGGGGAAGCATTTGAACAGCACTGAGGAAAGATCAAAGAGCCGGCCCGCGCAGAGGATACAGGTTACAAGGACGTGGTGAGCAGTGGGTGGAAGAGAGCTGGGTGAGCCGGGAATTGAGGGGAGCTTGTATTTCTGACATTGAGACACTGGTTTGTTGCTAGCCCCTGGCTTTCCACTATTTTCCTTACTCCTTTCCACCTGGCCCTGCTTTGCTCTGATCTGTTGAGCTTCAGCCAGTTTACATCGCTATAAAGCGGGTGACTGGAGGCCCGTGGACTGCGATTATTTTTTGGGAGATCTAGGGCGTGATTGTAATTGAGAGTGCAGCAGAAGGGTGCAGCAGGAAAAATTGTATTTAGTTCTATACTATGTCCTTGTGGAACGCCAAACAAAATTCTTGAAAGTAAATACTGGTTTGCTTGGAGAGTGGATTAAGGAACAAAGTAGAATAAAAAGGAGTAAAGGATCAGAATTAATAAAAATGACTTCTAAACGCATGAGAAGGAGCAGGTCATTCCTCAGTCGGGTCTATAAAAAAAAAACGAAATCGAACCCCTTAAGAAATAAGGGTATCCAGCATCTGAACGTAAAAAGTTTGAACTCTATTCTCCCATTTCTCCAAAATGACCCATGTGAAACATTGGTTGGTAAGGCAGGAAATTATCTTGGTACCAACAATAATATCTCCCAAGATTCTGACCAGGGTAATGATTTAAATCTCATGATGGATTAGGGTGCTGCTGACAAGGAGGGGGTTAGTTGATGTCACCGCCTCCCCTCTCTTTAGTAGGGATCACTCAAGCTGAAATTTGGGAATGCATCCTTCCCGACATTGACACGGATGAGGTGCCCGGCCCTAGAATTGTTCCTCCATCCTTTCCAGCAACACCTGTAGTAGCTCAATCTAATCCTTGCTCTCCCAGGTTAGATCTTTTTTAGTAGTACTTCTTCGGACCACTTCCTTTCGGATATAAGGTCTTCAGAAACGTTGGATTTGGTCTGCACAGGGAACTTTTCCAATTGTCCACCGGATCAACACATAGTCCTCTCTGAACCCTTTAAATGCCTCAAAAGAATCCTTTAGTCGATTCTGTAACTCCTCGAAAAATCCATAAAAAATTCTGATCACACCCAGGATATCCTAGTTTCCATGTTGAAGGTTTTATTAGCAAAACAAAATGCGAGCCACCCTTCTGACGAGTCGGCCAAGACAACTGTAAAGGATGTCTGTCAATTACTGGGACTAAACATAAATGGTAGCTGTTTGCATTCCTCAACTGTTGGGAATTTTGACGAACATAGTAGATATTTTCACCCACTCCAATAAAGGAACCCAAGCGGGAAAATCACAACTGGATAAAGCAGTTCCAACGCTAGCGAATCCTGCTCCCCAAGAGAGTGTGGTATATTCTCTGGACAATCTTTTCTCCAGCATGAGTTCAGCGCTTAGTACTCCACCTGTGGACCAAGATGTTCAGAAAAAGGAATTCGTTCTAAACCCTCGAGCGGCTCTACTTCCAATTTTCCTTCCTAAAGATCACTCCTCCTTAAAGTCGATTGAACTGAATGGAAACAAGATGGAAAAGGCCAGTAAACCTATTACGATAAGAGGGGAAAAAGGAGGGGGGGAATAGGAATAGTTGAATCATTAAAAAGAAGGCGAGGAAGGTCAAGTTTGAGGAAAGGGAGCATGTGGGATCTCCGGATGTGCAGGATCAGGTCCCCATAATTGAGAACTCCCAGAACGGGACTGAGGAGGTGTTTCCTGTTTTACAGCAAATGCCAGATATGGGTTCATCACAAGATCACTGACAGACAGATTACCCGGTGATGCCATGTGGCACATTTGACTCAATTGATGCAATCTTGCCTGGCACCGCCTCATTAAAAGCTCTGGACACCTGCTCTATACTGGGCATTCAGAATGTGGGAGAAAAACCCAGAAGGGATAATGACCTTATTAGGCATTCAGAGTCACCGGATAGCCTGGAGCTTTTGACTATATTTTACACTAACATAAGTTCAAATCAATCCTTTCTACTGTCGGGTTTTCTGGAAATAGAGAAACTCAAATTAATTGAGAGTAGCGATATTGTGAGGGTCTTTCTTGACCACAGTATAGGTGGGTTTAAGGCAAAGGTTTAGTTCACCTCAAACTGTTTTGAAATTAATTTTGGTCAATTGTGCTCAACTTCAACGCAGAGGTATAGATGTTATCCCAGTTTGGGATAAGTTATCATACTTTGGTGGGCAGTATTCTACTCATGGTCTAGGCTCCTCAAATAGTAATTCAAACTGGGGGGGAAAATGTTTATCATCCTCCGGCAAAATTGTGCAAGTTTCTTTATTCCAGGGTGCAAGGATGGTGAAGGATTTGGAAGGTCCCCTACACCAGGTCAGCAGTCCTAAACATGAAAATTTGAATTATTTGGCGGGGACTTTGAATAGGTCTCAGTCAAAGGGCAAGTTGATACAGTTGAGTTACTAACACTGACCTCTCATTGGTCTTTTGGAACGCTGCAGGATTAGGGAAACATCTAGGAAAATTACATGTAATTTGTTCATTGAAGATTGATTTGATGTGCATTCAAGAGACCTGGTGTTACATGATTTTTCATGCCCCGGTTACACGATTTTAAGTAAAAAAAGCACTCCCCTCAAAAAAAGGTAGTGCTAAAGGGGGTAAAGCCATGCTTTTAAGCGATAGATATAATTGGGAATTCGTTAGTCTTCCCATTAACAATTTTTTTTTAAATAGTGCGAGTCCATGTTCATGGGAAGAGGGGTAGGAAATTCACCTTGATTATCGTAAATGCATATATCTCTTCTGAAAAGGAACTTCACATTATCCTTCAACAGATGCTTAACCAAGTTTTTGCTTTAGGAAATTTTGTTGACTTAATTATAATGGGGGATTTAAATTACAAAATTTAAAATTCCACGCTCTACATCTATTGTGATCCAGAAAGGGACAAGGCGTTGAACATCCCACCCATCCTATTTCCTCCCAGAATCAGGACAGATAAAAGAGGACTTATCTTATTGAAAGGTCTGAGGTCCTTTAGCGGCATTATACTGAATGGGCATTTCTGTTCGGACTCACCCACAGCCTACACTCATAAGTCCCCCATGAGTAATCCTATTATAGACCATGGGCCTGATTACGACCTTGGCGGAGGGGATTACTCCGACCCAAACGTGACGGATATCCCACCCGCCGTTTTACAAGTTCCATAGACTATAATGGAACTTGTAATACAGCGGACGGGATATCCGTCATGTTTGGGACGGAATAATCCCCTTCGCCAAGGTCGTAATCAGGCCCTATATCTGCACCTCGTATAATATCGCTCAAAGAGTTGAGGATATGATAATAATAGATACCATGTATAGTGACCACATGATTCTAAAACTCAGTTTAAAAATCTAGCTAGTTGCACTTGATCCTTGGTCTATTAAAGTCATAAAACCTAGCATTAATGAGAAAAATAGGAGAATGTATTGGTCGACAGCTAAAATAACATCGTTGAAGCCACTGTTGGAAAATATTGTGGGAAATATGGAGGTTTGGAGGAAGGACACCTTCATATATTTTCCTAAATTAATGAGACATATTATTACGTGTAATCAGCCCGAGCGCAGCATACCTGGAAATAAAAAAGCTCAGCTACCCATTGTGAATCTGAATAGAGAAATTAACAAACTAGTAAGGTGCCAGTTGAAGTGTAAGTCTATGGAAAGGAGTAGGAAAATATCACTATTAAAGAGAAGAACATTGCGGGTGAAACTGACCATCCAAAGGAAAGAAGCGGATCATAGGTGGATCGCACGGAGGGAAGCAGCTGCAATGAGAAACCCTAGTAAATATTGTGCTATTATCTCCGAGGGGTGCGGAAATCACAAAACCCCTTTTGCTCCCGATAGCAGAGGATGACTAGAGGCTGTATATTCGGGTCATTTATGCCGACAGCATTAAATGGAGGAGGGGGGGGGGGGTAATGGACAATATGGGCTCACCCACCATGTCTGAAGGGGATTATAAATTCAATGCGCTCATCGGGTGCCATGGGCCCTGAAGAGGTTCCGATGACACCAATTAAAATGGAGCCTTCGCTTTGGGCAATACTTCTTCACCCAGTATTTTGTGCCTGCTACTCTCAAGGTAATATCCTGGAATCTTGGACGGGTAGTATCATACTCCCCTTATACAAAAAGGGAGCTAGAACAGTACCGTTAAACTATCAACAAATTGCCTTGTTAGAGGAAACGGTCAATTGTTTTGTGAAAAGTATCCTAACACAATTAACTGAGTGGATAGAGGAAAATGATATTCTTCCAGTGGAACAGGCAGGCTTTAGAAAGGCCCATAATACATTAGATAATATCCTGATAATGCAAACAATAATTGACAAATATGTCCAGACTAGGGGGAGTAGTGTATGCCTCGTTTATTGATTACTGCACAGCATTTGATAGGGTGGACAGGAAGATTCTGTGGATGAAACTTCAGGAGATAGGGGTTCCGCCTTGCCTGTTGCGATTGGTGATAGCCCTGCACTCTTTGACTTGGTGTAAAATCCTTATGGGTGGAGAGCAGGGCTTGTCTTCAAACTTTTAAAGCAAAAATGGCCTGAAACAGGGCTGTTTATTGGCCACACTGCTATTTTCCCAATACATATATGACCTCCACAAAATCTTTAGGAGTGCCAATGGTTATGCCCCTGCGGTGGGTGGCCGACCAATTGCCTGCCTATTATACACGGATGATATAGTTGTTTTTTATCTCACCCCAAAGGGCCTAAATAAACGTCTGGCCACTCTAAATTTTTACTCTGTGAAGCACTATTTGAGAATTAATACATCTAAGTCTCAGGTTGAATGCTTCACAGGGAAAAAAAAAACAGAAGGAAAATTTGTTCCTCCAGGGTTTTGGGTCAACATAAGTTGGAGTGGGTAGATGCACATCGGTTTCTGGGAAAAATATTATTTTCGGCCACGATAAAGGATCAAGATCACATTCGTAATAATATTAGTAAGGCTCTCACATGATCAAGGTTTGGCGGCTTTCTTCAATGAAAATGGTAAACGCCATTTTTCACATCTATTGTCTGCCTATCAGGTTAAGATCCCAGCTACTCTTCTGTACACAATAAAATGTATAGCTATAGATAAATGGGACTTTCTTAAAAAGAGAGAAGGCTGGATCCTAAGACGCCTGGCTTCCTGCAGTAACTCAGCTTCGGGGCAGCTCTAAGGCCTGAATTCAGCATCAAGAATATCTTTGTGCAGGGGCATGCGGCCGTGATCAGAAGGGCACATTGCCTCATACACAGTGAGGAATCTACACTGAGAAACCTTGCTTTTAATGACATTTTTAGAAATTACACTCATGCTATTCAGCTTTTAGAGCTGGACTCAGACCACACTACTTCAATACCCCTTATAAGGCTTTGCGATGGATCTTGAGTCGTGCCGCCTTAAAAGAGGACTACAGAATCTAATCAAGTCAGTGTCTATGAAAGTGGTTCAACCTTACCTGACTTGGAATCTTCCATGTGGTGTGAGGCGATTTTTTATATTGATTAGACTTGATAGAGTACCTCTTAGGGATCTAATTTCCAAATGGGATGGTGCTACTAAGTCTTGTGACTTGTGTCAAGCTGGGGTACAGAATATTAAACACATTTTTGTTGTCTATCCGGTTTTAGCCGCTCAGAGAAAATTATGGTTGAAACCCCTCTACTTGCGGTTAAATATTAGATCTTATAGAGAGGCCCTAGATTCATGTTATAACCCTCCAAATGAAAGATTTTGTTACAGGATAAAAAAAAAAAAATTCAAACCTTCTTGCAGTTATATTGATCTTCTGTGATTAGATCGCCACTTGGGCCTTGGCGTGGAAATTAAATTAAATATTGCAGGGTTTATAGGGTTTTTTATGTTTTTTTCCGGGTCTCTGAGGGAGGTGGGGCCTCTTGATTGCCTATGGAATTTTACACTGTCCCGTTTTAAAGAGAGATTCTTAGAAGAAGGAAGAGAGGGGCACGTCCCTCAATTTCGTTGAGCGGGGACTCTTCGAATTTAAGAATCTGTGTCTGTAGTAGGAGGTTAAACTTATGTCATATCAAGATTAAATATTGCCATTTATTGGTAGTTCTTGTAATGTGTGAAGCATGTAGGAACGAATTGATAATATGGAGTTTTATTTATTTTAGAAAGTGTATTAATTTATTACGTATTTATATGGTTTTGTATCATTATACATGTGGATCTCTTCGGAGTTCCAAATCATGATAATAAAATAAATTGAAATCGATATGACTGAGCTACCTACATCCAAGCAGGAAGCTACCAGGCCTGAAGAACTGAATAAAGGCAGTTGCCTTGAAACAACTTAGCAAAGAATTGTAGTCAAATATGTTGTGGGTACAATTATTCATTCAAGCTCTACAACATCTAAAATGTATGTCTGATAGGAAATGTCCTCCGATGCGATCATTTACTCAGAAACGGAAATTGAGGCTCTCAGTAGCATGTGGCATGATAACCACGCTTTCAATTCTTCTCTCACAGCCCTAGCACATAAAGTGCTAAATCCCCTAAAATATAAATGTTTTAAAATCTTGCACAGGCAATATGCATTATGAAATTCAACATTTATCACAAATCTCTTCAAACTTCACTTGAGAAGAATTACCGAATTCTCTATATTGGCTATTCTTAAATGTGTGTACTAACTGTAGTATGTAGCCAAGCCTAGGTATAGAAAGCCCATCCTTTGATGGGGCAAAACAGAGACACCAATGAGACAACATGATTACCTTTTTATTGCTGTACAATTAGACGAAAAGGTGCAGAAAGTAGTGTTTTTTTATAGTGCAGTGCTTCCGTATCGGTAGCCTACTATGTACAATATCAGAGTTAAGCCACTATTAACAGCCCCAATCTTAGTTTGAGAGAAAAATAAGGTTTTGTAAGCATTTGCTGCCAAAGTACACTAGCTTGACGAGGTAGGGCAGAGGGATACAATGCCTACACAAGGGGAGTGCTGGTGTACATCCCTTCCTCTGCATAGTCACCATCCCAGAGAAGAAAATACATAAAAAACATAAGTAAAAGCAGATTCTACATCTCTCCTACAATACACTGAGAAACAGATCACAGAACATTTTGCTTCAGGCAGTAGATGAATGTCCCTTTTTAGACATAAGTTATATGCCTAGGCTTTACATAGTTGAGCTATCTTTCAGTGTCAATACAGGACAGACCCCAGACACCAGAGCTATATCTCAGGTGGCAATAATCCCAAATGGCAGAGCCACAACCTATCAATTCTATTTGGTTTCTTCTACAATTCCCTCCAGCCCTGAGTTTAGTGCCGAAGGCACCCACTCAATAGAATGAAAATATAAACATGCAAGGGATAAGCTGCTGACTTGTTCCTTATAAGGTGCAGTCAATGCCCTAAGACATCTGGGTGCTGAACTAACAACTAATAGTTACCACATCGATTACTGCATGTTTTACATTATGTCTTAGCATTTAACCCTGTTAGATTTCCTCATGCTTTAGTGGTGAAATCTGTCAGGAGAAGTTTACAGTGTGTGGTAACTGGTGCACATTTCAGAATTCAAATCTGTGTGAAAATATACATTTTCGCTTTGACTGGAATTTAAAACACAACTTTGAATCAGGACCTAAGTAAACTCTGCACATTTACAGAAAGCAGGGATGAGCTATGACAACAGTTATGCCTAGCTCTGTATTGGCCTTATTCTGGCCTCACAGTGCTGTAGGATTTTCTCACAGATTTTACCTGCTGTGCTTTACGGCTGGTAAAATCCGTTATGTTATTCCGTTTTGTTGTTCCCGCATCAAGTAAGTTTGGGAGCATGAACGTGTCTTTTATGGGGACTCTGCAAGTTGGCTAATTAGGTTGAGCGATCACAACACCACGAGTTCCAAAAAGCAATAAAAACCGAAGTGCCCTCTATCTATAAACAGCTTTTATCTGACCTCATTGATTGGAGTGGGAGAGATAAGCTGGAAATTAATTTCCTAATCTTTTTAAATTTTATCTTCACAGGTTCCTTACTTTTTGTTAAAAATATAACTATTCAAGAATAGATAATGCCAACATTCAGGTGCCTCTAGCTGAAAGGGAAGGGGCTCCTTTTCATATGCCTGGCTCTGACTCAGCTGGAGGTCCTCTTGAATCCTTCAGCCCAACCCAAGCAGAAACTGAGTTTTCATGTGGCTTTTCCCTGCCACCCATAGTCTAATTTCATGCATAAAGAGTTAATACAAACAAAGTGGTAACTGCTGATGTGAAAAAAGGAGAGAGAAAGGGATACCCATCTAGCAGCTGGACTGTACAGTGTCAAACCGGAAAACCTGGAATCGATCCCAGTTTCCTCGCTTGACCAAACTGTGAGATCCCAGGGAAATATTTTCTTTCGCAGGGCCTCCTTTTTCTTCATTATCACATGAGAGCTCCTTTAAATATGTGAGTTTGGGATGTGTGCTGGACAAAAGCGTCTTGCGTTTGATTTAATGGACCATAATGTTGGTCCATGCATCTCAAGAATCAATGCCACATTCAGGATACATGACAATTGACTTGCCTTTTGTTTGCTAGTCACAGTGGCATGGCTTGTGGATATGAATGTTTTAAAGTGCTTGCTTAAATACTATCACTTTTAATAAATGCCTCTCAGTGCATTGATGTAATCTGATGTACTAAGGTGAAACGCTTCCGCATGTTAAGGAAGCATATATCTGCCACTTGATTTACATTCCAAATGTTTTCAAGGCTTAGCAAGTGCAAGACTCCTAGAGCCAGACCCTGGCTTAGCTTTCCTGTTAATTTGTTAACTCTCCCACTGCTACCTATTCTGTGAAACCAAGTGAGAGGCAAACAGTGAAAGAAGTAACAAGCCTTATTACTAGGATACTTGCCACCTGGGAGAAATGGAAATGAGTGCAATTGGTTAATTGAAGGGCTCTTAGCCCAACCAGAGTTGCGCACCTGACCGTGGCCATACCCTTAATCTCTTCAGAAGAATAGCATGTTTCCTCAAACAATAACTTTTAAGATTCAACAGAAGAGAGAAACTGAAACATTCAGATTCGCCTCACTGACATTACTGCTGTCAAAAAGGAAATTTCCTTGTCATCAGTTTAAAAGGAATGGATGCCTGGCGATAGAACATCTAATGAGCCAACATCCAAACCAAAGAACAATATTCAAATCTCATACTGGACGCTGGCTAGTAAAAAGGAGAGTACCACAGGAGGGGTCATCACAATGCCATTTTCACAGCTTTAGCATCATCTCAGCACTCCATGGCAATGTTCTTGATACTCAGACATCTCTGCATAAATTTACCAGCCTGTTTAGACGCTTGCCTACAGGAGCTCCTTCTATTGCCCTCTCTTCGAGCTCTATGAGATGACTTAACTGCATGCTGTGTTCTCCAAAAAAAGAAATTGACTATTGCCAAGGCTGTCTTGTTTGCAGGATCATTCCCTATGCTCACTGCCAGTCAAATAATCAATAATCAAATATAAGAAAATATAAAAAAAAACTGCTTTGACTGGGATTATAAAATCAGTGCTTAATTTGTAAATATAAAAGTGCCGGTGCTCAAAGCTTTCCTCTTAAACACACGGCTGCTGCAATTAAAAGTGCGAGCACATAATACTGAGGCAGCATAATCCTGAAGCCACCCCGGGCCTCTTCAATCCATTTACAGCCACTTCCAGCCCCTTCAGCTCACACTTGCAGCTTCCTGCTTTTCACCTTTCTGACCCTTTTTCGTTTTTCTCTTCCTCTGTGTTTTCCACGTGTCTTTTGCTCGCAGTAAATGCCTGAGACAGAAAACTAAGCACCGGCCCTCAGAAATAAGTGCAGGTGCTCCGCACCGGAAACAACACAAATTAAGCACTGCCCATAATAAAATACTGTCAATAGCTTAACGTAAATGAAATGCAGATCACCCTCACCGAAGTTTACCTAAGACTTGTACAAAAAAGCATTTACGTGCTTAATGGACTTGATCTGAGGTGGTGGCTGGGAAGACATACAAACTGAGGGTGCAGTAAGCTTGCTATCAATTTATTCTGAAACAACAGGCAACAAGGTCTGTTTCTTCCCACTTAATGCCCTGGATTGGGATAAAAGGCTTATGATCCCCTCTGGAGGAGAGTGCAGAGGGCAGCCGAGTTGAGAGTCATCAAATACTAACACTGCGTAATTGTGTAGAAACATCTTTTTTCAACAAGACTTCTTATGAACTGCTCACCTACATCAGCATACATCAGCATGAGTAACAGACTGGTCCAAAAGGTCAGACTCAAAAGGGCGAAAGTTAGCAGTAAACAAGTGAGCTTCCAGAGGTGCGAGGAGAGCACTAATTGAATGCATCTGTTTTTCTTCAACACCTTGGATGACACCCTCACTCACACTGCATGTAGAGAAACACATAAGGGTGTGAAGAACCTTTTGTTGCACAGGTTCTCTAGTCACAAGGTACAACCCAACTAATATGAAACAGTTTACATTGGACAGCCAGAATATAAGCAATGTCCAAAATCTACACCGAAAGTAGGCGATGTAATTGTCTGGGGCTGTGCTTTTCCATTACTTAAAACTATCTTTGTTCACACCGGGTCAATAACTTGTCATTTAACAATAAGTTTGAATTAGTCATCAAGCCAGAGGATGCACATCTTATCATGAATGACATCAGGAAGTATAAAAACAATCCTTTTGGCTTTCAGTTCGTGATTACCTCTCTTCTTTCACAAAATACAACTACTAATTGTAGGAAAGTAGCCTCTTTCTAGCCTTGTTACCCCCACTTTTGGCCTGTTTGTGAGTATATGTCAGGATGTTTTCACTGTCTCACTGGGATCCTGCTAGCCAGGGCCCAGGTCTCATAGTGAAAACCCTATGTTGTAAGTATGTTTGTTATGTGTCACTGGGATCCTGCTACCCAGGGCCCCAGTGCTCATAAGTTTGTGGCCTATATCTGTTCCCTGTGTGATGCCTAACTGTCTCACTGAGGCTCTGCTAACCAGAACCTCAGTGGTTATGCTCTCTCTGCTTTCCAAATTTGTCACTAACAGGCTAGTGACTAAATTTACCAATTCACATTGGCATACTGGTACACCCATATAAATCCCTAGTATATGGTAATGAGGTACCCAGGGTATTGGGGTTCCAGGAGATCTCTATGGGCTGCAGCATTTGTTTTGCCACCCATAGGGAGCTCTGACAATTCTTACACAGGCCTGCCAGTGCACCCTGAGTGAAATAACGTCCACGTTATTTCACAGCCATTTACCACTGCACTTAAGTAACTTATAAGTCACCTATATGTCTAACCTTCACTTAGTGAAGGTTGGGTGCCAAGTTACTTAGTGTGTGGGCACCCTGGCACTAGCCAAGGTGCCCCCACATCGTTCAGGGTAAATTCCCCGGACTTTGTAAGTGCGGGGACACCATTACACGCATGCACTATACATAGGTCACTACCTATGTATAGCGTCACAATGGTAATCCGAACATGGCCATGTAACATGTCTAAGATCATGGAATTGTCACCCCAATACCATTCTGGTATTGGGGGGACAATTCCATGATCCCCCGGGCCTCTAGCACAGTACCCGGGTACTGCCAAACTGCCTTTCCGGGGTCTCCACTGCAGCTGCTGCCAACCCCTCAGACAGGTTTCTGCCCTCCTGGATTCCAGGCAGCCCTGACTCAGGAAGGCAGAACAAAGGATTTCTTCTGAGAGAGGGTGCTACACCCTCCCCCTTTGGAAATAGGTGTGAAGGGATGGGGAGGAGTAGCCTCCCCCAGCCTCTGGAAATGCTTTGATGGGCACAGATGGTGCCCATCTCTGCATAAGCCAGTCTACACCGGTTCAGGGATCGCCCAGCCCTGCTCTGGCGCGAAACTGGACAAAGGAAAGGGGAGTGACCACTCCCCTGCACCTCCCAGGAGAGGTGCCCAGAGCTCCTCCAGTGTGTCCCAGACCTCTGCCATCTTGGAAACATAGGTGTTGGGGGCACACTGGACTGCTCTGAGTGGCTAGTGCCCGCAGGTGACGTCAGAGGCTCCTTCTGATAGGCTCTTACCTCTCTTGGTAGCCAATCCTCCTTCCTTGGTAGCCAAACCTCCTTTTCAGGCTATTTAGGGTCTCTGCTTTGGGGAATTCTTCAGATAACGAATGCAAGAGCTCACCAGAGTTCCTCTGCATCTCCCTCTTCACCTTCTACCAAAGGATCGAACGCTGACTGCTCAGAACGCCTGCAAAACCGCAACAAAGTAGCAAGATGACTACCAGCAACATTGTAGCACCTAATCCTGCCGGCTTTCTCGACTGTTTCCAGGTGGTGCATGCTCTGGGGGTAGCCTGCCTTCACCCTGCACCAGAAGCTCTGAAGAAATCTCCCGTGGGTCGACGGAATCTTCCCCCGGCTAACGCAAGCACCAAAAGACTGCATCACTGGTCCTCTGGGTCCCCTCTCATCCTGACTAGCGTGGTCCCTGGAACACAGCAACTCTGTCCAAGTGACTCCCACAGTCCAGTGACTCTTCAGTCCAAGTTTGGTGTAGGTAAGTCCTTGCCTCCCCACGCTAGACTGCATTGCTGGGTACTGCGTGATTTGCAGCTGCTCTGGCTCCTATGCACTCTTCCAGGATTTCCTTTGTGCACAGCCAAGCCTGGGTCCCCGGCACTCCTTCCTGCAGTGCACAACCTTCTGAGTTGTCCTCAGGTGTCGTGGGACTCCCTTTTGTGACTTTGCGTGGACTCCGGTTCACTTTCCTTCCAAGTGCCTGTTCAGGTACTTTTGCGGATGATGCCTGCTTCTGTGAGGGCTCCCTGAGTTGCTGGGCGCCCCCTCTGTCTCCTCCTCCTCCAAGTGGCGACATCCTGGTCCCTCCTGGGCCACAGCAGCACCCAAAAACCTCTACCACGACCCTTGCAGCTAGCAACACTTGTTTGCAGTCCTTCTGCGTGGTAACACCTCTGCAAGCTTCATCGCGACGTGGGACATCAGTCTTCCAAAGGAGAAGTCCTTAGTCCTCTTCTTTCTTGCAGAACTCCAAGCTTCTTTCAACAGGTGGCAGCTTGCTTGCACCCTCAGCTGGCATTTCCTGGGCTCCTGCCCACTCTCAACACTGTCGCGACTATTGGACTTGGTCCCCTTGTCTTACAGGTACTCAGGTCCGGAAATCCACTGTTGTTGCATTGCTGGTGTTTGTTCTTCCTGCAGAATCCCCCTATCATGACGTCTGTGCTCTCTGGGGGTAGTAGGTGCACTTTACACCTACTTTTCAGGGTCTTGGGGTGGGCTATTTTTCTAACCCTCACTGTTTTCTTACAGTCCCAGCGACCCTCTACAAGCTCACATAGGTCTGGGGTCCATTCGTGGTTCGCATTCCACTTTTGGAGTATATGGTTTGTGTTGCCCCTATACCTACGTGCTCCTATTACAATCTATTGTAATTCTACACTGTTTGCATTACTTTTCTTGCTATTACTTACCTAATTTTGGTTGGTGTACATATATCTTGTGTATATAACTTATCCTCATACTGAGGGTACTCACTGAGATACTTTTGGCATATTGTCATAAAAATAAAGTACCTTTATTTTTAGTAACTCTGTGTATTATGTTTTCTTATGATATTGTGCATATGACACCAGTGGTATAGTAGGAGCTTTACATGTTTCCTAGTTCAGCCAAAGCTGCTTTGCCATAGCTACCTTCTATCAGCCTAAGCTGCTAGAAACACCTCTTCTACACTAATAAGGGATAACTGGACCTGGCACAAGGTGTACGTACCTCGGGTACCCACTACAAGCCAGGCCAGCCTCCTACACCAATTACTAATTTAGAGCTAACCTCCTCCTCACTGTTCTGGTAATACGGTGTTGGAATTAATAGCTGGTGTTTATTAGACTTGTGAGATTATTGTGGCCTTGCTACAGACAGCTTAAGGTTTCTGTAGCAGACAGCACTATATAAAATACTACACAAGAGTCAGCTTTGGGTCAAGAACTGTAAAGTTACGTACCTTCGGTAATGGTCTTTCTAGTACGAATCTGTCTATCTGGAGAATCGTCACCTTTTGAGTATTCTTCAGCATCAGACTGGATCCAGAGACTCTTCAGCAGTATCTCTGCACACCTGTAGGTGGGACCATGCAGCACCTCACCAACAAAGTTCAGCTTCACAAATGATGTGCAGGGCCTTTAAAGGCGCTATTCCTGCATGCTTTTTAGACTGTCAGCACCCCTAGTCGCACAACCCCAAAAGCAAATTGGTGTGACCTGTGTGCAGATTCCAAGACACAATATGTACATAATCTTGACATCTGCTTTCCCATTGCTGGCACATTTTAAAAGCATCCCACATTGGCAAACCCAAGAGCAGTGGCGCAGAGCACTGCTGGTTTATACACTTACATGGTTAGAAATGAGCAGTTAATTGTTTTGCAGGCATTTTAATTGTATTACTTCAAGATGTAGGCTTCAAATGGGACATTTGCTTTATCCAAGCTGACTGTCTCCCTTGCTTGGCCAATGGAGATGCACATACTTAAATGCTGGGTCATGTGGAAGAGTGCAAATGCGAATAGGGAGACTGTTTAAACAGTAGTACAATATAAAGAAGTAACCTGAGTAGCAAAGGCACTGAGGGTCTTCGTCGTGCCCTGGTGCTGTTCAGTAACCACACAAGTTCAGTAGTGTCTTCTTTTCCAGAGCAAGACACACTTGATTGATGTTTGGCTGGTGGGAGTACTATTACAGAAGCTTGCCAGGTTTACTGCTAGGGTGCTGTGGCACATAGCTTACTTACAACCCTTGCAATCAGTGCTTGAATTAAAAAATAAATAGGGTGCTCGCTGCTGGTACCCGGCAGCACAATAATTGATTGTCCCAGTGAAACAACTTTATTAAACACACAAACGAGATACTGCGCAAGTAATAGTGAACAGACACAAGCCAACTTGAAGCTGGGCCTACTGCCTCGATCTACTATCCACCTCTCTTGGTTCCCCTCCCCCTTTAAACTAGGCGGTTGTCCCCTCTATACAAGGATCTCTATTAGCATTAATCAAGGGCTAGCTGCAGATTACCCAGCAGCAGCTCCTCCGTTATGGCAGAGGAGCATTGC
Source organism: Pleurodeles waltl (assembly GCF_031143425.1). Classification (NCBI taxonomy): domain Eukaryota; kingdom Metazoa; phylum Chordata; class Amphibia; order Caudata; family Salamandridae; genus Pleurodeles; species Pleurodeles waltl. The sequence goes on from NC_090446.1 coordinate 128,451,179, forward strand.
CCACCCCTGTTGAGAGCCAGCAGAGGGAAACGTCAAAAATAAAATGATAATAAAACCACTTTATTATCATTTTATTTTTCTTACTGCACTAGAGCCAGCCGAGTCTATGGCAGGGCTGGGCCATTATGACGGTTGTATGACGGAACACCGACTTTGAAAACAACTAGTGCCTTAACAACAAGGTCGGAACACCGACCTCGTTCTTACTACTAATGATTTTACCACGAATGCCTTAACAACAATATTTTGTTGTAAAGGCATTCCTGATAAAATCATTACTAATAGGCACCATTCACCCTACATCCCTCACCCCACCCCCACAACCCCACCCCAAAACCTAAACCCCACTGACCAACCCACCCAAAACCAAAACCGCCCAACCCGCCCCAAAACCTAAAACCCCCTGACTCCCCCCCTTCTCCCCAAAACCAAAAACACCCCACCCCCCAACCTAAAACCCACTAACCCCCCACCCCCTCCCCAAAACCGCCCCACCCCTGCAACCCCACCCCAAAACCTAAAACCCCCTAACCCCCCAACCCCCTCCCCAAAACCTAAACCCACCACTTACCTTAGTCGACTGAATGTAACATTTTTACAGTGGAAGGAACAAGATCTATACATGGTCACTGAAGGATTCAAGACTTAATACGAATGATGGTGGGGGGACCCTTCCTCCGGGAGTATTTTATACTAGGCGTCTGTTAGGTGCAAACATTATTGCTAACACATGTTAATTCCTAAACCTAGCCCTAGGGGTAAATGTTTTTCCCAAAGCTTTCAGTAGCTCCCACCTTCTTGGCGCTAGGTAATGCTTGCTTGTCTAGTTCAAGCGTTTGAATCTACAAAAGATCTAATGCAGCGAAAGAAACAAGTTATTTAGCTGTAATTACACTTCTCTGGTATCTTTTGTAGTTTGAAATGAACATCTTCATTTTCGTCAGCGAAACTCACATATGAGATAAGATCCCTTTCACACTTGTACTAAGAAATTTTAGGCATGGTGGCCTCCAGGGTCAGAGATGTTCACTGTGCTCTCATCTTATATGATGTAGTTTGAGTCTTTTCCATTGACGACAGTCACTGATTTCCAGGAATGCTCACATGCATTAACGGTTACCTACATGAAAATGTAGAAAGTCTATATACCTGCATGCATAAATTTAACACATATGTGCATTTTCTCTGTTTAACTTCATTTTTGTTTCTTTACATGGGAAGTATTTTGCCACATGAACAACCATTACAATACACTCCCACCAATTTAGTGGTGTTTCCTTGCCTTTTCCATCACCACTGGCAAGAAAGGATCTCTAACATTTACTTATATTTCTCCAGGAGAGGTCCCTTTAAAAGGCTTGTAGAAGGGAAACATTGGTGATCCAGGGAGAAAAGGCATCTCCAACAACATTAAAAACGTACCACTTCCATCCTCTCCTCTCACTGAGGTCAGAGAAGCAGGATATGGAGACTGACCTCTAAATTAAGTCCACTTCTCATCAGCGGCGGCTACCCCGCTATGGCGGAGGAGTGTCACCCCCGCCAGCAGCAGCAGCTGCAAATTGAAAAATAAAAACGATAATTAACAATGTTTACTATCGTTTTAATTTGTCAAGGGACGGGGCCATAAGGATGACGAGCACTGAGTGCGCTTATGTGTTTGGCCTGCTGTCTTGGGCAGGCCAAAAACACATGTGCACTGTGCTCTCTCCAACCCGACACTGTTGTTGGGTTGGAGTCAGCAGGCAGAGGCTCCCAGTCTGTCTTGCAACGCCAAGTCAGGGTGCTTTGGCCAATCCTAACGCTGCTTTCATACTGCCACCTGCATGAGAGCAGCGTTAGGATTGGCCACAGGGCAGGCTAGGAGCCTGTGCCTGCTGTGAGTGAGGACAGAGGAGCAGCGCGGCAGAGGCGGCAAGTAAGGTCAGTTTATTTTTCTTAATTACTTTTTAATTTGTAATTTTTTTTGTGCCCCCCACTTCGCCCAGACTGGAGCCGCCCTGCTTCCTATGTGAACCACAGAATTGAGGTGGTCTGTTCAAGTTGCTGCACTTCCCTAACAGGGCTGAGGTCATCTGACAAATGGTGTGATTACCGATACAAACGTAGTAATAGATAGGCAGGATTTAGAGCCACAGCACTCCAACACACACCCCAATGGTACAGTAAAGAAATGGCCATATTGTACAGATAACCACCCAAATGATAAAACACAGATAAACTTTACACGTGATGCCAGCTACAGTTTATTTGAACCACCGACAGACAGTGAAATCAGATGTAACAATGGAAGTGACAGCAAGTACAGGCATTGATTTAATTTACTGAAAAATATATTTTATATATAATATCTCTCAAATATACTATACATTTATCATTAGGCAGAGCTTTGGATATTCTACGAGACATACACAGACTACATCTGACAACGCGGCAGCGATATTCACAAAGAGCAGCAGTTCGCCAAACAATCCCCCCAGATAAAAAATGCATCATTGAAATGGCGCTCCCAGAACTGTCCATTCTGCCATCAGGATCAGGTACAGAAGATCTCAGCCTGAGAATTTAAGTACAGAGGAGTCCATACCAGACACGCGAAATGGAGTCACATCATATCGTATAGCACACGTACAAAGCACCCCTTAAGAGATAGCACAAGGGCAGAACACCCAATACTATACAGCAGAAGTATAGTGTTCATCCTGTCAAACAATGCAAAAACAGAGCATCTCTCACCAGTTAGTACAAGTGCAGAGAACAATATCCTGGAGAACACAAAAACAGAGCATCTCGTTAAAAAGAGCACAATCCCATTCAACCCAATACTCTACCTAAGACTGAACAAGCAGAAATTGCAACATTATAAGGAAAATGGACATAAAGTCCACTCGGGTCTCAGAGCACAACTATAGATTATGCTCATCTCTTTGCATACAAAGCCTGATAAATAATACAGATCACAACTCAGAGTCAAAATCACAAAACACTCCCATTCCTGATGCACACATTTAAAACACAACATATCTGGTGCACATTTACAGACCATCCCCATCTTGCTACACATGTGGAACACTCGTATCAGATGCATACTCAGAGCACCAACATCTCTGAGGGAAACGTAGAGCTCTCTTCATCTGGCCTACACCACCAACACGTGGTAGAGAACTTTAATTTCTGAAACACACACAGCATCCCATCTCTGAATCTCACACACACAGCACACCATCCCTGATGCACTCGGCGCATCCCATATCTGACACAAATGTCCAAAGCTCAAAACATAATGCACAAGTAGTTCACACTATTTGAGATGCACATAAAGTGAATCTCTTTTCTGACACACACATACTCAACCATAGACACATATTATGCACTCCACCTTCGATGCAAAGGCAGAGAACACCCTCACTGACGCAAACGTTCTGCACCACCGTATGTGATGCAAAATAAAGCATCCCCCATCTTGGATGCACACATATAAACACATCCATTGATAACACAAACACAATATTTACTAAAGCAGCACCTCTCGCACAAACTGCGCTTTAGTTGAAGACACAAAGAGTGCCCACCGGCATACCACCCCTCAGATAGTGAGTACCAACATCTGATGCAAAAGTACAAAGATACCCAGTCTTTAATTCATCTGTGAAGCTCGCCACCAATGATGAATCACTGCACTGGGCACCTCATAACAACATTTAATGTTTTTTTCAGGGGTGAAGATGGAGAATTGGGAAATAGCTGATGTTTATTTCCCTTCTGCCACCCATGCACCATCACCGATTCTCAGCAGGAGAAGGGTACTACAGTATATCGTTTTGTACTTAGTTTGCTTGGTTCTGAAATGTAAGTCCCTGAAGCAGACCTCCGTAATGTCACGTGCAGAAAAAGCAGCCACCAGAATTTAGGAGGTCATGGTAATAAAATGTTCCTGTACCGAGTTTGTTCACGGATGTTATGTCACCAGTCCACTATACCCTGTCCTCCCTTCAACCCCGGTACCTGCCGAAAAAGCTACTGAACCCAAGTGCCATTTTGCTAATAGGAAAAAATGTGCTGTGGGTGGAAGGTTTGTACCAATCGCTGTGGCTGTGAATTCTATTTAACAGGAGTTTGTGATCCTATGTCCAACACTTTAAATCACAGCCCGCTCGAAAGATCTATTTGGTGACCTTATATTTTTCTGCAAGAAAATTCACTCCTTCACAAAGATTGCTGCTCTTGCCTTTTTACATGGACAATCCTACTGCCAGAGCCTCACTGTTTAACTCCCTTCCATCAGTTTATCACACATCCCTGAGACGGACAGTAAAAAAAATGACTGTCTTACAAAAACATCAGCGCTTATTGGAACACGTCATGGTTAGGTCATAAATTTAGATCTTACACAGAATGCATAATGTTCAGCAGTCTACTCACTGCCTTTCCCTCATCAGGACAGATTCTCCAAGCCCTAAAATCATCATCCCACATCTGAAGTAAAAAGGACCCCTCCTTTTTATCCCACTAGCCTTTCAAACTTTCCACCAGTCTTTTATGTATCTAAAGTTGTAAAGGCACAGTATTCAGACCTTGCTCCAGACCTAAGACAACACCTTTGGGCTTAATGTAAGTAGTACTTAATGGTTGAAGCCAAGAATCCCCTACACCCTAATAATTTTATTAGGTCTGTAAACTGCATTTTATATCAGTGAGTACAGTGTGGCCCCTAGCTGCCTAGCAACCTATTGGCGGAACAGTGTTTACATGGTCTGTTTCCTTCCTTCAAAATCGCATTCAACAGGTTAAACTGGTCTACTTTCTATCTACCTCTTGCTGGGAGATCGTTGATTGGCCTTATCATCAAACCTCTCAGTTGTTCTAAGGTGATAATTGCCTGCATCCATGATACACAGAAGATCAGCTATCAGTTGATGATACCCACATTTATCTAAAGAAGGAAGACAGTTTTGTACTTACACATGTGTAGCTAACTGCCTAACACAGGCACTGCAGTTGGTGCAGGAAAAACATGGCTTTGCTTCAATGAGGATACTGAAAACTGACACATTGGCCATGTGAACTGCTTCCCTGTCCCTGCTGTCTGACCCGAGTCACTGAGTCCAGTCCCATTACCTGGAACATAAAAGGTTTGGAACCTGGATGTGTTGTTCGATAGTGGTGTCTCCTTGATTCATCAAGTAAATGCAATTTCCAATTCAGGTTTGTAGATTAGCAGGTGTTGTGCAGATTGCCTCTATGTCTACTGCAGACTCCAGAAAACGAGAAGAATCGTAGGGCCAGATGTAGCAAGCATTTTGCATGGTGCAAACTGCGAAAATCCCAGTTTGCACCATGCAAAATGTTCATTGCGATGCTCATTCACAATTTGCGAGTCAGTACCAACTCGCAAATTGTGAATGCGACTCGCAAATAGGAAGGGGTGTCCCCTTCCTATTTGCGACTCGCATCGTGATGCTAAATTGCATTGTGACCGCGAATGCGGTCGCAAAGCAATTCGCAGTTACCACCAGTGTCACACTGGTGGTAACCCATTCGCAAAAGGGAAGGGGTCCCCATGGGACCCCTTCCCCTTTGTGAATGTTGCCATAAAGGTTTTTTCAGAGCAGGCAGTGGTCCAATGGACCACTGCCTGCTCTGAAAAAACGAAGCCAAATAGTTTCGTTATTTGTTTTTATTTTGCAACTCGTTTTCCTTTAAGGGAAACGGGCTGCAAAATAAAATAAAAAACTGCTTTATTTAAAAAGCAATCACAGACATGGAGGTCTGCTGTCTTCAGCAGGCCACCATCCCTGTGAGTGCAGGGTATCGCTTCCAATGAAAGAATGTTTGCCCTTTAAGGGCTTTTATCTTATCCACAAATCACTGCATGACTACTCACTCACAGGGCTATATTGTTTGGTGGATAAAGTCTACATGTTCAGGACTCCAAAGTGGGAAACATCCTGCTTCTAAAGTAATAATTAAATATGGCTTCCAGAAATTAAGAGGTATTTGAAACAAGTATCTTAAATCAAGCTTTATGCCATTACCAGGCATTTTGCACGTTGACTAACATTGTTAGCATTGTCGGCCGGCTGCCAAACTTGATCATATACCACTGCTGCACCAGACCACATGAAAGGGCTCTGGTGTCTCCTATATAGAAGTTTATACTTTGCTCATCAATTTAAGAATACGTAAGAAGGTGGGCATTGACCAGTAGACTCCAGCATTCTATCACAACCACCTGGACTGCATATAGCCCAAGCCAAAAATGCACCTATGCTTCAATGGTGAGATACAGTAAAAAAAATAATAATAAAGTAAATGAATAATCTTTCAGGAAGAAATATATAGTAAAGCTATGTCAGATATCATCTGGATGCTACCGAAAATGATGTCAAGACATGTGAAGTACAATTTGAGGGATTCGGGATTAAAGCAGCTTTGGAGAAACCCTACATCTGCAAAGTTATACACAATTTAGATAACAAAGGGTTATGTACTGAGACACTAAACATGTGAAACTTTTCCAAGCAACTAAGTACCGCACTCTGACTCACAGGTATATTAGTTACAAGTATAATGCAGGCCGCGGGTCTTTTTAAAAAAAATACGATTAATCCTGCAGCCTGAACACTTGGTAAAACTCCTTATCTGAGATTACATAACCAGGTATCATGCAGCAGATTTCTAACAATGGGTATTCTGGCAGTCGAGAACCTACCCTACTCCTTGATTTTTTTTGCACTACCATATCTTCTATTCAAATAATTTATTGACTCCCCTAATTTGGAGTTATGGTGTCATTGAAAATGCTAATGCCCTAAGCTCTCAATTCTAGGACTGCTCCGGAACTGGTATTATATGTTGTGGCCTCTTTTTTATGTGTTGCTTGGAATATTACAGCTAAGAGCAAATAGGACCGCTTCACAATAACTATTTATATCCCAATGTTATTGTTGCCATGCCCGAGGTCCCATGAGACTGTTGAACATTATAGTAGGTAGCCCTGGTTTGAGTAAAATATGATTGTTTTATATATTTTACCTGAAACGGAGTAGTATTATTTGCATATTATTATTTGCTTACGTGCTATGGTGTGATACGTTTCTTTTAC